>NC_138965.1:16731730-17366153 GCF_055761805.1 Camellia sinensis
CTCTGCTCATACACTATTGATCACATTTTCCTTGCAGCTATGGGTGTACGCATACTTCCTAGCTCTTGCCCCAGAGCCCATAGTAGAGACCCCAGTGACAGTTCCGTTCTCTCGGGTGTACGACGGCCTACTTCGTCGTAGGACTCGAGAGAGCTTCATGTTCTTATGACAGTATTTCGACACAGTCACGGCGCGTGAGGTAACCCAAAACATAGTCATGCTGCTTTTCAACTAGTTTGATACACACAATAGTCAATTGATTACGTCTAATCATCCGTTCATTTTCTCATCTTCAGATCACATGGTAGCCGTGGGACATGATACCGTCAGGGGCTAGATTCGCATATGAGACTGCTGGGGTCGTGGCTCGCTACCATATCCTCTTTGTGGGACCGATCTGCGGTGCTTGGTTCTTGAGCAAGTGCTTCGTGCGCTAGACCTTGAGCTTGCCAGCCTAGTTTATACCGATGGCACCTCCAGCATCTATGAGTGAGACACAAAAGCTTTTTGAAGAGGAGGTGATCCAATTCATGGTAGGACTAGATGTAGACCTTTTTCGCATGGAGAGCGACTACGCGACCTTCATTCAGACGCATCTGATGCCACCCCTGATTGGCATTCGCGGAGGTGAGGGAGCGAGAGCTCCAACTGCGAGAGGGAGAGGCAGAGCGACTAGATCTTGCAGGAGAAGAGATCCTGAGGCGAGGTAGGAGACTAGATGGCCAGAGTTGCCTACTACATTGACTTACCGGAGACGTTTCGGGAAGACTTGCCAGATCCCCATTGAGCCTGCACTAGCTGGACACTTGTCGGGGTTTGAGGCCCGATTCCGGTATGCACCGAACTTTACATTTTGCATATTGTAGACGTCCCCGAACGCCCCGGGAGGATGAGTCCCGTTCTATTCATATTGGCTTCACTACAATTTAGGACTCTCAAATTGTCACGGTTCTTAATCTGAACCAAAGAGTCCAAATCCGGTAAATCGTTTTGAAAATAGATTTTTAGAAAAGAAGTGCCAAACATGGACTGCTTTGCCAGATACAGAGTCGCCACCTAAATATTTTATTTTGGGAAATTTAGGAAACCCAGACTCGGTGCCAAAGGCCACGTGTCTGTCATCACCAAAGTTGCCTCGGCTCGGGAACTTGGGTACGATTGGGGAAGGTCAGCTATGAGCACCCCCTCTCGCCCGATCAAAGATCGGCCTCTACTAACCGTGATATCCTGTTTTGAAAGCATTATGTGTTCCTATTCCGGTTATTAGCCTAGAATTACTATGTTATGCGCACAACAAACAAGTATAGACCAAATCGCCTAAATTGGAACAAAACATTGCATGTTTGTTTTGAAAATGGTTTGCTACTCGCAAGTAGGCTAAAATGCAGGTTTTGCCACCCTCAAATGGGCTTTAGAAAAGATGGTTTTGCCACTATCTAGTGGGCTTAAAACTCACAGTTTTAATGCATTATTCCAATTTAGGTAATTCAACCTCCACCCACAGGCATTCAAGCAGTTATATCACATAAGCATCTAGCCACATGGTAAGCATGCTGTCATGTTAACATTCACACGCGTACGGGGATGCTAAAGCGAAAAGACTTACAGTGTACTCAAGCCAAAACAGAAACTAGTTAGTAATCATATGCATGATTCTAGTTCATGTTTAAAATGGCTAATGCAACGCATACAGAATGCAATTAGGATAGGCTCGGCCAATCCTAGGATGGCATGTGAAATGCAACCATTTTATGCACGTATTCAAGTTAGATTTGAAATACTTATGCAGTTAGCATGATGCGCCAAGCCCGATGCATGCCATACTGATGAATGATGCACGCATGCATAGCATAAGGTATGCTAAATCAAATATGCCCTAGTATTAACCATCAAAGTAGGTAAGTAAAAGGGAAAAAGAAGTGGGGGTTGGAAAACATGCACACACGCACCCACACTTATTACAAATTTGCCTTCGCTCGGAGGGACCGAAAGAATAATATAGATTTAACTAACCTACAAGCTAATTAAATATTATAGATCAATTAAATTAGTTAAGAAAATTAACTAATCTAATAAAATAATAAATAGCCTCGGGAAGAAGGCCCAATGCAATGCGTGCTCGGCTCCGCTCGGAAGTCCACTGCCATGCACAAGTTGCCTCGGTCCACACTGTTTTCCTTCTCTGATCATTGCAAAATTTCCAAGGTGCATTCTATGAACACTGTGGGATACCACCGGCCAAGGGAAATAGTCACCGGCCAAGGGGAATGATCACCGGCCACTGGTTAAGATATCGGCCACCAATTGTTGGTCGGTCGGCACTAAAGATGGCCGACCGGCAAAATCTTCCTGCAGAATCTTGTTTTGACAGCAGCAGAGGGCAAAACAAGGCATGGCAATGCGTTCCAAGCAAATGTGTGCACCAACACATCCCTTATCATGTTTATAACTCAAAGGGACATGGTTCTTGGTTCTCGGATCACCAATCACGTATTTCAATACGTGATGGCCCAAGGGACCAAGTGTGCCATTTTGATTTCAAATGTAATGCAATGCATATAAACATACAAGGGAGCCTTTAACCTCTATCATGGCTTGATCAAGAGATGAGGCATGCATGCCAATGTAATGCAACCTAGGCATGTGAACTAGGCATGAAATATGAACATGCAAGCAAGTAATGATGCTAGGCACACAACCTAAGGAATCAATCATGCAAGGCATGGAATGACAAGCATACAAAATGTAATGTGGGCATGCAAGTAGGCAAGGCATGTGACAACATGTTAGGCAACTTAACCAAGATAAATGCATGCCAAATGCAAAGCCACTTAAACATGCAACGACACATGATAAGCCAAGTATGCAATCAACACACAAGGTGAGCATGCCACAACATGCGAGAATGGACTTAGACTAATTTAGGCAGCCCTCAAACAAGCCTAAAACAGTGGCCAACAAGCTCAAGGAGGGAAGCCAAAACACATACAAATATGCATGCATGCAAGGTCCAACACTTAGGCACGTAGAGACAACTTTTAAGCACACTTAAAAGAGAATAAACATGAACCAATGGCATGCATTATAAGCTCTGAAATTGTATAGAAAAGAGGTGCCAAACTGACCAATCAATAGAAGCAAAGCATGCAAGCATGGCCAAAACTCAAGGCAAGCTAAAAGGGTATTGAACTACACTTAGCAAAACCAAACATGGTAGGATTTAAACAACTGAAGTCAGGGTTTTAGCATGTCAAAATGAACCCCAAGAACCACTTAGATGGCATCTAAATGAGTTACGCATGGAAGCATACAAGAAGCCGAACATGGAGCATAAGATGGCAACCTTATAAAGCATTAAAGGGACATCAAATGCAAGCATACAAGAATGCCATGAGGACTGAAATGACATGCTAAGCGGTTCCAAACCACTGAGATGATGCATGCCCCACACTCATACACCCAAGACCTACAAACTAAAATGCAAGGTGGCTATACTAAGCATGTCATGGTCGACCAAAACAACCAAACATAGAGCTTAAGCATGCTAAAACAAGCACAAAAGCTTCACAAAGCTAAGCCAAAAGCATGCTAGAAACAAGGCTCAAAGCACAAGGCATGTTAAGGCAATCCATGGCATTACAAGACATGCATGCAAGGCAAGCATGGTGTGTCCAAACCAAGTAAAAACAGAGGTAATAGATGGAAAAATACTACCAAATAACACTTAAGACATGACCAACATGCACTTAAAAATGATGCTCACACATGAGGCTATAATGGCCATTATTGAAGACAACAAGGAGAGGGGGTGGCCCTCTCATTCTTAGGACCTTAAGGCACCATCCTCACCTCTGAAATCCCTCAAGATTTCAGTGGTGAGGTGGCCCAAACAAGGTGGTCCCGGAACTCAACCAAAATGGCCCAAAATAGGGCCAAACAAGCCCTAAAAAGGGTCAAACGACCTCAAACAACAAAACACTCTTAAACAACTATTTAGAGCAGGAAAAAAAAAGAATTTTATATGTTATACACAGAGTCTAAATCAGTAAGCAAGATAGGTTAAAGACTAGTGCAAGATTAGGGAAAATAAAGCAAAAAGTGTTACCCTTGAAGAACACTTCAAGAACAGCGAGCTCAGCCTCTTCCTTATGGTCAAAACCACCTCAAAACTTCAAGAACAAACCCTCAAGACCTCCCAAGTCGAAGTATGGTGTAATGGTGTGTGTTTTAGTGCAAAAATAAGAACAAATCAACCTTTTAGGCCCTTAAACACACACAAAATGAAGAGAGAGAGGGAGATATAGAGAGAGAAGGTGTATATATCTGAATATATATGTATTTTGCTCTGGTTTTGCTGAACCAAACAAAGGAGAGGGTTGGGGCTCTTATATAGACAATCAAGGATGCCAAGCTTCCAAGAGAAGCCAATTAAAATGATCAAGGTTTCTTCAAGAAGCCAAGGCAAAGGGGCCAAGGCTTCCTGAGGAAGTTGGGACAGGGTTCAAGCTTCTTGAGGAAGCTAAGACAAAGGTCCAAGTTTCCTCAAGAAGCTAGACCAAAAGGGTGCAAAAGGGGCAAAATAGCCACATATGTGCACGTGGGCATGGTTTGTGCATTCTAGCTGGCACAGCTGGCATGCACCACGCCTGAAAAAGGCAAAAAGGTGGTACCGGCCAGAAAAGGAGGCCATCAGCCAAATAGATGGCTGGCCGACCACACAAAATGCCGACCGGCCAATGGTATATTTCACCAATGGCCGGTATTAAGAAGACACGGCCGGTGGCCTCAATCCAGGGCTGGTGGGTGTCAGGGGTTGCTAACAAGCTACTTTCTACCCTGAGAAGCAAAAACACAAGTGTTTGGTGCAAAATCAAACACAAAACAGTCAAGTTGAGAGATCCTGTGGCAAGCCGTGTAGCCGAGACCTCCGAGAACTCAAAACGAGCACGAACATGGATGATCACCGAGTGTTCAAGCGGTGACGTCCAAGTCTTGAGGACGGTCAAAAATGGGATGTCTACAGTTGCCCCTCTTTGACAGAACTCGAAAGTCATAACAATGACGGGAGTGAGTGTCAAAGCCCAGAGACAACCCATTTTTGACAAGGCCGAAGACTTAGACAAACATACAAGTTACAGATAAGATATGCGCCCGAGGGCAGGGGCGAAATGCAACTGACAATACAAGAAGCCGAACATAACTTATGATCATGCAAAGAAAGCTGTAATGAAGCATAACATGCAACAGTTTTAAGTTATTATACAACAATCCGATTACACTATAATGCAGAAAGGATGTAAGAGAATTATGCAATTTTCGATACGTCTCACTCGGAGAATACAATACTTGCGCGGTTCGTCTGGTTGCACCAGCTTCAAATGAACCGTACATACAATATCATGCCTGAAAGAGAACGAAAACTCAACAGGTACAATATTGTTAGTAACGTGCATAACATGCAAAATGAATGCAAAATGATATGCAATATATACAAAACTATGTATAATAATGCAAATGAAAATGCGACGCAATTGAATCATGATCCAATCATGAGCGGTTCAAGACCACAAAAATGTCAAAAGGATGGTGGAGATGTAAAGTCCGTCTACCATAGAAAAGGTGCCGCAACCCTCAAACCAACATACCAGCGTGGAATAGGCGCGTACACATGCAGAACTATGAGTGATGTAGACGGACACAAGAACAAGTAATTGGGTGGAATGACATAAGTGGGGAAATGACACGCTAAGGAAAGACCAACGATCTTAATGCTGGATGCAAAAATTACACTATAATGTAATATATACAATGGATATGGCATGTAGCCAAACCAAATCTTGCCTAAGAAAGGCATGGACACATACAAGCCGCGTCTAACACAGATACGGTGCCGTCACCCTCAAACCAACATACTAGCGTGTAATAGGTGCGTACACATAATATCATAACCGTGCTTTGACGTGAAAGATATGGGCACATACCAGACCAAGCTCAACATGGAAAGGCACAAGCCATAGATGGGGGTGATGCAATGAATGCACGCAAGCTACAATGTAATATATACAATATGCAATGGAATGGAACATTTACAACGCAACCTGCTGGGAAGAAATGCGATGGACGCAAATGTAGTATTCACAGCGGATAAGGCACGCGACCAAACCTTGTTTTGCCTAGAAAAGGCGTGCACACATACAAACCAACGTTTAACACAGAAACGGTGCCGCAACCCTCAAACCAACATACCAACGTGGAATAAGCGCGTACACAAAAGTCTCAGATCTGCATTTCAACGCGAAAAGTACGGGCACATACCAGACCAAGCTTAACCTGGAAAGGCGCGAGCCATAGGCGAGGGCGATGCAGTAAATGCATGCAAGCTACAATGCAATATTTACAATACGCAATGGATGGAATATATACAGTGGATGCATGACATATGTAGTTTATACAATGGAATGCATGACATATGCAATATATACAATGAAATGCATGACATATGCATTATTTATAGTGATGCATGTTTTCGTTTTGTTGTTGTTGTTTTTTTTTGAAATTTTTTGAAATGCATGACAAATGCATGAAAGGGAAAATGCCTGACGATGCATGTTTTTTTTTTTTGTTTTTTTTGAAATGTAAATGATGCATGTGTTTTTTGTTTTGTTTTTTTTTTGAAATACAAATGTATGATGATGCACGATGATGCATGTGAACTTGAATGCGTGACAACGCGTGTCGTTCGAAATACATGATGATGCATGATTTCGAAATGCGCGACAACGCGCGACTTTTTGGGATGCATGAAAATGCATGAACTTGAAATGCGCGACAACGCACGGTTTTAGATGCATGATAATGCATGGACTTGAAATG
This sequence comes from Camellia sinensis, assembly GCF_055761805.1. Lineage (NCBI taxonomy): Eukaryota > Viridiplantae > Streptophyta > Magnoliopsida > Ericales > Theaceae > Camellia > Camellia sinensis. The sequence goes on from NC_138965.1 coordinate 16,738,604, forward strand.
CGCGACAACGTGGGGCTTTAGATGCATGATAATGCATGGACTTGAAATGCGCGACAACGCGCGGCTTTAGATGCATGATAATGCAAGCATAATGATGTGCATGACAATGAGATATGTGCATAACGATATGAATTAAACGACATGTGTCTCAACGCGCGTTCACATCAAAGCTTTGTAAAGCAACACATGTAGGGCGACTTTCGAATCCCATAAGAGACAGAAGGATACGACAAAAAAGGATACACCGCACCCGTATTCAAGTGCCATGCAAAGAAGACACGGTCCGAGGTCAAAACGGAGACCGGTTGGGCTTCGAAAATGCATTTTCTTGCACTGTCTTAAGCAATGAAGGCCCCAAACCATATATCTGACCCAAAAAAGGTTGTAGGAGGCTCACCGGCCATCAAAGGAGGTCACCGGCTATCCATCGGCTACCCAAAAAGTTCACCGGCCAAAAATTTGGCCGACCGGCCAACAGTGTGGCCGACCGGCCAAATATGCTTGAATCGGGGCAGTTTGGTCTTTTGGCCTCGGGTCTTTTAAAAGAGGGCCTCAAACCCTATTTTGTCACTTCCCATTTGCTCAAAATTTCTTCCTCTCTCTCTCTCTAGAGTATTTTCCTTCCTTCGATCCTCTGTTTTCTTCGGTTTTCGTGCCCGTTTTGACGTTTGATTCGCGAATACCTTCGCGTTTCGAACGTTTTGAACCGAACGAAACTTCGTTTCGGTGTCTCTTTTGCTATTTTCACCACTTGGGGTTTGTTTCCCCCTAGCTCCTCTTGATCTTCGTGCCTTTTCCATATTTCGGCTTTTCCGGCCATTTTCCGCCCTCTTGGGGTTAACTTTCCATTGACTTTTCGCATTCTAGCCCGGTTTCCACATTTCCGACCATTTCCACACTCTCTTTGAGATAGTAGATGACCTTCCACAGGGCGGGACTCCCCCGAAGCATGAGATGGATCTAGAGGCCGAGCTTTTCCCCTTGAGCGTCTGCCCGTTCGATCCAACGACCTACCAGCCGGTGATTCACATATTGCCTCCCGACGGACTTCGCCAGTTCAGGAGCATTGACAGGACGGCGCCTCCAGAGCTTCTCCTGCGTGAGCCGGAGTCACATCTATCATAAGGTGCTTCTGAGGTATATTCTTCCCTATTTCATTTTTCGCAATGTAGAACATTTAACTGCCAAAGTCGATCCTGTTCTTTAACTGCTTAACTCGGATACATGATACACTGCATGCCGTAGTTGACTGTGAATACATTTGCACTTGATATCTATTTGAATCTGAACACGTGCACACACGCTGTATTGTCACTGAACCACCCAAACACACAGGCACATCACATGTCGTAGTTCACTGTAAGCACACCGGCACCCGATGTTTGTTTGAACTTGAAACGTGCACACACGCTGTATTGTCGCCAATTCTGAATGCTCTTCAAAACTGTGCATTTTATATTGCTTCGCAACTGTTTTGCTTGAACACAGGGAGATTCCCATGCCTTCCGAGGGTATGGGAATGTCGCCGCCCGCGATTGGTACATGGAGTTGCCCGATGTGGTCCGACACATCGTAGACCAGGCCAGCTTCAGCGCCTTCTGCAGAGGACTCTCCCGGCTTACTGCGAGTAGGCCTCTTCTTGCCGCTCTGGTGCAGAGGTGGTGGGACACCACCGACTCGTTCCACCTCTCTGTCACGGGAGACATGACAATGACTTCCTATGACTTCTCGATGCTCACGGGCATCGGGGTAGGGGGTGATCCAATCCCCTTCGACACCGACATGGATGAGTGGGACGCTGCCCAGATACACTTTCTTGGCACTCAGCCGCCACCCGCTCGGGCAGGGTATGTCAGATATTCATGGTTTGAGGACCACTTCCGGGTCCAGGCGCCTACCACTTAGGAGGAGGTGGAGCGGTACGCATGTGGCTTCCTCATGTTTCTGTTGGGGATGACTATTTTCGCCGATCGGGTGAACACCGTGCCCCTCTGCTTGCTGAGCGCTCTGGTGGACGTGACCAGGATCCTATGCTATGACTGGGGTGGAGCAGCCTCGGCCACCTTATACAGATACACGAGCTCGGCTTCCCGTGGCAGCGGACAGTTGCTCGGAGGTTACTGGCGAGCTTGGGAGGTACATCTCTTTCTTTGTTTTACATTTCTTCCTTTTCATTATATGTACTCTGTATACTGCACACACTGCGGTCTGCTTCATGCTGGTTATATACTGTACACACGGTACACATATATTATGCTTTACATCGACTATGTACTGCACACACTGTACACTTTGCGCAATGCATTGCACAATACACGGTTCTGCAATTTCTGCTTTATTCTGCATTCTGCTTTATTTGATGAGCATACTGATACTTACTCTGCAGTTGTGGGTCTACGCCTATTTTCCGAGGCTTGCGCCAGTGCCTGACGAGGAGACCCCTCTTGTCGTTCCATTCTCCCGACGCTTCGATGTGAGATGCGTGCGGAGACCGCGGGAGGCATTCATCTTGTTCAGCCGCTACTTTGACACCATCACCCCCGTAGAGGTATGTTTAGAATTTGCAGTTCTTTTAAGCTTTGCCTTGCACTGTATTTTCTGATAATAGTAGATAACAAACTACATGCCATTTACAGATCACTTGGCAGCCTTGGGCTCCATTGCTAGCTGGGATTCGCGAGCGATTTGTCGGGGCAGAGGAGACTGCCTGCTTCAGGCTCCTGCTGGAGGGCCCGGTCTGTCAAGCTTGGTACCTGGGTGAGCGTTTCCTACGCCAGACCCTGGGTTTACCAGAGCAGATAGTCCCGGTTCACCCTCTTGACCATATGAGGGACACCGAGAGGTTCACTCCTGAGCAGATGGCCGACTACACGATCGGCTAGGACTCGACGCGCTTCAGAGGCATAGACGACTACACAGAGTATGTCCGGACCTACATTATGCGGCCTTTGAGCAACGGCCGTCGAGCTGAGAGAGAGAGGCCGGCGGCGCCTGCGGCTGGAGCCGGAGCAGGGACATCGAGGATGGCTCGAGTCCGTGGCAGGAGTGGAGCTTAGAGAGGACAGGGGGTTAGTTGGCCGGGACTACCCACGACGATGACATGCAGAGGGCGGGGTGGGGTGACTTACCAGATCCCCATCGCTCCTCCTCCGGCTGATCATGAGTTAGTCGGTTTCTACGACTTGCCTCCGGTATGTACTACTGTATTTTTGCATTTTGCACCGTTATTTTCATTTCATTTCGTTTGATATTCTGCAGAATACTAAGACTTCTAACACTTTTGCAGGCTTCCTCCGAGTACACTCGCCAGTCCCTGGAGTTGACCGCCTCTGTGATGGGGATGCTCCAGCAGAGCCTCGACCTTTTAGCGATCTACAGTATTCCGGTATGTTCTTCTGACCAAGGTCTCAAACCGTAAACTGTTCCACATAATCTGATGCACAACACAACACTTGATACACGGCCCTCACGGCTTTTGACACACTGTAGCCCACAGACTGTTCACAACACTACTTGCGGTATTTATACACTGTACTCATACACTGCATTCTGCACTGATACACTGCTCACGGTATTCACACATTGTATTCATACACTGCATTCTGCACTGATACACTGCTCATGGTATTCACACACTGTATTCATATATTGCATTCTGTACTGATACACTGCTCCCAGTATTTCACACACTGTATTCATATACTGCATTCTGCATGATACACTGCTCCCAGTATTTCACACACTGTATTCATACACTGCATTCTATAGCATACTGATGCGCTTGCCATTTGTACTTTTCACTGTATCCCTTCCAGATTCCTACTGTAGGAGGTGCTCCAGTTGGACCATCCGTTCTTGTTCGAGGAGGAGATAGAGAGGGCAGAGTATACCCCCGCACCAAGGCGGGGCGCACTCATGTTGGGAGTAGCTCATGGGCACCAGTCCCCGATGACGATGAGTCCGAGGCGGAGGTGGATACGGAGTCATCTGAGGAGGAGACCGGAGATGGCACTGACTCAGGCTCAGATGATGGCACTGATGACGATGCTCCTGAACCTTCGTCTAGGAAGAGGACGAGGACAGACCTTTAGGCCTGAGGCCTCTTGACATTGATCCAGATTTTTGCTGCTTTTCTTCTTCTTTCTTTTTTTTTTTTGTACTTTTCTTTTTTTGCTGGTAGTTAGAGTACCTTGTACTACCGCAGGCAGGTTTTGTTTTTTTTTTTTTTTTCCCAAAACTTTGTACTTGAAAAATGATGAAATGAAACAAACTTTTTATTTGAAAAAAGTGTTACATTTGTACTTCGCATCGCATTGCATCATATTACACCTCAATGGCCTCGTTTGGGAAGTGGCTATTTTAGTAGGCTATTTGGCTTTTTGGCTATTTTAGTAGGTTATTTTAGTTTTGTGTTTGGGAAGTTGAGTTAAATTTTTAGGTTGATTGTTGTATTGAAAAAAGTGTTTGAAATGATGTTTAAATTAAAATTACAAATTTACCCTTCACTTTATTTTTTTAAAAGATTGAGGAATAGGGGTAATAATGTAATTTAGCACTGCTGCAGCCTACACTGTTGGTGGCAGTGTACGCTGCACTGCTGCAGCAGCCGACTGAAAATAAATTTTTTTTTTTTTTTTTTTTTTTTTTTTTTTTTTTTTTTTTGAAAATCAAGCAAAGTTTGCTACAGTTAAGCTTTTGGGCTGATTTTCATTTTTGGGCTATATTAGCCGCCCAAACCACTTCCCAAATAGCCCCAATGTAAAATGGGGTTGGTCTTTTGTCTGAAAATCAAACACTTGCATCGTAATGATCAGATAATGGATTGGCCAACAGCAAAACAATTCAAACAAACCACTACTCAGTCCGAACAGTCGGCTCATACTCTATTGGGGATTAATCTGCGTACAGCGAATCCTGAACAAAGAGTCCAATCTGAAAAGACGGAATACAAAGGCGGGGTCGGTTGAAGTTGAAGCACACTCAGATGCAATCTGAAACCCAAAAGCTTCAGAAAGGCCCAATTTGTTTGTTTACACTTATCGGGGGTGGACCCTGCAGTTGTATAAAAGAACCAAATCATTTTTTTGCACAAATGTGGAGAATGGCACAGTACTCTGAGCACAAAACGATTAATTTTGAAATTGAAAAAGGGGTTTTCAAACCGGGGTATTGAGCCTATGACTGCGTATAGCGAAAAAGACTTAATAAAGAAAACAAAAGGCACACAGCCTAAACACATCGAGACACGCTCGGAACCGACTCATAACAAGAGTTGAGGCAGACAAAACAAAAGACACGATACACAGACGCATTACCGAAGACGGGAGACCTCAAATCACGAGGAGCCAGTTTCTCTGGGTATTGTTTTCCACCCTTTCTCATTTGTGTGATTCTCACATCACTCGGCTCTCAGGCTCGGTTTTTCTCTCAAAACCCTTTGGCTCGCTTTTTCTCTCAACTTACACCTCTCTATTCTTTATTCTCTCATCGTCATTTTTTATCCCTCCCCGGGGTGCTTGATGGATGAATAGGAAGTTGTGGGTTCACACCCGATACGGTTAGCTCGCGGTTATTTCTTCTGGTGGCATTTGGTCGATCCCCCATACAAGGGAATGGAGTATCTTGATCCGTTCCGATTCGTGTTTCGCACTTGGTTTGATACCTCGTTGCTCGGAGGTTGAGAGAGCTTTCTGCCTTTTAATGACAGCTTCAGTTGTACCTTTCTTGGCAAGTATGCTGGCGATGGGGGAAATGCGGGAAGCCTGACTCAACCGCACCCCTAGTTCATCATTTTGACCATTTTTTTTGTTTTGGTTTTCTACTAAAACAAATTTTAACCAAAATGAGAGTCAGATTAACATACTTGTGCGATTTTCGATTTGAAAATCATGCAAGTCAGGCTATGAGCATTGAAAATTTTCTTTTTTTGGGTCCAAGAAAATGGCCCGGTTTTGGAATATGAAAATTTTTTCGAGAAAATAGTCAACCTCAGTAAAAATTCTTCAAAAATCATTTTTGCAAAGGGCCACTACTCAACGAGCACAGAACCTATTCTCGAGATGCGCAACCTCGGATTGGAGGCAATGGAAAATTGCCCCTTGTCTGAAGGGCATAGCACGGCAATGGAAAGTTGCCCCTGGTTTGGAGGGCGACTCATGGCAATGGAAAGTTGCCCCTTGTGTGGATAACGCCGCAACATACTGTAGTCAGTCCTCATTAGTGATGATCGTAACCGAACTCTCGGATACAGAGAAGACGAAGATGGTCAAAACAAATATATGGACACAGTCACTTTGAAAGTGCGTGGGGCTGGACTTCAGGATGAAGTTGCCTACGTATCCCAAACATGGGAATCAAGCCTTACGTAGTTCCGGTTAAGGTACACTCGGGTATTAACCTTCACTTTTTAGGCTCTAACTTTTGCCAAGGCGCCCGTTTCGGGTTTTCGACCTTGCGAGCTTTGTTCTTCTTTCCTTTTTCGATTCTTTTCTTTTCTTTTTTTCTCTTTTTTTTTTATATTTTTCTCTTTTCATTTTTGCATTTTTTTCTTTCTTTTTTTGTATTTTCTCTTGCTCTAACTTTTACCTGGGACGCCTTTCCAGGTTTTCGGCCCAGCGAGCCTCTCAAAGGGTAAAAGTGTAACAAGTCCATGCCAAATGGTTTCGAGATCCTAAAGTCATTTGAATCCAGGAAAATGACTGTTGTATTAATTTGCTGAAGGACCCATCTTCGGCTCTTCGAGCACATCGGACATTTTTGCCCCTAGTTGGAGGGGTGCTTCTGTTCTAGCTTCACAAGCTTCTTCTAATGAGATCTAATCTTCTTGATCTGACTTTGGTGCCTCTTGTTCGAGGGCTGCTTCCAATCTGGCCACACAGGCCTCTCTTGATGGTCGATCGTTGAACACTCCGAATTGTGGTTCAAGGTTTTAAAGCAAGGGCTCAAGTCTTGAGGCTGAGAGCGATCCTGAGCTGCACAATCTCAAGAGCGATTCCACACAGGTCTTCGCAGGACCGTGCAAAACATTTTGTTTTTGAAAGTTTTTAAAGAAGCGACAAATTGCTCGCGCTGAAGATAGTGTGGAACCAGTCTAGATCAAGCCAGGGTCCTTTTCAGTACTCACGCTGACAAGCATGATTTCAATCATTAAAGGCTTAGCACGCCTCTCTTTCTCTCAAATGATCAAAGTTTTGCAAATCTCGAGGAATTCCTTCCCTTTTGTTTTCACCGCAGTGTTAAATTTTTTTTTGAACAACTTAGGTCAATGTAATGAATTCGAGGTGAAGAAGAGTAAGTGAGATGCTCTGCCGTTTCACACCTAGCTCAAAGTGGCAATAAGCACAGAAAACATGATAGCCGCAACTGTTTCATTCAGATTTCCTGGTTGCAACTGGCTCCGCAGTAGAGACAGACTCAAAAGGAAGCAAAAAGGGTAATTACAAAACAAAAGGGTGTTCAAGGCAACAACCCCGAAATCACCCTACATTCTATACAATGGGACTGACTCGACGCGACAAGACAGACCCTTTAACCAAGAAGACTGACTCAAGACAATGAGACAGACCCAAAATGAAAACCAAGAACTGACTCGATACCCAAGCCAGAAATTACAAAACTGCATTCTGTAACACGTTCGCGAGGGACCCCGCTACAGTTCGGACTCGATTTGTGTCACGGTTCTTAATCTGAACCAAAGAGTCCAAATCCGGCAAATCGTTTTGAGAAAACAGATTTTTAGAAAAGAAGTTCCAAACATGGACTGCTTTGCCAGATACAGAGTCGCCACCTAAATATTTTGTTTTGGGAAATTTAGGAAACCCTGACTCGGTGCCAAAGGCCACGTGTCCGTCATCACCAAAGTTGCCTTGGCTCGGGAACTTGGGTACGATTGGGGAAGGTCAGCTATGAGCACCTCCTCTCGCCCGATCAAAGATTGGCCTCTACTAACCGTGATATCTTGTTTTGAAAGCATTATGTGTTCTTATTCCAGTTATTTAGCCTAGAATTACTATGTTATGCGCACCGCACAAAAGTATAGACTAGATTGCCTAATTTGGGAATAAGCATTGCATATCCGTTTGTTTTGGAAAAATGTTTTGGAATTTGCTACTCGCAAGTAGGCAAAAACATGGATTTCAATGAGCTATTCCAACTCAGACAATCCAACCTTCACCCATAGGCATTCAAGCAGTTATATCACATAAGCAGCTAGCCTCATGGTAATCATGCTATCATGGCAACACTCACACGCATGCAAGGATGCTAAAGCATAAATACTTACATCGTACTCCGTGCCAAAACAAAGAACTCGTTAGCAATCAATGCATGATCCAAGTCCATGTTTAAATGTCTAATGCAACGCATACGGGATGTCACTAGAGTAGGCTCGGCTAGTCTATGAATGACATGTGAAAATGCACAAGTAGCATGTATTCAAGTTAGATTTGAAATACTAATGCAGTTAGCATGATGCGCCGAGCCCGGTGCATGCAATACTGATGAATGATGCACGCATGCATAGCATAAGGTATGCTAAATTAAACATGACCTATTACTAACCATCAAAGCAGGTAAGTAAAAGGGAGAAAGAAGTGGGGGTTGGAAGACATGCACACACTCACCCACACTTATTACAAATTCGCCCTCGCTCGGAGGGACCAAAAGAATAATACAATTCGAATAATGAATTAACTATCCTAGCTAATTAATTATTACAGACCAACTAAATTAATTAAACAAATTAATTAATTTAAGAAAGCAAGAAAAAGGGCCTCGGGAAGAGGGCTCAATGCACGCGTGCTCGGGTCTTGCTCGGAAGTCCACTGCCATGCATAAGTTGCCTCTGTTTTCCCTGCTCTGCTTCTCTGAAGACTGCCAAAGTCTCAGGATGTGCTCACTGGATGTTGGGGAATGCCACTGGCTGGAGGGAATCATCATCGGCTGTGATTTGGTGTCGATCGGCCAAAAATGAATCCATCGGCCACATATGGATTGCCGGTCGGCACTCTGTGCAGTCGATCGGCAAAGAGTTCCTGCAGAATCTGTTTGACAGCAGCAGAGGACAGGGCTTCGCATGGCAATGCAATTCAAGCAATGTATGCACCGACCATATCCCTTATCATGTTTATGACTCAAAGGGACATGGTCCTTGGTTCTCGGACCATCAATCGCGCATTTCAATGCATGATAGCCCGAGAGACCAAGTTATGCATTTTTCATTATGGAATGCAATGCACAAAACAAACAATGGGCCCCAACCTCCATCACAATCAATTCAAGAGGCAAGAGATGTATGCTTAATGTTATGCAACCTAGGCATGGAAGCTAAGCATGCAATATGAGCATGTGAACAAGCAATGTAAACATACAAGCATGCAAGTTATGCAAACTAACGAGCATGCAAGATGGATGAGCATACAACGACATGTGGGAATGGTCTTAAACCAAAATGGGCAGCTCTCAAATAGGCCCAAATCAGTGGCCAACATGCTCAAGAATGGAAGCCAAAACACATACAAATAGGCATGCATGCAAGGTTCAACACTTAGGCACATAGAGACAACTTTTAAGCACACTTAAAAGAGGAACAACATGGGCATATGGCATGTAATGTAAGCTCTGAAAATCATGTTAATGATAGTGCCAAAACGAGCAAACAAGACAAGCATAGCATACAATAAATGATCTAAAGCCTAAGGCTCACCAAAGAAGCATTGAACTACACTTAGTGCAACCACACATGGCATGAATTAAGTGACTGAAAATAGAGATGTGACATGCTAAAATGAGCCTCAAAACCCACCTAAATGGCATCTAAATGGCTTAAGTATGGAAGCATGCACAAGGGCCCAAACAAGGAGCATAAGACAACAGCCTTTTGACATATTAAAGGGATATCAAATGCAAGCATATAGGCATGCCACAAGGACTAAAATAACATGACAAGTGGTTCCAAACCACTGAAGTGATGCAAGGATGGCATGCTAGAGGGATCAATGCTCAAGGTATACAAGAGAGTTTGCATGGTAGCTATACAAAGCAAAGCATGGATGACTCAAATGACCAAAAACAGTCTCTTAGCATACTAAAACAAGCATAAAAGCTTCACAAAGCTAGGCCAAAACACATGAGCATGGTAGTCTAAATGCTAGGCACATGTTGAGGCAAATCATGGCATTACAAGGCATGTATGCTAAGCAAGAATGGTGTACCAAAACCAACTTAAAAAAATGCTATTTCATGGTAAAATAAGCATAAATAATAGCTAAGGCATGGTCAACAAGAGCCTAAGCTAGGTGCTCCCTTAAGAGGCAAAAATGGTCATTTTCAAGGACAACAAGGAGACGGGGTGGCCCTCTCCTTCTTGGGACCTCAAGGCACCATCCTTACCACTAAAATCCCTCAAGATTTCAGTGGTGAGGAGGCCCAAACACCAAAGTCCCGGAGCTCACACAAAATAGCACAAAATAAGGGCCAAACAAGGCTTAAGAGGGGTCAAACAACCCCAAAGCTTAAAACACTCTTAACAAACTATTTAGAGGCCTTAAAAATAGAACTTTTATGTATTATATGCAAAGCCAAAAAACAGTTGCAAGATAGGTAAAAGTGGTGTACAAAAATGGGGTAAAAAAGGGCTAGTTTCTTACCCTTGAAGTCCTCCTTCACCAATGATGATCTTGTTGCCTCCTTGAGCTCAAATCCAGTCAAGAACACCAAGAACAACCCTCTGGTCCCTCAACAACCAAGAGAAGGTGTAACACTATGTGTTTGTGTGCAATAGTATGGACAAACACACACTAGACACACACAAGAGAGATATAGAGATAGGAAATATGTATCAATCCTAACACTAATCTAGAACTCCCTCTGAAATTTTTTGTAACCCTAATGCCAAGAGAGGAGCCCTCTTCTTATAGGAAACTCCCTCTTGTAAGGCTTCCAAAACAAGCCATCCAAGAGGAAAATCCCTCCATACACGTGTATGGAGCGGAGCAGAGTGGGTGCAAGCTATCACAGCTGGCACAAAATATCTACAAAAAATAGATGAACAGTGATCGGCCATTCAAAATTGCCATTTTGGCAAAATAAATGGCTGACCGGCAACAAAGAGTGCCGACCGGCAATATACATTGCCGATGGCACAAAATCACTGGCCGGTGGCCTCAAGCCATGGCCGGTGATGTGTGGGGATGCCTCACAAGGCATTCCCTGCCCCTCCAAGGCAAAACACAAGTGTTTGGTGCAAAACCAGACACAACACGGTCGAGTCGAGAGATCCTGAGGCAAGGCGCGCAACCAAGACCTCTGGGAACTCAAGACGAACACAAACAAGGGTAATCACCAAGTGTTCCAATGGTGACGTCCAAGTCTTGAGGACGGTCAAAAATGGGGTGTCTACAGTTGCCCCTCTTTGACAGAACTCGAAAGTCATAACAATGACGGGAGTGAATGTCAAAGCCCAGAGACGACCCATTTTTGACAAGGCTGAAGACTCAGACAATCATGCAAGACAAACAAGATATGCGCCCGAAGGCGGGGGCAAGATGCAAGACAATGCACAGAGCCGGACATAACTTATGATCAGGCAAAGAAAACTGTAATGAAGCACACGTGCGACAGTTTTAAGCTAACATACACCAATGCAACTACATTACAAATGCAGAAAGGATGTAAGAGAATTATGCAATTCTCGATACGTCTCACTCGGAGGATACAATACCTGTGCGGTTCGTCTGGTTGCACCAGCCTCAAACCAACCGTACATACAATATCGTGCCTGCAACGAAAGCAAACTTAACAGGCACAGTGTTATTAGCAACATGCATGACAATGCAGAAATGAATGCAAAATGATATGCAATATATACAAAACTATGTATGAACAATGCAAATGAAAATACAATGCGATTGAAACAATGCAAACTATATGCAAAGTAATTGAATCATGATCCAATCATGAGCGGTTCAAAACCACACAAATGTCAAATAGATTGATGGAGGTAACAAGTCCGTCTACCATAGAATGATCAACTAAACTATGAGTAATGTAGACAGACATAAGAACAAGTATTGGGGGGGGGGTGACATAAGTGGGGAAACGACCCGCTGGGGAAAGGACTACGATCCTAATGCTGGATACAACAATTACACTACAATGTAATATATAATGAAAATGCTCAGGAAATGGCAATGGATATGGCATGCGGGCCAAACCAAATCTTTCCTAGGCAAGGCATGTACACATACAAGCTGTGTCTAACATAGAACGGTCTACTGAACTATGTTTCGACGTGAAAAGTATGGGCACATACCAGGCCAAACTCAATCATGCAAAGGCGCGAGCCATAGATGGAAGGTGATGTAGTGAATATATGCAAGCTACAATGCGATGTACACTATATTACAATGATGCATGACAATGCAACTATTTACGATGGTGCATGACAATGTAACTATTTACGATGATGCATGACAATGCAATTATATATTTTTTTTGTTTGTTTTTTGAAATGCAAATGATGTATGAAATGCATGTTGCATGGAATGCGCGTCAACACGTGGCTTTTGAGATGCACGTGAACTTGAATATGCGACGACGCGAGTCGCTTGAAATGCATGTATAATGCAACTTATCAAAAGTCATTTGGGCACGACAAACACCGAAGGACTTGCACCTTCAGAGGATTTAGGGTCTCCTAGACCGTAAAAATTCTCGATATGCCTCACTCGGAGTATACCATACCTGTCTGATTCGTCGGGTTGCACCAGCCTTAAATGAACCGTACATACAATATCGTGTCGAGCATCGCTCATAGAAGACACGGCTTGAGGTCAACTCGAAGGCCGGTTGAGCGTCGGAGATGCACGTTTCTTGCACCGTCTTGAGCAATGAAGGCCCTGAACCACCCATATAACCCAAAAAGGATGTAGGAGTCTCCCAAACCACTGTAAGAGACCACCGGATACCCACCGGCCATCAAAATGCATCACCGGCCGTCCATCGGCCATCATACAATTTCCATCGGCACAATATTTTGCCGACCGGCAAAGAGTGTGGCCGACCGGCAAAAAGTCCCTGTATCGGGGCAATTTAGTCATTTGGCCATGGGTCTTTTAAGCCCTATTTTCTTCACTTCCTCTTGCTCGAAATTTCTCCCCCTCTCTCTCTAGATCATTTTCCTCCTTTGATTTCCTCGTTTTCTTGCGTTCTAGCCTCCATTTCGTCGTCCGATTCGCAAATACCTTCGCGTTTCGAACGTTTTGAACCGAACGAAACTTCGTTTCGGTGTCTCGTTTTTTATTTCTGCCACTCGGGGCTTGTTTCCCTTGAGTTTTTCTCGATATCTGTGCCTTTTCCGCACTTCGGCTTTTCCGGCCCTCTCGGGGTTGACTTTTTGTTGACTCTTCACATTCTCGCCCGGTTTTTCGTCTTCCGACCATTTTCACATTCTCTTCGAGATGGCGGACGATCTTCCATAGGGTGGGACCCCTCCAAAGCTCGAGATGGATCCCGAGGCCGACCCCTTGCCACTTCATAACTGGCCGTTCGATCCAGAGACCTACAGGCCTGCGGTTTATGTGATGCTCCCCGATGGACTACGCTAGTTCCGGAGCTTCGAGAGGGGCGTGGCACCCGAGCTTCTCCTATGTGAGCCTACCTCCCATCCGTCTTTCGGCGCTTCCGAGGTAACATTCTTTCTTCTGTTTTATTATTTTCCACAATGTAGAACATAACTGCCATTAGTTGATTCTGTTCTCTAACTGCTTAGCCCGGATGCACCGATACACTGTACACTGTAGTTGATTGCAAACAAACTTACAACCGATATCTGTTTGAAACTTACACGTGCACACACACTGCACTGACCCTGAATCACCCAAACACACGGCGCACATTGTATTTTACTGCATACACACTGGTACCCGGCATCTGCTTGAGTCTGAAAACATGCACACATGCTGTATTTGCCCTGAACTACTCAAACACGCTGACACATCACACGTTATAGTTCACTGTAAGTACACCGGCACCCGATGTCCGTTCGAATTTGAAAACATGCACGCATGCTGTATACCTGTATGCTTCTTAAAACTGCGTTTTGAATATTGCCTCGCAATTGTTGTTTTTGATTACAGGGGGATTCCCATACCATCCACGGGTATGGGAATGTCGTTGCTCGGGATTGGTACCTAGAGCTACCAGACGCGGCTCGTCATATCGTCGACGAGGCCGGTTTCGACATCTTCTGCAGGGGGCTCTCCCGGATTACGACCTGCAGGCCCTTGCTTGCCGCTTTAGTGGAGAGGTGGTGGGATACCACCAACTCCTTCCACTTCTCTGCTGCGGGGGACATGACGATGACCCCTTATGATTTCTCGATGCTCACCGGCATCGGGGTAGGGGGTGATCCGATCCCCTTCGACACCGATATGGGTGAGTGGGACGCCGCCCAGCTATACCTGCTCGGCACTCAGCCTCCCCTCGCTCGAGCAGGGTTTGTCAGGTACTCTTGGTTTGAGAGCCATTTCCTGATTCAGCCAGCCTTGGCGGAGGAGGCACAGATGACCCCAGAGGAGGTGGATCAGTATGCGCAGGGTTTCATCATGTTCCTCTTCGGGACGACTCTTTTCGCCGACCGGGCGAACACCGTGCCTCTATGTCTGTTGAGCGCACTGGTGGATGTCAGGAGGATCCGCCGTTATGACTGGGGTGGCGCAGGCTTGGCCACATTGTATGGTTACATGAGCTCTTCTTCCCGCCTGTAGACACCCCATTTTTGACCGCCCTTAAGACTTGGGCACTACTGATGGTTTGCTCGGTGTTGAGAGATGTACAGGGCAAAGAATCAGTTTCTTCGGCTAGAAGAGAGGCAAATCTTTCAAAACACTTTGTTTAGGGTTTTGGAGTTGAAGAAAAGAGGAAAGGAGAGGAGAAAACTAGTTTGGGAGAAGTTCGGCATGGATCCGGGTAGAAGTGAGTCGAGCAGCCCTCGCTGAATCGGGCTTGTCTATCTTTACGCTTGGATTTTAGCTATGGGGCCACCACCGTCGGAAAGCTTACTTCCGGGGCTTCATTTTGCACTCAAGAATCTCCTAGAGCCGAGTCCGGGTGGGGGAGATATGATCAGTTGAAGTCGGGCATCATCCCGGTTGGATCGAATCTGCGCGGCTTCACGAAAAAGGGCATAACTTTTTGCACAGAAGGAATTTTAATGCAAGGTTTGCGCCATTGGAAATCTAACTTCCGGGGCTTAAATTTGGACACCAACCGGAACTTTTTTGACCACACCGGCCACCCATCGGCACTATATTTATCCGACCGGCAATTTATTGTGCCGACCGGCAATTTATTGTGTCGACCGGCAGGTTAAAGTAGCCGACCGGCCTTTTTTGCTAGCCGACGACCTTCCGGAGCATTCTGCAGATTGAGTGGATTCCAGCTGTGCCAGCTGGAGGGCACAGACTGGATCCTCCATACACGTGTATGGAGGATCTTGGCTCTTGGTTTTGAAGCTTCTAAGAGAAGTCTTACTCCCTTGGCTCTATAAAGGGAGCCCTCTTCTTCCTTATACTAGGTTAGAAGAAGAAACCAGCTGAGGCACCATATAGATACAAGCCTATATCTATACATTCACCCCCCCTCTTCAAAGCTAAAAAGTCCATGATCCTTGGCCATTTACACACCAACTCATAGCACAAGGCTTCCATCATCCATTCCAGAAGCTTGAGGCTGATTTTCAGAGCTAGGAGTGCTGCAACTCAAGCCAAGAGGCAGTCAAGACTTGGTCTACAAGGGTGAGCTCCTTTTCTTCCCTTTTCTAGCCTATTCTTGCATCATATCTAAGCCATAGTTTCTTGTATATTTGAGCTCCGGCCAAAACTGAAAGTAGCCTTTTTTTGAGCTGTATTTCATCTTTCATTAAGGGTCCTACCCTATTTGAGACCTCCATTTTGCACTTGCCTCTTTGCACCTTTGTATGCCATCATTTTTGCATAGTATTTTTGGCCCATGTGTAATCTGTTTTGGAGCATGTTATAAACTGTGAATAGGCTTATTTTGAGCCCTTATTCAACATTGAAGAAGGGCTCATCCTTGTTTGGGACCTCCATGTACCACTTGCCATTGTAGCCGTCTTTGGCCCCCTTTTTTTGCATGATTTATTAGCCTGTTTTTCTTCTGTTTTTGCGGCTTGGTCCGAACTTAAAGTGGACATATTTTGACCCCCTTGTCATGTTTCATTAAGGGTCTTTGGCTGTTTGATGAGTATTTTGTGTACTTCATGTTATAGCCCTCTTGTGGCCTTAATCTTGCATAAATTGTTTGCCATGCTTGTATCTGTTTTCGAGCCTTGTCATCTACTGAAAAACATCATATTTTTGGTCCCTCTTCAGTGTTATAGAAGGGTTTTTTTCTGTTTGGGTTTCGCATCTACCACTTGCTTCATTACCTCCCTTGCGGAGCCGTTTTTGTATGCCATTTTAGCCCTACCTTTGCTTGCTGTTTGGCCATGTCATAAACTGTAAAAATGCTTGTCTCAGGGCTGCCTTTCTTCTGTCTTCATGCTCCATGTCCATATTGTGCATGCTTTGTATAGCTGTAGGCCATTGCGTATGCCTAATTTTGCATTTCGGGTCGCATGTCATGCATCGGGTGCCATTTTGCCATGATTCGGGGCTGTTTCGGGTCATGTTTAGCTTCTGAAATTTGCATGCTAGCATATCATCTTGCCATGTCTTGTTAGAGTGGCATTCCGTGCCATAGGTTCGGTTCTCGGTTTGCGTGCATGCGTGCACGTACGTCGAGAATCTCATTTCATCTAATGGCCACTGGTGTGGGTGCGGCTGAGGTCCATTCACATTGGTGTAAGTCCATCTTGCATTGTGTATGCCATGTTTCAATGCGTTGTGCATGTTATGTTGTTAGCGTTGTGTGTGCCATGTAGTTATATTGCATGTTTGTATGTTTGCTTGCATGCTTAGGTTGCATGTGCATTGTTGTGCATTGCCTCGCCTCTTGACCAACCATGATTGAGGTTGGGTCTCTTGTATGTTTTGTGTGCATTGCATTTTTACATTGAATTGCAAAACTTGGTCTCTTAGGCCATCATGCGTAATTGATGGCCCGAGGGTCGAGGGGCATACTCCCTTGAGTCCATTACATGATTGGGAGAGTGGCCATGCATACACTTGCTTGAAATTCCATGCCATACACTGTCTGTTCTTGTTGCTGTCAAAAACTGTCTTCTGCAGGGAATTTCTGCCGACCGGCATCATTTAGTGCCGACCGGCAATTTGTGGCTGGCCGATAATTACATAATCTGCCGATGGAAATTATGCACTGCCGGTGGGCATTTCCCCCAGCCGGTGGCACTCTGTAGTATGCAACAAGCCTGTCCCAGTACTTTGGCACTGTTCAGAGAAGCAAGGCAGTGTAAACCGAGGCGGCAGTGGTATGGTACGGACTTTCCGGGCAAGACGGGTTCAAGCTTGCATCGTTCGCGCATCCCGAGGCGGGGGCTGTGGCCACCTTTCTTCTTTTTGCATTCATTTTGTTCAGTAATTAGAAATTCTGTAATAATTAATGTGGTTAGTTATTTATTCGGACTGTAATATTTATTTGGACCCTCCGAGTGAGGGCAATTGTGTAATAAGTGTGGGTGCGTTGTGCATGTCTTCCAACCCCCACTTCTTTCTCCCTTTTATTTACCCGCTTATGATGATAGACTAGGGCATATTTAAATTCGCATAACAGTATGATAGCATGCGTGCATCCATACATTTGTCTTGACATGCATCGGGCTCGGTACATCATACAAACTACATTGTACTTTTCAATTCCAAATTGAATACATGTTACTTGTAGCATTTCATATGCCATTTTAGGGTTAGCCGAGCCTACTCTAAATTGCATCCTTGCCTGTGTTGCATTAGCCACTTAACATGAACTAGGGACATGCATGTTTGCTAACTAGTTTATTGTTTTGGCACGGAGTACAATGTAAGTATTTACGCTTTAGCATCTCGCATGCGTGTGAATGTTAACATGACAGTATGCTTACCATGCGGCTACGTGCTTATATGAGATAAACTGTTTGAATGCCTGTGGGTGGAGGTCGAATTGCTTAAATTGGAATAACACATTAAAACTATGAATTTTAAAGCCCACTAGATAGTGGCAAAACCATCTTTTCCAAAAGCCCACTTGAAGGTGGCAAAACCTGCATTTTAGCCTACTTACGAGTAGCAAACCATTTTCAAAACGAACATAAAATGTTTTATTTCCAATTTGGGCGATTCGGTCTATACTTGTTTGCTGCGCGCATGACATAGTAATTCTAGGCTAATAATTGGAATAAGAACACATAACGTTTTCAAAACTGGATATCACGGTTAGTAGAGGCCGGTCTTCGGACCGGGCGAAGGGGGGTGCTCATAGCTGACCTTCCCCGATCGTACCCAAGCTCCCGAGCCGAGACAACTCCGGTGATGACGGACATGTGGCCTTCGGCACCGAGTCAGGGTTTCCTAAATTTCCCAAAATAAAATATTTAGGTGGCGACTCTGTATCTGGCAAAGCAGTCCATGTTTGGCACTTCTTTCAAAAAAATCTATTTTCTCAAAACGATTTGCCGGATTTGGACTCTTTGGTTCAGATTTAGAACCGTGACACAAATTGAGTCCGAACTGTAGCATGAGGCCCACGGGCGCGTCTACACCGCCTCAGCGGACAGTTTCTCGGCGGCTACTGGCGAGCTTGGGAGGTACATTTTCTTCCCCTTTTACATTTCTGCTTCACGTTTTCTGTATTCTGTACAATGCACACACCACGGTCTGCCTCTCACTGACTATATACTGCACACGCGTCACACATATACTCTGCTTTTCTTTGACTGTTTACTGCACACACTGTATACTCTGTACCATACACTGCACAACACACGGCTTTGTCATTTCTGCTTTATTCTTCATCTTGCTTTATCTGATAGTCATACTTATATCTGTTCTGCAGTTATGGGTGTATGCCTACTTTCCCAGGCTTGCCCCAGTACCTGATGTGGAGACCCCACTCGGCATCCCCTTTTCTTATCGCTTTGATGTGCGATGCGTGCGGAGACCACGGGAGTCTTTTATTTTCTTCCGCCGCTACTTCGACACCATCACCGCCGCGGAGGTATGTTCAACTTTAGAATTTTCTTAGGCTTCGCTTAGCACTGTATGTTTTCAATAACAGTAGATAAAAAACTGCATTTCATTTTCAGATCACCTGGCGGCCTTGGGCTCCGCTGCCAGCCGTGGTGAGGGATCACGACGAGGGCGCAGAGGCGACTGCCCATTGCCGGATCCTGTTGGAGGGCCCGGTCTGTCGAGCTTGGTACCTGGGCGAGCGCTTCTTGCGTCAGACCCTGGGTTTACCGGAGCAGATAGTTCCGGGTCCGCCTCCTACACATATGAGGCATACAGAGGGGTTCTCTTTTGAGCACATGAGGGACTACACCGTCGGCTGGGGTGCAGAGTGTCACAGAGGCGAGGGCGACTACGCAGAGTACGTCCGGACCTACATTATGCGACCCTTGAGCGGTGGTCGTCGGGTTGAGAGGGAGAGGCCAGCGGCGCTGGCAGCTGGAGCAGGAGCAGGAGCTGGAGCAGGGACGTCGAGGACAGCTCGTGTCCGTGGCAGGAGCGGAGCTCGGAGGGGTCAAGGGGTTAGCTGGCCTGCTCTGCCCACCATACTGACATGCCGAGGGTAGGGTGGGGTGACGTACCAGATTCCCTTTGCTCCTCCTCCGGCTGACCATGAGTTGGTCGGGTTCTATGACTTACCTCTGGTATGTACTACTTCATCATGCATCTTGCATTGTCATTTTATTTCAGTTTATTTGATATTCTTTAGAACACTGATGCCTTTGATACTTTTGTAGGCGTCCTCCGAGTACACCCGGCAATCCCTAGAGTTGAATGCTTCGATGATGGCGATGCTACAGCGGACCTTCGACCTCCTGGCCTTCTATAGGATTCCGGTATGTTTTTCTGATCACGGTCTCAAACCATACTCATAAGCTGCTTCACATAATCTGGTGCACAACACAACACTCGATAAGCTGCTCACGTCATTCATACACTGTACTCATATACTGCATTCTGCACTGATAAACTACTCACGACATTTGCACACTGTACTGCATACATTGCATTCTGTACTAATAAACTGCTCACCTCATTCGCACGTTGCATTGCATTCTGCACTGATAAACTGCTCACGGCATACTGATGCGTTTGCCTCTTATACTTTTCAGCCTCCTTTCCCGATTCCCACCTTGGGAGGTGTTCCAGCTGGGCCCTCTATTCTTGCTCGAGGAGGGCGTGGAGACGCTGTACGTCCCCGTACCAAGGGGGGCGTGTTCATGTCGGGAGTAGCTCTCGGGCGCCGACCCCTGATGATGACGATGATGATGATGATGAGTCCGAGGCAGAGGCAGAGGCCGGGTCATCTGAGGACGCTGGAGACGACTCAGACTCAGGCTCAGATGGCGATGCTGATGACGATGCCCCTGGACCTTCGTCCAGGAAGAGGGTGAGGACAGATCCCCGGGCTCAAGACTACTGATGATGATCCAGATTGCTGCTATTCTTCTTTTTTGTACTTTTTTTTTCTCTTTCTTCCTTCTCTTTGCTGGTAGTTAGATTACCTTGTATTGCCGCAGGCAGATTTTTGTATTCAAAGCTATGTACTTGAAAAAGATAATGAAATGAACAAACTTTTCGTTTAAAAAGTGTTACATTTACATATCTCATGTATTGCATCGCATCACATCATGTTATACCTTAATGTGAATGGAATTGACCAGTTGTCTGAAAACAAAATCGAGCATTTGTACTGTAATGATCAGATAACCAAACGGCCTCATAGCAAAACAGCCCAAGCAACACACTGCTCAAACTGAACGCACAACCCATACTCTGTTGGGGATTAGTCTGCATACAGCCCCTAACACCACACTCGGTTCATTTTGCACACAGCAAATCCTGAACAAACGGCCCAATCTGACAAGACGGAACACAAAGATGGAACCAGTTGAAGTTGAAGCACGCTCAGATGCCCCGAACTTTTTTTTTTTCTTCTTTTTCTTTTTCTTTTGCTTCGCACAGATGTAGAGAATGGCATAGCAGTCTGAGCATAAACGATTTTTGGAATAAGAAAGGATTTTCAACCGGGGTATCGAGCCTACAACTGAACACAGCGGGAAGGACTCAAATAAAGGGGTACACGACCTAAACACAACGAGACACGCTCGGAAAAGACCCAAAACAAAAGTTGAGGTGAACAAAACGGAAGACACGACACGCGGACATGTTCAACGAAAGATCTCAAATCTCGAGGAGCCAGTTCCTCCGGATATGTTTCCCACCCTTTCTGATTTGTGATTCTCACATCACTCGGCCCTCAGGCTCATTTTTTTCCTCTCAAAACCCTTTTTCTTACTTTTCTCTCAACTTACACCTCTCTATTCTTTATTCTCTCATTTTTATCCCTCCCCAGGATTTTTTTAATGGATGAATAGGAAGTTGTGGGTTCACGCCCGACGCCGTTAGCTCACAGCTATTTCTTCTGGTGGGTAGAGTGCCCTCCTGGCAAGTATGTTGACGACGGGGGAAAGATAGAACGCCTGACTCAACTGTGCCCCTAGTTCATCATTTTGACCAGTTTTTTGTTTTGGTTTTCTACTAAAATAGTTTTGATCAAGATGAGAGTCGGATTAACGTACTTGTTCGATTTTTGATTTGAAAACCATGCAAGTCAGACTATAAGCACTGAAAATTTTCCTTTTTGGGTCCAACAAAATGGTCCAGTTTTGGAAAATGAAATAATTTTCGAGAGAATGGTCAACCTCAGTAAAAATTCTCAAAAACTATATTTGCAAACGGCCGCCGCCCAACGAGCGCGAAACTCATTCTCGAGATGTACAAACCTCGGATCAGAGGCAATGGAAAATTGCCCCTGGCTTGGAAGGGGTGGATGGCAATGAAAAGTTGGCCGTGGTTTGAACGGCGGCATCATGGCAACAGAAAGTTGCCCCTTGTTTGGATGATGCCGCAGCAGTCCGCAAACAGTCTTCATTGGTGGTGGTCGAACTCTTGGACATGGAGATGACGAAGACGGTCATAATCAATATATGGACACCGTCATTTTGGAAGTGTTGGTGACTGGACTTTGGGATGAAATCGAAACCATTGTATGGACTGAGATGCTATGAAAGCGTTGGGGGCTGGACTTCAGAATGAAGTTGCCTACGTATCCCAAACATGGAAATCAAGCCTTACGTAGTTCCGATTAAGGTACACTCGGGTATTTTAACCTTCACTTTTTAGGCTCTAACTTTTGCCAAGGTGCCCGATGCGGGTTTTCGACCTCGCGAGCTTCTTTTTATTTTCTTTATTTTCTTTTTTTTTTCTTGATTTTTTTGTATCTTTTGATTCTCTTTTTTTCTTTCTTTTTTTTGATTTTGTTTCTCCTCTTTTTTGCATTTTTTGTATTTTTCTCTTGCTCTAACTTTTGCCTGGGTCGCCCTTCCGAGTTTTCGGCCCAGCGAGCCTCTCAAAGGGTAAAAGTGTAACAAGTCCATGCCAAATGATTTTTGGAGTTGGAGCCTCTCTGTATCTAGGAGAACGGCTATTGCAATGATTTGCAGAAGAATCCATCATGGCTGCTCCATGAGCTTCTTCTGGTCAGATCTAATCTTTTTGATTCGACTTTGGTGCCTCTCGTTCGAGGGCTGCTTCAAAACTGGCCACACGGGCCTCCTCTGACAGTTGTCCGTTGAACGTTCCGAATGAGTTCGAGGTTCAAAACAAACAGGTCGAATCTTGAGGCTGAGAGCAATCGTAGGCTGCACAATCTCAAGAGCGATTCCACACAGGTCTTCACAGGACCGCACAAAACATTTATTTTTGAAAGTTTTTAAGAAAGCGACAAATCGCTCGTGCCGAAGATAGTGTGGAACCAATCTGGGTCAAGCCAGGGTTTTTCTTAGTACTCACGCTAACAAGCATGGTTTCATTCATTAAAGGCTTAGCATGCCTCTCTTTCTCTCAATTGATCAAATTTTGGCAAAACCAGAGGAATTCCTTCCTCTTCGTTTTTATCACAATGTTTAGAAAAAAGTTTTGGAGAACTTAGGTCAATGCAATAATTCTCAAGGCACAGAAGAGCAGGTAGAATACATGGCCGATCCATTCAAAACCTCTAGCACAACTAGCCCAAAACAAACAATAAGCACGGAAACATGATAGCCGCAGCTGTTTCACTCAGGTTTCTCGGATGTAACTGGCTCCACAGCAGAGATAGACTCAAAAGGAAAGCAAAAAGGTTAAATACAAAAAATGGTGTTCGAGGCAACAACCCCGGAATCACATGACATTCTGTACAGGGGGACTGACTCGCTACAACAAGACAGACCCTTAAACAAAAAGACTGACTCAAAGCAAAGAGGCAGACTCAAAAACAAAACAGAGAACTGACTCAAAACCCAAGCCAGAAGCTACAAAACTGCATTTACAAATGCTCAAAAAGTGCGTGCCAGACGCCACTTCTGAAATACACCGAGCGCCGCCTGCAGGTGGTCCAACCCCTGATCACATACTGTAGACGTCCCCGAACGCCCCGGGAGGACGAGTCCCGTTCTGTTCATTTGGGGTCACTACAGCTCGGACTCTTTGAATGTCACGGTTCTAAGTCTGAACCAAAGAGTCCAAATCCGGCAAATCGTTTTGAGAAAAACTGATTTTTGAAAGAAGTGCCAAACATGGACTGCTTTGCCAGATACAGAGTCGCCACCTAAATATTTTATTTTGGGAAATTTAGGAAACCCTGACTCGGTGCCAAAGGCCACGTGTCCGTCATCACCAAAGTTGCCTCGGCTCGGGAACTTGGGTACGATTGGGGAAGGTCACTTCGTGAGCACCCCCGCTCGCCCGGTCATAGACCGGCCTCTACTAACCATGATATCAATTTTTGAAAACATTGCGAGTTCTTATTCCGGTTATTAGCCTAGGTTACTATGTGATGCTCACAGCATATAAGTATAGACCGGGTCGCCCGAATTGGAACAAAACATTTCATGCTTGTTTTTGAAAATGGTTTGCTACCCGCAGGTAGGCTTGAAACATTTGATGATTTATTCCAATTCAGATAACCCAACCTTCACCCACAGGCATTCAGGCAGTTATATCAGATAAGCACATAGCCTCATGGTAAGCATGCTATTCATGGCAACACTCACACGCATGCAAGGATGCTAAGGCATAAAAACTTACCGAGTACTCCAAGCCAAAACAAAAACTGTATTAGAAATCTATGCATGATCCTAAGTATACAAAAATGCCTAATGCAACACATGCAAAATGCAACTATAGCAGGCTCGGCTATTCTAAGATGGTATGTGAGGTGCTACAACTACCATGTATTCAATTTGGAATTGAAAGTACGATGCAGTTAGTATGGTGCGCCGAGCCCGGTGCATGCAAAACAGATGAATGATGCAAACATGCTGTCATACTGTATGCTAATTTAAATATGCCCTAATCTAACCATCATAAGCGGATAAATAAAAGGGAGAAAGACGTGGGGTTGGAAGACATACATCACACTCACCCACACTTATTACAGTTGTGCCCTCCCTCGGAGGGTCTGAATAAATATACAGTTCGAATATTACAGTCCCGAATAAAAGAATATTACAGTCCGAAAATATTACAAAATTCTGATTAATTAATGAATTAACTAGGAAAGCGAATAAAACTGGCATGCAAGCCAGGGACTGTCTTGCTTCTGATGGATGATGCATGTCCGGAATGTCTTGCGCGGAAATCCACCGGAATGCCCCAATTAGCCTCTGTTTATACCTGTTCTTGAAATGCGTGCCAAGTCCCAAAAAAAGGTTGCTGATTCCTGATTTGCTGCAACAGAGAGCAGAAAAGGGGCATAGCAATGTATCTGCACAGATATATGCATGTCTCGATCCTCGTGCCACCAATCACGCATACCGAGGCATGATGGCCGAGGAGCCGAAATGCACAACTCAATATAGGATGAATGCACATGAAACTACAGCTAAAACCTAACTCCATCATGGATAATCCGGAGTGTCGGTGACAGGGGAATTGAAACACATTCCGTCACTCGGAGTACGAAATGTACCTCGTTTCCCGTGCCCGGGCTAACTCCTATTCTGGACACGATGCAATATGCATGATATGCATGAAATGTAACTAAAATATAATCCTAACATACAGAATGCTATGAAACGAGATGCCTCGAAATGCGTGCAAGCGGGCACGCAAACCGAGAAAATGATACGTGTCTCGAAATACGTGCACGCGGGCACGCAAACGAGGCGATGATATGTGTCTCGAAATACGTGCACGCGGGCACGCAAACCGAGGCGATGATATGCAATGAAAATGAGACGCCTCGAAGTGCATGCACACGGGCACGCAAACCGAAGCAATGATATGCAATGAAAATGAGACGCCTCGAAGTGCGTGCACACGGGCACGCAAACTGAGGCAATGATATGCAATGAAGATGAGACGCCTCGAAGTGCGCACACACGGGCACGCGAACCGACGCGATGATAGAATGCTATGAAATGATATGGAAATGACAAATGGGCTTATACCAACATGAGTGAGCCTCAGCCACACTCACATAAGATGCCAGCGGATAAAAACGGAGTGCCTCGAAATGCGTGCACACGGGCACGCAAACCGAGGCAATGATAAAATGATATGAAATGATATGGAAATGACAAATGGGCTTATACCAACATGAGTGAGCCTCAGCCACACTCACATCGGATGCCAGCGGATAAAAACGGAGTGCTTCGAAATGCGTGCACACGGGCACGCAAACCGAGGCAATGATAAAATGATATGAAATGATATGGAAATGACAAATGGGCTTATACCAACATGAGTGAGCCTCAGCCACACTCACATCGGATGCCAGCGGATAAAAACGGAGTGCCTCGAAATGCGTGCACACGGGCACGCAAATCGAGGCGATGCAAAAGCGATGCGAATGACATGGAAAATGCAACATGGACTTATACTAACATGAGAGAGCCTCGGCCACACTCACATAAGATGCCGGTTGATGAAAATGAAGTGCCTCGAAATGCGTGCACACGGGCACGCAAACCGAGGCAATGATAAAATGTAATGAAACATGGCAAAAAATGATATGCAAGCATGCCAATGGAATTTCAGCAACAAAATATGGGGGAAAACAGTCCCGAAATGAAGCGAAATGACATGAAATGCAAGGAAATGTCCCGAAATGCAACATTAGGCATCCGAAATGGCCTATAGCCATGCTAAACATGCATAATATGGATATGCAATGCAAATACAGAAGCTAGACAGTCCCAAAAGATGCACTTTCACAGTTATAAACATGGCCAAACAGCAAGCATAGGTAGGGGAAAGATAGCATGCAAGAATAGGGGCCAAAAGAGGGGTAATGAAGCAAGTGATATAAGCAAAACCCAAACTGAAAAACTTCCTTCTACAACACTGAAGATGGACCAAAAATATGAACATTTACAGCATATGGCAGCCTCAAAATCAGTATACAAACATGCTAAAAATATGATGCAAAATGAGGCTCAAAAGGTGCTAAAACATGAAGTGTACAAAATAATCACCAAAAAGAAAAAGAGTGTGAATGAAACATGAATTATGGGCCAAAATAAGGCCACTTTCAGTTCGGACCAAGGTCCAAAAACAGAAGCAAAGAGGGCTATCAATTTATACAAAAAAGGGGTCAAATAAGGGATTGAACTACAAGTGCCACATGGAGACACCAAACAATGTTGAGCCCTTCTCCAATGTTGAAGAGGGGCTCAAAATATGCCTCATATCAGTTTACAACATGCTCGAAAATAAATTTCTCATGGGTCAAAAATAGCATGCAAAACTATGACATACAAGATAATCAATGAAGCAAGTGTATTATGGAGGGCTCAAACAGGGTTGAGCCCTTAATGAGAAGTGAAGATGAGCTCAAAATATGGCCCTTTTCAGTTAGGGCCGAAGCTTGAAACCAAAAAGAAATGAGGCTTAGAAATAGATCAAGGAAAAGGGTCAAAAGGATCAAAGTGAAACTTACCCTTGAAGATCCAAGCTTTTGTTGCTTCTTGGGTTGATTTGCAGCTTCTTTAGCCTTCAAGAATCCTCCCTTGCTGCTGGAAATGAGATGGTGGTGGTAGAGCTTGGTGGTGTAGAAGGAATGAAGGTTAAGAAGTTAGGGTTTTTTGGAGAATTGAGAAGGATGACAATGGAGTTTAGGGTTTGTGCTTGGAGAGGAATTTTTCTAACCCTCAAGAAGAAGACCCTCAGCTGGTTATAAGGGCAAGAAAGGGGTGTAAAAGGGGGGTGAATTGGAGAGCATAACTCTCTCCCAAAATATCCCCCGGATACAGAAAATATCTGGGGGATATTGCCCCACAGCTGGAAAGGGTACAGTGCAAGGAAGCTGGCCGGCCTCTCACTTTTGTTGGAGGTGGCCGGCCGGCCACACCCCCTAGCCGGCCGGCTAGGGGTCAAAAGGGTCAATCACATTTTCTGGCCGGCCAGGTATTGGGGAGGTGCCCCTATGTGTGCACAACACAACCATGTAGTTAAAATTGCAAGAAAGTGGGTCCAAGGGGTTCAACAATGGCTCGGAAAGAGGGGTTCAAAAGGGTCAAGTTGAACTACTAGCCGGCCATGAACTTTTAGTGGCCTCCCAGATGTGTAGATCACAGATATGTGGTTCAAAGTTCGAGAAAAAAGGTCCAAGGGGTTCAACATTAGCCCGGAAGAAAGGGGTCAAAAGGGTCAGGTGACCTTAATGGCCGGCCACCAAATTTTAGTGGCCTCCCAGATGTGTAGATCACAGATATGTGGTTGAAAGTTGGCAACACTACCCCTAGGGTGTTCAACATTAGCCCGGAAGTTGGAAAAACGGGCGCCGGGAGGCTCCGGAGGAGAGATAACTGGCTGCTGCAACAATTGCTGGCCTCCCACCCTTCAGTGACCTTCCCTGTGATAAAACAGAGGTACCTGCCAAAAATGAGCGAAAACCGTTGCAAAACGAATGTTCCGGAGCCAAAACACGCAGTTCGGGGTCCCGAAAATGGGCTGTTAAGCACCGGAAATGGTATTCGACCTCGAAGTGGGTTTCTCAGCCCCCAGTGTCCCTCAAAATGGATGAAATAAGATGTATGCCAAAAATCAGAGCAATAGGAGATGGTTAAGCGGTCCCGAACCGAGGCACACGGCCTGACGGCTCCGAAAACCGAGAACCGGACTCCGAAATGGGCAAAATGGCCTACGGCCACAAAATGTAGCCTATGGACATTGAGAGATGGTCTACAGGACCTCTCCCTCCCCTTAGGAAAAGAAACAGAGAAAACCGAGTCTGGTTCGCAAACCGAGACAAGGCACGGAAAAGGGTTCGGAAGCCCGGAGGCAGGGCTCGCAGCCGCGACTCTGAAAATTCTGAACAAGCACATTATGCAACATCACCATGCGCTCAATCAGTGACGTCTGAGTCTTAAGGTCGGTCAAAAATGGGGTGTCTACACATACACACAGTATCCTCAAAGTCCAACAGCTCGGTGGTAACAGACTTCACTGAGGTAGGTGGAAGAATGACCTCATTATCGATCAGATCCTGCACTTCATGGCGAAGGCAGAAACAGTTATCGGTGGCGTGACCGGTCTGTTGGTGGTACGTGCAGTACAAAGCAGCATCATGTGTCAGAGAGAGATTCTTCGGGAGAGGCCGAGGTTCAAGGGGTTTGAGGTGCCCCCTTTCGGCAAGAATCTGAAGTGCCTTAGACAGAGGCATGTAGAAGATCCTGCGCCCTCGGGGCAGGTACTTTGAAGTCTGAGTACTCTTACTAGACGCACTAGCAAAAGGGTCGGCAGGCACTGCCTTGGTTTTCTGATCTTTCCCAGGTGTAGGGTTGGGAATAGGAGGAACTGTTCTGGCATGATGGGGCCTATCCCGATTTTTTGACTGACTTGAACTACCCTCAGGCGGAGTGGGGAAAGCATCCTCCACAGTTTTTACCACAACTGCGGATATCTGTCGCTTGTTCATCCCCCCGGCTTTCAAAGCCTCGACTGCCCTCAGCAGTTGTTCGATGGGATCGGCATCTGCCTTCGTTTTGTTCTTGCCTCCGGCCTCGGCCTGATCAAGGGTTTGGGTTGCTACATCAGAGCGAAGCCCGGTTGTTGCTGACACGTCGTTGCTGTAGCTGGAAGCAACCTCTGGTTGGCTGAGCTCTATCACAATCCGCCCCAGTAGCGGGGGCTCCTGTGGTATGAAATTCCCGGCATACGGTGCCGCTGACGGTGAAGCCGACATTCCATAGGCCAGATCGGCCACAGACCTCTGGAGGTCACCAATCATCCCCATCAACTCGAATGTAGTGGGCTCGCGAGCCTGATACAACTGGGGGGTCCAGACCGGGTGCGCGACAGGCGACCTAGGCGAATGCGATACATCAACATTGGTTTCATCCCGCAGGGTGATCCCTTGATCTAGCGTAGCTGTCATAACCACAATCTCTTCTGAATTTTGCGTCATCATAAGTCCTGCCTTAGCAAGGGGGAACACTAGCTATTCTGTATCAATTCTCTGGACACTCTGAACTGAAAGGAAAAACAAACAGCATTTCAGCCCAAACAGATCAATCACAGGTGTAGCCGAACAATTGCACTCTACTACTGATCACTGTTCCCCAGAATCATTGTTCCCAAAACTGAACTTGATACCCGCAGATAACTGATTTCTCAACAACACTGATACTGGTGCCCTCGGGCCTGATACCCAGACTTGCAAACTGATATGTACGTTCCTGTAGAAATACACTCTAAAGCACATAGCAGATAAGTGAGAGCCAAAACACCCCTATGAAGGGGTAGGGTTTCCCTGTCCTATTTTGTCAGGAGCTAGGGTTTCACTATGCACGCAGCAGTTTTCAAACAACCTAACATCGAGTAAGCAACCTGTCCTAATTTGGAACGGTCACTATGGATTTCGATATGCACTAGGTCGAATGGTCGAAAAGGGCCTCGGGAAGATGGGAGATAGACTTTGTTGAGGTAATAGACTTTGCTGAGGTAGGTGGGAGGATGACCTCATTGGTAATAGACTTTGTTGAGGTAGGTGGGAGGATGACCTCATTGTCGATCAAATCTTGCACTTCATGGCGAAGGCGGAAACAACCGTTGGTGCTGTGACCGGTTTGCTGGTGGTATGCGCAGTATAAGGCAGCATCATGTGTAAGAGGGAGATTCTTCGAGAGAGGTCGAGGTTCGAGGGGTTTAAGATGCCCCTTTTTAGCCAGGATTTGAAATGCCCTAGACAAAAGCATGTAGAGGGCGTGAAAGACTCTGCGCTCTCGAGGCAGGTACTTCGAAGTCTGAGGGTTCTTGCTAGACGCACTAGCGAAAGGGTCGGTAGGCACTGCCCTGACTTTCTGATCTTTTCCCGGTGCAGAGTTGGGATTAGGAGAAACTGTCTTGGCATGACGGGGCCCATCCTGATTTTCTGCCTGGCTTGAACTGCCTTCGGTTGGAGTGGGGAAAGCATCATCCTCAGCTTTAGCCACAACTGCGAATACTTGCTGCTTATTCATTCCCTCGGCTTTCAAAGCCTCAACTGCCCACAGCAGTTGTCCAATGGGATCAGCATCTGTTCCCACTTTGTTCTTACCTCTAGCCTCAGTCTGATCAGGGGTTTGGGTTACTACATCAGAGCAAAACCCGGTTGTTGTTGATACGTCATTGCTGTAGCTGGAGGCAACCTCTGGTTGGCTAAGCTCGATCACAATCCGGCCCAGTAGCGGGGGCTCTTGTGGTACAAAATTCCCGGCATATGATGTGGTTGGTGGCGAAGCCAACATTCCATAGGCCAGATCGGCCACGGATCTCTGGAGGTCGCCGATCATTCCCATTAACTCAAACGTGGTGGGCTCACGAGCCTGATACAACTGGGGGGTCCAGATCGGGTGTGTAGCAGGCGACCTGGGCGAATGCGATACATCAACATTGGTCTCATCCTGCAAGATGATCCCTTGGTCTAACGTAGCTTCCATAACCACAATTTCCTCTGAACTTTGGGTCATCATAAGTCCGCTGAACTGAACGGTGACCGACGGATTAGATATCTGTCTTGCCTTAGCGAAGTAGAACACCAAGTCGCTGAACGCAAATCTCTGAACCCCCTGAAAGGGAAAACAAACAGTAGTTCAGCCCAGACGGAACAGACATGACTGCATAGCTGTACTCTACTACTGATCACTGTTCCCCAAAATCGTTGTCCCAAAACTGAGTCTGATACCCGCAGATATAACTGATTTCCCAAAACACTGATACTGATGCCCTCAGGTCTGGTACTCAAACTTGCAAACTGATTCGCGCATTCCCTGTAGAGATACACTTTAAAAGCACATAGCAAGTAAATGAGAACCAAAACACCTCTATGCTGGGGTAGGGTTTCCCTGTCCTATTTTGTCAGGAGCCAGGATTTCACTACGCACGCAGCGGTTTCAAGCAACCTATAATTGAGTAAGCAACCTGTCCTAGTTTGGAACGGTCACTACGGATTTCGATATGCACTAGGTCGAATGGTCAAAAAGGGTGCCCCGGTAAAAATCAGGGTTCGTGTTCCCATACTGGCAGAGCCCGCAACCGGTCAACCTTATGGTCATGCCTTGACAAGGCAAGACTCTGGCAAATCGCTCAGGAATAGCAGATGGCAAACATGGTGTCCTAGGCGCACCAATGCACATACAATGCAAAAAAACACATAAGTGAAATCAAAACAGGATATCACGAGTCCGAGTCAAGCTCTCTAACTCCCCAGCAGAGTCGCCAGAAACTGTAGACGCCCCCGAACGCCCTGGGAGGATGAGTCCCGTTCTGTTCATATTGGGTTCACTACAGTTCAGGACTCTCAAATTGTCACGGTTCTTAATCTGAACCAAAGAGTCCAAATCCGGCAAATCGTTTTGGAAAATAGATTTTTAGAAAAGAAGTGCCAAACATGTACTGCTTTGCCAGATACAGAGTCGCCACCTAAATATTTTATTTTGGGAAATTTAGGAAACCCTGACACGGTGCCAAAGGCCACGTGTCCGTCATCACCAAAGTTGCCTCGGCTCGGGAACTTGGGTACGATTGGGAAAGGTCAGCTATGAGCACCCCCTCTCGCCCGATCAAAGATCGGCCTCTACTAACCGTGATATCTTGTTTTGAAAGCATTATGTGTTCCTATTCCGGTTATTAGCCTAGAATTACTATGTCATGCACACAGCAAACAAGTATAGACCAAATCACCTAAATTGGAACAAAACATTACATTTTTGTTTTGAAAATGGTTTGCTACTCGCAAGTAGGCTAAAATGCAGGTTTTGCCACCCTCAAGTGGGCTTTAGAAAAGATGGTTTTGCCACTAGTTAGTGGGCTTAAAACTCACAGTTTTAATGTATTATTCCAATTTAGGTAATTCAACCTCCATCCACAGGCATTCAAGCAGTTATATCACATAAGCATCTTGCCACATGGTAAGCATGCTGTCATGTTAACATTCACATGCGTGCGGGGATACTAAAGCGAAAAGACTTACAGTGTACTCCAAGCCAAAACAGAAACTAGTTAGTAATCACATGCATGATTCTAGTTCATGTTTAAAAT
The DNA here is from genome assembly GCF_055761805.1 of Camellia sinensis. NCBI lineage: Eukaryota > Viridiplantae > Streptophyta > Magnoliopsida > Ericales > Theaceae > Camellia > Camellia sinensis. The sequence continues at coordinate 16,771,351 of NC_138965.1, forward strand.
GGCTAATGCAATGCATACAGAATGCAATTAGGATAGGCTCGGCTAATCCTAGGATGACATGTGAAATACAACCATTTTATGCACGTATTCAAGTTAGATTTGAAATACTTATGCAGTTAGCATGATGCACCGAGCCTGATGCATGCCATATGCCCTAGTATTAACCATCAAAGCAGGAAAGTAAAAGGGAGAAAGAAGGGGGTTGGAAAACATGCACACACGCACCCACACTTATTACAAATTTGCCCTCGCTCGGAGGGACAGGAAGAATAATACAAATTTAACTAACCTACAAGCTAATTAAATATTACAGACAAATTAAATTAGTTAAGCAAATTAACTAATCTAATAAAACAATAAACAGCCTCGGGAAGAGGGCCCAATGCAATGCGTGCTCGGCTCCGCTCGGAAGTCCACTGCCATGCACAAGTTGCCTTTGTCTACACTGTTTTCCTTCTCCGATCATTGCAAAATTTCCAAGGTGCATTCTATGAACCCTGTGGGATACCACCGGCTAAGGGAAATAGTCACCGGCCAAGGGGAATGATCTCCGGCCACTGGTTAAGATATCGGCCACCAATTGTTGGTCGGTCGGCACTAAAGATGGCCGGCCGGCGAAATCTTCCTGCAGAATCCTGTTTTGACAGCAGCAGAGGGCAAAACAAGGCATGGCAATGCGTTCTAAGCAAATGTGTGCACCAACACATCCCTTATCATGTTTATGACTCAAAGGGACATGGTTCTTGGTTCTCGGATCACCAATCGCGCATTTCAATGCGTGATGGCCCAAGGGACCAGGTGTGCCATTTTGATTTCAAATGTAATGCAATGCATATAAACATACAAGGGAGCCTTCAACCTCTATCATGGCTTGATCAAGAGGTGAGGCATGCATGCCAATGTAATGCAACCTAGGCATGTGAACTAGGCATGAAATATGAACATGCAAGCAAGTAATAATGCTAGGCACACAACCTAAGGAATCAATCATGCAAGGCATGGAATGACAAGCATACAAAATGTAATGTGGGCATGCAAGTAGGCATGGCATGTGACAACATGTTAGGCAACTTAACCAAGATAAATGCATGCCAAATGCAAAGCCACTTAAACATGCAACGACACATGATAAGCCAAGTATGCAATCAACACACAAGGTGAGCATGCCACAACATGCGAGAATGAACTTAGACTAATTTAGGCAGCCCTCAAACAAGCCTAAAACAGTGGCTAACATGCTCAAGGAGGGAAACCAAAACACATACAAATATGCATGCATGCAAGGTCCAACACTTAGGCACGTAGAGACAACTTTTAAGCACACTTAAAAGAGAATAAACATGGACCAATGGCATGCATTATAAGCTCTGAAATTGCATAGAAAAGAGGTGCCAAACCGACCAATCAACAGAAGCAAAGCATGCAAGCATGGCCAAAACTCAAGGCAAGCTAAAAGGGTATTGAACTACACTTAGCAAAACCAAACATGGTAGGATTTAAACAACTGAAGTCAGGGTTTTAGCATGTCAAAATGAACCCCAAGAACCACTTAGATGGCATCTAAATGAGTTACGCATGGAAGCATACAAGAAGCCGAACATGGAGCATAAGATGGCAACCTTATAAAGCATTAAAGGGACATCAAATGCAAGCATACAAACATTCCATTAGGACTGAAATGACATGCTAATCGGTTCCAAACCACTGAGATGATGCATGCCCCACACTCACACACCCAAGACCTACAAACCAAAATGCAAGGTGGCTATACTAAGCATGTCATGGTCGACCAAAACAACCAAAAATAGAGCTTAAGCATGCTAAAACAAGCACAAAAGCTTCACAAAGCTAAGCCAAAAGCATACTAGAAACAAGGCTCAAAGCACAAGGCATGTTAAGGCAATCCATGGCATTACAAGACATGTATGCAAGGCAAGCATGGTGTGTCCAAACCAAGTAAAAACAGAGGTAATATATGGCAAAATACTACCAAATAACACTTAAGACATGGCCAAGATGCACTTAAAAATGATGCTCACACATGAGGCTATAATGGCCATTATTGAAGACAACAAGGAGAGGGGGTGGACCTCTCCTTTTTAGGACCTTAAGGCACCATCCTCACCACTGAAATCCCTCAAGATTTCAGCGGTGAGGAGGCCCAAACAAGGTGGTCCCGGAACTCAACCAAAATGGCACAAAATGGGGCCAAACAAGCCCTTAGAGGGGTCAAACGACCTCAAACAACAAAACACTCTTAAACAACTATTTAGAGTAGGAAAAAAAAAACTTTTATATGTTATACATAGAGTCTAAATCAGTAAGCAAGATAGGTTAAAGACTAGTGCAAGATTGGGAAAAATAAAGCAAAAAGTGTTACCGTTGAAGAACACTTCAAGAACAGCGAGCTCAGCCTCTTCCTTATGATCAAAACCACCTCAAAACTTCAAGAACAAACCCTCAAGACCTCCCAAGACAAAGTACGGTGTAATGGTGTGTGTTTTAGTGCAAAAACAAGAACAAATCAACCTTTTAGGGCCTTAAACACAGACAAAATGAAGAGAGAGAAGGAGATATAGAGAGAGAAAGTGTATATATCAGAATATGTATGTATTTTGCTCTGGTTTTGCTAAACCAAACAAAGAAGAGGGTTGGGGCTCTTATATAGACAATCAAAGGTGCCAAGCTTCCAAGAGAAGCCAATTAAAAGGATCAAGGCTTCTTCAAGAAGCCAAGGCAAAGGGGCCAAGGCTTCCTGAGGAAGCTGGGACAGGGTTCAAGCTTCTTGAGGAAGCTAAGACAAAGGTACAAGCTTCCTCAAGAAGCTAGACCAAAAGGGTGCAAAAGGGGCAAAATAGCCACAGATGTGCACGGGGGCAGGGTTTGTGCATTCCAGCTGGCACAGCTGGCATGCACCATGCCTGAAAAAGGCAAAAAGGTGGCACCGGCCAGAAAAGGAGGCCATCGGCCAAACAAATGGTCGGCCGACCGCACAAAATGCCGACCAGCCAATGGTATATTTCACCAATGGCTGGTATCAAGAAGACACGGCCGGTGGCCTCAATCCAGGGCCGGTGGGTGTCAGGGGTAGCTAACAAGCTACTCTCTACCCTGAGAAGCAAAAACACAAGTGTTTGGTGCAAAATCAAATACAAAACAGTCGAGTTGAGAGATCCTGAGGCAAGGCGCGTAGCCGAGACCTCCGGGAACTCAAAATGAGCACGAACATGGATGATCATCAAGTGTTCAAGTGGTGACGTCCAAGTCTTGAGGACGGTCAAAAATGGGGTGTCTACACATATTTACTTCCTTTCAACTATGTTGTATAGAGTACTGATCCCTTCAACGCACTTACAGGCACCTATAGAGTACACAAGGCAGGTCCTTGAGTTTGTGGCTTCCTTGACAGTCATGGTACAGACGAGCCTGGATCTGCTCAGCCTCTATCGGATTTCGGTAATTTTTCAATTTGTATTTCATGCCATAAAGTTTTTATGCCAACACATTATTATTGCAACTACTCCACACTTCACTGATCTGGCACATTACACCAAACACTACATCGATGCACTGTTCCCACACACTGCGCACGACATGCATACACTGCAATCATCCACTATTCACAACACATACACCGCAATTATCCATTGCTCACAGCACATCATCTACAATCATTTATTGCTCACGACACATCATCTTGTGCATCCCATATACACAGACTAATGCCTTCTCATAAATTGCCCTTTTCAGATTCCTTTTGAGATGCCAGCCCCGTCATAGGTCCCAGTAGGAGCAGAGGCAGGACCTCAGCGTCTCCCCCAGCAACAGAGAGGAGAGGGAGACATGCTCAGGAACACGACTGAGGCAGAGCTAGGGGCACCCGCAGTGAGAGTGGCCCTTCAAAGTCCATTTTGGGCGATGACAATGATGAGATGAGCGAGGAGGCTGAGGTGGCAAGTGCGCATTCAGAGTCCTCTAGGGATGGAGACGGCGACGCTGGCTCAGGTTTAGCTGGAGACGAAGCTGGAGAGACTGAGGAGGGCTCGGGTTCAGCTTCAAACAGCGGTGCTGATGGCAATGATGCTCCAAAGTCTGCGCAACCGAGGAAGAGGATGAAGAGGGCCCCCCCATTCTGAGCCCTGATGGCACCGATTCAGATGCTTTTTGCTTTTGTTTTCCTTTTTTTGCTGGTAGTATAGTCTCATTGTACAGCCTTAGGCAGTTTCATTTTCTTCAAAAACTTGTACTTTTGTAATAAGGAAACCATGATCAGAATGAAAAGAGCTTTTGCGTCAAAAGGTGTTACATTTTGCATTCTAATCATCGCATCGCACAACATAAAAATGAGATTGATCTTTGTTTGAAAATTGCACAGTCAGATTGCATTAATCTTAATTAGGTAGTGAACCAACTAACCACTAAAAGAACAAAACAACTCAATGAACGACACAAGTACAACTCGATAAGCAAAATGCATACAACTCGATAAGCAAAGTGCATACAACTCGATAAGCAAAGCTAAACAGTTACAACTTAAACAGACATGTTCAAGTCCGAAAAGAACCAAAACAAGACCCCAAAAGGTGCCGATAACAAAATACAACTGTTGAAAACAACTGAATCCTCACATAGGAGGTCAGTGGGTACCACAGAGGGACTGCCGGCCATTGATGACACCCTGCCGGCCATCAATATGCTGCTGCTGGCCATCGATGGTAGAACTTCCGAAACGTGGACATCTGTCCTCTACTCCCTTTCTTATCTTCTATAAAGGTTCCAGTTTCGTGGTTTCTTCATTTTAACTCCATTTTTACCCCAAATGGACGAATTTCTTGCCCAAAATCTCATAAATTGGATTGTAAGCTTGGATGGCTCGAAAAAGTTAAATTTTCGGGGTTTTGAAATGAATGCACTATTCACGCTGAGTCGCACCTCGCTGCGTTTTCCGTTCCTCCATTCCGTGGTTAGGTGTTGGAATCCGGTAACTCATGTTTTAGCTTTGGCGGACAAGAGATGTGTCCCACTTTTGAAGATTTTCGAGCTTTGATGGAATCTCGACGCGATGAAGGGATATTGCCCCAATTCCATTTTGGCCACATCCTAGCTCTAGGACGGATGTGTGGGCTTACTTTGCATGACGCTCGGTCTTTGATTCATGACGGAGAACTGGATGTTCGAGCCTGATTCATTGCTTTTCTGACGCCGGTGACCGCGGCGACCATCTTTGGCAGAGTTTTCGACGACACGCCCTCTGCTTATGCATGTTGTTTCATTTCTTGCTTGCCTCTAGCGTTGCAGGGTCTAGCGTCTGGTTTATTGAGGTCGCCCAAGGCTTAAAAGAAGGCAAGAGCTGCATCGACATGACATTAGCCGAGACTCTGATGGGCTTGGATGCTTTCCATCGCTGGGAGACAACTAGATTTGCAGGGAGTCCATTACTCTTACAAGTAATGTTTCCTGCCCTTCTCACATGTGTATTTTTACATCACTAGGCCCACAGGCTCTGTTTTTCCCTCAAAACCTTTTCTCACTTTTCTCTCCACCACGTACACCTCTCTATTCTTTAATCTCTCTTATTTTTATCCCTCCCCAGATATGGTTGATGGACAAGTTGAGAGTGGTGGACCCATGCCCAGCATATTCAGCACGCGGCTATTTCTTCCGACAATGACTAGTTGATGCCCCAGACGAGGGATGGTGGTGCGAATGGATGTGAAGCCTATCCACTGTCAACATTGCTTGGCACTGCCCCTGGCTTAATCTACCGGTGATGAGCTATAACATGTCTCGCCAGTTAGGGATTCAGTTGATTAGTCAGACACACTGTGTATTCTACTTCCCATTTAGATTTCGGCGTTAGTTTGGGCATGATCAGACATGTCTGGATGATGGGGTAGAGGACCCTGCTACATTTCCAGTCCGAGGCTCACATCTTGCTTGGTACGCCATAGCATGAAGGACGAGGGAACTCCTGGCCTCCGTTCCCACTTTCAGTTGCACCCTTTCTGACGAGTGCATAGTTTGGCTCGATAAAGAGGCACAGACCGAGCCTACTTTGGGAGGGGGCATAGGAACACCTGACTCAACCATGCCCCTAGTTTATTGCTTTAATCTGCACGTTCGAGTTTTCTTTATGAATGTAATAAAAAGAAACTTCAATTTGTATTCAAGAGTAGAAGAACTCTGTACCGAAATCAATGTAATTGAAGGTTGTGGGCACTAAAAATCTTCCGTTATGCTCCAAAAATGGTCTAAGTCGTAAAAACATTAATTTGAGCAAAATCATCTTTTATTAAAACTTTTCAAAACCATTTTTGATATGGATCACAACTGGACATGCCCAAGATCTATCACTGAGATATACAACCCCAGATCTAATCAACTGGAAAGTTGCCCCTTGTCTGAATAGCACTGCACTGTAGCTCATAACCGAACTGTTGCACACAATAAAGACAAAGATGACGAAAATAATCACATGGACACAGCTGATTTGGAAGTGTTTGTGGCTGGACTTCAGAATGAAGTTGCCTACGAAGTTGCCTATGGGAATTAAGCCTTAAGCAATTCGGTTCAAGTTCACTCGAGTATTAACACTCTCCTTTTGCGCTCTAACTTTTGTTATGGCCGTCCTTTCTGGGTTTTCAACCTTGCGAGCTCAGTTTTTATTATTTCAAATTTTTCATGCTCTAATTTTTGCGCCCTTTCGTGTTTTCAGCCTAGCGAGACACTCGGGGATAGTATTTCTTCAACTTGTCTATGTTGATCGGCTGGGAGAACTCAAGGCCATCTAGGTCCATCAAAACAACAGCCCCACCTAACCAGATAGACTTGATGATGTAGGGACCAGTCCAATTAGGTCTGAACTTGCCCCTAGGGTCATGGATGGGAGCTCGATTGTCTTTGAGCACTGGATCCCCCTCTTTTAAATTCCTATATTTAACCTTCTTGTTAAAAGCCCTGGCAATTCTTCGTTGATAACCCTGGACGTGATACAGTGCTTTCAGCCTTCTCTCGTCAAACAACATGAGTTCTTCAATTCTTCGTTAATGACGGAACCTCAACTTCGATAGGCAAAACAGCCTCTATCCCATAGACCAAGGAATATGGAGTTGCCCCAGTAGAAGTTCGAATTGAAGTCCGGTAACCCCAAAGAGCGAATGACAGCTTATCTAGCCAGTCCATGTAGGTTTCCACCATCTTCTGCAGAATGTGCTTGATGTTCTTGTTGGCAGCCTCAATAGCTCCATTGGTTTGCGGCCAATATGTGGATGACTTATGAAAAGCCACGTTGTATTTCTCCAACAAGTCAATCACCTCCTTCTTGAAGTGGGAACCATTATCTGAAATAATCTCATTCGGGACTCCATAGCGACAGATGATGTTGTTCCTGATGAACTTAGGAACATGCGACGCCTTCAACACTGCGTAAGAATGGGCCTCAACCCACTTCGTAAAGTAATATATCGTTACCAAAATATACTCATGCCCGTTGGACCCCTTCAGAGTGATAGCTCCAATCACATCAATTCCCTAGACTGAAAACGGCCATGGCGAAGTCATGTTGTACAGCTTCGACGACGGACTGTTCATGTGGTTTGCATGTGTGGACACCCCATTTTTGACCGTCCCCAGGACTTGGTTGTGCTTGCAGGTACACCCAATAACTAGTTCGACTGCTCGCCGAGTACTCGACTGTCGCGGCGGAACGTCACCGGTTCGAGCTTCTCGGACCCTGTATCGTTTCTGCCTCTTTTTTGGACCCTGACTTGGTCCTTTTAGAGTGGCCCTCTTGGTGCACTGTCGGCCATGGCATGGCACTGCCGGCCATGACTTTGTGCCTACCGGCCACTGATGAAGCCCTGCCGGCCATCAGTGTGCCACTGCCGGCCATTACTGATGGCCGGCACCCCCCTATCTCAGCTGGTTTTCCTCCAGATCTTTTGAGCCAGCTGGATTTTTGTTTGCTCCTCTCTATACACGTGTATGGAGGGATGAAGGCCTTGCAAAGCTTCTTGAAGAAGCTTTGGCTTTTCATTCCTCTACATAAGGAAGAGGCTTCTTCCTTGGACAGGGTCAGCCACTTTTGAAGAGAAAAATCTCCCTTTCTCTCTATATTGTTGGAGTTTTGTGCTTTGAAGTTAGATTTCCTTGCACTTTTGCACTACAAACCTTAACACCACACCTCCTCTTTCAATTCTAGCACTTTGGGACTGATTTGAAAGGGTTGAAGGTTCACCAACTTTGTCCAAAAGCTCCAGCTTTGCTGCTCTTCAAGGGTAAGCACCTATTTCCCTTAAACTTGCATTTTTTTGCTCCATTGATTAGCCTTACTTGCAAGTATTTTTGGACTTTGTCATAAACTAAAAATAGTCTTATTTTGAGCTCCTCTTCATGTTTGATTAGGGATACTTTTCTGTTTGAGGTCTCTTACATCCTTGTATGCTTTATCTCTCTTCTAGGGTTTATTTTGCATGATATATTAGCCTTATTTGTGAGCATTTTTGAACCTCGACCTAAACTGAAGAAAGTCTTTTTCTGACCTCCTCTTTAAGTTTGATTGAGGTCACTTTTCTGTTTGGAGTCATCTTGTTCCTTGCATGCTTCACTTCCTCATGCTTTGAGCCATGCATTTGAGCATTTGCATTGGTCTTGTTTTGGCCTCTTGGCCATTGAAATCTAGTGGATTTTTAGTGGCCTTGATGTGTCTTTGAGCTCCAAAATCATAGAGGAGTGACCCTCTCACCCTTCATTCTCTTTACTAGCATGGTTGGCCTTCTAAAGGGACCCTATTTTACATGCATTGAAGTCATGTTTCAGGTCTCATTCTGAGGGTTTTGAGGTCTTCCTAAGCTCTATCAAGAGCCCATTTTTCCATATTTTATGTCTATGATGCATGTATAGAGCAATCCCATTCAAGGCCTTTCAAAGGGGCCTTTCTTTGCATGTTTCCGAGACTGATTTCAGGGCCTATTTGATGGGTTTTAGGGCTGTCATAACTCATTTCCAGAGGTGGTTTTTCCATGTTACATGTCTATCTTGTATGTGCTTAATAAACCCTTGTATGGCCCTCTAAAGGAGCTCATCATTTTTGCATGCATTGGTTGCACTTCAGTGGTTATTTGGGCATATTTCGACATGTTTTATTCACTTTTTTTTGACTGGTTTGATGAGTTCTCATACGCTTCATATACATGCCATGTAAACCATGCTTGCTAGCCAAATTTGCATGCTATTTTAGTCCATCATGTTAGCACTTTTTGGCCATAATTTAAACTAGAAATGTGCATGTTTTGGGATTTCCTTGGCTCTGTCTTTGTACTTCATGGCCAAATAATGCTTTCTTTGCATAGTTATAATTCAATACATGTGCCTAACTTTGAGTTTCGGGGCTTATTTCATGCATCGGGTGCCATATTTCCATGATTCGGGGCCATTGCGCATCATATGTCAGTGCTAGAAATTGCATGTTTGTATGCCATCTTTCATCCCTTGCCATGCTTTGGTAGAGTGGCATTTGATGCCTTAGGTTCGGTCCTTGGTATTCGTGCATGTGTGCACGCATTTCGGTTGTCTCATTTCCATCATATGGCCACTGATTTGGGCTTAGTTGAAAGCTGCCCCATTAGTTTAAGCCCATCCCTTTGCATGTCGTCGCATGCCTGTCTTGCATATTGTTGTATGCTTACTCCATCTTTGCACGTTGTCGCATGCTAGCCTCATTACATGTTGCGTTTTGTCATGTTGTCCAAGGTTGTTACCTCACATCATGCATATTTGACATGTTGCATTACATTGGTCGCATGCTTGTTCGCACGTTTGCACGTCATTTAGCTAGTTGCATTGTGTATCCTTGTTGCATACTTAGTGTGTTTGCGTTACATTAGCTTAGTTTGCACACTCGCATGCTTAGTTGCATAGCATTTGGCATGAATTACATATTTGAGCCTCATATTGCATATTTGAGCTATATAAAGCATACATGCATTGCATTGTTCGGATTAAGTGTTAATCCGAGCACGGGAAACGAGGGACGTTTCATACTCTAAGTGATGGAACGTGTCTCAATTCTCGGTCGCCGAAGCTCTTGATGATTCATGATAGAGTTCTAGGCTTTACTCACTTCATTTGTGCATTCATTTTCATATTGATTTGCACAAGTTGGATCTTTGGCCATCATGCATCGGGATGCGTGATTGATGGTCGTGGATCTGACTAGGCCTCTCCCTTGATGTTTTGAGGTGATTTGGGGTGCAATAGTGCATACATGTCCTTGGGAGACCCTCCATCTTCTCTATTTTGTGCTTTGTTGCAGTTTGGTGTCACAGCACACCAGTGGCCGGCAGTGTACCACTGATGGCCGGTAGTGCCTTGTTGTTGGCCAGCAGCTCTCCTTTCCTGGCCGGCAGGCCACTGGTGACTTCTCCTGCAGTGTTTTGGTAAGTTCCAGCAACAAGCACTAGAAGACACCCTGCAAACAGAGCCTCTAAAGAGCAACCGGAAAGTGTTTCGAGGCGAGGAACCGAAGCGAGCACACGTCTTCCTCTTATTCAAACAGAGCTGGAATAGCATCATTTACTGCTTTCCCTACTTGCTTGTTATCATTCATTAGTTAATTAATTAAGTTGTGTAATAATTAGTTGTAGCTAGTTATTCAATTCGGTTTTGTAATAATTAATTAGCTTGTGAGTTAGTTAATTAGGTGGCTTGTATTATTTATTCGAACCCTCCGAGCGAGGGCACAATTGTAATAAGTGTGCGTGCATGTGTGCATGTCTTCCAATCTCCATTTATTTCTCCCTTTTACTTACTTGCTTTCGTTGGTTAGTTTTAGGTCATTTTTCAATTAGCATACTTATGCTTGCATGTTTGCATTCATTCATCTGTCTTGCATGCACCGGGCTCGGTGCATCATACTAACTGCATTGTATTCCAATTCCAAAGTTGAATACGTGTTAGCTGTAGCATCATCATATGCCATCTTAGAATAGCCGAGCCTATTGTAGTTTCATTTTTGCATGTGTTGCATTAGACATTTCTGTATAGTTAGGATCATATATGGATTACTAACTAGCTTCTGTTTTGGCTTGGAGTACTACGTAAGTATTTATGCTTTAGCATCCTTGCATATGTGTGAGTGACTGCCATGATAGCGTGCTTACCATGAGGCTACCTGCTTATGTGATATAACTGCCTGAATGCCTGTGGGTGAAGGTTGGGTTATTTGAATTGAAACAATTCATCGATTGCGAGTTTTTAAGCCCACTTGAGAGTGGCAAATCATCATGTTTTTTCTAAGCCTACCCGAGGGTGGCAAATCCACGTCTTAGCCTACTTACGGGTAGCACCATCAAACCATTTTCAAATAAACAAACATGAGATGTTTTGTTCCAATTCAGGCGATCCAGTCTATACTTATATGTTGTGCACATCACATAGTAAATCTAGGCTAATAACCAGAATAAGAGCGCATAATGCTTTCAAAACATGAAGTCATGGTTAGTAGAGGCCGATCTTTGATCGGGCGAGCGGGGGTGCTCACGAAGTGACCTTCCCCAATCGTACCCAAGTTCCCGAGCCGAGGCAACTTTGGTGATGACGGACACATGGCCTTAGGCAACGAGTCAGGGTTTCCTAAATTTCCTGAAATAAAATATTTAGGTGGCGACTCTGTATCTGGCAAAGTAGTCTATGTTTGGCACTTCTTTTCTAAAAAGCTGTTTTCTCAAAATGATTTGCCGGATTTGGACTCTTTGGTTCAGATTTAGAACCGTGACAATTTAAGAGTCTGAACTGTAGTTAGCCCATATGAACAAAACGGGATCATCCTCCCAGGACGTTCGGGGACGTCTACAACATGGATCTGGCATTTGTGGCATCGTCGAACAAAGCCAATACAATCCTCCTCCATGGTTGACCAATAATAACCCTGTGTAAGGATCTTCCAGGCTAGCATCACCCCGCTCATGTGCACTCCGCACTCTCCTCCATGGATGGCCTCCATCAGGCGCATGGATTCTTCAGCATCAACACACAGTTTATGCATTCTGAGATGACCCCGTCTATAGAGTTTACCCCCGCAGATGATGAACTGAGTGGCCATTCTTCGTATTGCCCTCTTATCTTTGGCATTTGCCCCTGGTGGATAAGCCTCATTTTCCAAGAAGTTCCAAATGTCATAATACCAAGGGTTTTGATCTTGTACTTCATCTATGGCGGCAATCAGCTCGTAGGCCGGCATGAATTTCTGTTCAATAATTATCGGACGCATCCGTACTCCGAAAGGGATGTCTATCATGGAAGATAGAGTTGCTAATGAATCGGCGAACCTGTTGTTCTCTCTTAATAGATGGGCGAAGTTCAGCTTTTCAAACCGAGGAATCAGAACGTCCAAGGTCTGGTGATAAATTTTCATCTTTTCTTTTTTAACTTTCCAATCTCCTTTAGCTTGAGATAAAACAAGGTTCGAGTCCCCAATGACGTACAACCGCTTTGCCCCTAGTTCCAAGGCAGCTTCTAGTCCAGCAATACATGCCTCATACTTTGCCTCATTGTAACGACCCCAAAATCTGTAACTGAAATTGCTTTTATGCATTTGTGAGTTAAGGCATTTTAATTTGATGGTATTTGTTCAAATTGAGGAATTATCTGTTGAGTCACAGCTTTAAAAATTAGAATTACCGACCTTTATGGGTTCGGAAATTAAAATTGAGTGCTTGGGTATGTTAATGAGAATTTTTAGAGTTATTTGGGAAAATTAATTAGAATTTAATTCATTTGATCTGTTAATGCATGTTTGGGTGGCTAACTTTGTACTGTAAATTGAAGGCCTTCGAGGCTTCAGAAACCGGAACAGAAGATATATTCATGATCGACATAATTTTTAGAGTCATCTGGAAGGTTTAATTGAAACTTAATTTCGTACGATTCGTAAGGCCACGTTTGACTTCCCCTTGTGTAAGCTTGTGTGTGATGGATTTATATATCTATATGTAGAGATATGCCATATGAGTGAGGGGAACTCATCTTTTGAAGACAAAAGAAATATTTGAGGGAGAGAGAACCGAGAGAAAGGGAGGCAAAAGGGGAGAGGAAGCTTCTCCAAGAGAGGGAAAGAGAGAGAGAGAGAGTGTGGGAGCTCACCATTGTTGGGAGCTTGAAGATAGCTTGAAGAAATTGAAGAGAGATGTGGAAGAGGTTCAAGGAGAAAAACATGGATTTGGGTTAAGGTCAAGACGAGGACATCATTCCACCGCTTCAGAGACCTACCACTGTGAGTAATACTACGGAAATGTACATTTTATTTACCATTGATAATTATTGTCACTAATGCTCTGTTCTTCGTAAGTGATACATGAACATTTATGACGATTGGAAGTCAATGTGAACGTTGAAAGATTGACATACATCGGTATGACTTTAAAATCGTTATGTCCTGTCAATAGCTAATAAATGGAACTATGGTATTCTGGTATCTCTGGAATCCTTTAATCGGTAAAATGTGTTTACCTTTCGTTAATATTTATCAAGAACGTTCTGTTAAACTTAAGTTACCTGCAATAACTCAGGTGAATGATGCAATGGTTACCAGTAATACTCTGTTAGTTGCGGGTCAACCATATTAACATATATGAATGATTAAGTAAAGGTGTATGCTATTGATTAATAGCTCAAGTGAACCATACCATTTCTCAATGAATAAAGAGACTTTGTTGTTCATCTTCGAAGAATCAGAATAATTGGAAAGTTATGTAAATCCATATGAACTCAAAGTGATTCTAAATCTGCAACATGAATGCAAAAGTTTAACATCATTAAGTGACCCACATGAGAATGTGAATTATTCCATTTTGTTAAGCGCATGATAATGACATGATATAACAAGAAATGCCCTATTACGTTATGAGTTAATGAATGATTATCCATATATGTAAAAGTATTCATGGCGTCCTAAGCACAAGGCCCTTACCCGGGGGTAATAAGACCGTGGTTCAAGTAAGTTACGAGATGTCTCTTGCCACCAACGGTCTTGTACGGGTGGGTTATGTTTTGCCATCGACGGTGTCATACGGATGGTACCACCGACGGTCTTGTACGGGTGGGTTATGTTTTGCCATCGACAATCTTGTACGGATGGCACCACTGACGGTCTTGTACGGGTGGGTTATGTTTTGCTATCGACGGTCTTGTACGGATGGTACCACCGACGGTCTTGTACGGGTGGGTTATAATCAAGCATGAACTCTGAATTTCTGTTTCTGATTCAAGCATAATTAAGAATATGTATGAATATGTTTCTATTTATCCGTTCCATTTATGCTATGTTATAACATGATATGAATTGATCGATCCTTAAGACCTAATGATTTATGGTATGGAACAAAATGCTAGACGGAACTAAGTGCTACAACGTGAGTCACCTCTAGAATCCGTGTGAGACACCTCTTGGGTTCATACAAGTATGTTAAAGGGCTATATGCCAACATGTGTAAAGCTTAATGTTAATACGTTCAAGGGCTTAATGCCATTCTGTTAAAGGGCTTAATGCCATTCTGTTTAAGGGCTTAATGCCACTCTGTTCAAGGGCTTAAAGCCACTCTGTTTAAAGACTGGGCCTAAGGCCGTTCTGAAATTAGTACAGAATCAGATTAACCATAAGTTCTCTGCATTTATATACCTTGTGATTCAAGTTAGATATTGGATCATCACGTACTATTATTCATTGAGCCTTGCTCACTCTGTTTTTATGTATGTTTATGTAGGTGAGCCATTGGGGATTGACACTATAATTATATTGGGGTCAACCTGTTTGCCAAGCTGCCTGGGGTACGCCTCCGTGTTGAGGCCTTAATTTTGATTACTGAGAGTTATGTAATTTTTGGAGTCTTATTTAAGTTTGTGTGAGATCTGCATAATTCTATGATTATATATGTATTTATGGGAATGTATTTAAATGCTAAATTAATTAAGCCACCATGTATACACAAGCTCAATGGATGCTGCCTTTATTTGACATTGCTTCCGCTTAAGGCCCCGTATGTGGTTAAATATTATTCTAAAATTTCAGTTTTGAGGCCTACATACAGGTCGGTCATGGACCAAACTTTTAGGGGCGGGTTTGGGGTCGTGATAGGTGGTATCAGAGCACGAGTTAAGATCTCACACACGTGTCCATTGAGCATTACAGTGTCTAGAATGTATTTAAGTTGCATGTTTCTAGTAACGAAAGGATATGATGTGCATTTTAAAAGATGTATGTGAGCTCGTACAATGTGTTGAGCGTTGAGATTAAGAATGAGAATTCTCATAGACCTTGGGGTAATAAAAGAAGATTCATGTATTTTGTTTCAAAGACTGAGTTTTGTGATTAAGAAAAATTGGATAATTGTTATGAAGTGAGAATGGGTTACATAAGGCTAAAGGTTTGAAAGATGTGGAATATCAGTGTTCTTTGGCTATTCAAATTGATAAGTATAAGCCTGTCGTGGAAACATAATGTGGATAAAGGGATTGCCCCACTCATATCCTTGTATGCTTATATGTGTTATGACTAGGTATATGGAAACATAAGGCTAAGGTTTATAAAATTGTGGTGTTTTCACTTGAATAATGGGGATTGCAAGCATGTTGAGTTCTTGAAACATGAAATGAGAAGAGGTTTAGAGCTTACTTAAAGCCATAGAAAGAATATTTGGGAAAGAGATATTAGAATTATGGTAGTTGACAAATCATGGAATTATTGTGGTTGAGATATTTGGTGATTGATAACAAGCGTGGAACTGGTAATCAAGAGTTAGGACGTTGAAATTGCTACCTGGAATGTTAATAAATACAAGTATCATGATCTGTGATCACATAGTATTTGGTGAATTTTATGGAAGTTCAGTAATACAGGGAATTTGAAATTTTGACTGGAATGTTGGTGGTGTTGAGTACGTTAATTTGTGGAGAGAGAGTGTATGTTTAGGAAATTGAGATATGTATGCTGGCAAAGGAAAATATTATCTAAAATCTTGAGCCTTGAGCCATGGAGTTAAATGGCTTGGTATGATCTTATGTATTTAGCTAATTGTATTTAGTGGCTTGAGGGAAAGGTAGTAAGAATGAGGTGATGTTTATGTTGTATTATTACGTGTAAGAACACGAATGGGTATTGTTAACGTAGTGAGATGATATGTTTGTTAATCAAATTGTTTGGGTTACTGAAATGGATCATTGGTGAAAAGAAGGTCATGATATGAATTTTTCTACGGGACGATAAGTGAAGTTTTGTTTCTCTTTTCAGTACGGACATATATTCTTGTGAATGAATGTAAATAAAAGGAAAATTGTGTTTCTTTTGTGGATTGCCATTTATCTGAAAGGCATAATTTTGTTTTGATACATATTTGTTCTGAATCTAACTTATTGCTATCATAAACTCACCATTATTAATTAAGGATGAAATATTTGTACGAGAATTAAGTCAAGGCTTGTTCCTTTATTGTGATCTGACAATGAGTGCTCATTGGAATGAAATTTATGTGATCTGTGTTATTTAGAGATGTCATACCATCAATTACATTCGGTACTTCCGACATAGATGAATAATGTGTGATTTTGCGTGAGTTGACTATAGACCTTAGCAAGTAATGTCCTGATGACGAAGCCTTTGTATAAATGATTTTAAAAATGGCTATGCTATACAATAGTTAATGAAATATGTGTATTGGTTACGAAATGTTCTATATGATAAGTATTTTCTAAAATAATAAGATATGCCATGAGCTTCCGACATGTTTACTGTATGATGAGTTTTCCAAATAATTTCCCTAAAATGATTCGGTATGCTATGAAACTCCGATTGTTCAGGATATGACAAGTTTTCTGAAAGAGATATTTTGCTATGCATGAATGAGTTTTCTATTTGATAATTTATTGTGGCACGCTTGATGAATGCAATGTGTTGAACTCGAAGTCATTCTGTCCTATTTGTTATAAGCTGGACCAGAGGTTGTTCTGTCAAAGTTTAAATAAGTTTAATACTATTGAGGATACTTCAAATTATTGAAACCATTGTTCTGAATGTTTAACTTCTTAGTGAGCAAGAGTCATAAGATCATGGGTTAGAACTCATTTGTTTTTTCTGGGCCTAATTGTTGTAGCTTGTTTATGCCATTTGAAACTCGATTGAGTAGTAAATGCTTCCTTAACCTTTGAGGAATTATGATAATGGGGGTTTTTTGTGAACCTAAAGAGTTTGAATTATGTTTGATAGCCTATCAGTCACATGTAATCGAATACTTGAAGTGAATCCATTTCCGAATACCCTTAAGTTGTTACATTATTTGGAAGGTATGACTTGTGGATCAATAGATTGAAATGTACGAGGATTGGGAATAATGAGATGATGATTTGATGTTATGTAGTATTATTATCAATTGGGTCACCAATTAGTCAGTGAAAATGACTTACTTGTGATCCTGGGAGCAAACTCCATTGAAATTGACTGTATATGATTGTGAATGGCTAAATAATTGAGAAACGTTGTATATCCAAGACGAAACTTGACTTGTAGTAGGGTGAATCAAGTTTGGAGGACCAAACTTCTTAAGGTGGGGAGAATGTAACGACCCCAAAATCTGTAACTGAAATTGCTTTTATGCATTTGTGAGTTAAGGCATTTTAATTTGATGGTATCTGCTCAAATTGAGGAATTATCTGTTGAGTCACAGCTTTAAAAATTAGAATTACCGACCTTTATGGGTTCAGAAATCAAAATTGAGTGCTCGGGTATGTTAATGAGAATTTTTAGAGTTATTTGGGAAAATTAATTAGAATTTAATTCGTTTGATCTGTTAATGCATGTTTGGGTGGCTAACTTTGTACTGTAAATTGAAGGCCTTCGAGGCTTCAGAAACCGGAACAGAAGATATATTCATGATCGGCATAATATTTAGAGTCATCTGGAAGGTTTAATTGAAACTTAATTTCGTACGATTCGTAAGGCCACATTTGACTTCCCCTTGTGTAAGCTTGTGTGCGATGGATTTATATATCTATATATGTAGAGATATGCCATATGAGTGAGCGGAACTCATCTTTTGAAGACAAAAGAAATATTTGAGGGAGAGAGAACCGAGAGAAAGGGAGGCAAAAGGGGAGAGGAAGCTTCTCCAAGAGAGGGAAAGAGAGAGAGTGTGGGAGCTCACCATTGTTGGGAGCTTGAAGATAGCTTGAAGAAATTGAAGAGAGATGTGGAAGAGGTTCAAGGAAAAAAACATGGATTTGGGTTAAGGTCAAGACAAGGACATCGTTCCACCGCTTTAGAGACCTACCACTATGAGTAATACTACGGAAATGTATATTTTATTTACCATTGATAATTATTGTCACTAATGCTCTGTTCTTCGTCAGTGATACATGAACATTTATGACGATTGGAAGTCAATGTGAACGTTGAAAGATTGGCATACATCAGTATGACTTTAAAATCGTTATGTCCTGTCAATAGCTAATAAATGGAACTATGGTATTCTGGTATCTCTGGAATCCTTTAATCGGTAAAATGTGTTTACCTTTCGTTAATATTTATCAAGAACGTTCTGTTAAACTTAAGTTACCTGCAATAACTCAGGTGAATGATGCACTGGTTACCAGAAATACTCTGTTAGTTGCGGGTCAACCATATTGACATATATGAATGATTAAATAAAGGTGTATGTTATTGATTAATAGCTCAAGTGAACCATACCATTTCTCAATGAATAAAGAGACTTTGTTATTCATCTTCGAAGAATCAGAATAATTGGAAAGTTATGTAAATCCATATGAACTCAAAGTGATTCCGAATCTGCAACATGAATGCAAAAGTTTAACATCATTAAGTGACCCACATGAGAATGTGAATTATTCCATTTTGTTAAGCGCACGATAATGACATGATATAACAAGAAATGCCCTATTACGTTATGAGTTAATGAATGATTATCCATATATGTAAAAGCATTCATGGCGTCCTAAGCACAAGGCCCTTACCCGGTGGTAATAATATCGTGGTCTTATGGCCTTTGCCCGGGGGTAATAATACCGTGGTTCAAGTAAGTTACGAGATATCTCTTGCCACCGACGGTCTTGTACGGGTGGGTTATGTTTTGCCATCGACGGTCTCATACGGATGGTACCACCGACGGTTTTGTACGGGTGGGTTATGTTTTGCCATCGACGGTCTTGTACAGATGGTACCACCGACGGTCTTGTACGAGTGGGTTATGTTTCGCCATCGACGGTCTTGTACGGATGGTACCACCGACGGTCTTGTATGGGTGGGTTATAATCAAGCCTGAACTTTGAATTTCTGTTTTTGATTCAAGCATAATTAAGAATATGTATGAATATGTTTCTATTTATCCGTTCCGTTTATGCTATGTTATAACATGATATGAATTGATCGGTCTTTAAGACCTAATGATTTCTGGTATGGAACAAAGTGCTACACGGAACTAAGTGCTACGACGTGAGTCACCTCTAGAATCCGTGTGAGACACCTCTTGGGTTCATACAAGTATGTTAAAGGGCTATATGCCAGCATGTGTAAAGCTTAATGTTAATACGTTCAAGGGCTTAATGCCATTCTATTAAAGGGCTTAATGCCATTCTGTTTAAGGGCTTAATGCCACTCTGTTCAAGGGCTTAAAGCCACTCTGTTTAAAGACTGGGCCTAAGGCCGTTCTGAAATTAGTACAGAATCAGATTAACCATAAGTTCTCTGCATTTATATACCTTGTGATTCAAGTTAGATATTGGATCATCACGTACTATTATTCATTGAGCCTTGCTCACTCTGTTTTTATGTATGTTTATGTAGGTGAGCCATTGGGGATTGACACTAGAATTGTATTGGGGTCAACCTGTTTGCCAAGCCGCCTGGGGTACGCCTCCGTGTTGAGGCCTTAATTTTGATTACTGAGAGTTATGTAATTTTTGGAGTCTTATTTAAGTTTGTGTGAGATCTGCATAATTCTATGATTATATATGTATTTATGGGAATGTATTTAAATGCTAAATTAATTAAGCCACCATGTATACACAAGCTCAATGGATGTTGCCTTTATTTGATATTGCTTCCGCTTAAGGCCTCGTATGTGGTTAAATATTATTCTAAAATTTCTGTTTTGAGGCCTACATACAGGCCGGTCATGGACCAAACTTTTAGGGGCGGGTTTGGGGTCGTGACACTCATTGTTTGATACTTTGAACCGGAGCTTGAAGGCTAAAGGTATGCTAGAATTGCCAGGTGCTATCTGCAATACCCCTACCCCATACCCCATACTGGTTTAAGGCTCCATCAAAGTACATAGTCCAAGTTTCTTCGTCAACATGCAAAATGGCCTTATCTGGAAACAGATATTCTACTGCTTTGTCTCCTTCTACTGGGTGATCGGCTAGGAACTCCGCTACCGCTCTCCCTTTCATTGACTTGCGCATCATATATTTCAAATCAAATTCGGAGAGAAGAAGCAACCAACGAGCTAGCCTACCCATAAGCGCTGGTTTCTCGAAGAGATATTTGATGGGATCTAAGCTTGAAAATAGTATTACAGAGTGAGCTAACAGGTAGTGCCTCAACTTCCTGGTAACCCATGCCAAGGCCAGACAAGCCTTCTCCAGCGGCGTGTAGCGGGTCTCATATTCCACCATCTTCTTGCTCAGGTAATAGATAGCCTTCTCCACTTTGTCCTAAAACTCTTGTCCAAGCATGCAGCCCATTGTCGTTTCGGTTACTGACAGATACAATATCAACGGTTTCCCCGGCTCCGACGGTGACAACATGGGTGGGTTCTGTAGATACTGCTTGATCTGCTCAAAAGCAACTTGGCATCGGTCGTCCCATTGGAACTTCTTTCCTTTCTTCAGGAGACCAAAAAGTGGTTCACAAGTCAAGGTTAAGTTTGTAATAAATCGTCTTATGAATTTCACCTTACCCAGAAAGCCTCGCACCTCCTTTTCAGTCCTTGGTGGTGGCATTTCTAAGATGGCCTTAATCTTGGAAGGATCAACCTCGATACCCCTTTGTGTGATCAAGAGCCCTAGCATTTTCCCTACTGTAACACCAAAAGTACATTTCTTAAGATTCAGCCGCAACCAATACTCTCTGATCCGTTAGAAAAATTTCTTCAGGGCGATGTAGTGGCCCTCTCTTTCCTTGGACATGACAATCATGTCGTCCACGTACACCTCAACCTCTTTGTTGATCATATCGTGCAAGATCATGGTCGTGGCCCGTTGATACGTAGCCCTAGCATTCTTCAAACCAAACGGCATCACCCTATAACAGTAAGTTCCTCACGGGGTAGTGAAAGCAGTTTTCTTCCTGTCTTCGGGTGCCATCAAAATTTGATTGTAGCCTGAAAACCCATCCATGAACGAGAGCAGCGCATGCCCAGCAGTGAAATCCACTAATTCGTCGATACGCGGCAGAGAAAAGTCATCCTTCGGACTGGCTTTATTCAGATCTCTGAAGTCCACACATACCCGAATTCTACCGTCCTTCTTCGGCACCGCAACTATGTTGGCCAACCAAGTAAGATATTCAGATACCAATAGGAACCCTGCATCAATCTGCTTGGTGACCTCTTCTTTAATCTTCAGAGCCCAATTCGGGTGGATCCTTCGGAGCTTCTGCTTAACAGGTCGGGCCTCTGGGTCAAGAGGGATCTAGTGCTGTACGATCTCAGGATCGATTCCAGGCATGTCTTCGTAGGACCACACGAAAACATCTTTGAAATCTTTTAATAAAGCGACGAAGTGTTTGCGTTCCTCCAAAGACAACGTGGACCCGATTTGGACCAGCCACGGATCCTTCTAAGTACCAACGTTAATTGAGGTGATTTCATCAACCAAATGTTTTACAAACTTCTCATGCTCTCAATCAATCAAATGCTTTAAAACCGGAGGAATTTCTTCCTCGTCATTTTCATCAAAATTTTGAAAATCCTAATTAATACAATAAACTAAAGGCACAGAAAAGTACTCAAAAGCCACAGCAATACCATTCTCATTAATAACATCCAGTCCGTCTGATCCTTCAGTTACAACAGAATCAAACAAAAAAGAAAAAGGCGACTTGGATAGGATAGTGGCATCCGGGTTATCACCCCTAGAAATACCTGACTCTGACTCAGATGAACTAGAACCTGATTCTGACTCCACAGACTCTATGGAATCAGATTCTGGTTCACTACCTGATCCGAAACTGCTCGATAAAAAGCCTTCCTCGTATTGCCAAACAAGGGAGGATGCGATAATGCTAGAAAATGGGCCCATGGCCGCTTGATCCCCGATCATGGAAACTGGGAAGTTATCCCTCAAGCACTCCGGTGTGATCTGAGGGTCTGAGAGGATACAAGCCAACGTTACCCCCATCTCAATTTCTGTGCTTTCGGAATGATCCTCCTTGCACTACTCAGCCTCAGCTGGTGGGTCTGTCTGCTCTTCGGCAACTTCATCCCCTAACAACTGAAGGTCAAAAAAGATTTTGAAGCTGGGCAAGCGCCGCTTCTCTGAATTCAGCCAGGGCTCTGGAAAGCCGCAGAATGGGAAATCCTCCCCCTCTCGGACAAAGCGTCTATTCAGGGTCCCTTGGATAGGTCTATGCACTAACTCATAGTCCTTCCCGGCTTGTTTAGCTCTGGCTCTGTCAGCCATTTCTCTTCCTTTCGTTGCCCAATCCTCCTTGGTAGGTAGATAACCAAAACCAAAGGTATATGGGTTATGCAGCACTTTGGCCAATGCTGCGACGCCCTTCCGGCCACTTCATCCCAATCCCATCCCGGGCATGTGTTGAAGTTTGTTCATGAGGTAGGCTGATTGTGCACTGATGTATAGTCCCTCATCAACAACTAGCATATCCTGTACAACCCGGGCCTCAGCTAGGGTGAATCCCAATAGAAAGACATCCTCCACGTTGTGCTCAATCTCTAGAACTGGTGTAGAAACCTCTGGCGGCGGATGTATTGAAGAGTTCCCGAAAACAATTGCCACCCCCTTTCTATGGGGGTACTTCAAAATCTGGTGTAAGGTGGAAGAGACGGCTTTCACCTGGTGCAGCCACGGCCGCCCAAGGAGTAGATTGAAGGTTGCTGGTACATCCAAGACATGAAACTCAATGTCCTGTTGTGCTGGGCCTACCTGAGTTTTGACTTGTACCGTCCCCATCACCTTCCGACTAGTGTTATCATAGGCCCGTATCACCTGGGCTGTAGGCACAAAATCCGCGGGCTTCAACCCGATAACATACGCCGTTCTCAACGGACATACACTGATTGCAGATCTAGTGTTGACCAGGGCCACCGGTATCCATTTCTCTCTACACTCCACAGAGATATAGAGCGGCTTGTTATGATCAGAGCCCTCAAGCGGTAGTTCTTTGTCTGTGAAGGTTAGGATTGGTGAAGCTCGGCCCGAGAAAACCAACCCCACCAACTCCTCGGGTGTGGTATCTATTGAAAGCTTGGCCCTATCCATGGCTATAAGGACGGCTTGTCTGTGAACCCTCGAGGCCATAAGCAATCCCCAGATGGAGATGTCTGCTTGAATTTTCTTTAGTTATTTTAGCACAACTTCCTCCTCTAGCAGTTTTTCTTTCTGCCTCTCTGCTTCTTTGTCCTTCCCGAATGCCTCCGACTGGTCCAACTTGGGGGCTTGAAGTACCGCCCACTTCAGGTCATATGGTCGACCTCCTCAATATACCAGGTGTCATCTGGTTGGTTCAGCCCCCAGTCCCCGTCAGTGTGGGCAAGACGTAAGTCGTCTTCTTTCCACCACATCCCATCGGTAATCGACAGACAGCTGTCTGGTTTCGTTGTAGCTATTATCGTATTCTCAATACATTCTGCCCCCTCAGATGCCTTGGCTTTTCTAGCCCTTTCATCGTTCTCGATCCTCTCTTGCTCAAACCTCTTTAATGCAGCCTCCTGTTCGGTGTCTGTTGTACACAAACTGCCCAAGTCACGATCAAAATTCTTTGCATCGGTGCTCTCCGGCGATTCTTCCTTGTTCACGGCCATTCTAGGCACTATAGATGTTCTAGTTTCTGACTGCCCCTGCCTCAGCTGAGATCCCTCATCAATATCTGGCTCGTCACTGAGCCACCCTGTTGCATCTGTTGCTCCATTTAGGTCAAACCAGTTGACACTCACATCTCCCGGATCCTGCTCGTCAAAGAACTACAGATTAGCAATGTCTTCTTCAAGTTCTGCTAGATAACATGTACCTCTACCCCAGTTGGCAACTCTACCATTGGCTCGGCCTGATCTGTTGACACAATATCACCGCACGGGTTGTATGCTTCCTCGGTAAAGCTCCTAAATCCCTCAGGTTCCGAACCAATGTTGCCATTCTTCTCTAAGGTCACCCCAACTTTGTCTTCGACATTCCCCACCACTGGCTTGGGCTGGGTTGGGGAGGTGCTCATCATGCACAAGTCTATACTATCTGGGATGAACACCTCAGGTTTGGGTAGGTGGGAGGGAGTGATGTACATGCTTGGGTCAAAGTGGATGGCCATGGTTTGGATCAGGTTTGGTGGAGCTTGGTTATGTGGTGGGAGTGGGTTAGTAGTGACCTTTGATTTGTCAGGGGATGCAATCACCTTGTTGTCAATGAGATCGTGAATCTCATGACGTAATCTGAAGCAAAAGTCGGTGTCATGACCTTGCTGTTGATGGAAAACACAGTATTTAGTCGGGTCATGCTTTGGAGGGAGAGGATCGGGTAAAGGCCGTTGTTCT
The DNA here is from genome assembly GCF_055761805.1 of Camellia sinensis. Taxonomy (NCBI): domain Eukaryota; kingdom Viridiplantae; phylum Streptophyta; class Magnoliopsida; order Ericales; family Theaceae; genus Camellia; species Camellia sinensis. The sequence goes on from NC_138965.1 coordinate 16,796,118, forward strand.
AAAAGTTTTAGATGTCCTTTCCTGAGTAGGACCCCTAGAACTTTAGACAAAGGCATATAAAGTGGGGTAAAAACCCTCTTGCCTCGGGGTGGATTCTTTGCTGGTTGCGAACTAGTTTCGGATGTATCGGTGAAGGGTGTAGCTGTTTTGGGCGTGGTGGTGACCATGTCGACATTTGAAGTTCTTGCAGCTGTAGTACTGCCTGTGGCTGCATTCGAACCGCGTGTAAATGCCCTCTTGGGCTATTCCCTCTCGTGGTCGATCAGACCTTGCTTCACGGCATCCTCAATCTGTACCCCAATCTCGTGCAAATCAGCAAAGGTGGGGAGGGGTAAGACGATCATTTTCTACATCAGCTTGGGTTGAAGGTTTCGCACAACCATCCTTATCTGATCCTTCTCGAGTGGCCGAGTTGTCATCATGGAGGCCTTAGCCCTCCATCGAGTGACAAAGTCAGAAAAGCCCTCTTTCGGCTCTTGCCTGGTTGCCTCAAAATCATGAGTCGTGACCTCGATCTGGGTATGATATGAATATAGGGCAACAAAGGCCTTGACTATCTCCTCCAAACTCCTTTTCACTGAGTCTTCCAATTTGGCGTACCAAATGGCCATAATACCCTACAGGGTTCGACCGAAGAGTGATAGTTTTTGCAATCTGGAGAGGCACATTGGCAGTAGGATATCAGAGAACAACCGCAGATGTACCATAGGATCTCTAGAACCGTCAAAACGGTCTATATGTGGCATCTTGAACCAGTCCGACAATGTCACTGCTGAATCGGTGTAACCATCCTCTATGTCCGGAATGGAGTTAACGCCTTGAGCCCTCTTGAATAGCTGTTCCAGCTTGCTCACCTTCAGAGCAGTTGGATCAACTTCAAATTCGAATGACGTGTCCACTGGATTAGCCGGTGCTTTAGACATCTGAGGTGGGATTGGCGGTGGAACTAGCCCTGTAGGAACGTCCATATTTTCCTGGGCGTTTGCTGTTTCCCTGGAAGTTGGAACCCTAGGTGGGGGTGGGGATGGATACGAAGCAGATGCAACGGCTTGTTGTGGTTGCTGTTATTGTTGGAGCCTGGCAATCAATTCTGCCTGTTGGGCTACGACCTCTACCTGACGTGCGGTAACCTCTGCCTAGAAAGCAGCATCCCACTGCATGGTCTGCATGGTCTCTTGGAGTTGACACATTATCTCTTCCATACTGACTATAAAGTGTTGATCTGAATGAACAAGTATGTATTTCCTCTCTGAGGTGGAAACAGATATCTCAGCCCAACTATGCACAGGTGAGGTGAACAATGACTGCTGATCTGGTAACCGTTGTACTAATGATCTGTGCCTAACTGACCTCTGTCTAGTAATCGGGGGGAGCGAAATGAACACTGATTGTCCACAAATTAGATCCTCAGATTCTCCTTCCTCTAGTCCAAAGTGCTCGAGGGGTATCTGCCTTTTCAGAAGCAATAATGCAATACAACCTTGCAAAAAGATAAATAAAGCAAAAAAAGAAATAACAATCAGAAAACGAATAGCATTTCGGCTTAGATGATGACAACACACAGTTGATAAATCGTAAGCTGGAAAAACTGCACTCAACACTATTCTCTACCCCCAAATCACTACCTCAAATCTGATACCCCCAAATACTGATGTCCTCAGACTGATACCCAGGCTTGCAAACCGATACATGCATTCCTGTAGAGACACACTCTAAAAGCACATAGCAAGCGAGAGCAAAAACACCCCTATGGAGGGGTAGGGTTTCCCTGTCCTATCTTGTCAGGAGCTAGGGTTTCACTATGCACGCATGCAGTTTCAAACAACCTACATTCGAGTAAGCACCATGTCCTAGTTTGGAACAGTCTCTAAAGCTTCCGATATGCACTAGGTCGAATGGTCAAAAAGGGTGCCTTAAGAGAACCGAGGTTTGTGTTCCCATCGTGGCACAGTCCGTGACCGGTCAGTCTTATGGCACGCTTTTCCAAGGAAGCCTCTGGCAAACCGTTCAGGAATAATAGATGGCAAACACTGTGACTTAAGCGTACCGATGCAAATGCAATGCAAAAAAACACATAAGTGTAGATAAAACAATATATCATGATGTTCGAGTCAAGCTCTCTAAATCCCCAGTAGAGTCGCTAGAAATTGTAGACCGTCCAAACTCTCTCCGCGTGCCCTCCCTTTCGGAGGGGACGCGGATTTGTGTTCATGGCTACTACAGTTCGGACTCCTGTCACGATTCTATATCTAGTCTCCCAAAGTGCAATGTAAGACTGAAAAATCACCAAAGAGTCCAAATCCGGCAAATCGTTTTGGAAAATCGATTTTAATCAAGAAGTGCCAAACATGGACTGCTTTGCCAAATTACAGAGTCGCCACCTAAATGTTTTGGTTTTTTGGGAAATTTAGGAAACCCTGACTCGTGCGTAAGACCACACGTCCATCATCACCAAAGTTGCCTCGGCTCGGGAACTTGGGTACGAGGGGGGAAGGTCATGAAATGAGCACCCCCGCTCGCTCAATCAAAGGATCAGCCTCTACTAATCATGATATGTTGTTTTGAAAACACATGTGTTCTTATTCCATTTATTTAGATAACTTACTACGTGATGCACACAACATACAAGTATAGACTAGATCGCCTGAGTTGGAACAAAACAATTCGATGTTTGTTTTTGAAAATGGCTTGAATTTGCGACCTTTAACTGGGCTTAGAAATGCGGATTTGCCACCAAACAAGGTGGGCTTCAAACATGATGATTTGCCACTCCAAGTAGGCTTAAAACTCATATTTTAATGAATTATTCCAATTCAAGTAATGAAACCTTCATCCACAGGCATTCATGCAGTTATAGCAGTTAAGCAAATAGCCTCATGGCAAGCATACTATCATGGCAGTCACTTACACACATGCAAGGATGCTAAAGCGAAAACACTTACAGTGTACTTCGAGCCAAAATAGAAAACTAGTTAGAAATCAATGCATGATCCTAGCTATGTTAAGATGCCTAATGCAACACATGCAAAATGCAACTAAGTAGGCTTGACTACCTAATCATGACATATGAATGCGACATTTGATATATGTATTCAAATAGTTATTGAAATGCAATGCAGTTTGAGTGATGCGTCGAGCCCAGTGCATGGAAGACAAATGAATGATGCACGCATGCAAGCATAAGGTATGATAATCGAAACATGCCCCTAATCTAACCATTGAAAATGGATAAATAAAAGAGAGAAAGATGTAGGGTTGGAAGACATTCACACACTCACGTACACTTATTACAACATTTTCCCTCTCGATGAAGGGTCTGAATGAATTAGCTAAGCTAATCTAAGCTAAACTAACTAATCTAATTAAGCTAATTAGACTAATTATTACAGACCAATAAAGAAATAGCTAAACTAAGCTACTTAATTATTACAACACTTAATTAATTAACAAATTAATTAAATTACAAATTGGAATGCTAACTAATAAGTAAAGCTCCAAATTATGCTGCCTCAGCTCTGTTTGAAGAAGTTGAATATGCATGCTCGCATTTGGTTTCTCGCCCCGAAAAGCCTTCCGATTTGCTCTCTTAAGGCTCTGTTTGCAGGGTGTCTTCAAGGACTTTTCTGTTGAAATTTACCAAATCCATGCTGGGGAGTGCACCAGTGGCCTGCCGGCCATGAGGAGCTGCTGTCGGGCACCTGCCGGCCAATAATGCAATGGTGCCGGCCATCAATGTGGCACTATCGGCCACTGGTGTGCTGTGACACCAAACTACAACAGAGCACAAAACAGAGGAAATGGAGGGTCTCCCTATGATATGTATGTACTATGCCACTCCATATCATCTCAAAACATCAAAGGTGAGGCACCATTGGATCCAAAACCATCAATCAAGTATTTGGAATGCGTGATGGCCAAAGATCCAATCTTGCACAAATTCAATGAATGCAAGACAAACAAAGGCACAAGGACCATTATCTCATCATGGAAGATCAAAGGCAAAGGAGACAAAGGGAATTGGCTCATTTTCATCACTTTGAGTATGAAATGGACCGATTCACCTTGTGTTCAATATAACGTCTGATTGAACACAATGCAATGCACACATGCAACATGTTTATCTTGATTTGATTCTTGTTTACACATTTTACATTACCGAGCCATTCTTTAACCGGTTAAGTCCAATGTGAAAAGTCCTCTAATTGGAAAGATGGCCTTAGCCACAAGCACCTTGAGCATGAAAGAAGCCTCATGCCTTTGGTTAGTAGAAACCCTCAAGAGAAGGTTAAAACCATTAGGCACGAGAGCCTCAATTCCGTGCCCAACCCAACAAGGGGTTTAAGATTACTTTCAAGACAAGTGAAAGATTGAAACCATGGAGTGCAATGACATATATTTCAGTACTGAAATAATATGCTAAGTGACTCAAAACCATGCAAACAACCCATGTAATGCATGTTGAAAAGCTTAAGCATCAAAGCAAGTGAAGTGTATTACACTAGAGACATGGAAGACATTGCTCAATGAACTAAACCAGCCCTAAATAGACTTCATGCATGCCCAAATAGTGGCCAAAATGTGCTGAGATGATAGCATGAAAGGCAAGAAAATGATGTTCATGCATTGGCTCACAAACAAGGCATAAAGCTCAACTCTTAAACACACTTAAAGAGTGATACATGTGAAAGTGTGACAAGGCTATATGCACTGAAATCATGTGTAGAATGATGCTAAGGCAAGCAAATAACTCAAGTAAAGCATGTCAAGGGCCTTAAAACTCAAAGCTAGTGAACAAGATTACACTAGGGCTATACAAAACAAGTCTCATATGATCAAGACCACCCAAAACAGAGTTCAGGCATACCAAAACATGGGCAAAAATATGCTGGAGTGTAGCCAAAATAAGCTAGAATCATGGGCTAAAGCATCAAGCATACAAGGCTAATTAGCAAGATTACACTACAAGTGTAAGAAGCATGCTGAAATAAAGCCAAAAATATGCTGAGATCAAGTCAAGAGATGATAGAAACACATGCTCAACTACCAAGCCATCAACACAAGCAACGGAGAAACAAGGAGAGGGGATGACCCCCTCCTATTTTAAGCCTCAAAACCAACTTTTTACCACTGAAATTCCTCTGAGTTTCAGTGGTAGAAAGGCCAAGCAAAGATTAAAACAAAAGCTTAGAAATACAGCTCAAGAGGCTTTACAAGCTATAGACACCCCATTTTTGGCCGTCCTCAAGACTTGGACGTCATCGTTTGAACACTAGATGATCATCCATGCTTGTGTTCATTTTGAGTTTCTGAAGGACTTGGCTATGCGCCTTGCCTTGGAGCCTCTCAACTTGTCTGTTTTGTGCTTGGTTGTGGACCAAAAGCTTGTGGCTTTGTTTCTGAAGGAAGGGGGTGGCCTGTTGGCCAGCCCTACAAACCATCAGCCAGGCCCCATGCCCTCGACCATGCCCTCTTTCCATCGGCCATCAGTGGTGGCCGGTCGGCTTCACTGATGGCCGGTCGGCCATACCTTTTGGCCGAGACCCTTTTCTTTGTTTTTGTAGATATTTTTATTGTCAGCTATGCCAGCTGGTGAGCACAGAATGCATCCTCCATACACGTGTATGGAGGGATTGCACCAAGCTTCTAGCTTGTCCAACAAGCTTAAGACTTGGATTTCTATAAGAGGGGAGGCTCCTCTCCCCTTTCAGAGGTTAAGAAATTTTCATTAGGGCTAAACATATCCCTCTCTCTCTCTCTCTCTCTCTCTCTCTCTCTCTCTCTTTCTTTCTATATATATATATATTTGTACTAGTTTGTGCCTTCAAGTGTATTTTCTCTTCACTTTTGCATTACAACACCTAGTTAAACACCTTCACTCTTGAGCTAAGGTTCTTGGAGTTTGTATTTGAGTGGTTTTAGCTTGGTTTTGCCTCAGAAACTTGCTGTTATTGCTGTGCTTCAAGGGTAAGTCTCATATCCTCTTTAAAGCTTTATTTTCATTGCTTATTTGGCTCTCCGTACATATTGTTTTAGGCCTTGATTTCAACCACAAAAAGCTTTGTTTTCAAGTGTTCAAAATCGTTGTTTGAGGCCTCTTTGGTATTGAGGGTGTTCTACCCTCTTGTGTGCCTTATTGGCTTGAGCTTGGTGCCATCTTTTAAGGCCTTTGAGGCAATCTTTATTTGGCCTTTTAACCATTGAAATGCGGTGAATTTTTAGTGGTAGAAATGTGGTTTTGAGGTCCAAAATGAGAGGGGGTGGTCCCCTCTCCTCTTGTCTTGTTTGTTTGCCTTGTTGGCCTAATTATTGAGCATGTGTTTCTAGCATGTGTTGGCTTGTTCTCGGCTTATTCTTGGCCTTATTTCAGCATGGTATAACTCTGTTTTGGTTTCCCTGAGTCACCTCATGCATGCTTTTTACACTTGTAGTGTAATCTTGCCATTTAGCCTTGTGTGCTCAATACTTTGATCCATCATGCTAGCCTATTTTGGTTCTATCTTAGCATCTTTTTGGTGTTATTTTGGCATGTGGTAACTCTGATTTTGGTTGGTAGAGCCACCTCTTGCATGCTTCTTACACTTGTAGTGTAAACCTTGCTCACTAGCCTAATATACTTGGTGTTTTGGCCCATTATTCTAACATGTTTTGGCTCCACTCGAGCAAGTTTTTACTCGTGTTTTAACATACTTTAGCTCTGTTTTGAGGCTTCTTGGTCGTATGATGCTTGTTATGCATGCTTGTAGTGCAATAGCCTTGAATAGCATTGAGTTTTGAGGTATCTTACATGCTTGGCTTGAGGTATTTGCACATTTTGGCATCATTTGGCATGTTATTTCAGAGCATATAGTGTTGCCACACTTCCGTGTTTTTCACTCTTTAGGTGCTCTTGAGAGTTGCACCTTTATACCTTGTTTGTGAGCCAATGCATGGGCGTCATTCTCTTGGCATTCATGCTATCATTTCAGATCATTTTTGCCACTGTTTTAGCATGCATGAAGTTTGCTTGGTGTTGGTTTAGTCCATTGAGCATTGTGTTGCATGGTCCTAGTGTTGTATCCTTCACTAGTGTTTAATGCTTAAGTGTTCTAGTATGTTGTGAATGAGTGTTTGCATGTTAGAATCTTTTGCATACCACCTTAACATGCCAAGATTAACATGTTGTTTGCATAGCACGTTGTTTGCATGTGTGTTGCATTGCATTGTATTCGGATCGGATGTTGATCCAAACACGAGAAACGAGGGGTGTTTTATACTTGAAGTGATGAAACGTGCCTCATTTCTTTGTCGTCGTCCCCCTTGATTGTGCATGATAGGGTGGAGGCCTCTCGAGTCTTGTGTGTTACTTGTGCATTCATCAACATTGTGCAAGCTTAACTCTTTGGCCATCATGCATTGAGATGCATGATTGGTGGCTCGAGAGCCAAGCACTACACTCCTTTAAGCTTGAGACATGATAAGGAGTGTAGTTGCACACACATTTCCTTGCAAATACACTGCCATGCCTCTATTTGTGCTCTGTTGCAGCAAAAGGAGAAATTGCAGAAAGTAGTGGCCGACCGGCCATCAAAGCTGCCGACCGGCCACCAAGGCTGCCGATCGACTATCAAAAGTGGCCGATGGCCATCAACTTTGGCCAATGGCCATCCCTCTTGGCCGGCCATCCCTCAACATGTTCCTAAGGTGGGTCAGAAGCATTCTGGAAGTTGGCATAATTTTCAGAAGTATAGAAGTGTGCAAACAGAGGCATTTAGAGGCAAGGCGATGGATTTCCGGGAGGACGCGACCGAGCATGCAGGCCTCCCTCGCCTGCGAGACCGTTTTACCGCTTTACTAGCTAGTTGTAGTTAATTACATGTGTTGTAGTTAATTAGAATATTTTCTTGTAATATTTTAAATTAGCTTAGCATAGTTAGTTTTCAATTTGTGTTATAATTAATTAGCTAGAATAGCATAGTTAATTAGTTGATTTGTAATAAGTAGTTTAGCTTAACGTAGTTAGTTAGCGCTTATTTATTTGGACCCTTCGTCGAGAGGGCGCAATGTTGTAATAAGTGTGCGTGTGTGTGATGCATGTCTTCCAACCCCATTTCTTTCTCCCTTTTACTTATCAGCTTTCGATGGTTAGTTTAGGGCATGTTTCAATTAGCACCCTTATGTTTGCATGCGTGCATCATTCATTTGTCTTGCATGCACCGGGCTCAACGCATCATTCAAACTGCATTGTACTTTCAATACATCTACTTGAATACGTGTTTCAAAGCATGTTATCAAGTGTTGCATTCATATGCCATCTTAGAATAGCCTAGCCTATTTAGTTGCATTTTACATGTATTGCATTAGGTATTGTTGATGTAGCTAGGATCATGCATGATTTCTAACTAGCTTCTGTTTTGGCTCAGAGTACACTGTGAGTGTTTACGCTTTAGCATCCTTGCATGTGTGTAAGTGACTACCATGATGGCATGCTTGCCATGAGGCTATGTGCTTATGTGATTAACTACATGAATGCCTGTGGATGATGGCTTCATTACTTGAATTGGAACAAACTCATCAAAATGTGCATTTTAAGCCCACTTGAAGGTGGCAAAATCATGTTGTTTTAAGCCCATTTGAGGGTGGCAAATCCGCATTTTAGCCTACTTGCGAGTAGCACTTCCAAACCATTTTCAAACAAACAAACATGAGATGTTAACTTGACCGATTGAGTCTATACTTGTATGCTGCATGCATCACATAATAAATTAGATTAATAAACCAAGATAAGAACACATGTGTTTTCAAAAATAACATATCATGTTTAGTAGAGGCCGATTTTTGGTCGGACGAGCGGGGGTGCTCATTTCATGACCTTCCCTCCTCGTACCCAAGTTCCTGAGCCGAGGCAACTTTGGTGATGACGGACACGTGGCCTTAGGCACGAGTTAGGGTTTCCTAAATTTCCCAAAATAAAATATTTAGGTGGCGACTCTGAAATCTGGCAAAGCAGTCCATGTTTGGCACTTTTTGATTAAAATCGATTTTCCAAAATGATTTGCTGGATTTGGACTCTTTGGTGATTTATCAGTCTTACATTGCACTTTGTGAGATTAGATTCAGAACTGCGACAGGAGTCCGAACTGTAGTAGCTAGAACTACAATTCACGCCCTCCATGCGGAGCGGAGTTCGGGTGGTCTACACAAGCCAAAGAGCAAAAGATGGGGGACCACCCCCCTAACCACACAAGGCTCAAACCAACACCTTTAAACCTTACAAACAAAACTTTTTGAGACTAAAACCAGCTTTAAAGTTGCATACAAAGATGGCAAAACAATGAACTAGAACAAAGCTTCAAAGAGGTAGTTTCTTACCCTTGTAGCACAACAAGAAAACAGCAAGCAAACAACCAACTTCTGAGCCAAAATCAACTCCAAGGAGCTCCAACAAGGTCTCCAGGAACCTCAAGCCTAAGGTGAAGGTGTTTGGCTAGGTGTTTTAGTGCAAAAGTGAAGAGAAAACACACTTTCAAGGCTAAAATGTAGGGAGAGAGGATTCTAGAGAGGGAGAGGGAGGAAAATATCTCAGCTCAAAACTTCCAACCCCTTGTGTGCATATAGATAGCCTCTATATATAGAAGATACAAAGAGCCTTCAAAGCAATCCAGCCCTCCACGTGGGTGCAGATGGTCAATCCTGCAAACAGCTAGCTCAAAAATATCTAAAAATGCCAACTAAAGCAACTGGTGGTCAACCGGCCATTAGTGGTTGCCAGCAGTTCAATGGCCGGCAGGAATAAATTGATGGCCGGCAATGGCATTTCATGGCCGGCAGTGCACCAAAACAAGCACTGAGGAGATACCAAAGCATGGTCCAAAAATGAGGCAGAATGGAAATAGGGTCTGGAAGGATCAAACCTGGAGCATTCCGTCATGAAAGTCGAGCGCTCAATGAGCAATCAAATTGGTCACCAGATGTACCTACAAGCACATCTAAGTCTTGTGGATGGTAAAAAATGGGGTGTCTACACCACGTTTTGCCGGCTCAAATACGGTAGGAAACAGACCCCAAGGCAACATTACAATCCATTATTTTTTTAAGTCATTGCTCTTTACGAATTGTAGGCAAATCTAACATATTCCTTCATCATTTCCATTACTTATTAGCTCAAGAACACGTACTCATTATTTTCCACCATTCTCTAGTATTCATCAAGTCGTTTGTTGTTACAATCCCAACAAAACCAATAATAACATTCATTATTTTTATCAAAAAATTCATCCAACAACACCTCCACTAAGAGCATTTGGCACATTTTTAGAAGCATTCTCAATTCTTATATTTCAATGGTCTTTTAACTTTTGCACAAAATTATCAATCGTCATACTCAATGTCATAACACAATAATCATCATAAATTATCCCCAATTAATTAATTTAATTACTCATCTTAATTTCTTCAAAACAACCTTTCTATACCATAGTTATTTTCTAGCCATTATTCATCATAATTTGTTCTCATCTTCTACAAACACATGAACTCAATTCCATAAACCAAATGTCAATTGAAGCTTTCTTTATTCCTAACATAGATTCCATTACTAGGGTTAAACATAAATTAGGGTTTTTTGCTATTTAACACAAAACCACATTCTCATGACCCAAACATCATATATTCCACTTAAATCATCAATTCAAATTCCATAAATCAAAAACCCTAGCTTCCTTCACATGCCATGTCTAAAAATCTCCTCAAAATGAGGGTTTTATGCAATAAAAAGTGTCACCCATCTATCCACAAGACAATATTGAAGAGAAGTATGGAAAATCCCTACCTTAAGCAAGGAGAGAGAGAGAGACCCGAAGTTTCGACTTCAACGAAAACACGATCCACTTGGATAGATTGAAAGCCCTTGGCGCGCTCTACAACCTTCCTCAAGGGACCTAGGTGAGAAAATGCTTCTAGATGAGTAGATCTAGCAATCTAAGTGGGAAAAAGGTGGGTTTAGAGAGATATGAGAGAGGCTCACAGTTTGAGAGAGAGGAAGGAGGAGAAAAGTGAAATGAAACCATTCTTGGAGCCTATTTATAGTAGTAGAGAAGTAGCCCTAAGGTCAACAAAATAATAGGCCCAAAACCACCCCAAAGGTAGGGCCTATTTGAACCCCAAAATTTGGAAAAAAAACACGCAGGGGTCGACCCTTCGGGCAAGGGGGTCAACTCTTTAGGTAGAAAAGACAATCTGGCATAAGTAAAGGGGATCGACCCTTAGACAAGAGAGGGTCGACCTTATTTTCCAGCAAAAAATTCTACAACATAAGAGGATCGACCCTTTCCAGACTGGTGTCAACCCTATTTTCCAACAACACATTCTACAACATAAGAGGGTTGGCCCTTTCTAGACTGGTGTCGACCCTATAGAAAACCAGCAGAGGAATTAAGAATTCAAACAGGTATAACTCTCTCGTTCGGACTCCGTTTTAGGTCGTTATTGTGTCCAAATTGAAGCCCCAGAAACAAGCTTTCCAATGGTTCTAGCCTCACATCCAAATTCAAAATATGGGAAAAGAAAAGGGCAAAAGAGTGAAGGCTGGTCAAAAATAAAAACTCAAATTTGGGGCTTTTGATCTAATCTTGCCTAAACACCTTGTTAAGGCTTCAATCAAGGTTCCAAACATCACCCAGGGGTCCTCACTTATAACATTTAAGGTTCTTTTGCCAACCCATCAATACCAAGAGTTCGACAACCACACAAGTTTTAAGGTGACGAGCACCACTTTACACCAATCCGATACGTATTAAAATCCGAGCCACTACATGTTTTATCAATGACTGATTTCCAGGTTTTCCTCCTACTGGGATTAGCCCCTAGGGGAAGCCCAAGAAAAATAAAAGGCAAAGATTGAGTCTTACAGTTCAGTTGAGCAGCAAACTCAGCGAAAAAATTGTCCTCTATCCCCACCGCACTAACCACACTCTTATGGTAATTGATTTTTAGCCCTGATACAAGCTCAAAACACCTTAATATCCTTTTAATATTAATAACATCTACCCACTCAGCCTCACAAAATATAATGGAATCATCAGCAAATTGTATGTGTGACACCACCCTATTTACCCCTACTTTCACTATCTTAATCAACTCCAACTCCACTGCTCTGGATAGTAACATATTAAGACCTTCTGCCACTATCTTAAATAAGAAAAAAGGATAGTGAATCTCCTTACCTTAGTCCTTTTTGAGGATGAAACTCATCTATTGGTGAACCATTCGCCATAACAGATAATATGGCTATGGACACACACTCCTTGATCCATAAAATCCACTTCTCACCAAAACCAAAACTAGATAACATAGGGAAAAAAAAATCCCAATTAACAGAATCGAAGGCTTTCTTAAAGTCAAGCTTAAGTATCACACCCCTCTTTTTTAATTTTTCCACCCCTCTACTATTTCATTTGCAATCAACACATCATCTAGGATATTTCTACCACTCAAAGAAGCAGATTGAGCTTCACTTAAAACTTCAGGCATAACAAGTTTTAATCTGTTAGAGAGTACCTTAGCCAAAATCTTATACACTTATCCCACTAGACTAATGGGCCTATAATCTGCCAAGCCAATAGGGTTCTCTTTATTTGGGATCAAGGTTATAAGGGATCATGGTTATAAAAGAGCTATTAATTCCACTGACCAATCTGCCATGTGTGTGAAATTCGTTCATAAACTAATTGAATTCCCCCTTCATTACTTTCCAGTGCTTTTGAAAACACACCAAGTTAAACTCATATGGGCCTGGGGCCTTGTTACCTTCACAACTTTTAATAGCATTCCAAACTTCTGCTTCTGAAAACTCTGCCTCAAGCAAAACGCATGCATTGCTATTTCTTATAAACTTAAGGTTACCTTCCAAAATAGGCCTTCTTCTCCAGTCCTCAGCGAAATGCCTGTTGCAATAGAAGTAGACTTCATGTTTTACTATCAATGGATCCTCATAAGCCTCTTCCCCAACAGTGATTTTATTAATACCATTCCTACTTTGTCTATTGGTTGCCATGACAAGTATCTTGTATTCTTATCACCTTTGAAAGACCAGTCTAATCTAGCTTTCTAGAGCCACATTCATTCTGACATTCTGCTCAACCTCCAAGCTTCACTAATCACTTCTCTTCCTTTTACTTTTTCTACCTCTACCAGGTCTCTTACTTCAACTATGAGATCAAGATTATTCACTCCATCTTTAGCTGCTTTTAGTTTGCCTGAGACGTCCCCAAACACCTCTACATTCCATTTTTTCAAAGCCATCTTATAAAAGGCTCAGCAAAGCAATGTGGTTCGCAAGCTGGGGGTGCACTCTACCCAAGAGGGCTTTGCTGTAGTTAGGGACGGATTCAAGATCTTTATATAAAGGGGCAAAAATATGCATACTAATAAAAATTTTAAATAGAAAGTATGGATTGCAATATCAATTTTCTATCAACATATAAAAAGAAAAAATAAGATGAAAACATATATGAATAAGGTTTTTTTTTTTTTTTTAAATATCTACAAAATAAGGCTTGTTATCAATGGTAGTTATAAAAAAAATATAAAAAAATTATAAATCATTAATTTTATTATATTTTGTCTTTTTTTTAATATAATTTTATACTTTAATCTAATGTTTTATAGGTATAGAAAAGCAACTACTTAAATTTTTTAAAAATCAAAAGCAGATGACCACTCAAAATTTGTAAAAAATATTTGGAGGGGGTAAACCTCTATAATTTGAAGATAATTATAATTAATACTACTATAATAACGGAGATTTTTTAAATCATAAGGAAGCGATTGCCCCCTCTTGCCCCCCTCTAAGTCCATCCTTGGTTATAGCCAATATGATTAGTATCGCACCACAAATCCTTACTGCGGTTCATTGCCAAAGCTAATTTACCATAGAGCAATGTGGTTGGCAAGCTGGGGGTGCACTTTGCCCAAGAGGGCTTTGCTGCAACCAATATGGTTGGTGTGGCACCTCATATGCCTATTGTGGTTATCGTGGTTCATTGCCAAAGCTAATTGCCACAGAGCAATGTGGTTGGCAAGCTGGGTGTGCACTTTGCCTAGAAGGGCTTTGCTGCAACCAACACTATAAGAAATTAAGGTTTCAAAGACAAATTTTTAGGGACAAAAATAAGTTGCCTATAAAAATTATACTTTTAGAGACAAAATGAAAGAAACTGAAAATAAAATAAAATTCAATCATATTATTATAGTTTTAAGACAAAACTATATTATATTATTAAATTTTTAAAGGGTTAGTGACTTTTTGCTTACAATTTTGATTCGTCCCCAATAAACTCAACTCATACATTATTTTATTTTATTTTCATTCTTTCAACTTCAATAGTCGGGATTTCATTTCCTTCTCTACACCGTTCTCTCTCTCTCTTCCTCTCTCTCTCCCTCTCTCTATCTCTCTCTGTATCGAAGCCCTAATTTCTTTGTTCTCTATGGTTTGTTGATTTTAATCCCTCTCTCTTGCGATCAAATCCCTAATTTCATTTTTCTCAGTGGTTTGTTCATTTCAATCCCTGATCTTAAAGACTCTTCGATAGCGATTTTAGTATCTAGGTTTAATCAATTAATCGATTATTCGTTTGAGCTAAAATTTGTACGAAATTGATGATGTTCTTATGTCTCCAATTCATTCATTTTTAGTTTATTTCGTGTAAATTTACAATTGTGAAGATTTATTTTTTGTTGTGATTCACATAGATCTATTGTAAATTTCAGATTCCTTTTTCTTTTCATTTTGATATACAAATCTTTGAACTTGATGTTTTATTATTATTTTTTGTTTGTTTCGACATGACATTGATTCGAGAGATTGTGTGTTTCTTCAATTTGATTGCTTCGAACTTGTGTTGTTTGGTTTCAATTTATACTTGAATTTGGTTTTCTGAACATTAGGATCTATTATTGTAGTATTGAAAGAAAATGAAGGCAAATTTGACATGGGTCTGTGGATATTTTTTTTCTAATTATTTTAGAGAACAAATTAGTTTAGTTCTAAGTGACATGGTTCTTTTTTTAGATCAACTTTTACTCAAATTTATCCGACAATCAACTTTGATCAACTTTGGGGGAAAAAAATCCTAATGAAATAAAACAAAGGCGAATTTGACATGGTTCTGTTATTTGATCTTTGAGTAAAAGTTGTTTTTGATATGAAACACTCCAATGCACAAAACAGATTTAAGCATAAATTTGAGTAAAAGCTCCAATAATGAAAGAATTGAAAATTTTGAAAATTTGAGTAAACATTTGAGTCTCCCTTGATTTGGCTTAAAAAAAAAAAGAAGTGGGTAGGCCAATAGGATCTATTGATTATATGATCTGTTTTCCTGCTCATGGAGTTGTTATCAGAGATTGGTTTGGGGCTTGGCCAATGCCACTTGATTGGGAAAGGCCAAGGCAAGTATTGTTTTAACACTAAACTTGATGGCAGTTTGTTAGTTTCTTATTTGCCTTGTATATAGTTTATGTATTTTTTAATCATAGGATTCCTTATAAATTATTTTTATTGAGAATGATAGTTGATTCATGAGGGCTGATAGCTTGATACAGCTTTTGTTTCTGCAAGCATCTCCTAATTTTACGTATCATCGATATCAGTTTAGGTGAACTATTTTCATTGGATCTATTTATTTTGTATTAAAAAGCCATTACTCAAGGGCTGGTGCAATTGTAAAAGCTTGATCAACTTAACACAATGTGGGTAAATTTAGCTCATGTGCACTTGATAAAGCTCAAACACACATTTCTTTTTGCCAATCGTTAAAAAGACAGTCTAGTTGAAATGAAGAATCAAATGCAATATTCTCTTGTTATATAATAACATCATTAGCCTCCTTTTTGGTTTATGCTTTTTGTTACATATTGCTCAAGCAGCTATTTGGTTCTCTTCCTTTCCTTGGTTGAACCTAGCATTGGGTTATTACCCTTCTATTCTGATTCCTATACCAATTGTATTTTGTTAATAGGAATGGCCTATTTCCGTGAGTTATGGAGCTATAGCCGGGTACTTGGTTGGAATGGTGGCATCTTTCTATTTTATACTACTATGCAGTGAGTAGCGGCATGTCAAAGTAGAATAGTTAGCTAAATATATTTTCAAGATTCTGTTACTTTGGATTTGGAAATTTGTCCCTTTTCTTCTTCTTCTTCTTCTTCTTCTTCTTCTTCTTCTTTTACTAGGCTTCCAAGATTTATCCACTTGACCTACAGTTGCGTGGATTTTTGTCGAGCATTTTGGTTTTGATGTTAATCTTAGTTTCAAAATTTAATCTTTCGTTAACTTTCATTGTACTTTAATACTAATTAATTTTTCAAAGTTGACTTCTTGAGGCAGCAGATCAGTCGAAGAGGACCCTCTACTGATTCTTCTTCTTAGTAAGTCATCTTTTGAGATCTATATTCGATTTCGTTTGTGGGTTTCTATATAGCAGCATTAAGTAATTTACACATTTAACTTGTGATTGACAAAATATACACGTTGCATTAGCATTCCCTCTTAGCATTTCAATATGTTGCAAGTAAGATACAATTTTCAGTCTTCATTTCTGAGCTAGCCATCCCACAAACTGAACTTTTGCTTTTGAATCATGATTTTGGGTAAGAAATTAGAAAAACAATTATATCTTTAGTGTTTACTGTCATCATGTCCTACAAGCTTGGTCTAAGCTCCCAGTTCTATGCAAGTTCTGCAAGATTGCGTTGATTTGAAAGCTTGGGAGCTCTCTGTGAGATTTGGAATGCTATTTCAATGAAGCCCTTTAGAAGAAGATGCAATGAGCTATTCTGTTTGTAGGTAGATACAACGACAAGTTACAATTTGTTCATTGAATAGTTGAATGCTACAAATAATACTTATAGCACTAGCCTTATAAATTGGAGTGATACTTTTGAAATCGGTTAGTTTATGATATACAATCCATATATTATGTACTAATGAATCAGAGCATGGATTATGATTTACCTTATTTTGTTTGTGAAAATGCATTAGGAATTCCATATTAATTAAACAAGTTTTGGTCAAACCCTCATATGCGCTATTAGGCCTTGAAGTGAACTCTTTAAATATGCTCAAACTCTCTTATGAGCTATCAGCCACATTTTTTACCTGTTATGGAGGAATGTGGTCCCTCCAAAGGTGCAACTTCTATGCAGGGGTTTGCAGGATACCTGGGTTGCAGTTGGTGTTTTTGTTATTTTGGCTGTTGTATTATTGTTATGCTTTTGATTATTTGATTTTTTGCTGGAAATGTCAAAGTCAAATTTCTTTCTTTTGGATGTTTGTGATGATATATTAGAATAATTGCTGATAATAAATCAGTGGATGTGAATGGAAGTTGTTTTGGTATTTGGTTCTTTGATATTTGTTTGCTTGCTGAGAAATAAGAGGAAAAATATAGAAAATATCATTTGAATCTTATGTTGTATGTTGTCGCAATCAATATAACTTTTTGTTAGAGAAACAATTTTATTATTGATGCAAAAGTAATATATGAGTAATGTTACAAAATAAAAAAGCAATATATATATACATATTACCAAATTTTTAGAGACCAACTTTAATTGTGTAAAAAAAAATTATAACTTTTAGAGACCTCTACTAGTCGTCTTGAAAACTAAAACTTTTACAGACTACTTCTAATTGTCTCAAAGACTAAAACTTTAGAGACCAATTTTTGTTGTCTCAAAAACTAAATTTGTCTCAATTTGTTTGCTTGTTTTTTTGTTTTTTTGTTTTTTTTTTGCCCTAGTAAGACAAATTTTGGTTGTCTCGAAATCAAAACTTTTTGCAACCACATAAAAGTCTATTTATAGTGACAAATGCAAAATTTTGTCTCTAAAAGTCAATTTTTGACTTTTCCGAATGGACCGTTGGGGACAAACGTTGAGACGAACAAAATTAGTTGGCTAAATTTTTTTTCAACAAACGTTACACTTCTAGCGACAGAATAAATTTATTCCTAAAAAACTGATTTCTTACAGTGCAATATGGTTTTTTTTTAGGTGCTACAACCAATATGGTTGGTATGGCACCTTAGATGCCTATTGTGGTTGGGGAGGGGGGATGGGGAGGTTGGAGGAGAGAGAGAGGATGCATATATATATATATTATATTCACTACATATATTAGATACTGTTAGTGAATATGCCTATTGTTGAGTCTGAGTGATTGTAATGAATTAATGAAATATCTACAATATAATAATTGTGTTACATATCCAAATAAAATAATCTAAAATATTACACATAATTAAAATATATATGAGCCACAACTTCACTTGCTAAAATTTTGATTTACTTTCTATGATAACTAGAATTATTATTTACCATAACTAATCCAATATGATATGTGCGTATTAAAGTACAAATTATCAAAAATTATTTATCTTAATATCCGTTTGTTCACACAAAAAAATGCTTTTTGAATTTTTTTTTCTATATTTTCTAATATTTGGCACAACTAAAAACTAAAACTTAATAAATAAATAAAAGGAACACACACACACACACACACACACACACACACACACACACAAAATTTTCATGATCAACGAAAAACAAACTCATTTCAAATAAAAGATGAACATTACAACATATAAGAGTTTTAGAGACCAAACGTTTTGCTCTTTGAAAATGAAAATTTTGTTGTAAAAAACATTTAGGGACCAATTTCTATCGTTATGAGGATAGTCGCTAAAAGGTCGTCCAGAATAGTCAAAAACAAGGCTTTTAACGACAAAATTTTGAAAATGTCACTAATAAATAGATTTTTAGGGACGGAATAATTTGGTCTCAAAATGGTTTATTTTTTAAGACAAAAAATTTGATCTTAAAAGGACAATAATTCATCACTAATGTCTAATTTTCGTTGTTAAAAATATAATAACAACATTTTTCACAACAAAAAAATAATTTTGTTCATAAATTTTGGTCTCTAAAACCTTAATTTTTTGGAGTGGAAAAACATTTACCAACAAAACACGTACCAAGACCACCACCTTGGCGCCACCTTTACCACCAGCACAACAACCAACACCACCTCTAACACGTTAGATTCAATGTTGCAACCAAATACTAGAAAACATTTTCCACTAACAATATTTTTCGCCAAAACAAATGGAGCATAACTGTGACACCTTTTTTAAAAATAAATAAATAAGGAAGGAACTCGTGTGACACTCTACATACTCTATTGCTTTTAAAATGAAACATCAGAAGGAAAATCAAAGTTGGCCACAATATTTATAACTGATAAGCTTAATCATGAATTACAACAAAATTGGTTATTGTTACCATCCATTACTCTACACTTCCAGCCATCATATATATATGTGTGAGTTAACCTGCATTGGGTTCAGATCAAACTTCACCAAATGGAAGAATTGGAGATGATTCAGCAAATGGATGTCTATATATGCATACCAACTTCATAGACATTTAAATTTCCAGTACTCAAGCTTGGCCATAGAATTTGTCATGCCATATTGCCTCGATGGCCTCTTGAAGCTTTGATTTGCTCTTGGGTCGGCCACAACCGTTTTACATCTTTACTTAACAAAAGCTCTAATGCTTTCACAAAGGTCATATCATTCGGCTTCTTTAGAAAAAAAATTTAAATAGACGAAAGCCATGCAAGCAACATAAGAGTTAACCAATATATAAGAAACACGAAATCTCCAAAAAAAAAAAAAAAAAATGACATCAAGACTAGGTGGCTTTTCTTTGGTTTCCAAATTGATGAGTTGCAATAGTTTAGCGTCGCTAGATGAAGAAACAAACAATATTACAAATGATTTTGAGAAATTTGATTGTGTATTGCAATCACTCTTCGGTCACAAGACAAGCACAAGTGATAATGCAAATTTGGAAAATCAACTGGGAAAAGATGGAGCTGAGCATTCAAGATCTCAAAGAAGAACTAGAGTATGTGTTCATGTTTTTGATCAAAACTAGACTTTCCCTCCTCAACATTCTCAATCACTAGCCCAAGATTTAGTTAGAAAAGTTTTTTGACTAGTTTGATCATACTTGTACATGAGACATACACTTGTGATTATACTTCAAATGTTCACCAAGATACTAGCGATTTGTTAACGTTAGAAATTGGGTCGGATTTGACCGGACCCATAACCCATAAAGTGTCCACATGGGTTGTAGATAATTCACACTATTTAATAAATAAGATAATTAAAAGATTATCTTTTAGGTGTTTGAGTTGTTTTGGGAGACTACAACTCCACCTCTATTAGGAGAGAATCTCCGTATATTTGATATAGAGAAAAACTATAATACATATTATTAGTGGTGTGTAAGTTTACCCAAAAATCTCCTGCAGAAAAAGATTTCTCTCTATGTTCTACCCTCTTAGGTCTCCATTATAAAACCTAGGGATTTGGAGTGTGGATACAATATTGAGAAACTCTGCTAGCTTCTTAATTGAAGGAGGGTTTTCCAGACGAGGCTCATAATTCAAACATCCGATCCAAACCATTTCCGTTTCAAGTAATATGACTGTAGACACCCCATTTTTGATTGTCCTTAAGACTTGGACGTCGTCGCTTGTGCACTCAATGATTGTGACTGCATGTGCTCGTTTTAGTGCCCGAAGTCCTCGATGGAATGCCCTATCTTTGAGTCTTCAAACCCTATCCATTCTATGCCTTGTTTTGGACCAAAACCCTAGTGCTTCAAACCTCAAGACCCTGGGACCTGCACGCCTCCTTTAGTAGGCTGTCAGCCACCTTTTGTGGGCTACCGGCCACCCTTGTGCCTTGCTGGCCAATGGTGTGGCCTGCCGGTCATCAATGTCCTTTTCTAAGATATTTTGTTGACAGATGTACCAGTTGTTGACACGATTGGCTGTATCTCCCTACACGTGCATGGAGGGATATATCTCAGCCAAGTGCATGTTTTTCTATATATTGGGGGTCTCCTCCCCCATTTTTGAGAGTTAGAATTTTTGGAGCAAAAATTATCTCTCTCTCTCTCTCTGTCTATATATATATATATATATATATTTCTCTCTCTCTCTCTCTCTCTCTCTCTCTCTCTTGCAAGTTTATGTATAATAGCTTAGGTACACCACACTTTTGCCTACACCTTCTTAACCAAAGTGGTTCATCTTTGAGCTGAGGTTCCTTGAGGCCTTCTTGGAGCTCTAGAAGGTGGTTTTGGCATGAATTGTTGCCTAGAGTTGGTCTTCTCTTTAAGAGGTATAACACTTGCCTTTTTCACTTGCTTTGCATACTTGTTTTTCTTATCTTTTCCCACTGATTTGGGCTATTTTTGGGTAGTAAAAAACTCTATTTTTATGGGTTGAAATTGGTGATTTTAGGCCATTTAAAGTTAGGGGGTGGTACACCCTTCTTCCTTCCTTGTTTGTAAGGCCTTTCCACCTTTGTTTCCCACTTTCAAACCATCTTTGTTTGGGATTTTAACTATTTAATTTCAGAGTATTTTCAGTGGTGGAAATCATCTTTTGAGGTCTAAATTTAGAGGGGTTAGCCTCCCCTCCTTGTGTTTTGTTTGCTAGCCTAGATAGATCTATGTGTTAGCATATTTTTCTAGCCTTTTATAGCTTAATTCCAGCATGTTTTTGGGTGTATTTTAGACTATTTTGTCTCTATTCTAGCCTATTCAAGTCATTTGAGTCTTGTTTTGCATGCTTCTAGTGTAAGTGTCCTCGCAAGCTTGGTGTTTTAGGCCTTTAGACATCACTTGTTTGAGTTGATTGCATGTTTTAGTGCTTTTCTCACTTAATTTCAGCCAACTTAATCTCTGCAACCCCCCTCATTTCTTGGTTTTTTTATTTGCTTTGAGGGTTGTGTCAACCTTAGGATTGTTTAAGCTTGAGATTGAGGTCCATGCTTAATGGTTTGGGTTTATTATCAACGGCATGACACCTCTCTCTTGCCTTGAACTACCCCTTGTTTGACACTTCCTACTCTTTTAGAGGACTTAACTCACCAATGGACTTAATTGGTTAAAGAATGGAAGTGTAATTAAAATGAGTAACAAAAAGTTAAAACTAAAATTGTGCAAAGATAAGAATTTGGTTGTATTTTGGTGTGTTCAATCGGACGTTAATTGAACACAAGAAAAATTGGAGCATTTCATACTCAAAGTGGTGAAATATGCCAAGTTTCCTAGGTATCCATTACCCTTGATCATGCATGATAGGGTGAAGGTAATGGGTTTTGTTTGCGCATTTATTACCTTGTACATCTTTGTTCTTTAGCCATCATGCAATGAAATTTCTTGATTGATGGTTTTTTAACCAAGTGTATCACTCCTTTGTGCTTTGTTTTGATGATAAGGAGGGATACACAATACAAACAACCAATAAGAATACCCTCTCCTTGCTGTGTTTTCTCTCTGTTGCAGCAAAAAATGGTGCATCATCAGTGCCTGGCCTGCCGGCCATCAGTGTCTGGCCTGCCGGCCATCAGTGTTGGACGGCAACCCCCTATTGGTGGCCAGCCGACCACCATTGAAAATTGAGTAGAGTATTTGTGAAGTAGAACAAAGTTGGTCTGGAGGAGTAAAACTAGTGCAAAGGTTGTGTAACAGAGGCTTTGAAAAGCAAACAGTGGAAGTTCTTCGGGTGGAAACCAAGCATGTATTGGGCCTCCCTCGTTCCTGGACTAGTAAATTAGTTTAATTATTAATTAGTTAGTCATAGTCGTGTTGTGGCTAATTAAAGTGTTGTAATTATTTAATTAGATTAGTTATTTAGTTAATTAATTCATGTTGTAATTAATTAGTTAACTAGTTTAACTAGTAGTTTTGTAATAATTAGTTAAGTAGTTTAGCTTAGCTAGTTTTTTTATTCGGACTCTCCTACGCGAGGGCATTAATGTTATAATAATGTGTATGTTTTCCAACCCCACGTCTTTCTCCTTTTTATTTATCTGCTTACGATGGTTAGATTAGGGGCATCACATTTCAATTAGCATATCGAATGTTTGCATTCATTCATTATCTTACATACACCGAGGCTTGGTTCATCATTCAAACTTGCATTGTCATTTGTCACCTTGTTGGATACGTATTTAAACACATGCTGTGAAATTGTTACAAATTACATGTTAAGTAGCCGAGCCTATTTTAGTTATATTTTGCATGCATTGCATTAGCCATCTTGCATAGTTAGGAATCACGCATTTTTTCTAACTATTTTGTTTTATCTTAGCTTGGAGTACTAAGTGAGTCTTTTTAGTGCTTTAGCATACTTGCATGAGTGTGAGTGACTGCCATGACTAGCATGCTTGCAATGAGGCTAAATGCTTAATTGATAAACTACTTGTATGCCTGTGGATGAAGGCTTATTGCTTGAATTGGAATAATTTGAGTAAATATTCATATGCAATCACTTTTTCAGGTGGTGCATATTTGAAACAATTTTCAAAACAAACATGACTTAAGATGTTCCAATCTTGCAAATTAGTCTATACTTATATGTGTGCGCATCACATAGTAATGCTAGCCTAAAAAATCAGACCAAGAGCATATAATGTTGATAAAAGTCATATCATGATTAGTGGAGACTAATCTTTGATCGGGCGAGCGAGGGTGCTCAATTCATGACATTTCCCTCTCGTACCTAAGTTCTCGAGCCGAGACAATCTTGGTGATGATGGACACATGGCCTTTGGCATGAGTCATGGGTTTTCTAAATTTTCCCAAAATAAAATATTTAGGTGGCGACTCTGTATCTGGCAAAGCAGTCCAATTTTGGCAATTTGATTCAAAATCCATTTTCCAAAAGATTTGTCGGATTTGGACTCTTTGGTGTTTATCTATTTCACATTGCGCTTGTGAGATTAGATTCAGAACAGCAAAAGTCCAAACTGTAGGGCTTATTTCGACCTTCCGAAAGGGGGGGCGTGAAAAAGCCGAGCTATAGCGTCTGGCAACTCTTCTGGGAAATTTAGAGAACTTGACTCGAACTCATGATATGAATTTTTTTTTATCTACACTTATATGTTTCTTTGCATTGCATTTGCATTGGTGCGTTTAAGTCACTTTGTTTGCTATCTGCTATTCTTGGACGGTTTGCCGGAGGCTTGCCTAAAAAGCTTGCCAAAAGCCTAACCGATCATAGGCTCTGCCATGATGGGAACACAACCCTTGGATTTGGACTATCGTTGTACCGTTTGATCCTCCTTTCACTTCTCGGTGATCGGTGTGAGAGGTATATTAGGTAGTCTTGCCGAGATACCCCTTTTGACCATTTAGCCTAGTTGCATATCAAAAGCCGTAGAGACTGTTCCAAACTAGGACAGGATGCGTACCCAAATACAGGATTGCATGAAACCGCTTTGTTTGAATAGTGAAGCCTAGTTCCTAACGAAACTAGGACAGGGTCACCTTACCCCCTCATAGGGGTGTTTTGGCTCTCACTTAACTGGTATGTGCTTTACAGTGAAATTGTATAGGAACGTGCGTACCAATTGCAAGTTGGGTATCCATTTCAGGGGTAGAATTTAGTGCTGAGTGCAATCCTATTAACTTTGATTACATCTGTGTGTTGTTAACATTTGAGCTAAGGTGCTGTGCGGCTTTTTATTACAGCTTTTTTTTTTTTTTTGGTTTATTTCTTTTTGCTAGGTAGTATAACATCATTGCTTCGAATAGTTCAGATATCCTCCAAGTGCTCCAGACCGGTGTTAGGAGTCTTTACAGATCCGGAGATCTTGTTAGGGGATAGCCTGTGTTTACTTCGCTCCCACCGGTTACTAGACAGAGAAGAGTTAGGCACAATTCACCAGTCCAGCAGTCACCCTTTACTTCACCTGCATCTAGTCAGGCTCAATCTTCTACATCCAGTCCAGTACGAGATCATTTGCCCATTCCAATGGCACAATATCCCCCGGTTAGAATGAAGGACCTAATCCACCACCTTCAACAAATAATTGAAACCATGCAGCAAGACGCTACTCGTCAGGCTGAGGTCACAGCATGCCAGGCTGAGGTCATCAATAGGCTGTAGCAACAACAACCACAGTCAATAGTGACTTTTGCATCTCATGCACCTCCTATGGATATCCTAGCACCCAGAGCCACAGTCCATACTGCTAATGCCCAGGCTGAGAATTAGCACAACCCAGTAGAGTCGATCCCACCACAAGCCTCTAAGCACCAGTGTACCAAACTGTGGCTCCATTTGAATTTGAAGTTGACCCGACTGTACTTAAGGTCAACAAGTTGAAGAAGCTTTTCAAGCGGGCACAGACTGTTAACTCAATCCCCTACATCAAAGATGGATATACCGACTCTGTAATAACCTTGCCAGATCGGTTCAAAATACCGCATGTCGATAGATTTGACGGTTTTAGAGACCCCATGGTTCACCTTCGGCTATTTTCAGACATTCTGCGGCCAATGGGCCTAACCAAATTGCAGAAACTCTCACTCTTTGGCCGGACCCTGTTTGGTATAGCTGCAATATGGTATGCAAAGCTTGAGGATTCTATGAAGTAGGTTGGAAGAAAATGGCTGAGGCCTTTATTGCACAGTACTCCTATAACACACAAATTGAGGTCACAACTCGTGATCTTGAGGCAACGCGCTAGGAGCCAAAGGAGGGCTTGTCAGAATTCGTAACAAGGTAACGGGCCAAAGCTTCAATGATGACAGCATGACCTTCAGAGAAAGATCAGATAAGAATAGTAGTCTGTAATCTGCACGAAAAGTTGTTACAGAAGATAATAGTCCTACCCTTGTTCACATTCACTGAGCTCCATGAGATGGGAGTTCAGATTAAGGATGCTATGAAACAGTGCGTGATAACTGATGAGAAAGAACAGGCCAAGAGGCCTTTTGTATGCAGTTCTTATGCAACCACTAGTGGTAGCACAATTGCGCGGCCATCTGATATGAGTGTTGTCACCACCACAACCAAGATCGCCAATCCTTTTGCCAGTACAACCTTGCAAACTTCAAACAACCAGGCCTGATCCTAAAGGACCTTTATCCCACTCTACATGCCTTTATCCCAAGCCATGAGGGTATTGATAAAAAAGGGACACCCCAAGCCATTAGAGCCCCACCCACTGCCTGATCCTCTTCCACCAAAACACAACCTAGCCAAGTATTGTGCATTTCACCAGTAGCACGGTTATGACACTGACCAATGCTTTAGGCTGCGTCATGAGATTCAAGATCTTATTGACAACAAGGTGATCGCACCACCCCAAAAGCCAAATGTAACTACCAACCCTCTCCAGGCCCACAATCAAGTTCTCCTACCTCGGAACCTAAGCCTAATCCGTACACTAGCCCTCCCCTACGACCCCAGTGTATATATTATCCCTTTCCACCAACCCAAACTGGCGGTTTTCATCCCTGAAAGCATAGATTTGTGCATGATGGACATGTCTGTACTTCAACCTAAACTCGTGGTGGTGATAGGAGTAGAAGAAGGAACCTGGTCTTAGCGGAGAGTATGAGTCTTTTGTCTAAGTGCTTTTAGGACTTGTCTGAGAGGGTGTACAATCCGTGCTTCTACATTGTGCCAATTGATCAAGCCAAGCCCGAAGTGGTATTGCCAATAGCAGTGGAGGTCAGTGTGGTTAAGGAGAATGGCTCGAACCAAGGTTTGGATGATCTAGCAGAGTTGGAGGAGGACTTAGACAATCTGGGGTTTGCTCATGGCTTCTCGAGTGCATCGACAGGCTGTATTATCAATAATGGATAAAGCCAAATTGTCCATTGACACTACCCCTGAACAGCTTGTGGGATTGGTTTTCCCAGATAATACTAGCCCAACCCTAACCTTTTTCCAGAAAGAACTGTTGCCAGAAGGCTCAACACACAACAAACATCTATACATATCGGTTGAGTATAGAGAAAAATAGGTGCCAATGGTGTTGGTCAATACTAGGTCCGCTATTAATTTCTATCCATCTCGTACAGCTTATGCCATCAGTTTGAAACCAGCAGATTTCATGCCCACAGCCCAAGTGATTCGGGCATATGACAGTACAAGCAGGGAGGTTATGGGCACAGTACAATCCGAGTTCAGGTGGGCCCAGCGTAGCAGGATATTGAGTTTCATGTCCTAGATGTGCTGGCCACTTTCAACTTACTACTAGGGAGGCCCTGGCTACACCTTCTGAAAAGCAGTCTCTTCTATGCTCCGTCAAATGCTGAAATACCCTCACGGGAAGGGAGTGGCTATTATATTCGGGAATCCGTCCATACATCCTCCGCAAGAGGTAACTACACCAGTACTGGAGATCGTTCATGGCAAAGAGGATGTATTCCTTTTAGGGTTTACTTTGGCCGAGGCTAGAGTGGTGTAGAACATCTTGGTAGTGGATGAGAGCATGTATGTCAATGCCTAGTCTGTGTATTTCATGAACAAACTCCAACATGTACCAGGAATAGGACCGGAAAGAAGTGGCCAAAAAGGCGTCACAACATTGGCCAATGTGCTGCATAATCTGTATGCCTTTGGTCTTGGCTATACATCCACCAAAGAGTATTGGGCTAGGAAAAGAGAAGAGATGGCAGGCAGAGCTAGAGCCAATTAGGCTGGGAAACGCTATGAGCTTGTTCACAGGCTGATCCGGGGAACGCTGAATGGTCATTTTGTTCGGAAGGGCGAAAACTTTAGCTTTTGCGGCTTTCCTGAGCCCTAGATAAATTTTGGAAAGCAGCCTGTTCCCAGCTTCAAAATCTTCTTCGACCTCCAGTTACAAGATAGTGATGCCGAGGAGAAGGCTGAACCAAGTGCTCAAGCAGAACAAAGCATAGAAAGTGACTCGAACAATAGCGAGCTTAGAGTAGAAGCAACACCGGCATGTCTCCTTTTAGATCCTCCGGTTGACTCTGAGAGCTTCGGGATAACCTACCATCTCTATGATCAAGGACCAACCGGGTGTGAACTCATCTAGCACCATTTTGAATGCATCTGAAACACCATCTCTTGTTTGGCAATTGGAGGGGGGCTACCTGTCTAGTAGTTCTGAGTCAGGTAGTGAGCCAGAATCTGATTCCACAGAGTCTGTGGAGTCGGAATCAAATTTCGATTCTTTTGAGTCTGAGTTCTGTATTCCTGGGGTTGATAACCCAGATGCTAAGGTCCTGTCTAGATCCTCTTTTTCTTTTTCTTTTGAATCAATTGTAACCGAAGAGCTGGATAAGCTGGACTTTATGAATGAGAATGCTACTGATTCTGAGTATTTCTCTGTGCCACTTGTTTATTGCATTGACCATGACAAATTTTAATGAAAACGATGAGGAAGGAATTCCTCTGGTTTTGAAAAAATTGATTAATCAAGAGGAGGAGAGGTTTGTAAAACCCCTTGCTGATAAAATCATTGCTTTTAATGTGGGTACTAAGAAGGATTCGCGTCTGGTCTAGATCAGGTCCACGTTGTCTTCGGAGAAGCGCGAGCGCTTAGTCGCTTTATTAAAAGATTTCAAAGATGTTTTCGCGTGGTCCTATCAAGACATGACTGGAATTGATCCTGAGATTGTACAGCACCAGATCCCTCTCGTCCCCGAGGCCTAACCCATCAAGCAAAAGTTGTAGAGAATCCGTCTGGACTAGGCGTTGAAAATCAAGGAGGAGGTCACCAAATAGATTGAAGCAGGGTTCTTGCTTGTGTCTGAGTATCCAATGTGATTGGCCAACATTGTTCTAGTCCCAAAGAAGGATGGCAGAATCATAGTCTGTGTCAACTTTAGGGATCTGAATAAGGCTAGTCCGAAGGATGATTTTCCCCTGCCACATATTGATGAGTTGGTAGACTTCACCGCGGGCCATGCATTGCTCTCCTTCATGGATGGATTTTCTAGGTATAACCAGATTTTGATGGCGCCCGAAGACATAGAGAAAACTGCATTTACTACGCCATGGGGTACCTACTGCTATCGGATGATGTCGTTTGGACTGAAGAATGCTGGGGCTACCTATCAACGGGCTGCAACCACTATTCTACATGATATGATCCACAAAGAGGTTGAGGTGTACGTGGAGGACATGATTGTCAAGTCCAAAGAAAGATAGGGCCACTACACCACCTTGGAGAAATTCTTTCAATGGATCAGAGAATACAGACTGAGGTTAAATCCACAGAAGTGTACTTTCGGTGTAACAGCAAAGAAAATGCTGAGCTTCTTGATCACACAGAGGGGCATCGAAGTAGATCTTTTCAAAATCAAGGCCATCCTAGAAATGCCCCCACCAATGACTGAAAAGGAGGTGAAAGGCTTTTTGGGTAAAGTGCAAATCATAAGATAGTTTATTTCCAAACTAACTTCGACTTGTGAACCACTATTTGGTCTCCTGAAGAAAGGAAAAAAATTTCGATGGGATGATCGATGTCAGTTTGCTTTTGAGTAGATTAAGCAGTATCTTCAGAATACGTCTGTGTTATCGCCGCCAAAGCCGGGGAAGCCCTTGATTCTGTATATGTCAGTAACAAACATCACAATAGAATGCATGCTTGCTCAAGAATCTGAGGATAGGGTGGAGAAAGCCATCTATTACTTTAGCAAGAAAATGCTAGATTATGAGACCCGCTACACTCCGCTAGAGAAAGCTAGCCTAGCCTTGGTATGGACTACCAGGAAGTTGAGGCACTACTTGTTAGCTCACTTCGTAATTCTTGTTTCAAGATTAGATCCCAACAAATATCTCTTTGAGAAACCATTTCACAAGTCATCTATATATAGGCTGTAAACCAACAGAGCTGTTGAGGCTGCCAACAAGAACATCAAGCATATTCTGCAGAAGATGGTTGAGACCTACAGGGACTGGCCAGATAAATTTCCATTTGCACTCTAGGGCTACAGAACTTTAATCTGGACGTCTACAGGAGCAACTCTTTATTCTCTTGTCTATGGAATGGAAGCTATTCTGCCAATCGAAATAGAAGTCCCATCGCTACGAGTTGTGGCTATGTGTCAGATAGTAGAGGTGGACTGGCAACAGAGCAGATTCGAAAAACTGATGTTGTTTGATGAGAGAAGGCTGAAAGCATTGTACCATGTTCAGGGCTAACAGCGCAGAATTACTAGGGCTTTTAACAAGAAAGTTAAGTTCCGAAATCTCAAAGAGGGAGATATGGTGCTGAAAGACAATCGAGCTCCTATCCATGACCCTAGGGGCAAGTTTAGACCCAATTGGACTGGTCCTTACATCATCAAGACTATCTGGTTGGGTGGAGTTGTTATTCTTATGGACTTGGATAGCCTAGAATTTTTCCAACCGATCAACATGGATAAGTTGAAGAAATACTATCCCTAGGAGGCTCGTTAGGCCAAAAACCCAGACGTGCAATCTAAGCAAAAGTTAGAGCATTGAAAAATTAGAAATAAAGAAAAATTGAGCTCACAAGGTTGAAAACCCTAAAGGGCGGCCTTGGTAAAAGTTAGAGCGCAAAAGGAGAGAGTTAATACTCGAGTGAACTTGAACTGAACTACGTAAGGCCTGATTCCTATCTTCGGGATATGTAGGAAACTTCATCCTGATGTCCGGCCATGAACACCTCCAAATCAACTGTCCTGTCCATGTATCTAATTAGGTCATCTTTGTCTGTTCTTTACCTAAGGGTTTGATTGTGATATTTATTCTGAGAGAAGAGCTGGTTACAGTGCAGAGCAGTGGTGTTCAATCAAGGGGCAATTTGTAATCTTTTGATTCAGGGTTGTATATCTCGAGGATTGATTCCGTGTGTGTCAAGTGGTGATCCTTTTCAAAAATGGTTTTGGAAAGTTTTAATAAAAGTTGATTTTGTTCCAATTTTACCTTTTACAACTTAGACCATTTTTGCTCCAAAAAGGAAAATTTTCAGTGCTCACAACTTTAATTTCATTGAATTTAATACAAAGTTTTTCAACTCTTGATACAAATCAAAGTTGTTTTTATTACATCCAAAAAACTTGAAAAGAAAAGTGAAAGCAATAAACTAGGGGCATAGATGAGTCAGGTGCTCCTGCGTCCCCCACTCGTGTATGTGGAAGCTTCTGATGCCAAAGTGGGCCCGGTTTGTGCCTCCTCGTCAAGCCAAGCCAAGCATTCGCTAGAAAGGGCACAACTGAAACTAGGGGCAGGGGCTGAAAGCTCTCTTGTCCTCCAAGCAGTGAGGTACCTAGCCAAGTGTGAACCTCGAATGGGGAACGAAACCGGGTACTCTACCCCCTCCTCTAGGCGGGTTTGATCATGCCCAAAATGACGTCTGAACCAGAGCGAGAAGTAGAATACACAATGAGTCAGGCCGATCAGCTGTATCCCAGGTTGTCGAGCCATGCTGTAGCTTATCTCAGTCAAATTAAGCAAGAGGCAACACTACACTATGTCAGCAGCAGACCTGTTGCACATCCACTCACACCACCACCCCTCGTTGGGGAAATCCACAAATCGGTGATGGAAGAAATAACCTCGAGCTATGTATTCAGGGCCAGAGTCCACTACCTTCAAATTGTCCATAAGCCACACCTAGGAAGAGATGAAAGAAAACAGAGATCAAAGAATAGAGAGATATATGTTGAGACAAAAGAGAGAAAAGGGCTTTGAGAGAAAAACAGAACATGAGTGCCAAGCGATGTGAGAAACACATATGAGAAAGGGTGGCAAACATTACTTGAAGAAGTAACGGACTCCTTGCGAATCTAGTAGTCTCTCGTCGATGGAAAGCGTCTAAGCCCATCAAAGTCTCGGCCATTGTCAAGCCAATGAAACTCTTACCATCTTTCAAACCTTGGGCCACTTCAATCAAGCAAATGCTAGATCCGCCGAAACTAGGGGCAAGAAGGAAATGAGCCAACATACATAAGCTTAGCACATGTTGCCGAAAACCCCGCCAAAGACGGTCGCCGCGGTCACCAGAGTCAGAAAATCAATGAATCAAACTAGGAATGTCTAGCTCTCTATTGTGGGCCAGAGATCGAGCCTCGTGCAGAGCGAGCCCACACATGCGTCCCAAAGATTGGGCGTGGCTAAAACGGGGCTGAGGCATGATTTCTTTATCGTGCTGGGATTCCATTAATGCCTGAAATTCGTCAATTGTCGGGCACATTTCTTGTCCCCCAAAGCTAAAGACGTGTGTAATCGGGTTCTAGCATCTAGCCGCGACATGGAGGAATGGAAAACAAAGTGGAGTCCAACTCAACGAAAAAAGTGCATTTATGTCGAAACCCCAAAAATTCACCTTTTCTAAGCTGCCCAAAGTCGCAATCCAATCCGCAAGGTTTTGGGTAAGAAATGGCTCCGTTTGTGGAAAAAACAACAGCTAGAATGAGTTCTGGAGAAGAAATGACAAAGGTGAAACTTTTGTAGAAGATAAGGCAGTGAGTGGAAGTCAGTTGTCAACAATCTGGAGGTTCTACACATTGGTGGCCGGCAGGCCACTACTGATGGCCGACAGACCACTGTTGGTGGCCGGCAAAGTTCATCCATGGCCGGCAGCCTTTTTCCTCTGGCCGGCAACCTCCATTTTTGGCCAATTGTCCACTTGTGTATTGGAAAGTGTGAGTAGCTTATGTTTTGTCTCGTTTTTTTGTGTGTTTTGGGTGGTCTTGTTTGAGTCCTTTTGGTTTTAGCAAGTTTGTTGAGTTGTATTTGAGTTGTTTTGTTTATCGAGTTATTGTTATGTTATTTATCGAGTTGTGTATTGCATTTTGTATTTTGGTTGTTGGTCGGTTCATTACCCGGTTAAGCATTTTGTTTTAAGCAAGCACTTTTGGTCATTTCAATTCCTTGTCCATTTCATGCATATATGGTGCTTATGATGCAAAAATGACAACACTCCGGGGGTGCCTGCAAATGTATTGGGAATGATTAGTATCCGGAAGGACCAAATATTAGAAAGAAACTGGAAAGCTAGAGAAAATGTGGTACATAGCGGAGGTGCATCGCGAGCTCTGATGTATTTATGCCTAACCTTCGTTGGCTCGATCGGAATCTGGTAGGTCGTCCCGATCAGCTTCCAACATGTCAGCGTGGTCGGGATCTCTAGCTAACCGGTAGCCTTTCTAGCGGGAGGAGCCCCTCAAGTCCTAGCCCTCGTCGCTCGAGTCCCACCTGCTATGGGAGCACCTGCTGCTCTGCCTACATGAGTACCCGTCAAGGGAGGCATGAGATGTGTCTGGATGAATGTTGAG
Organism: Camellia sinensis; assembly: GCF_055761805.1. NCBI lineage: Eukaryota > Viridiplantae > Streptophyta > Magnoliopsida > Ericales > Theaceae > Camellia > Camellia sinensis. The sequence goes on from NC_138965.1 coordinate 16,829,262, forward strand.
TAGTCTCTCTCCCCGAGGAAGTAGTTAGTGTCCAAGTCCATAGTGAACTAGATCATCTCCTAGAAGGAGAGGCTCTCTATAATCCTCATTGATGCTCGAGGTGGCATGGGAACTACCGGCTCAGGCAAACCCATAGTCTGGAGCACGAATCGCTTGCCCAAAAACCAAACTCCACAAACTGGGCCCTCCAGCAGAAGCCGAAAATGAGAGGTCCCCTAGGCTCCAACGTATTGGTCACGAACTCCAGCCGATATCGTCGCCCAAGGCTGCCAGGTGATTTGCAAATAGGGAATATACAAATTGTTAGTCTTCGTTAGTTGTTGGTAAAGAAAAAAAAACTGTGAGTTTTGGGTTACCTCCTCCGTAGTCACTGTGTCAAAGTACTGCCCTAAAATTCAGTGGTTAAGAGGTCCATAAAAGTTGGTTTGAAAGTGATGAACGAAGGCACAAAAACTTTATAAGCAAAGAAGCAAGAAGGTTGAACCACCCCTTAACTGAAAATGGCCTCAAACCAACACTTTTAAGCCATAAAAATAGAGCTTTTTATAGTTCAAAATCATCCCCAAAACAATTGAAAAAGATGGCAAAGAAAGTGTGCAAAACAATTGTAAAAAGAGAGTGTTATACCTCTTGAAGCCAAGACACAATTTGGCCAATAATCCAAGCCAAAAACCTCCTCCTAGAGCTCAAAGAGGGTCTCAAGAAACATCAGCCCAAAGACTAGCAACTTCTATCAAGGGTGTATAGGCAAAAGTGTAGGATTTGTGAGTAAATGTGTATAAAATTACAAGAGAGAAAGAGAATTCTAGAGGGAGAGAGAGATAATTTGGTTCCAAATTTTCTAACATTCAAAAATGGGGGAGGAACCCCCTTATATATAGAAAAGCATGCCTTTAGCTTAGAAACATCGCACAATACACATGTAGAGAGATGCAGCTAAATCTGCCAACAGCTGGCACAACTGTTAACAAATATCTGAAAAAAGACACTGGTGGCCGACTGGCCACACCAATGGCTGACAACCACGAGCCATGGCCGACAGCCTATGGTGGTGGCCGACAGGTCACCCTAAGTTCCAGGCATGAAACAACAAGGTTTTGGTTCAAAACAAAGCACAAAATGGACAAGCTTAAAAGGCTCAAAGACAGGGCGTTCCACCGAGGACTTCCAAAACGAACACATGCAATCGTAATCATCGAGTGCACAAGCGATGACGTCTAAGTCTTGAGGTTAGTCAAAAATGGGGTGTCTACACCGACTTGAAGAGGTACTTGACAACCCTACCAATGTTGTCGAACCCGGTACTAGGAGAGGAATTATTTTTGTACCTGGCAGTTTCAGACCACGCCATGAGTGCAATGGTAATCCAAGAAGAAGGAGGCGAGCAAAAGGCAGTGTACTATGTCAGCAAGACTCTAGCAAGTGCGGAAACCAGGTACCTGCCTCTGGAGAAGTTGACATTGGCCTTGGTAATGGCCTCAAAAAAGTTGAACCACTACTTTCAAGCCTACAAGATTGTGGTGCTAACTGAACATCTACTAAAGTCCCTATTGTAGCATGGAGACCTGACATGCTGGGTAGCTTGATGGGCAGTAGTTCTAGGCTAGTATGACTTAGAATTTAGGCTGAGAGCAACAATCAAGGGCCAAGCTTTGGCCAACTTTGTGGCAGAATTTTCTCCTGGTGCGATCCCAAGGTGGGCATCGATGAGCCGCGGCCTAGAATGTCTAGGAGAGAAAGAGGAAAACCAACTCGGGCCATGGAACCCCACGTCAGCAAAACAGAAGAAGATAGAGGAAGGGCTAAAACCCTATGACATTTACATCGGCGACTCCTTCCGCCTCTTTGTCAATGGTAGTTCAAACCGACAAGGGGTAGAGGCAAGAGTAGTTTTGGTATCACTAGATGGGAAAATGATAGAACAGTCCATTCGTTTAGGGTTCAAGTCCTTAAATAACGAAATAGATTATGAGGCGCTAATTGCTGGACTGAAATGGGTAGTGATTGTGGAAATCGACGAGGTGGTTGTCTTTTGTGGATCCTAGCTCATTGTGAATCAAACGACAGGTGAATATGCAGCCCGGGATGAGAGGATGATAGTCTGTGTCAAGGATGTTGTCAAGTTGCTAACATGTTTTCAAAACTGTCGATTGCAACAGGTTAGTCGAGATGGTAACAGTCATGCCGACACACTGGTTAACCTCGCCAGCGTAATGAAGTCAGGTAAGGCAAGAACAATAATGGTTGATTATTTGTGAGGCCCAAGTATAGTGCCCCTAATAACAGAGTACAAAGCAATGTGCATGGAAATAGGTCCGAGCTGGATGGACGCCATAGTTGTGTTCCTCAAGGATGGTAGGCTCCCAACAAAAAAAAAAAGAAAAACACAAGACTAGATTGAAGTCGGTCAGGTTCTGCTTGTCGGCAGAAGGCCATATATACAAAAGGTCCTTTATTGGACCCCTTATGAGATGTGTGTATCCATCCCAAGTTGAGGACTTTCTGTACAAGATCCATGAGGGTGTATGTGGAAGCCATGTTGGGAGCAAATCACTTGCTTATATGGCCATATCTCAGGGATACTGGTGGCTCTACATGTAGAAAGATGCTGAAGCCTATGTGAGGAAATGTGCTAAGTGTTAAAGGTTTGCACCATTGATACACCAGTCAGTTGCATATCTGAATCTAGTTTCCAATCCTTGGCCATTTGCCCAGTGGGGCATGGATCTTGTTAGGCAATTTCCCCAGGCCACTAGCCACTGGTCAAAGGAAGTTCTTACTGATAGCAACTGACTACTTTACAAAGTGAGTAGAGACAGAACCCTTAGCCAAAATCCGAGATGTGGAGGTGAAGAATTTCATTTGGAAAAACATAATCACCAAATTTGAAATCTCAAGAGCCATAGTATCAGCTAACGACACTCAATTCGATAGCAAGTTAATTAAAAAGTTATATGCGAAATACAAGATCAAGAACTATTATTCTACTCTTAGCTTTCCCTAGACCAATGGACAAGCAGAGGCATCCAACAAGACCATCTTGGATGGAATCAAGAAAAGGCTAGAAGCTGCTAAGGGGAACTGGGTGGAGGAATTGCCTAATGTCCTATGGGCATATCGGACTACGCTGAGAAGATCTACTGGAGAATCACCCTTTGCCATGGCATATGGCACCGAAGCAGTTATCCCCTTAGAGGTTGGCATCCCTAGAATCAAAACCCATGGAGTGGAGAATGAAACAAACAAGGCATTTGTTGCCTGAGATCTTGATCTAATAGAAGAAAGAAGGGAGAGAGCAGTAATTCGGCTAGGGGCATACAACAAAAAGGTCAATCCTAGAGAGTTTCAGATTGGGTATCTCGTCCTTAGAAAGGTTGTCGGCAATAAGAAGGATCCCAAGGAGGGCAAGCTTGGCCCAAACTGGGGAAGGACCATATCGAATCGTCTTGGTCACCGGCAATATCGCATACTGGCAGGAAGACACTGATGGAAAGGAGTTGCCAAGACCCTGGAACACAAGCAATATAAAGTATTTCTACCATTAATTTCTATTTTTTGAAATTTATGTAAAGATTTTATTAGCTGAAGTATTAATAAAATGCTAGCTCGATTTTGTTTTTATGAAATATTGTTGAAACTTGTGGAATAGGACTGAACAGTCTTATGATGATGTTCCTATGGTGAACATGACGAATAACTTAGACTTGATATCTTGGTAGAGTTGAACTAAGTTTGCAATGTTTCGATATGAAACATGACGAATAATTTAAACTTTCCATATTGGTAGAGTTGAACTGGGTTTGCAATGTTTCGGCATGAAACATGACAAATAACTTAGACTTTCCATGATGGTAGAGTTGAACTAAGTTTACAATGTTTCGACATGGAACATGACGAATAACTTAGACTTGCCACAATAGTAGAGCTTAACTAAGTTTTCGATGTTTCAACAAGAAACATGATGAAACTGGCCATGACTTGGTCAGTTTGGAAAGCCGAAGAGTATGGTACTCTTGGTGCACTAAGGTTAAACCTTTAGTGCTTCGTTTGTGTGAGCCAAGCATACTGACCTCTGCCAAGAATGTCTGAGAGAGACTTAAGCGATAACTATGTGATGCGTCCTTAATGTGACATAAGTGGTACTTAGGTTCACATTAGGGGGCAGGAAGTGGGAATGAGCATAACACTTATGGAATTTTTTGAGAAATTTTTCAAGTTAAGCTATCCGAGATCATTGACAAGTGATACTATCCGAGATAAGTCAATCTGAGCTGACAGTATTGTATTGTACCTGAAGCATAGTTGTCTGAGATATCCAGTCAAGTTGTTAGAGTTGGAAGGGTGAAGTCTTGCTGGAAGACAGTTAGTACCAGTGAAGAAACAATACTTGTAAAAAGTTCGTTAGAAAATTTTTAAAAGTGTTGTATGGCCGAGATAAATAACAGAAGTGTGGTTGTCTAAGATAATTAAGCAGTTCTAAATACGACATATGGATGTATCTGAGGTGAGGAGCCCAGTTCTCAGACCTGGAAAGATCAGAAAAATTCTAAGTATGAAACAATATGCAAGGCATAAAGCAAATACAGTAAGCATACATAGAAAGCATCCAACACTTAGAAGAAAAAAGAAGGTTTGCATAGACATAAACAACTTGTTCAAACGCAAAAAAGGCACATCGACCTGGCATAAAGGATAACATGTTTAGTTACAAAAAGATGGCACTACGACCCAACAAAAGAGAAAATTGTTCAAACACAAAGGATTCCAAAACAACAAAGTTACAAAAGGTCCAAGAAAAAAAAAATCCTAAGGGTCTTCAGCATCTTTTTTAGATTGTGGTTCCTCTATAATTGGCATTATTTCGGCCTCTGCAGATAGTTGAGTAGACTTTTCAGCTGCGATCTCGGCGTCAATCTCAAACAGGCTTTGGTCTAGACTTTTCTCGGCAGATTGGATCTTAGCCTTAAGGATAGCCTTCTGGGTGGAGGTGCCTTTCAAGACCTTGTCTTTCTCATCTTCGGTCAAGTCCAGGACTTGACCATTAAGAGTTGGAGACTTGGCTCTAGCAACGACCTCGACTACACTGGCTTCTTCAGCCTTGGCGTCATCATCTTCAGAAGCGGCCTCTTCTTCGACCTCTAACTGGTCAATCGAGGGGGGAAAGGGCACATTCAGTCGATTGATGTCTTGGAAAGGCTAGTCATCAGGCATTGATAGCTCCTTGAGTGTCGCCATCCCGCTAAGGTAATAGCCTTTGTCCCAAGCCAGATTGACTTGGGCCTTATACTGGTCGCGCACGTTGGCTTACCCGTCCTTGAACGCCTTCTCATTGGCGACCATTACCTCGACCTCCATTGACTTAATGGCCTCTTTGAGTTTGGCCTCAGCTTCTATTGCTTTGACCTCAGCAGCCTTGGCATCAGTCTTGGCGACTTCAGTGGCGGCCTCCTCAGCTTCGGCTTTAGCCTCGGCTCTGTTCTAAACATTTTTGGCAGCTTTTGTTTTGTCCAGCAGGCTCTGTACGCGGGTTTCAACTTCATTGAGTGAAGCAAGGAGACGTGCAGCTTCCTGCATCTTTTTGATGAGGTTCTTCTTCACCATCTCAGCCTTGACTCTGTGGGAGTAGGCATATTGGATGGCTTGTAAGAAAAGGAACAAGTTAGAAAATTTGGCTAAGTGAAGGAACTGAAAAGTGAAAATAGCAAAGAGGAAGTTAAGAAACTTACCAAGACTGAGTGGCGCATCATCATCGCAAAGTTTTCATATTGATTGAACTCGGTGACTTGGTTCATGTCGGCCGGTAGGAGAACAACTGTGGATAACGCAACGCCAATTTTCAGGCTTTCCACTGCGTTATCGTTGGCATTAAGGGACCTGTCACCGACAAGAACCTCGGGTGCCTATGTATCGTCGGGGTGGAAACTGCTCCCAACTCCTGGGTTTTCCGATCTCTTCTTCTTTGGGGACGATGCATCGGATGATTCAGCCTCGACTGGCCTTTTCTCAGTGTCGGCCGGTTTGGATATTTGTATAGAGTCTTCTGGATCCTTTTCAGAATCAGAAGGAATGTGGCTAATAGTAGCCTTTGCCTTGGCCTTCTTTACACGTTTCTGCTTCGGCTTCAGCTTCGGCTAAGAATATGGGGTAGACTGCATAGATATAACGTCGGCAAATTGGCTAGTAGGTCCTCCGCAACTACCGGTTTGTGACCCATCTCCTCGACAGTGATGGCAATGGTCACTTTGGAGTTTGACCCGCAGGACCGTACAAAATTCGACATCAGCGTTCGCACTAGAATGGTGGAATGAGTTGGGTTACAGTAGAAGGTGTGAGCTGTTCAACAGGATCCGAACTAGATACCTGGTCTGGCCTAGGTGAAGATGTAGTTGGTGGAGTGGATGCGGAAGGCAGAGTCTGGCTTCTTTTGGAAATGTTAAGGAGCGGGGACCAGTATGTCGGCATGTAGTTCAACAAAATAGGGGCCTTGCATTTTTCGATTGGTAGACTCGGAAGCCGAATGAGATCTCAGCTTGGGATATACTCCTGGCGAAAATTCTTTGACGGCAGGGGAAGAGCTACAGAAACAATGAGAAAACATTAGTATATTTAAGAGAAATAAATTACTAAGTGTTAACAAAAATTGAACTGTGGGGTGACTAAGTTCTTATCCTCATCTTCCCTAAAAACTCCTCGGCGTAGTGGGCAGAGATGAAGATCATCACGCAATGTGAACTCCCAGTTTCCTGAGACAATCAAATATCATTTCCAGCACCTTTATTGGAGTCGGGAAAGACGGCTATGAGCTTGTACTTGGTGGATCTGGACTTCAAGTAGTAAGTATAGTCACTTTTGGATTTAAGGCCACACATGGTGTAACAATATTGGAGGTTAGACAGTGTTATCCTAGCCTTTTATCGGCGTGCTAGCTCAGCAACATTGTCGATGACCCTAAAGGTGTTTACTGCTAACTGCATGGGTTAGTTTATAGAAGTGAAGGACTTCTCTAAATAAGATGTCAAAGGGGAGTCTAATTCCACCCTCGATAATGGAGACTATTGGAAAGGGGTAGAAGGCCTCTCCTGGCATCCTAGAGTCCTTTTCGCCAGCCAACCTAAGATGAACATCGGCTGGAATAGAGAACTCCTGGAAAAAATACTCAAGTTTGGTCGGCGAATATATTCTCCACTTAAACATACCCATGATCTCAGCTAGGGTGATTTGGGTATTGTTGTCTGTGTAAAAAGGGTTTAATGTGGGTTCAAAGACCTTGGCAAGACCCTAATGAGCACCAGGGTAAGGGTTTTTAAAGATCTAAGAGAGGATTTGTTTCAGTTTTCCTAAGAATATGATTTCTAAGTCAAAACCCAAACCTAGAATCCATGCAAGTGAACAATATTCGAAGGCAAAATCTAGAAACAAAGCAAGAAAAACAGAAAATAAGCATGATTCAGAAAAAGATAGAGAAAAATAACAATGTGATAAGTGCAGTGGCATGGAGCAGCAGTTCAAGAACATGACGAAATTTGAAGAAAGACACGATTCAAAATCAAGAAGTCCAAAACCAGAGGCATTGTCAAACTTGTGAGCATCAATTCATGGCATTTAATGAATGAGTACAAGGGAGTGTACAAGAACAATGAAGAAAAGTAGAGTACAGGTATGAATACAAATTCAATAGCAACACATAAGTGATTACAAATACAATTTAAGGCATGTGGCAAATTCAAGAGCAAAAAATATTGAAGAACACAAAGTCAAGAATAGTAAAGAACAAAAAATGAAAAAGAGGAAATCGAAGACTCATAGAATGGAACCAAAGAAATGGCCACTGGATTCGTAATCCCCGGAGTCAGGTGGTGACGGAGCAATGAGAAGATTGCCGAAGGTAATGAACAGATGGCTACTGGAAGCTCAAAGGAACAACAATGGCGGTTTGAGAGAGGTTTGATAGAGAGAGAAATTTTAAAACGCGAAAGAGAAATTGAATTTGCAAAAGTGAGAAGGCGAATAGAGAAAGAGAGGGTTTTGTCAAAAACTGAAAAGGCTGAAAAATGTAATGAAAGTACCTTGGACGACGTGCCTGTCAGGTGACGTGAACAGAGACGACATGATTCGATAACGTGTGTCAGGTACGAGCCAGTAAAGATGGGACACGTGGAGGAAATGCTTGAACTAACTGTGCGTGACAACTCATGCGCAGTTGAAACTCATGAAATTCTTGAAATAATGGGGTAAGAACCTTGGCTAGAGGTCAAGCTCGATTGAAATGCTTAAAAGAACTTGGTTCTTGGTTCTTGATTCTTGATAAAGTGGGCAACTGAATCTTAGTTACTTTAAGCCAATGAGTCATGATCTCAGTCGGAGTAGTATCTGAGTTTTGAGTCGGCATGTTGGTTGGACAAACGATATAGGTTCTATCACTTCAGGTTGCCGAGGTAATAGAACCTAGGGGCAGTTGTGGGGAAGAACTTTGCGAATGACGCCATGTGGCCAAGATAGACCGAGATGTCGACTAAGGTGCCACTTGCTGAGGTGATCATGGCGTTGCTAAGATGTTCTGCGGTAATGTCGAAATCTCAAGGTATCCGAATAAGGGATAAGAGTCCTAGAACAAGGGATGATCACAGTCTGGATAAGGATAAGGCTCATAAAGAGTTTATCCCTATCTAGCCAAGAGTCTAGGATGAGCATTGAGCCTAAGTCCAATAAAGTAAGTCTTCTAGGTGATCAGGTCACTGTTGGTTATAAAAGTGAGGCACCCTCGTGGGTCTAAGGTAAGTTTTTTCTTGGGAGTTTAAGTACTAATTTGATATCTGTGAGAGAGAAAGTTTACTGACTTGATCATCGGAGTTCCCCTAGGTGGACGAACCACCGTAGAATTCTCATCTCCTTGTTAGCAGATATTTGGTTCATTTTATTCTGTTGGTGTTCTTCAGCTGTGTTTCCCTTTTGGTTGTGTGGTTAGAAATCAACACCCACAAGTTATATAATACAATATATATAACTATATGTGTGTTCATATTTTGAAAACAGTAATAAACATTAAAAAAAAAAAAGCTTCTAAAAAGAAAAAAATAGAAAAATCAAAAAAGAACGAAGAAAAATGTACGAAAGACTGTCATTATAGAAAACCATGCAGGTTGAGTAGTTCTATCTCAAAGTATTTACATTAATTAAAACATGTATTAAAATTATTATATTTTAAAGATGGGCCTAGCATCCCTCTAGTCCTAGAGCAGACTGGAGAGTGCTGATGGGCCCGTGGGGGACTACCACGGGTTTCATTTTGATAATTTGAATAATTTAATGTGTAGAACTTGTCGAGTACTATATGCCTGTAAAAAATCATATTGATTGGATATCGATAGCTACGTGATCAAATAAGTTTTGCATAAAAAAAAAATAGACAGTGAATATTATGGATTGTTTAATGTATGTGTATGATATTATTAGGTGGCTGGGACGTTGCACCAAGTGGGTGTTTCTTGTGGGGATACTGCCGTGTGAAAGAAGTACTCCCGATAGGTGACTATTGCGATCAAGAATCTGAAACTCAATGGCCTTGTGCTCCCAGCAAGCAATATTATGACTGACGCCCAATCCAACTTTCCTAGTAAGTCAAGTAGTTGCTTTTGCTTTTTATTATTAATCATGGAAATACTTTGACTTTATGTTTTCATATATATTAATTTTAGCAATTACAACTATGGACAAGCATGAGAGGCCTTGGAATTGGACCTCCTGAACAACCCAGATCTAGTAGAAACTAACGCAGTCATCTCATTCGAGACAGCTCTATGGTTCTGGATGACGACACAATCCCCCAAGCCTTCTTGCCACGATGTCATCATTGGCAATTGGACGTCAATGCCAGATGACCTAGCGGCAAGTCGGGTTCCCGGGTATGGCATCTTCACAAACATCATAAATTAAGGTCTTAATTGCGGTCGTGGCCAGGATTCGAGGGTTGAGGATCGCATAGGGTTCTATAAAAGGTACTGTAGTGATGAAATATTTGATGTTAGCACCGGTGACAACCTTGACTGTAACAACCAGGAGCCTTTCAGAACCGGACTCTTGTTTGACTTTATGTAATTGCAACAGCCCAACAGTTGTTGCAATCAGTTCAAAACTGCACAACCTACTGTTGTACTACACTAAAATAAGTGTGCACAATGTTAATGACTTTCAACTATTTCTGTTCTGGCTCTGAGTGATTGCAATATTTTCTACAGAAACAAATGAAATTTGCAGACAAATTGTAGTCAAGGCCAAGAGACTACAGAAAGACCAGTTATGTAACACTCTACACTCTCGTTTACTTTTAAAATGTCACGCATCACAAGGAAATCAAAGTTGGCCACAAATATATATTACTTTTATGACTATTCATGAATTACTACTGTAGAAATTAGTATACTATATACACAGTGAAAATAAATGGATTCGGGTATACTTTTCGCGCTCAAACCGAATTTATGGATCATGTGGGTGAATCATGTGCCTCCATTAATGTCTTTGAATAATTCCCAGTAATGGAGTAGAACTAGTAAAAAACTACCTACGCTATTCACAGTACAAAGGCAGAATGGTTTATGGGAAGAGAGAATGTATCATTTTTTGTTGTGCCAAATACAGAACCCAAGTTTTGTTTATATAGGAGAGTTAGGAGATCCATAAAATAGATGTATTATCCCAGACAATGTCTATCTCATATCAATAATATCTAATTAATAATTATCAACTAATATATTGACAATTATCCATGTCAAGATTATCTCATATCTTGAAATATAATCCATTATTTTATTTAGATCTCTCCTAATCGAGTCATGCTACCATGGGCAGGTTCTAAACCCGACCTAATTTCCAGCATCTCCGACTTGAACATGCGCTGGCATGACATCGCGCCTTTTGTATCTCAATCTACCTAATAAACGCAATCATACTAGCCAATAGACTGTGCGACCACTGAGAACACCTGCATGTCGAAGCTCTACACTAGAAACTCAAAAAGTGCCAGCATAGAGATATCCACCTGAAAATAAAAATAGTGTCTCATATACCCCAGACCCATCCAATTACACCGGCCCAAAAAACATCTCTAATCCCTTAAAAGAGCATGTTTGACCCTGTCAATTCTTGCAATATATTCACACTCAATCCATCTCTCATACAGAGTGATGTGAGTTACTGGCAGTGAATATACAACAGTGGTGTAATACTAAATGATTTTTTCCTTTGCCTTCATGCCATTTAGTTTAAGATTGACCGTTATTCCCAGTGATGTCCCTTAAGGCTGAATCATACATGACCGCATCAACCTCTTACCTTATAACATAGTCAAAGGTCACAAAAGGGTACATAAGTAAAAGTCATATAAATAATGACATGTAAGACTCACACGATGAGGAAACATGGATCTATTCTCTCACCTCATTACTCGGTCGCCAAGCACATGTAGTATGAATACATGTTACGATGGGGTAACTCTTCCAAAGTGTGACATCATACTCGATACATCGTACAGATCTTAATCTAGTCGCTTTCTAGCGCCTAACCAGAATTCTCTATTTACTCGCCTTCTAGACGCCAAATGAGATCTCCCATCTGGCTAATCATAACAGGCACAACATGGAAAGTGGATACTAACATTCATGTTTGGTCTTTAACACGACCTCATCTTGGTTGTAACCAAGGCGACATACATAGTGGATAATTTAAGCCTCTCTTAGCTCTAAATAAAATAAGCCACTAGTCTCATCCTTGCTCGCTCCCAAGCGCCAATGGCGATTGCTCGTGTAAGTGAGCCAATCTTACATGCTGACATCATCATCTACTAATCATTTTGACACAAAGCATAATAGTATCAATATCCCATAATCTCACAACAAATAAGTGATTGATTAAAAAAACACAACCACAGTTTGCGTAATTCTAGATTCCAAACATAAGCCTTATCAGCACCTCTTGCGATAAGCATATACAACGGAATCCACCTTGTGTGCCTCACATGAAATGGTTCAAGATCACTACCTCTTGCACAATTACCTCTCGAAAGATATTTTGGTGACCAATTTTCTTTCATTGAAGATGTGTCCAACAAGCATATTGAATCTTATAAGGGGCAAATTTATACATTACCAATAAAACATCATATCCACAGTCTAATAAGCAAGGTCAAGGTCTAAACTACTCAGTTGACCATTTACAAAAGATAGCACTCATCATGCCGGATACGGCCAAGTAGCGTACTTCAGGATCCCACAACAAAAGATCAAGGAATATGGGTCATTTGTTTCTCCCAAAGACAATCTGAGGATTCACTCAATACCTAAGGCTCTAGCTTTTACCAATGGATAAGTCAATGGATTTGCAATTTCGCATCTAGAATCATTCTAGGATATTCCTTATGTAAGTCATCAAAGACAAACCGAGAATTCTCCCAAAACAATCTCTAAGGATCTTACATCCAAGCATATAAATTATATCACCCATGTCTATCATGTCTAAAATAGATGACCACCAACCCTAGGTGACGACAACCTTATAAATTCATGGCTCATAATGACTAAGTAAGGAAAAACTTCTTTTGGACCAATGATCATGCCTCAATGGTCTTCATCGATCATCGTTGGCTTATCATGGCTCGACGAAATCTAAGAACCACTATTTGGACAATTGTTTTAGGCCGTTAAAGATTTATTGGAACTAGCAATCTTTTTGCGCTCTGTAGACGTCCCCCGAACGCCCCGGGAGGAACGAGCTCCCGTTCTGTTCATTTGGGGTCACTATAGCTCAGGACTCTCAAATTTGTCACGATTCTAAGTCTGAACCAAAGAGTCCAAATCTGGCAAATCGTTTTGAGAAAACAGATTTTGAAAGAAGTGCCAAACATGGACTGCTTTGCCAGATACAGAGTCGCCACCTAAATGTTTTTTAATGGGAAATTTAGGAAACCCTGACTCGTTTGCCTAAGGCCACGTGTCCGTCATCACCAAAGTTGCCTCGGCTCGGGAACTTGGGTACGATTGGGGAAGATCACTTCGTGAGCACCCCCGCTCGCCCGATCAAAGATCGGCCTCTACTAACCATGATATCAATTTTTGAAAACTTTGTGTGTCCTTATTCCGGTTATTAGCCTAGGTTACTATGTGATGTACACAGCATATAAGTATAGACTGGGTCGCCCGAATTGGAACAAAACATTTCACGCTTGTTTATTTGAAAGATGGTTCGCTACTCGCAAGTAGGCTTAAAACATTTGATGATTTATTCCAATTTAAGTAACCCAACCTTCACCCACAGGCATCCAGGCAGTTATATCACATAAGCAAATTGCCTCATGGTAAGCATGCTATCATGGCATTCACTCACACGCATGCAAGGATGCTAAAGCATAAAACTTGCCGAGTACTCCAAGCCAAAACAGAAACTACATTAGAAATCATGCATGATCCTAAGTATACAGAAATGCCTAATGCAACACATGCAAAAATGCAAACTATGGCAGGCTCGGCTACGCTAAACATGGCATGTGGAATGCTACAGCTAACATGTATTCAATTTGGAATTGAAAATACAATGCAGTTAGTATGATGCGCCGAGCCCGGTGCATGCAAAACAGATGAATGAATACAAACATGCTATCATACTGTATGCTAATTGAAATATGCCCTAATCTAACCATCATAAGCGGGTAAATAAAAGGGAAGAAAGACGTGGGGTTGGAAGACATACAACACACACACACACACTTATTACAATTATGCCCTCTTGTAGAAGGTCCGAATAAATAATACAGTCCCGAATAAAAGAATATTACAGTCCAAATAATACAGTCCAAATAATGTACAAATTCCTAATTAATTAACAAATTAAATAAGAAAACTGTAAAACTGGCGTGCAAGCCAGGGACTGCCTTGCTCCAGATGGATGATGCATGTTTGGGCTGCCTTGCGCGGAAATCCACTGGGATGCCCCAATTAGCCTCTGTTTTGTGATTTTTCTTGGGAAGCGCGCCAAACTCCGAAAGTTTGCTGATTCTTCATTTGCTGCAACAGAGAGCAGGAAAGGGGCATAGCAATGTATTTTCACAGATATATGCATGCCTCGATCCTCGTGCCACCAATCACGCATACCGATGCATGATGGCTGAGGAGTCGAATTGCACAATTCAATATAGGATGAATGCACATGAAAACACAACTAAAACCTAACTCCATCATGGATAATCCGGAGTGTTGGTGACTGGGGAATTGAGATACATTCCGTTACTCGGAGTACGGAACGCACCTCGTTTCCCGTGCCCGGGCTAACTCCTATTCCGGACACGATGCAATATGCATGATATGCATGAATACAACTAAGATACAGCCTGACATGCACAATGCTATGAAAATGAGATGTCTCGAAATGCGTGCACATGGGCATGCAAACCGAGGAAAATGACTGAATGCGATCAAAGATACAACCTAGTATGCACTATGCTGTAAAAATGAGATGCCTCAAAATGCGTGCACACGGGCACGCAAATCGAGAAAATGACATACGCAATGTAAATGACATGAAAATGTGATATGGGCTTACACCAACATGAGAGAACCTCAGCCACACTCACATAAGAGGCCGATGGATGAAAATGAAGTGCCTCGAAACGCGTGCACACGGGCACGCAAATCGAGGCAATGGCATATGCAATGCAATAGGGCTAAAATGGCATATAGAATGCAACATGGACTTATACTAACATGAGAGAGCCTCAGCCACACTCACATAAGAGGCCGATGGATGAAAATGAAGCGCCTCGAAATGCGTGCACACGGGCACGCAAACCGAGGCAATGACATATGCAATGCAATGGCATGGAAAATGATATGCAAACATGCTAATGGGATTTCAGCACTGAAATGTGGGGGAAAACAGCCCCGAAACGAGGCGAAAGTACACCCAATGCATGGAATTTCTCCCGAAATGCAAGATTAAGTACGTGAAATGGCTTACAGCTATACAAAGCATACATAACTGATACATGGAATGAAAAGACAGAAGCAAGGCAGCCTCAAAATAAGCATTTTTACAGTTCAAAGCATGGCCAAACAGCTAACCGAAATAGGGCAAAACTAGCATGCAAAAATGGCCCTAAATGTGAGGTTATGAAGCAACTCACAGTTGCTGACCTCAAACAGGTTAGGGCCCTTCAACAACATTGAAGAGAGACCCAAAATAAGCCACTTTACAGAACTGTAAAAACCTCAAAAACAAATATAGATATGGCTAAGCTCTTATGCAAGAAAAGGGGCCAAAAGGTGGCTAAATAGGCAAGTGGTATATTCACAGCCCAAACTGAAAAATTCCCTTCTACAACATTGAAGAGGGACCAAAAATATGCACATTTACAATTTATGGAAGCCCCGAAATCAGTATACAAACATGCTAGAAATGCAATGCAAAATGAGGCTCAAAAAGTGGCTATAACATGAGGTATACAAAGCATTCATCAAACAAGCAAAGACCCTTAATAAAACATGTTAAGAAGGTCAAAATAAGACTTTTTCTAGCTCTGTAAAACGCCCAAAAATGGAAGCATAATGGGCTGCCAAGACATGCAAGAAAAGGGGACCAAGGAGGGATATTGAAGCAAGTGCAATATGGGGGGCTCAAATAGGGTTGAGCCCTTAATGAAACAAGAAAATGAGCTCAAAAAAATGACCTTTTCAGTTTTGGTCGGAGCTCATAACAGTAAGCATATATGGCTAAAGAATGTTGCAAAAATAGGCTTAAAAATAAGGAAATGGCAACTCACCCTTGTAGACCAATCTTTGGTTGCTTCTTGGACCAATTTGCAGCACCTTTAGCCTCTAAGAAGCCCTCCTTGCTGCTGGAAATGGAGTGGTGGTGGTGGTGCTTGGTGGTGATGAAGGAATGGGGTAGAACTTAGGAGTTTTTGAGAAAATGAGAGAGATAGAGGGAGATTTGGATGCCTATGCTTGAAGTAATTTTTTCTAACCCCCAACACCAATGCTTGCAGCTGGTTATAAGGACCAAAAGGAGGGGGAGCATGGAAGGAAAGGGTGGGGGAAAAGGACCAAGGTTTTCCCCCACAAAATATCCCCCGGATACAGATGTTTCTGGGGAACAACAGCTATACAGCTGTAAAGTGCCAATTGAGAGGATCATGGCCGGCCACCAACTTTTAGGGTCCTCCCATGTGTGTACAACACAAATATGTGGTTTGGGGTTGAAGAAAGTGGCTCCAAGGTGTTCAACATTGGCTCGGAAGTGAGAAAAACGGGCGCCGGAGGGCGAAAATGGAATATAACTGATTGCTAAGATAATTGCTGGCCTCCCACCCTCCAGTGACCTTCCTAATTATAAAACAGTGGTACCTGCCAAAAATGAACGAAAATAGATGCAAAACGAATGCTCGGGGGCCAAAACACGCAGTTCGGGGTCCCAAAAATGGGCTGTTAAGCACCGAAAGTGGCATTCGGCCACGAAGTAGGTTTCTCAGACCCCAGTGTCCCTCAAAAGGGAGTAGAAAGGAAGTATGCCAAAAATCAGAACAAACGGAGATGGTTAGACGGTCCCGAACCGAGGCACACGGCCAACGGTCCCGAAAAACCGGAAACCGGACTCCGAAATGGGCAAAATGGCCTGCGGCCACAAAATGTAGCCCACGGCCACTGAGAGATGGTCTACGTGACCTCTCCCTCCCCTCGAGAAAAGAAACAGAGAAAATCGAGTCTGGTTCGCAAACCGAGGCAAGGCACAGAAGAGGGTTCGGAAGTCCGGAGGCAAGGCTCACGGCCGCGACTCTGAAACTTCTGAACGAGCACATTATGCAACATCACCAAGCGCTCAATCGGTGACGTCTGAGTCTTAAGGTTGGTCAAAAATGGGGTGTCTACAGTTGCCCCTCTTCGACAGAACTCGGAAGTCACAAGTGACGAGAGTGAATGTCAAAGCCCAGAGACGACCAATTTTTGACAAGGCCGAAGACTTAGACAAACGTACAAGATAAACAGAGATGTGCCCGCAGGCAAAGGGGGGCAAAATGCAAAGCGATATGCAAGAAGCCGAACATAACTCAATGATCATGCAAATGCAGCAAGCTGTAATGAAGCAAGTATTCGCAAATAGATGCAGCAGTTTTAAGCAAGAATGCAAAGCAATTACATTTCATGCAGTTAAGAATGCGGAGAATTGTTCAATTCTCGTCGCGTCTCACACGGAGAAGATACGATACCTGCGCGATTCGTCTGGTCGCACCAGCCTCAAATGAACTGTACATACAATATCGTGCCTGTAAAAGAGAGAAATTCAACAAGCACAATATGCTAACAACATATATTCAATGTGATTCTGAAAGTTCGACACACGCAGTGTCGGCAAGTGAATGCATCGCGATGCGAGAAAGGAAAGTGCCTGACAACGCATGCTCAAGCATAGAGGTATGGCAATATCAAGAAATGTGCATAATAATGCAAGTATGCTCATGAGAATGCAAGTTATGTGCATGATAGTGCAAAACGAGCATAAATCATGGTGCCCGTTTGTTACAAAATGACGAGCAAGGAAACGCGTGTTTCGGCGAAGGCGACTTCGATGACGGCCTTCGATTCAATTTCCTGGAAAGACTACAACATATTCAAAAGGATACATCTTGATTTTGATGAATGATGATGAGACACATGTCAGAACTTGGAGCTGAAGTTTCGGCGGAGCAATTTCGCGACAGAAAGTGCACTTTTCTTGAACTTTTTCAGGTCCCGGGGACTCCAATCTTCCTCAAAATTTTCAGAGAGCTAGATGAGCCTATGGGGGACATGGCCGGCTGATTTTATGAGGGATGGGAGGTGGCCGGCCAGTTTTGCAAAAAGGAAATGGCTGGCCGGCTGAAAAAGGTGGCCAGCCGGCCATCTGCCCAAATCCGAGGGCATTTTGGTCCTTTCACCTCCTTTCTTCATGCTCCCTCATCCAAAGACTTTGAGCCTATAAATGCAGCCGAGATCTTCTCCTCTCTTGCCTCCTACACCACTTTCTTCTCCAGATCTGAGTTCCATACGCGTTTTCCAACGCCCCACGCAAGTTGTTTTCGCAAAAATATTCAGTTTCAAGCACTTTGTACTGATTAAATTTTGGTTTCGGAGCTTCTTTTCTCATTTTCGCCACTTGAGGTGAGTTTGTCTCAATATTTGGAAGATTTTCTCGGGAGTTGACTTTTGTTGACTTTTTCATTTCCCGAGAGTTGACTTTTGTTGACTCTTTCCAATTTTGGCTCATTTTGGCTCATTTTTGCTCCTTTTGCAGATTTTCTGAAAATGGCGGGTAATTCTCCCCATGGTGGAGGCTTTCCGGGTGCCGGGGACGATTTTGATCCCATGACTTTGCCCCCGAGGGTCCGATCTTTTATTCCCGGGAGGTATGCTCCGCCAGCACATGTCCTCCCTCGGGCCGTTTTTCGTCACTTCACTGACTTTGACGAGCGAGCACCTGGGGATCTGCTTCTCCGAGAGCCAGAGCATCACCTCTCCCATGAGGCTCGAGAGCTATTTATTTCATTTTTTACATTTTTCATACATTTCGCACCTTTGCCATGCTTGAACACACAGTTTAGCTTATGACATAGTACTTTGCTTGCATCCTGAACATGTAGTTTAAACACTTGAATTTCTGAACACTCGGCTCATTAATTGATTGCGAACACATAGTACACAGTTAAGAGGTGAACACACGGCTTAAACACTGATTTGTCGAACACACAGCCCGAATTTGAAAGTGAACACACAGCACTTACTAACTTAGAGTAGAACACACAGCCCAAACTCCGATTTTCTGAACACGCAGCCCAGATTGATAGTGAACACGCAGCCCACACTAATTGAGAGTTGAACACGCAGCCCAAACTTTACTTTCCTGAACACGCAGCCCAGATTGATAGTGAACACGCAACCCACACTAGTTGAAAGTTGAACACGCAGCCCAAACTTTAATTTCCTGAACACGCCGCCCACACTTATTGAAAGTTGAACACGCAGCCCAAACTTTAATTTCCTGAACACGCAGCCCAGATTGATAGTGAACACGCAGCCCACACTGTACTTTCCTGAACACGCAGCCCAGATTGATAGTGAACGCGCAGCCCACAGTTGAAAGTTGAACACGCAGCCCAAACTTTAATTTCCTGAACACGCAGCCAAGATTGATAGTGAACACGCAGCCCACACTGATTGAGAGTTGAACACGCAGTTCATTCATTTCATTGGCACACAGCTCATTCATTTCATTGGCACACAGCTCATTCATTTCATACTGACACATGTATTCATTCTGAATGCAGGTTGGTTCTCGCAGTGTACGGGGGTATGGCTCCACCGCGCGTGGGACTGGTATGTTGAGCTCCCGGAGGCTGTCCGGGATTTAGTAGACTTGGCAGGGTTCGGGGCCTTCTGCATTGGATTGTCACGTTGTCCTGCCAGGAGGACACTGATGGCGGCTTTGGTAGAGAGATGGTGGGACACCACCAACTCCTTTCATTTCTCTACCACTGGGGACATGACTATGACCCCTCTGGATTTTGCGGTATTGACCGGCCTGGACATAGGAGGTTGGTCCATTCCTTATGACGAGGACATGGGCGAGTGGGAGGCCGCTTGGATATATCTATTGGGAGCTCGCCCGCCTGTCGACAGAGTCTCCGGGAGAGTTCGATATACTTGGTTCTCTTCTCACTTCCGGCGGGCGGAGATAAAGCCCGAGACTCCTGAGGAGACAGAGCAGTATGCCCGTGGTTTCCTTATGTTCCTCTTCGGGACTACTCTGTTTGCCGATAGAGGGAACACGGTCGGGCTATATCTGTTGAGCGCTCTGGTTGACCTATCACAGGTCAGTCGATACGACTGGGGTGGCACCGGCCTGGCTACCCTTTACTACTATATGAGCGCCACCTCCCGCGGGCGGGGAGACTTACTTGGCGGTTATTGGAGAGCCTGGGAGGTACTTTTCTGTCCCCTTGATTTACATTTCTGCTCTTCATTACTTGTACATTGCACACACAGCGCACTTTACAGTCTGTATTTTGCCTTCAGCACTTTGTACTTACATTCTGCACTGCTTTTCTCAGTTATGGGTTTACGTATACTTCCCAGTACTAGCCCCAGAGTTGGAGGCGGCAGGGCCCCCCATGACCCCATATTCACTGGTGTTCGAGGGCCCGCACCGGCCGAGACCCCGAGAGACTCTCATTTATCTGCGACAGTATTTTGACACTGTGCGCCCATCGGAGGTACTTCAGAACCCTCAATTCTTCCCATTTTTATCTCTGATTTTCCCTGCACGTTCCTGATTTCTGATTGGTTTATTCACTTGTTATCCGCAGATTACATGGCAGCCTTGGGCACCCTTGGGCGATGGTCTCCGATTTCAGTATCCCAGAGGATCGGGCACCTCCCAGTACAGGTTCCTGCTCGAAGGACCTGTTGGTAGAGCATGGTTTCTGGGGGAACGCTTTCTGCGTCAGGTATGGGGGTATACTTCTCAGGACCCTCCCGCAGCACCCCCAGTCAGTATGCGGACTGCTGATAGGCTCTCTCACCAGGAGGTAGTCGGCGGTATGCTGGGTAGTGATGCCCTGTTGCACCTCGAGGAGGGGGACTATGCCACTTACCGTCATACATATTTGATGCCTCCACTAGCGGGGGCTCGCACCCCGATGACGAGGTCTGCTGGTACGTCATCTTCGAGCCAGGCCCGGGCTTGGGCTGCAGACGCCCCTTCTACTAGTAGGGCTGGTACATCGAGAGGTGGAGGTAGATCGGTTCCTCCGATTACTCCGACTTATCCTCATCCTGGATGGCCGGACATGCCGTCCGAGTTGACGGGATGGCGTTTTGGGACTCCTTACCCGATTCCGCTAGAGCCTCCACTTCCTGACCATAGATATGTCAGGGATCCTGATTCACCACCGGTATGATTTATAGCTTTGATTTATCAGTCGGGTACTTGGACATTCATTCCTTTACTGATAGTTTTGCCTTTGTATCTGCAACCTCCGGTTGAGTATGTGGACGAGATTCTCGGGGTGATGGCCGCACTTGAGGGCATGGTCCTTCGGAGAGAGACACACCTATCTGTTATGGGTGTGCAGGTACCGTTCATTTTTCTTGTATTTATCACACTTCTGATGACACACTGGTTTTGAGCATTCTTCTGTATTGTAGAGCACATCCGACACACACCTCACTCACATACTGTACTCGTATCTGATTTTCATATTTGAACTGATGTATTGAACTTTTCATTTTCAGATGCCTCCTGTATATGCACAGCCGCGGGCCGGGCCACCTAGGCCTCCTTGGGGAGTTGGGCCATCTGGGCCTTTTTATGGAGCTGGGCCATCTGGGCCTTCTCAGGGAGCGGGGCCATCCAGGCCTTTTCGAGGAGCTCGAGGAGGGTCCTCCCGCAGACGTAGGGCACATGTTGTAGAGGCAGAGCCCGAGGAGGAGGAGGAGGAGGAGGTTACCGACCGCCAATCAGAGACATCTGCTGAGGAGGGGGGCTCCGGTCTTGGTTTGGGGAACAGAGGCGAGGCTGACGGGGATCCTAAGGACGACAGCTCCGACCCGGATGATGATGATGGTGCAGAGGTTGTCCCGCAGAAGAGGATGAGGAGTGCTTCTCATTCCCGCTTCCGAGGACATTGATGCTGCTGTTTCCTGCTTTATTTTTCTTTTTGCTAGTAGTTTGTAGCACTTTGCACATTGTTAGGCAGTTTTATTTTTTGTAAAACTTGTACCTTTGTTCGTTGTAAAACATGATGGAATGAAACAACTTTTGAAAAGGTGTTTGTATTTTAAACTTTTAGCATCGTATCGCATCATTTTATTTTGCACAAAAATGAAATTGAATGGGAATGTGCATTGTGTAATCACCAAGTCAGGTAGTGAACTGACGCAACAAACTAAGCAACTCAACTTACTAAGATATAACAGAACCTTAGGAAGTTTACAACTCAATAAGCAAAAAACAACAGTGTTGACAACGTAAATAAACAAAACTTAAACAAAGATTGTTTAAACAGAGAGCAATGACTCGAAAACACGAAGTACGTCCGCTCGACAAACAACTCGATAAGCAAAACAACAACTCGATAAACAAAACTCCACAACAACAAAGTGTACTTCGGACGATCTGGGCACCGGAACGCATCCGAAACAGAGGGAAATGAAGGCCTTTGACTCTCCCGTTGCATGGAAATGCTTGAAACTTTCCCTCGAAGGGTAAAACAGGGCCAAGGAGATACACTGGAGCATTGCTGGCCACCTTTGGGAGCCGGCCGGCCAATTTTATGGAGAGTGGGAGCCGGCCGGCCAGTTTTTGAAAAAGAGAATGGCCGGCCAGCCAGAAAAGGTGGCCGCCCGGCCACTTACCCCTGCAGCCACCCAAATTTTGACACGTGTCCTCCTGAATAGTGTTTTTCCCTCTATAAAAGCCTCAACTTCGGGAACATTCATTTCATCTTAGTTTTACACAAAGATGGAGGCGTTTCTCGCAGAAAATCTCACATCTTGGATCTCTTCTCTAGATGGCTCGGAAAAGCTGAACTTCTGGGGTTTCGGTTTGAATGCACTATTCACGCTGAGCCGTACTCTGCTACATCTCCCTTTTCTCCATGCCGCGGCAAGGTTCTGGAACCCAGTGACGCACGTTTTTAGCTTCGGCGGCCAAGAGGTATGTCCCACTTTCGAAGATTTTCAGGTTTTGATGGAGTCTGAATGCTCTGAAGTGATCTTGCCCCAGCTCCGTTTTGGCCATGCCCAGGCTTTAGGGCGGATGTGTGGGCTCACGGCGCATGATGCTCGATCTCTGATCTGCAGTGGGGAACTGGACATCCTCGGCTTGATCCATCGCTTTTCCGATGTCGGTGACCGCAGCAACCATTATTGGCAAGGTTTCCGGCAACACGCCCTCTGCTTGTGTTTATTGTCTCACTTTCTGCTTTCCTCGGGCTTCGGCGGGGCTAGCATTCGCCTGATTGAAGTTGCCCAAGGCTTGAGAGAGGGAAAGAGCTGTATCGCCATGACCTTGGCTGAGACACTGATGGGCTTGGATTCTGTCTATCGCCGGGAGACGACTAGGTTTGCTGGGAGTCCACTGCTACTGCAGGTAATGTTTCCCACCCAACCTTACATATATATTTGCTCACATCACTCGACCCTCAGGCTCGGTTTTTCTCACAAAACCCTTGTCTTACTTTTCTCTCATCGTTCATCTCTCTGTTCTTTATTCTCTTATTTTCCATCCCTCCCCCAGGTATGGTTAATGGACAAGTTGCAGGTTATGGACTCTTGCCCGGCCTATTCAGCTCGAGGCTACTTCTTTCGGCAGTGCCTAGTCAATGCTCTTGACGAAAGGTGGTGGTTTGATTGGATGTGCAATTTATCCGCAGACCGTATTGCTTGGCGTTGTCCTTGGCTCAACCTCCCGGCAATGAGCTATAGTATGTCCCGGCTGATTGGGATCCAGTTGATTGGTCTAACCCACTGCGTATTCTATTTTCCGTTCCGGTTCCTGCGCCAGTTTGGTCACGATCAGATTTGCCCACCGGAGGGGATTGAGTACCCAGCTGCTTTCCCGATCCGAGGTGCACAGCTTGCCCGATATGCCACAGCATGGAGGACTAGAGAGCTCCTGGCTCCTGCTCTCACTTTCAGTTGCACTTTGTCTGACGAGTGCTTGGATTGGCTCAACGAGGAGGCACAAGTTGGGCCTAGCTTGGCATCAGATGCTTCGACCAGCTCTGGGAGGGGGCGCAGAGATACTTGACTCGACTATGCCCCAAATTTATTACTTTATTAGTATTTTCAAGTTTTCTTTATGAATGTAATAAAAAAAAGCAACCTCGATTGTATGCAAGAGCAGGAGAACTCTGTT
This sequence comes from Camellia sinensis, assembly GCF_055761805.1. Taxonomy (NCBI): domain Eukaryota; kingdom Viridiplantae; phylum Streptophyta; class Magnoliopsida; order Ericales; family Theaceae; genus Camellia; species Camellia sinensis. Next base: position 16,853,196 of record NC_138965.1, read on the forward strand.
TTGAAATCAATGAAATCGAAGGTTGTGATACTGAAAATTTTCCGCTTTGGTCCAAAAATGGTCTTAGTCGTAAAAAGATTAATTTGAACAAAGTCAACTTTTATTAAAACTTTTCAAAACTATTTTCGATGTGGATCAGAACTGGACACGCCGAAGATCTGTCACTGAGATGCACAACCCCAGATCCCTGCAACTGGAAAGTTGCCCCTAGTCTGAAGAACAATGCGGCACTTCATGGCAACGGAAAGTTGCCCCTAGTTTGAGTAACTTTGCACCGTCGCGGCAACGGAAAGTTGCCCCTAGTCTGAATAGCACTGTACCGGAGATCGCGATAAATGCTGATGGATAAAGATGACTGAGATGATCAAAATGGACAGAGTTGATCGGGGAAGAGTTTATGGCTGAACTTCAAGGTGAAGTTGCCTACGTATCCCAAAGATGGGAATCAAGCCTTACGTAGTTCAGGCTGAGGTTCACTCGAGTATTTTCACTCTCCTTTTGCGCTCTAACTTTTGCCAAGGCCGCCCTTTGCGGGTTTTCAACCTTGCGAGCTCAGTTTTTATATTTTCTAATTTTTTGTGCTCTGACTTTTGCTTAGGTCGCCCTTTCGGGTTTTCGGCCTAGCGAGCCTCTCAAGGGTAATATTTCTTCAACTTGTCCATATTGATCGGTTGTGAGAACTCCAAGCCATCTAGATCCATCAGAAACACAGCTCCACCTGACCAGATAGCTTTGATGATGTAAGGACCAGTCCAATTGGGTTTGAACTTGCCCCTTGGGTCGTGGATGGGAGCTCGGTTGTCTTTGAGCACCAAATCTCCTTCTTTCAGATTCCTGGACTTAACCTTCTTGTTAAAAGCCCGGGCAATTCTGCGTTGATAGCCTTGAATGTGGTACAGTGCTTTCAGTCTTCTTTCATCAAAGGGCATGAGTTCCTCAAATCTGCTCTGCTGCCAATCTGCTTCGGCTATTTGGCACTCAGCCAATACTCGTAACGACGGAACCTCAATCTCGATGGGTAGAACAGCCTCCATTCCATAGACCAATGAATACGGAGTCGCTCCAGTAGAAGTTCTGATTGAAGTCCTGTAGCCCCACAGAGCAAATGGCAGCTTATCTGGCCAATCCCGGTAGGTTCCCACCATCTTCTGCAGTATATGTTTGATATTCTTGTTGGCGGCCTCGACCGCTCTGTTGGTTTGCGGTCGGTATGTAGATGACTTATGGAAAGCCACGTTGTATTTTTCCAACAAGTCTATCACTTCTTTCTTGAAGTGGGAACCATTATCTGAAATTATCTCGTTTGGCACCCCGTAGCGACAGATGATGTTGTTTCTGATGAACTTTGCGACGTGCGACGCCTTCAACACCGCGTATGATTGGGCCTCGACCCACTTTGTGAAATAATCTATCACTACCAGGATAAACTCATGCCCGTTCGACCCCTTCGGGCTAACAGCTCCGATCACATCAATTCCCCAAACTGAAAAAGGCCATGGCGAAGTCATGTTGTACAGCTTTGACGGCGGGATGTTCATGCGGTTTGCATGAATTTGACACTTGTGGCATCGCCGAACAAAACTAATACAATCCTCCTCCATGGTTGACCAGTAGTAGCCCTGTCTGAGGATCTTTCTGGCCAGCATTACTCCATTCATGTGTGCACCGCACTCCCCTCCATGGATGGCCTCCATCAGGCGCTTCGACTCTTCAGCTTCTACATAGAGCTTATGCATTCCCAGATGACCCCTTTTGTATAGCTTACCCCCGCAGATGATGAATTGAACAGCCATTCTTCTGATGGCCCTCTTATCCTTGGCATTTGCCCCTAGTGGATACGTCTCCTTTTCCAAGAAGTTCCAAATGTCGTAATACCAGGGGTTGCCGTCCTGAGCCTCATCTATGGCGGAAATCGACTCGTATGCTGGCGCAAACTTTTGATCAATAATGACTGGACGCATCCAGACTCCGGACGGGATGTCTATCATAGAAGATAGAGTTGCTACTGAATCTGCGAACCAGTTGTTCTCTCTTACGAGGTGGGTGAAATTTAGCTTCTCAAACCGAGGAATTAACAAATCCAAGGTTTGGTGGTAAATTATCATCCTTTCCTCCTTGACTTTCCAGTCTCCTTTTGCTTGAGATACAACTAGGTTTGAGTCCCCAATGACGTCCAACCGTCTTGCCCCTAGTTCTAGGGCTGCTTCCAGGCCAGCAATACATGCCTCATACTCTGCTTCATTGTTCGAGACTTTGAACCGGAGCTTGAATGCTAAAGGGATACGGGAATCGTCAGGCGCTATCAGCAACACCCCTATCCCATACCCATACTAGTTCGACGCTCCGTCAAAGTGCATCGTCCAAGTTTCATCTTCGATGCGCAGAATGGCTTCATCTGGGAATAGGTACTCAACCGCTTCATCCCCCTCAATCGGGTGGTCGGCAAGGAACTCTGCTACCGCTCTTCCTTTTACTGACTTGCGCGTTACATACTTCAAATCAAATTCGGAGAGCAACAGCAGGCAACGAGCTAGCCTACCCGTAAGTGCTGGTTTCTCGAAAAGATATTTGATGGGATCCAAACGTGAAACCAACATTACAGAGTGAGCTAACAGGTAGTGCCGCAGCTTCCTGGTAGCCCATACCAAGGCCAAACAAGCCTTCTCCAGCGGTGTATAGCGGGTCTCGTAATCCAGCATCTTTTTGCTCAGATAGTAGATGGCCCTTTCCACTTTGTCTTCTGACTCCTGCGTGAGCATGCAGCCCATGGTAGTCTCAGTTACTGAAAGGTACAATATCAACGGTCTCCCCGGCTCTGGTGGTGACAACACGGGCGGGTTCTGTAGATATTCTTTGATCTGTTCAAAAGCTGCTTGACATCGGCCGTCCCATTGGAATTTCTTTCCTTTCTTTAGGAGACCAAAAAGTGGTTCACAAGTCAAGGTTAATTTAGAAATAAACCGTCTTATGAATTGCACTTTACCTAGAAAGCCTCGCACCTCCTTTTCAGTCCTTGGTGGTGGCATTTCTAAGATGGCCTTGATTTTGGAAGGGTCGACCTCGATGCCCCTTTGTGTAATCAGAAACCCTAGCATCTTCCCTGCTGTAACACCAAACGTGCACTTCTGGGGATTCAATCGCAGCCAAAACTCTCTGATCCTTTGAAAGAATTTTTGTAAGGCGGTGTAGTGGCCTTCTGTTTCTTTGGACTTGACAATCATGTCGTCCACATACACCTCGACCTCTTTATGGATCATATCATGCAATATTGTAGTTGCTGCCCGTTGATAAGTAGCTCCAGCATTCTTCAACCCAAATGGCATCACTCTATAACAATATGTACCCCACGGGGTAGTGAATGCAGTCTTCTCTCGGTCTTCAGGTGCCATTACTATCTGATTATAGACTGAGAAACCATCCATAAACGAAAGCAAGGCGTGTCCTGCCGTGAAATCCACCAATTCATCAATGTGTGGCAAGGGAAAGTCGTCCTTCGGACTGGCCCTGTTCAAATCTCTGAAGTCTACACAGATCCGAATTCTGCCATCCTTCTTTGGCACCGGAACAATGTTGGCCAACCAAGTTGGGTATTCGGATACCAGCAGGAAACCTGCGTCAATTTGCTTGGTGACTTCTTCCTTAATCTTGAGAGCCCAGTCCGGGCGGATCCTTCTGAGTTTTTGTTTGACAGGTCGGGCCTCGGGGTCAAGAGGGATCCGGTGCTGTACAATCTCAGGATCGATTCCAGGCATGTCTTCGTAGGACCACGCGAAAACATCTTTGAAATCTTTTAATAAAGCGACTAAGCACTCGCGTTCCTCCGAAGACAACGTGGACCCGATCTGGACCAGCCGCGGGTCCTTCTCAGTACCAACATTCACGGTAGTGATTTCATCCATTAAGGGTTTAACAAATCTTTCCTGCTCTTGATCAATTAACCGTTGCAAAACCGGAGGAATTTCTCCCTCGTTGTTTTCATCAAAATTTTGAAAATCCTGATTTAAGCAATAAATCAAAGGCACAGAAAAATACTTAGAAACCACATCCACATCATTCTCATTAAATATTTCCAAGCCGTCGGATTCCTCTGTTACAACAGACTCAAAAGAAAATGAAAATGACGACCTAGACAGGACTGTGGCATCCGGGTTATCACCCCCAGGAATACCGGACTCAGACTCAGCCGAGCTGGAACCTGATTCCGACGCACAAGATTCGGTGGAATCAGATTCCGGCTCACTACCTGACCCGGTGCTGCTAGATAAAAAGCCTTCTTCATATTGCCAGATGAGAGAAGGTGCGATAGATGCATCCAAGATAGGCGCTGGAAAGCCCGCAGCTATTTCATCCCCAATCATAGAAACCGAAGAGTTGTCCCCCAAGCACTCTTGGTCGATCAAAGGATCTGAAAGTAGACACGCCAGCGCTACCCCCATTTCAAGCTCTGTGCTCTCAGAATCCACTACTTTACACTGCTCAACCTCAGTTGGTGGGTCTGTCTGCGCTTCGGCAACGTCATCCCCAGGTAATTGTAAGTCAAAGAAGATTTTGAAACCAGGCACGCGCTTCCTCTCCGCGTTCAGCCATGGTTCTGGGAAGCCGCAGAATGGAAAGTCTTCCCCCTCCCGGACGAAGCGTCCGTTTACGGTACCCCAGATGGGCCTATGCATTAACTCAAATGGCTTCCCAGCCTTCTTTGCTCTGGCTCTTCCAGCCATTTCTTTCCCCTTCCTCACCCAGTCCTCTTTGGTGGGCAGATAACCCAATCCAAAGGTGTGAGGGTTGTGTGGCACTTCGGCCGATGCCGCGACGCCTTTCCGGCCGCTTCTTCCTAATCCCATTCCGAGGATATGTTGTAGCTTGTTCATGAGGTAGACAGATTGAGCACTGACGTACATACCCTCATTCACAGCCATGACATTCTGCACCACTCGAGCCTCGGCCAAAGTGAACCCCGATAAAAACACATCCTCCGTGCCGTGCTCGATCTCCAAGACAGGTGTGGACACTTCCGGCGGCGGATGGATTGATGAATTCCCAAAAACGATCGCTACCCCTTTCCCGTGAGGGTACTTTAGCATCTGATGTAGAGTGGAAGAGACTGCCTTGACCTGGTGCAACCACGGTCGCCCCAAAAGTAGGTTAAAGGTTGCGGGAACGTCCAAGATATGAAATTCAATGCTGTGTTGTCCTGGACCAACCTTGGTTTGAATTTTAACAGTCCCCATCACTTCTCTGCTGGTATTGTCGTATGCTCTGATCACTTGAGTAGTTGGGACGAAGTCCACGGGCTTCAACCTGATTGCATATGTCGTTCTGGTTGGGCAGACATTAATCGCAGACCCGGTATCAACAAGTACCACCGGTATCCACTTATCTCTACATTCCACAGAAATATAGAGAGGTTTGTTATGATTTGTGCCCTCAGACGGTAGTTCCTTGTCCGAAAAGGTTAATACCGGGGAACCTCCTCCCGGAAAAACCAGCCCAACCAGCTGTTCAGGCGTGGTGTCTATGGAGAGTTTGGACTTGTCCATAGCAGACAGGACAGCTTCCCTATGTATTCGTGATGCCATTAGCAGTCCCCAGATGGAGATGTCTGCTTGTATCTTTTTTAACTGTTTCAGCACAGCTTCCTCTTCAATCTGCTTCTCCTTCTGTTTCTCCGCTTCTCTATCCTTCCCGGATGCCTCGGGTTGGTCCAGGTGTGGGGGTTTGAAGTACCGCCCACTTCTCGTCATATGGTCAACCTCATCGAGGTACCAAGTGTCATCCGGTTGATTATTTCCCCAGTCTTCATCCGTGTGGGCAAGACATAAGTCATCGTCTTCCCACTACATCCCGTCGGCAGCCAACAGACACCTGTCTGGCTCCGGTTTAGTTGCACTCGCAGTACTCCCTGTCCACATGCTTGCAGCATTCTCTATCTTCGTGCACACAGCACTTTCAGTCCCCTCAGGGCCCTTAGCTTTCCTAATTCTCTCGGCATCCTCAAACTTTTCTCATTCCAGCTGCATCAGTACAGCTTTGTTTCAACAATTCCCGTATCCATAATGCCCAAGTCTCGAGCGGAATTCTTAGCACCGGCGCTCTCCGGCGATACAACTTGACTTCCGGCCATTCCGGCCACAGCTGATACTCCTGCCCCTGCCGGGCTCTGTTCTGGTTGGGCTTCCCCCACTTCATCTGGTTGATCCTCGAGCCATCCAGTGGCCTCCGCCGATTCCTCATAGTCGAACCAGTTGATTGACGCATCCCCCGGTTCCTGGTCATCGAAAAATTGCAGGTTGGCAAAGTCCTCTACGGCTGTCAGATCATCTGCCCCTAGCCCAGATCCATTCCCCCCGGATCATGCACAGCTCTACTGTCTCTGGCAATTCTATACCTAGCCCAATCCGGCTCGTTGATAGGATGTACTCGCTTGGATCATAGGCTCCCCCAGCAAAACTCTGTCCAGTCCCGGATTCAACAACCCCACTTTCTCCTGAAGTTTGCTCTTCCCCATCTCCGATGGCTACCACCGTCGGCTCTGGTTGGGTTGTGGAGATGTCCAACATGCACAAAAAGTCAGTGTAGTCGATGAGGAACACCTCCGGCTTGGGTAGGTGGGTGGGAGTAATATAGATGCTAGGATCGTAAGACACGACCCCAGTCCGGATAAAATTGATTCTATTGGGAGGGGGAGCTTGGTTATGTGGTGGGAGAGGGTTGGTTGTGACATTGGGTTTATCAGGAGGCGCGATCACCTGTTTGTCAATAAGATCTTGGATCTCATGACGCAATCTGAAACAACGGTCGGTGTCGTGACCGTGTTGTTGGTGATACGCGCAGTACTTTGCTGGGTCATGAGAGGGAGGGAGTGGATTTGGTAGTGGCTTCGGCTCCAGGGGTTTCAAATGCTTTTTCCTGATCAATACCCCTAGAGCTTTGGACAGGGGCATATATAATGGGGTGAAGGTTCTTTGGCCTCGAGGTTGGAATCTGGTGGTTTGTGTGTTGCTTCCGGACGCGCTGGAGAAGGGTGTGGCAGCCATGGGCCTTGGAGGGGGAGGGGGAGTGGTGGTGACCATACTGACTTCCGAGGCTCTTGTATTTGCAGCGCCACTCGAGCCCGCATTGTTGTTACGGTTGAAAGTCCTCCTCGGTTGTTCCCTGTCGTGGTCAAACAGACCTTGTTTCATTGCATCTTCGATTTGCACCCCCATCTCGTGTAAATCTGACAAAGTAGGAAAGGGGATTACAATCATTCTCTGCATCAACTTTGGGTGGAGATTGCGCACAATCATCCGAATTTGGTCCTTATTCGTGGGCCTCAAAGTCATCATTAACGCCTTTGCCCTCCATCGGATTATAAAGTCCGAGAAAGTTTCCTTGGGCTCTTGCCTTGTCGTTTCGAGATCACGAGTTGTAATCTCGATCTGAGTGTTGTACGAATATTGCGCGACAAAGGCCTCAGCCATTTCATCCCAATTCTTCTTCACTTCATCCTCTAACTTTGCGTACCAGTGGGCGGCCACACCCGACAGGGTTCGGCCGAATAACGAAAGCTTCTGTGGTCGCGTTAGGCCCATTGGCCGCAAGATGTCTGAGAACAGTCGGAGGTGGACCATGGGGTCCCCGGACCCGTCAAAGCGGTCAATTTGAGGCATTTTGAACCTATCGGGCAATGTTACGGCCACGTCGGTATATCCATCCTCGATATCCGGGATAGCCTTGACCCCTTGGGATTTCTTGAAGAGCTTCTCAAGTTTGCTCAATTTCAGAGCTGTATGATCAACCTCGAACTCGAAGGGAGAGTCCGGGTGATTGGGTGTATGGACCTTGGACAGTTGTGGCGGAAGCGGGGGCGGAGCTGGCCCCGTTGGAAGATTCGTGTCCTCTTGTAAGTTTTGGAGATTTGGCACGGCGTTCTGGGTGTTTGGCGGAGCGTTCTGAACAGTAGGTGTTTGCTCAGGTAATGGAGCCCCTGCCGGAGGAGGAATCTGGTGTGAAGCAGATGCCGCATTCTGCTGTTGCAGTCTGGTGATTAGTTCGGCCTGTTGGGCCATGATCGCGGCCTGCTGTTTGGAGAACTCCGCTTGACGGGCGGCATCATCATGCATCTGTCTCATGCTCTCCTGCATCTGACGCATTAGGGCCTCCATCCCTGATGTATTTTGCTGATCCATCTGACTAACTGGTATGTCTATTACTACAGCAGTAATTGAGACCTCAGTCCTATAGTCCTCTAATGAAGTAACCCACTGCTCTGACAACCTCTGTTCTGACACACTGCGCTTTTTCGGCTTTCTTTTGGTAACGGGGGGTAGAGAATGGAACACTGGCTGTCCGTCGATTAGATCCTCAGATCGATTGAGTCGACGACCTCGTGTCCAAAGTGCTTGGGGAATGCCTGCTGGGTTGGAAGCAATTGTGCTAGAACTGACCTAGCAAAAGATAAATAAAGCGAAAAGGAAATAAATAAACAGATAAACGGACAGCATACAGCTTAAAATAAAATGCATGACACACAGCCGGGCATAACAACACACAGTCAATAAGCTGAATACACACTGTCCTCAAACACTGATTATTATCCCTGTATCACTGTCCCCTAAAACAGAATCTGATACCCGCAGATAACTAATTCTCAAATAGTGGCTGATGCCCGCAGGCCTGATACCCATACTACTGAACTGATGCCCACAGGCCTGATGCCTAAACTCATATACTGAACTGATGCCCGCAGGCCTGATACTGACAATACTGAACTGATGCCCGCAGGCCTGATGCCCAAACCCATATACTGATACATGCATTCCTGTAGAGACGCACTCTAAAGCACATAACACATAAGTGAGAGCCAAAACACCCCTATGTTGGGGTAGGGTTTCCCTGTCCTATTTTGTCAGGAGCTAGGGTTTCACTACGCACGCAGCGGTTTCAAACAACCTATAAATGGGTAAGCAACCAGTCCTAGTTTGGAATGGTCACTATGGATCCGAATATGCACTAGGTCAAATGGTCAAAGAGGGTGCCCCGGTAAAACCGGGGTTTGTGTTCCCATACTGGCAGAGCCCACAACCGATCAGCCTTATGGTTATGCCTTGACAAGACAAGCCTCCGGCAAACCGTTCAGGAATAGCAGATGGAAAACACGGTGTCCTAGGCGCACCAATGCAAATGCAATGCAAAGAAACACACAAGTGTAGTCAAAAACAGATATCATGAGTTCGAGTCAAGTTCTCTAAATCCCCAGTGGAGTCGCCAGAAACTGTAGACGTCCCCCGAACACCCCGGGAGGAACGAGCTCCCGTTCTGTTCATTTGGGGTCACTACAGCTCAGGACTCTCAAATTTGTCACGGTTCTAAGTCTGAACCAAAGAGTCCAAATCCGGCAAATCGTTTTGAGAAAACAGATTTTGAAAGAAGTGCCAAACATGGACTGCTTTGCCCGATACAGAGTCGCCATCTAAATGTTTTTTAATGGGAAATTTAGGAAACCCTGACTCGTTTGCCTAAGGCCACATGTCCGTCATCACCAAAGTTGCCTCGGCTCAGGAACTTGGGTACGATTGGGGAAGGTCACTTCGTGAGCACCCCCGTTCGCCCGATCAAAGATCGGCCTCTACTAACCATGATATCAATTTTTGAAAACTTTGTGTGTCCTTATTCCGGTTATTAGCCTAGGTTACTATGTGATGTACACAGCATATAAGTATAGACTGGGTCACTCGAATTGGAACAAAACATTTCATGCTTGTTTATTTGAAAGATGGTTCGCTACTCGCAAGTAGGCTTAAAACATTTGATGATTTATTCCAATTTAAGTAACCCAACCTTCACCCACAGGCATCCAGGTGTAGACACCCCATTTTTGACCGACCTTAAGACTCAGACGTCACTGATTGAGCGCTTGGTGATGTTGCATAATGTGCTCGTTCAGAAGTTTCAGAGTTGCGGCCGTGAGCCCCGCCTCCGGACTTCCGAACCCTCTTTTGTGCTTTGCCTCGGTTTGCGAACCAGGCTCGGTTTTCTTTGTTTCTTTTCCTGAGGGGAGGGAGAGGTCCCGTAGACCATCTCTCAGTGGCCGTGGGCTACATTTGGTGGCCGTAGGCCATTTTGCCCATTTCGGAGCCCGGTTTCCGATTTTTCGGGACCGTTGGCCGTGTGCCTCGGTTCGGGACCGCTTAACCATCTCTGTTTGTTCTGATTTTTGGCATACTTCCTTTCTACTCCCTTTTGAGGGACACTGGGGTCTGATAAACCCACTTTGTGGACGAATGCCATTTTCGGTGCTTAACAGCCCATTTTCGGGACCTCGAACTGCGCGTTTTGGCCCCCGAACATTCGTTTTGCAACGGTTTTCGTTCATTTTTGGCAGGTACCTCTGTTTTATCACTAGGAAGGTCACTGAAGGGTGGGAGGCCAGCAATTGTTGCAGCAACCAGTTATATATCCTCCGACGCCCGTTTTTCACACTTCCGGGCTAATGTTGAACACCTTGGGGCCATTTTCTTGAACTTTGAACCACATACTTGTGATGTACACACATGGGAGGACCCTAAAAGTTGGTGGCCGGCCAGTAATTCCACCTGACCCTTTTGAACCCCTCCTTCCGGGCTAATGTTGAACACCTTGGGGCCATTTTCTTGAACTTTGAACCACATACTTGTGATGTACACACATGAGAGGACCCTAAAAGTTGGTGGCCGGCCAGTAATTCCACCTGACCCTTTTGAACCCCTCCGTTCGAGCTAATGTTGAACACCCTTGAGCCACTTTCTTGGACTTTTAACCACAGGGTTGTATTGTACACACATGGGAGGACACCATCATGTGGTGGCCGGCCACTAAACCAGCTTGACCCTTTTGACCCCTAGCCGGCCGGCTAGGGGATGTAGCCGGCCGGCCACCGGCAACAAAAATACTTGGCCGGCCATGATCCTCACACTGTCCACTTTACAGCTGTATAGCTTTATCCCCCAGAAAATATCTATATCCGGGGGATATTTTGTGGGGGAAAGTTGGCCTCCTTTTTCCCCCACCTTTACACCCTCTTTTGTTCCATATAACCAAGGGAAAACATCATATTTTGGGGTTAGAAAAAATTGTCTTCAAGCCTCAATACACATATCTCCCTCCATCTTTCTCATTTTCCTAAAAATCCCTAAGTCCTACACTTGTTTTCTTCATCACCACCAAGCTCTACCACCACCACTCCATTTCAGCAGCAAGGGGAAGAATTCCAGCAGCTAAGGGGTAACAAATTTGGTCCAAGAAGCAACAAAAGTTTTGGTCTTCAAGGGTGAGTTGCATTTCACCCTTTTGGGCCCTTTTCTTATATCTTTTGTAATCCCTCTATTCTTTTTGCTTTGAGCTCCGGCCATAACTGAAAGTGGCCTTCTTTTGAGCTCATTTTCATGTCTCATTAAGGGCTCAACCCTGTTTGAGCCCTCCATCTTGCACTTGCTTCATTATCCCTCTAAAATGTCATTTTCTTGCATAATATTTTTAGCTTGTGTGTGATTTGTTTTGGAGCATGTTGTAAACTGATAATAGGCTTATTTTGAGCTCCTCTTCAACATTGAAGAAGGGCTCAACACTGTTTGGGACTTCCATGTTGTACTCGCCTTTATACTCCCTTTTTGGTCCCATTTTTGCATGCTTTGGCAGCCTATTGTGCTTTGGTTTTTGGCCATTTTACAGCACTGAAAATAGTCTCATTTTGGTCCATTCTTCATGTTTCATTTAGGGCCTTCCATGGTTTGGGACCTCCATATGCCACTTCATGTTATATCTCTCTTTTGGTCCCCATTCTTGCATGTTTTGTTAGCCTATCATGCTTTTGTTTTTGGCCATTTTACAGTTCTGAAAATAGTTTTATTTTGGCCCATTCTTTATGTTTCATTAAGGGTCTTTGGCCGTTTGTGGAATGTTTTGTATACTTTGTGTTATAGCCACTTTTGAGCCCCATTTTGCATTGCATTTCTAGCATGTTTGTATACAGTTTTGGAGTTTTTACAGTTCTGCAAATAGTCATATTTTTGGTCCCTCTTCAATGTTGTAAAAGGGAATTTTTCAGTTTGGGCTTTGCATATACCACTTGCCTCTTTGGCCACCTTTTGGCCCTTTTTCTTGCATGGGAGTGCAGCCATACCTGTGTTTGTTTTCGGGGTTTTTGCAGTTCTGAAAAACATCATATTTTGGGCCCCTCTTCAACTTTGTTGAAGGGCCCTAACCTGTTTGAGGACATCAGCTATGAGTTGCTTCTTAATCCCATGTTTAGGGCATTTCTTGCATGCTAGTTTTGCCCTATCTTGGTTTGCTGTTTGGCCATGGTTTGTACTAGTAAAATGCTAATTTTGAGGCTGCCTTGCTTGTGTCTTTACATTGCATGTCCATATTTTGCATGTTTGGTATAGCTATAGGCCATTTCGAGTGCCAAAATTCGTGTTTCGGGACTATTCCGCGCATCGGATGTGTTTTCGCCTCATTTCGGGGCTGTTTTCCCCCACGTTTCATTGCTGAAAATCCATTAGCATGCTTGTATGCCATTTCCATGCCATTGCATTGCATATACCATTGCCTCGGTTTGCGTGCCCGTGTGCACGCATTTCGAGGCACTTCATTTTCATCCATCGGCCTCTTATGTGAGTGTGGCTGAGGCTCTCTCATGTTAGTATAAGTCCATGTTACATTCTATATTCCATTTTTGCCATATTGCATTGCGTATGCCATTGCCTCAGTTTGCGTGCCCGTGTGCACGCATTTCGAGGCACTTCATTTTCATCCATCGGCCTCTTATATGAGTGTGGCTGAGGGTCTCTCATATTAGTGTAAGCCCATATCACATTTCCATGTCATTCACACTGCGTATGCCATTGCCTGGGTTTGCGTGCCCGTGTGCACGCATTTCGAGGCACTTCATTTTCATCCATCAGCCTCTTACATGAGTGTGGCTGAGGCTCTCTCATATTAGTGTAAGCCCATATCACATTTCCATGTCATTCACATTGCATATGCCATCGCCTCGGTTTGCGTGCCCGTGTGCACGCATTTCGAGGCACTTCATTTTCATCCGTCGGCCTCTTATATGAGTGTGGCTGAGGCTCTCTCATATTAGTGTAAGCCCATATCACATTTCCATGTCATTCACATTGCATATGCCATTGTCTCGGTTTGCGTGCCCGTGTGCACGCATTTCGAGGCATCTCATTTTCACAGCATAGTGCATACTAGGTTGTATCTTAGATCGTATTCTGTCATTTTCTCAGTTTGCGTGCCCGTGTGCACGCATTTCGAGGCATGTCATTCCATAGCATTGTGTATGTTAGGATTGTATCTTAGTTGCATTTCATGCATGTCATGCATATTGCATCGTGTTCGGAATAGGAGTTAGCCCGGGCAGGGGAAACGAGGTGCATTTCGTACTCCGAGTGACGGAATGTGTCTCAATTCCCCAGTCATCGACACTCCGGATTATCCATGATGGAGTTAGGTTTTAGTTGTGTTTTCATGTGCATTCATCCTATATTGAATTGTGCATTTCGACTCCTCGGCCATCATGCCTCGGTATGCGTGATTGGTGGCACGAGGATCGAAACATGCATATATCTGTGAAAATACATTGCTATGCCTCTTTCCTGCTCTCTGTCGCAGCAAAATGAAGAATCAGCAATTTTTCGGGACTTGGCGCGTTTTCCAAGGATAACTGCTAAACAGAGGCTAATTGGGGCATCCCGGTGGATTTCCGCGCAAGGCAGCCCAAATGTACATCATCCATCAGAAGCAAGGCAGTCCCGGGCTTGCACGCCAGTTTTATTTGATTTCTTAGTTAATTCATTAATTAATTAGGAATTTGTATATTATTTGGACTGTAATATTTGGACTGTAATATTCTTTTATTTGGGACTGTATATTTATTCGGACCCTCTGCGCGAGGGCACAACTGTAATAAGTGTGCGTGTGTGTGTTGTATGTCTTCCAACCCCACGTCTTTCTCCCTTTTATTTATCCGCTTTGATGGTTAGATTAGGGCATGTTTAAATTAGCATACAGTATGACAGCATGTTTGCATCATTCATCTGTTTTGCATACATCGGGCTCGGCGCATCATACTAACTGCATCGTACTTTCAATTCCAAATTGAATACATGTTAGCTGTAGCATTTCATATGCCATGTTTAGAATAGCCGAGCCTATTTTAGTTGCATTTTTGTATGTGTTGCATTAGGCATTTCTGTATAATTAGGATCATGCATGGATTTCTAATTAGCTTTCTTTTTTGGCTTGGAGTACCCGGTAAGCTTTATGCTTTAGCATCCTTGCATGCGTGTGAGTGAATGCCATGATAGCATGCTTACCATGAAGCAATATGCTTATGTGATATAACTGCCTGAATGCCTGTGGGTGAAGGTTGGGTTGCTTAAATTGGAATAAATCATCAAATGTTTCAAGCCTACCTGCGGGTAGCAAACCATTTTCAAAAAGCGAACATGAAATGTTTTGTTCTAATTCAAGCGACTCAGTCTATACTTGTATGCTGTGCGCATCACATAGTAACCTAGGCTAATAACCGGAATAAGAACTCACAATGTTTTCAAAAATAGATATCATGGTTAGTAGAGGCCGATCTTTGATCGGGCGAGCGGGGGTGCTCACGAAGTGACCTTCCCCAATCGTACCCAAGTTCCCGAGCCGAGGCAACTTTGGTGATGACGGACACGTGGCCTTTTGGCACCGAGTCAGGGTTTCCTAAATTTCCCAAAATAAAATATTTAGGTGGCGACTCTGTATCTGGCAAAGCAGTCCATGTTTGGCATTTCTTTCAAAAATCTATTTTCTCAAAACGATTTGCCAGATTTGGACTCTTTGGTTCAGACTTAGAACCGTGACCACAAATCGAGTCCGAGCTGTAGCGAGGTCCCCCGCGGGCTTGTTACAGTTTCTGGCGACTCTACTGGGGATTTAGAGAACTTGACTCGAACTCTTGATATCTGTTTTTGACTACACTTAAGTGTTTCTTTGCATTGCATTGCATTGGTGCGCCTAGGACACCGTGTTTGCCATCTGCTATTCCTGAACGGTTTGCCGGAGGCTTGTCTTGTCAAGGCATGACCATAAGGCTGACCGGTTGTGGGCTCTGCCAGTATGGGAACACAAACCCCGGTTTTACCGGGGCACCCTCTTTGACCATTCGACCTAGTGCATATTCGGATCTATAGTGACCATTCCAAACTAGGACAGGTTGCTTACCCGTTTATAGGTTGTTTGAAACCGCTGTGTGCGTAGTGAAACCCTAGCTCCTGACAAAATAGGACAGGGAAACCCTACCCCAACATAGGGGTGTTTTGGCTCTCACTTATCTATTATGTGCTTTAGAGTGCGTCTCTACAGGAATGCATGTATCAGTATATGAGTTTGGGCATCAGGCCTGCGGGCATCAGTTCAGTATATGAGTTTGGGCATCAAGCCTGCGGGCATCAGTTCAGTATTATGGGTATCAGGCCTGCGGGCATCAGCCAGTATTTGAGAATCAGCTATCTGCAGGTATCAGATTCTGTTTTAGGGGACAGTGATACAGGGATAATAATCAGTATTTGAGGATAGTGTGTATTCAGCTTATTGACTGTGTGTGGTTATGCCCGGCTGTGTGTCATGCATTTTATTTTAAGCTGTTATGCTGTCCGTTTATCTGTTTATTTATTTCCTTTTCGCTTTATTTATCTTTTGCTAGGTCAGTTCTAGCACAATTGCTTCCAACCCAGCAAGCATTCCCCAAGCACTTTGGACACGAGGTCGTCGACTCAATCGATCTGAGGATCTAATCGACGGACAGCCAGTGTTCCATTCTCTACCCCCTGTTACCAGAAGAAAGCAGAAAAAGCGCAGTGTATCTGAACAGAGATCACCAGAACAGTGGTTTCCCCCATCAGTGGACAGTCGGATTGAGATCCCCATTGAGACAAATCTGCCAGTAGTTCAAATAGATCAAAACTGTATGGCGGCACCAACAGGAGTTGAGGAGATGATGCGCCAAATGCAAGAAACCATGCGGGCCATGCAGCAGGATGCCATTCGCCGAGATGAACTCGCCAAGCAACAGGCCGAGATTATGACCCAGCAGGCTGAGCTGATTACCAGACTGCAACAACAGAATACAGCGTCTGCTTCACAACAAATTCCTCCTCCGGCAGGGGCTCCATTACCTAAGCAGACACCTGCTGTTCAGAACGCTCCTCCAAACACCCGGAATACTGTGCCAACTATCCAGAACCTACAAGAGGACACTAACCTCCCAACGGGGCCAGCTCCGCCCCCGCTTCCGCCACAACTGTCCAAGGTCCATACACCCATTCACCCGGACTCTCCCTTCGAGTTCGAGGTTGATCATACAGCTCTGAAATTGAGCAAACTTGAGAAGCTCTTCAAGAAATCCCAAGGGATCAAGGCTATGCCGGATATCGAAGACGGATATACCGAGGAGGCTGTAACACTCCCCGATAGGTTCAAAATGCCACAAATCGACCGCTTTGACGGGACCGGCGACCCCATGGTCCATCTCCGACTGTTCGCAGACATCTTGCGGCCAATGGGCCTAACACGACCACAGAAGCTTTCATTATTCGGCCGAACCCTGTCGGGTGTGGCCGCCCACTGGTACGCAAAGTTAGAGGACGAAGTGAAGAAGAATTGGGATGAAATGGCTGAGGCCTTTGTCACGCAATATTCGTACAACACTCAGATCGAGATTACAACTCGTGATCTCGAAACGACAAGGCAAGAGCCCAAGGAAACTTTCTCAGATTTTGTAATCCGATGGAGGGCAAAGGCGTCAATGATGACTTTAAGGCCCACAGATAAGGATCAAATCCGGATGATTGTGTGCAATCTCCACCCAAAGTTGATGTAGAGAATGATTGTAATCCCCTTTCCTACTTTCTCAGATTTACACGAGATGGGGGTGCAAATCGAAGATGCAATGAAACAAGGTCTGTTTGACCACGACAGGGAACAACCGAGGAGGACTTTCAACCGTAACAACAATGCGGGCCCGAGTGGCGCTGCAAATACAAGAGCCTCGGAAGTTAGTATGGTCACCACCACTCCCCCTCCCCCTCCAAGGCCCATGGCTGCCACACCCTTCTCCGGCGCGTCCGGAAGCAACACACAAACCAACAGATTCCAACCGCGAGGCCAAAGAACCTTTACCCCACTATACATGCCCCTGACCAAGGCTCTAGGGGTATTGATCAGAAAGAAGCATTTGAAACCCCTGGAGCCAAAGCCACTACCAAATCCACTCCCTCCCTCTCATGACCCGTCAAAATACTGCGCATATCACCAACAACACGGTCACGACATCGACCGTTGTTACAGATTGCGTCATGAGATCCAAGATCTTATCGACAAACAGGTGATCGCGCCTCCCGATAAACCCAATGTCACAACCAACCCTCTGCCACCACATAACCAAGCTTCTCCTCCCAACAGAATCAATTTTATCCAGGCTGGGGTCGTGTCTTACGATCCTAGCATCTATATTACTCCCACCCACCTACCCAAGCCGGAGGTGTTCCTCCCCAATTGCACTGACTTCTTGTGCATGGTGGACATCTCCAAAACCCAACGAGAGCCGATGGTGGTGACCGTCGAAGATGGGGCGGGGCAAATTTCGGGAGAGGATGAGATTGTTGAATCTGGGGATGAACAGAGTTTTGCTGAGGCAGCCTACAATCCAAGCGAGTACATCTCATCAACAAGCCAGAATGGGCTGGGTATAGAACTGCCAGAGACAAGAGAACTGTGTGTAATCCAGGGAGACGGATTCAGGCTAGGGGCAGATGATCTGACAGCCGTAGGGGAGGACTTTGCCAACCTGCAATTTTTCGATGACCAGGAACTGGGGTATGCGGCAATCAATTGGTCCGACTATGAGGAATCGGCAGAGGCCACTGGATGGCTCGAGGATCAACCAGATGAAGTGGGGGAAGCCCAACCAGAACAGAGTCTGGCAGGGGCAGGGGTATCAGCTGTGGCCGGAATGGCCGAAAGTCAAGTTGTATCGCCGGAGAGCGCCGGTGCTAAGAATTCCGCTCGAGACTTGGGCATTATGGATACAGGAATTGTCGAACAACCAGCTGTACTGAGGCAGCTGGAACAAGAAAAGTTTGAGGAGGCTGAGAGAATTAGGAAAGCTAAAGGCCCTGAGGGGACTGAAATTGCTGTGTGCACGAAGATAGAGAATGCTGCGAGCATGTGGACAGGGAGTACTGCGAGTGCAACTAAACCGGAGCCAGACAGGTGTCTGTTGGCTGCCGACGGAATGTGGTGGGAAGACGATGACTTATGTCTTGCCCACACGGACGAAGACTGGGGAAATAATCAACCGGATGACACTTGGTACCTTGATGAGGTTGATCATATGACGAGAAGTGGACGGTACTTCAAACCCCCACACCTGGACCAACCCGAGGCATCCGGGAAGGATAGAGAAGCGGAGAAACAGAAGGAGAAGCAGATTGAAGAGGAAGCTATGCTGAAACAGTTAAAAAAGATACAAGCAGACATCTCCATCTGGGGACTGCTAATGGCATCACGAGTACATGGAGAAGCTGTCCTGTCTGCTATGGACAAGTCCAAACTCTCCATAGATACCACGCCTGAACAGCTGGTTGGGCTGGTTTTTCCGGGAGGAGGTTCCCCGGCATTAACCTTTTCGGACAAGGAACTACCGCCTGAGGGCACAAATCATAACAGACCTCTCTATATTTTTGTGGAATGTAGAGATAAGTGGATACCAGTGGTACTTGTTGATACCGGGTCTGCGATTAATGTCTACCCGACCAGAACGGCATATGCAATCGGGTTGAAGCCCGTAGACTTCGTCCCAACTACCCAAGTGATCAGAGCATACGACAATACCAGCAGAGAAGTGATGGGGACTGTTAAAATTCAAACCAAGGTTGGTCCAGGACAACATAGCATTGAATTTCATTTCTTGGACGTTCCTGCAACCTTTAACCTACTTTTAGGGCGACCGTGGTTGCACCAGGTCAAGGCAGTCTCTTCCACTCTACATCAGATGCTAAAGTACCCTCACGGGAAAGGGGTAGCGATCGTTTTTGGGAATTCATCAATCCATCCGCCGCCGGAAGTGTCCACACCTGTCTTGGAGATCGAGCACGGCACGGAGGATGTGTTTTTGTCGGGGTTCACTTTGGCCGAGGCTCAAGTGGTGCAGAATGTCATGGCTGTGAATGAGGGTATGTACGTCAGTGCTCAATCTATCTACCTCATGAACAAGCTAAAACATACTCCCGAGATGGGATTAGGGAGAAGCGGCCGGAAGGGCGTCTCAGTGTTGGCCGAAGTGCCACACAACCCTCATACCTTTGGACTGGGTTATCTGCCCACCAAAGAGGACTGGGTGAGGAAAGGAAAAGAAATGGCCAGAAGAGCCAGGGCAAAGAAGGCTGGGAAGCCATTTGAGTTAATGCATAGGCCCATCTGGGGTACCCTAAACGGACGCTTCGTCCGGGAGGGGGAAGATTTTCCATTCTGCGGCTTCCCGGAGCCATGGCTGAACGCGGAGAGGAAGCGCGTGCCTGGTTTTGAAATCTTCTTCGACATACAATTACCTGGGGATGACGTTGCCGAAGCGCAGACAGACCCACCAACTGAGGTTGAGCAGTGTAGAGCAGTGGATCCTGAGAGCACAGAGCTTGAAATGGGGGTAGCACTGGCGCGTCTACTATCAGATCCTCCGATCGACCAAGAGTGCTTGGGGGATAACTCTTCGGTTTCTATGATTGGAGATGAAATAGCTGCGGGCTTTCCAGCGCCGATCTTGGATGCATCTATCGCACCTTCTCTCATCTGGCAATATGAAGAAGGCTTTTTATCTAGTAGCTCCGGGTCAGGTAGTGAGCCGGAATCTGATTCCACCAAATCTTGTGCGTCGGAATCAGATTCCAGCTCGACTGAGTCTGAGTCTGGTATTCCTGGGGGTGATAACCCGGATGCCACAGTCCTGTCTAGGTCGTCATTTTCATTTTCTTTTGAGTCTGTTGTAACAGAGGAATCTGACGGCTTGGAAATATTTAATGAGAATGATGTGGATGTGGTTTCTGAGTATTTTTCTGTGCCTTTGATTTATTGCTTAAATTAGGATTTTCAAAATTTTGATGAAAACAACGAGGGAGAAATTCCCCTAGTTTTGCAACGGTTAATTGATCAAGAGCAGGAAAGATTTGTTAAACCTTTAATGGATGAAATCACTACTGTGAATGTTGGTACTGAGAAGGACCCGCGGCTGGTCCAGATCGGCTCCATGTTGTCTTTGGAGGAGCGCGAGCGCTTAGTCGCTTTATTAAAAGATTTCAAAGATGTTTTCACGTGGTCCTACGAAGACATGCCTGGAATCGATCCTGAGATTGTACAGCACCGGATCCCTCTTGACCCCGAGGCCCGCCCTGTCAAACAGAAACTCAGAAGGATTCGCCCGGACTGGGCTCTCAAAATTAAGGAAGAAGTCACCAAGCAAATTGACGCAGGGTTCCTGCTGGTATCTGAATACCCAACTTGGTTGGCCAACATTGTTCCGGTACCAAAAAAGGATGGCAGAATTCGGGTCTGTGTAGACTTCAGGGATTTGAACAGGGCCAGTCCGAAGGACGACTTTCCCTTGCCACACATTGATGAATTGGTGGATTTCACGGCAGGACACGCCTTGCTTTCATTTATGGATGGTTTCTCAAGCTATAATCAGATAGTAATGGCACCCGAAGACCGGGAGAAGACTGCGTTCACTACCCCGTGGGGTACATATTGTTATAGAGTGATGCCATTCGGGTTGAAGAATGCTGGAGCTACTTATCAACGGGCAGCAACTACAATATTGCATGATATGATCCATAAAGAGGTCGAGGTGTATGTGGACGACATGATTGTCAAGTCCAAAGAAAGAGAGGGCCACTACACCGCCTTACAAAAATTCTTTCAAAGGATCAGAGAGTTTCGGCTGTGATTGAATCCCCAGAAGTGCACGTTTGGTGTTACAGCAGGGAAGATGCTAGGGTTTCTGATTACACAAAGGGGCATCGAGGTCGACCCTTCCAAAATCAAGGCCATCTTAGAAATGCCACCACCAAGGACTGAAAAGGAGGTGCGAGGCTTTCGGGGTAAAGTGCAATTCATAAGATGGTTTATTTCTAAATTAACCTTGACTTGTGAACCACTTTTTGGCCTCCTGAAGAAAGGAAAGAAATTCCAATGGGACGGCCGATGTCAAGCAGCTTTTGAGCAGATCAAAGAATATCTACAGAACCCACCCGTGTTGTCGCCACCAGAGCCGGGGAGACCGTTGATATTGTACCTTTCGGTAACTGAGACTACCATGGGCTACATGCTCGCGCAGGAATCAGAAGACAAAGTGGAAAGGGCCATCTACTATCTGAGCAAAAAGATGCTGGATTACGAGACCCGCTATACACCGCTGGAGAAGGCTTGTTTAGCCTTGGTATGGGCTACCAGGAAGCTGCGGCACTACCTGTTAGCTCACTCTGTAATGTTGGTTTCGCGTTTAGATCCCATCAAATATCTTTTCGAGAAACCAGCACTTACGGGTAGGCTAGCTCGTTGGCTGCTGTTGCTCTCCGAATTTGATTTGAAGTATGTAACGCGCAAGTCAGTAAAAGGGAGAGCGGTAGCGGAGTTCCTTGCCGACCACCCGGTTGAGGGAGATGAAGCGGTTGAGTACCTATTCCCAGATGAAGCCATTCTGCACGTCGAAGATGAAACTTGGACGATGTACTTTGACGGAGCGTCAAACCAGTACGGGTATGGGATAGGGGTGTTGCTGATAGCGCCTGACGATTCCCGTATCCCTTTAGCATTCAAGCTCCAGTTCAAAGTCTCGAACAATGAGGCAGAGTATGAGGCATGTATTGCTGGCCTGGAAGCAGCCCTAGAACTAGGGGCAATACGGTTGGACGTCATTGGGGACTCAAACCTTGTTGTGTCTCAAGCAAAAGGAGATTGGAAAGTCAAGGAGGAAAGGATGATAATTTACCACCAAACCTTGGATTTGTTAATTCCTCGGTTTGAGAAGCTAAATTTCACCCACCTCGTAAGAGAGAACAACAGGTTTGCAGATTCACTAGCAACTCTATCTTCCATGATAAACATCCCGTCCGGAGTCCGGATGCGTCCAGTCATTATTGATCAGAAGTTTGTGCCAGCATACGAGTCGATTTCCGCCATAGATGAGGCTCAAGACGACAACCCCTGGTACTACGACATCTGGAACTTCTTGGAAAAGGAGACGTATCCACTAGGGGCAAATGCCAAGGATAAGAGGGCCATCAGAAGAATAGCTGCTCAGTTCATCATCTGCGGGGGTAAGCTGTACAAAAGGGGTCATCTGGGAATGCATAAGCTCTGTGTAGAAGCTGAAGAGTCAAAGCGCCTGATGGAGGCCATCCATGGAGGGGAGTGCGGTGCACATATGAATGGAGTAATGCTGGCCAGAAAGATCCTCAGACAGGGCTACTACTGGTCAACCATGGAGGAGGATTGTATTAGTTTTGTTCGGCGATGCCACAAGTGTCAAATTCATGCGAACTGCATAAACATCCCGCCGTCAAAGCTGTACAACATGACTTCGCCATGGCCTTTTTCAGTCTGGGGAATTGATGTGATCGGAGCTGTTACCCCGAAGGGGTCAAACGGGCATGAGTTTATCCTGGTAGCGATAGATTATTTCACAAAGTGGGTCGAGGCCCAATCATACGCGGTGTTGAAGGCATCGCACGTCGCAAAGTTCATCAGAAACAACATCATCTGTCGCTACGGGGTGCCAAACGAGATAATTTCAGATAATGGTTCCCACTTCAAGAAAGAAGTGATAGACTTGTTGGAAAAATACAATGTGGCTTTCCATAAGTCATCTACATACCGGCCGCAGACCAACGGAGCGGTTGAGGCCGCCAACAAGAATATCAAGCATATACTGCAGAAGATGGTGGGAACCTATCGGGATTGGCCAGACAAGCTGCCATTTCCTCTGTGGGGCTACAAGACTTCAATCAGAACTTCTACTGGAGCAACTCCATATTCATTGGTCTATGGAATGGAGGCTGTTCTACCCATCGAGATTGAGGTTCCGTCATTACGAGTATTGGTTGAATGCCAAATAGCCGAAGCAGATTGGCAGCAAAGCAGATTCGAAGAACTCATGCTCTTTGATGAAAGAAGACTGAAAGCACTGTACCACATCCAAGGCTATCAACGCAGAATTGCCCGGGCTTTCAATAAGAAGGTTAAGTCCAGGAATCTGGAAGAAGGAGATTTGGTGCTCAAAGACAACCGAGCTCCCATCCACGACCCAAGGGGCAAGTTCAAACCCAATTGGACTAGTCCTTACATCATCAAGGCTATCTGATCAGGTGGAGCTGTGGTTCTGATGGATCTAGATGGCTTGGAGTTCTCACAACCGATCAATATGGACAAGTTGAAGAAATATTACCCTTGAGAGGCTCGCTAGGCCGAAAACCCGAAAGGGCGACCTAGGCAAAAGTCAGAGCACAAAAAATTAGAAAATTTAAAAACTGAGCTCGCAAGGTTGAAAACCTGCAAAGGGCGGCCTTGGCAAAAGTTAGAGCGCAAAAGGAGAGTGAAAATACTCGAGTGAACCTTAGCCTGAACTACGTAAGGCTTGATTCCCATCTTTGGGATACGTAGGCAACTTCACCTTGAAGTTCAGCCATAAACTTTTCCCCGATCAACTCTGTCCATTTTGATCATCCCAGTCATCTTTATCCATCAGCATTTATCGCGATCTCCGGTACAGTGCTGTTCAAACTAGGGGCAACTTTCCGTTGCCGCGACGGTGCAAAGTTACTCAGACTAGGGGCAACTTTCCGTTGCCATGAAGTGCCGCATTGTTCTTCAAACTAGGGGCAACTTTCCAGTTGCAGGGATCTGGGGTTGTGCATCTCAGTGACAGATCTTCGGCGTGTCCAGTTCTGATCCATATCGAAAATGGTTTTGAAAAGTTTTAATAAAAAAAAATCGACTTTGTTCAAATTAATCTTTTTACGACTTAGACCATTTTTGGACCAAAGCGGAAAATTTTCAGTACCACAACCTTCAATTTCATTGATTTCAAAACAGAGTTCTCCTGCTCTTATATACAATCGAGGTTGCTTTTTAGTACATTCATAAAGAAAACTTGAAAATGCTAAATAAGCAATAAATTTGGGGCATAGTGGAATCAAGTATCTCTGCGTCCCCTCCCTGAGCTGGACGAAGCATCTGATGCCAAGCTAGGCCCAACCTGTGCCTCCTCGTTGAGCCAATCCAAGCACTCATCGGACAAAGTGCAACTGAAAGTGGAAGCAGGGGCCAGGAGCTCTCTAGTCCTCCATGCTGTGGCATATCGGGCAAGCTGTGCACCCCGGACCGGGAAAGTGGCTGGGTACTCAATCCCCTCCGGTGGGCAGGTCTGATCATGACCAAACTGACGCAGGAACCGGAACGGAAAATAGAATACGCAGTGGGTTAGACCAATCAATTAGATCCCAATCAGCCGGGACATACTATAGCTCATTGCTGGGAGGTTGAGCCAAGGACAACGCCAAGCAATGCCATCTGCGGACAAATTGCACATCCAATCAAACCACCACCTTTCGTCAAGAGCATTGACTAGGCGCTGCCGAAAGAAGTAGCCTCGAGCTGAATAGGCCGGGCAAGAGTCCACAACCTGCAACTTATCCATTAACCATACCTAGGGGAGGGATGGAAAATGAGAGAATAAAGAACAGAGAGATGTACGATGAGAGAAAAGTAAGACAAGGGTTTTGTGAGAAAAACAGAGCCTGAGGGTCGAGTGATGTGAGCAAATATATATGTAAGGTTGGGTGGGAAACATTACCTGCAGCAGCAGTGGACTCCCAGCAAACCTAGTCGCCTCCCGACGATAGACAGAATCTAAACCCATCAGCGTCTCGGCTAATGTCATAGTGACGCAGCTCTTTCCCTCTCTCAAGCCTTGGGCAACTTCAATTAGGCGAATGCTAGCTCCGCCGAAGCCCGAGGAAAGCAGAAAGTGAGACAACAAACATAAACAGAGGGCGTGTTGCCGAAAACCCTGCCAATAATGGTTGCTGCGGTCACCGGCGTCGGAAAAACGATGGATCAAGCCGAGGATGTCCAGTTCCCCACTGCAGATCAGAGATCGAGCATCATGCACCGTGAGCCCACACATTCGCCCTAAAGCCTGAGCATGGCCAAAACGGAGCTGGGGCAAGATCACTTCAGAGCATTCAGACTCCATCAAAACCTGAAAATCTTCGAAAGTGGGACACATCTCTTGGCCGCCAAAGCTAAAAACATGCGTCACTAGGTTCCAGAACCTTGCCGCGGCATGGAGAAAAGGGAGCTGTAGTGGAGTACGGCTCAGCGTGAATAGTGCATTCAAGCTGAAACCCCGGAAGTTCAGCTTTTCCGAGCCATCTAGAGAAGAGATCCAAGATGTGAGATTTTCTGCGAGAAACGCCTCCATCTTTGTGTAAAACTAAGATGAAATGAATGTTCCCGAAGTTGAGGCTTTTATAGAGGGAAAAACACTATTCAGGAGGACACGTGTCAAAAACTAGGTGGCTGCAGGAATAAGTGGCCGGTCGGCCACCTTTTCTGGCTGGCCGGCCATCTGCTTTTCACAAAACTGGCCGGCCGGCTCTCTCTCTCCATAAAATTGGCCGGCCGGCTCCCAAAGGTGGCCGGCAATGCTGCAGTGTATCTCCTTGGCCCTGTTTTACCCTTCGAGGGAAAGTTTCAAGTATTTCCGTGCAAACTGGAGAGTCAAAGGCCTTCATTTCCCCCTGTTTCGAATGTGTTCCAGTGCCCAGATCGTCCGAAGTACACTCTGTTGTTGTTGAGTTTTGTTTATCAAGTTGTTGTTTTGATTATCGAGTTGTTATTTTGCTTATCGAGTTGTTTGTCGAGCGGACATGTTTCGTGTTTTCGAGTCATTGCTCTCTGATTAAACAATCTTTGTTTAGGTCTTGTTTATTTACGTTGTCAACACTGTTGTATTTTGCTTATTGAGTTGTAAACTTCCTAAGGTTCTGTTATATCTTAGTAAGTTGAGTTGCTTAGTCTGTTGCGTCGGTTCACTACCTGACTTGGTGATTACACAATGCACATTCCCATTCAATTTCATTTTTGTGCGAAATAAAATGATGCGATACGATGCTAAAAGTTTAAAGTACAAACACCTTTTCAAAAGCTGTTTCATTCCGTCATGTTTTACAATGAACAAAGGTACAAGTTTTACAAAAAATAAAACTGCCTAACAATGTGCAAAGTGCTACAAACTACTAGCAAAAAAGAAAAATAAAGCAGGAAACAGCAGCATCAATGTCCTCGGGAGCGGGAATGAGAAGCACTCCTCATCCTCTTCTGCGGAACAACCTCTGCACCACCATCATCATCTGAGTCGGAGCTGTCATCCTCAGGATCCCCCTCAGCCTCGCCTCTGTTCCCCGAACCAAGACCGGAGCCCCCCTCCTTAGCAGATGTCTCTGACTGACGATCGGTAGCCTCCTCCTCCTCTCATTATCCTCCTCCTCCTCCTCCTCATCAGGCTCCGCCTCTACAACGTGAGCCCTGCGTCTGCGGACAGGCCCTCCTCGAGCTCCTCGAAAAGGCCTAGATGGCCCGGCTCCTTGGAAAGGCCGGGATGGCCCAGCCCCCTGAAAAGGCCCGGATGACCCAACTCCCTGAAACGGCCCAGATGGCCCAGCTCCCCAAGGAGGCCCAGGTGGCCTGGCCTGCGGCTGACCGGACCATGAAGGCATCTGAAAACAAAGAGTTCAATTCAAATACATCAGTCCAAATATATACATCAGATGCAGACACAAGCAAAGGCTACGTGAAGTGGGTGCATGTAAATACAGTGTACAAGTGGGATGTGTGTCAGATGTGCTCTACACAAGTAGTCTATCGATGCAGTAGAAATCAACATGTCATCAGAAGTATGATAAATGCCAGAAAACTGAAGGGTACCTGAATGCTCGCGATAGACAACTGTGCCTCCCTCCGCAGGACCATGCCCTCGAGTGTGGCCACCAGTCCAACCACCTCCTCCATGTACCCTCGCGGTGGCTGTAAATATGAGCTCATAATCATCAGTGAATAAAAGAATGTCTAAACGTCTAAATGATGAATGAAAAACAGTGGAGCATACCAGCGGTGAGTCAGGATCAATGGCGTATCGATCACTGGGCATCGGAGGCTCTAGCGGGATGGGAGTCGGAGAAATAGCCCCATACTGCCACACCATCAACTCGGTTAGCATATCTGGCCATCCAGGATGAGGATAAGTCGACGGAATCGGAGGAACCGGTCTACCCCCACCTCTAGATGCACCAGCCCCGCTGGCAGAAGGGGCGTCTGCAGCCCGAGCCCGAGCCTGGCCCGAGGATGACATACCAGCAGGCCTCGTCATCGGGGTGCGAGCTCCCGTCAATGGAGGCATCAAATATATGTGACGGTAAGCGGCGTAGTCCCCTCCTCAAGATATAGTAAAGCATCACTACCCAGCATGGCGCCGACTACCTCTGAGAAAGAGAGCCTGTCAGCGGTCTGCATACTGACTGGGGGTACTGCGGGAGGATCCTGAGAAAGATACCCCCATACCTGACGCAGAAAGCGTTCCCCCAGAAACCATGCCCTGCCAACCAGCCCTTCGAGCAGGACCCTATACTGGGAGGTGTTCGACCCTCCGGTATACTGAAGTCGGAGACCATCACCCAGGGGCACCCAGGGCTGCCATGTAATCTGCGGATGATAAATGCATAAACCAATCAGAAATCGGGAATATACAGAGCAAATCAAAGATGAAAATGAAAGGAACTGAAAGTTCTGAAGTACCTCCGAATGTCGCACAGTGTCAAAGTACTGTCGCAGGTAAATGAGAGTCTCTCGGGGTCTCGGCCGGTGCGAGCCCTCGAACACTAGTGAATATGGGGTCATGGGAGGCCCTGCCACCTCCAACTTTGGGGCTAATGCTGGTAAGTATACATAGACCCATAGCTGAGAAAAACAGTGCAGAATGTAAGTACGAAATGCTGAGAGCAAAATACAGACTGTAAAAGTGCGCTGTGTGTGCAATGTACAAGTAATGAAGAGCAGAAATGTAAATCAAGGGGACAAAAAAGTACCTCCCAGGCTCTCCAGTAGCCGCCAAGTAAATCTCCCCGCCCGCGGGAGGTTGCGCTCATATAAAAGTAAAGGGTAGCCAGGCCGGCGCCACCCCAGTCATATCGACTGACCTGTGATAGGTCAACCAGAGCGCTTAGCAGGTATAGCTCGACTGTGTTCCCTCTATCGGCGAATAGGGTAATCTCGAAGAGGAACATAAGGAAACCACGGGCGTACTGCTCCGTCTCCTCAAGAGTCTCGGGCACCATCTCCGCCCGCCAGAAGTGGGAAGAGAACCAAGTGTATCGGACTCTCCCAGAAACCCTGTCAACAGGCGGGCGAGCCCCCAATAGATACATCCAAGCGGCCTCCCACTCGCCCATATCCTCATCATAGGGGATGGGCCAACCTCCTATGTCCAAGCCAGTCAACACAGCGAAGTCTAGAGGCGTCATGGTCATGTCTCCAACGGCAGAGAAATGAAAGGAGTTGGTGGTGTCCCACCATCTCTCTACCAGTGCCGCCATCAGTGTCCTCCTGGCAGGACAACGTGATAATCCAGCGCAAAAGGCCCCGAACCCTGCCAAGTCTACTAAATCTCGGACACCCTCCGGGAGCTCAACGTACCAGTCCCGCGCGGCGGTGGAACCATACCCCCGTACACTGCGAGAACCAACCTGCATTCAGAATGAATACATGTGTCAATAATGAAATGAATGGGCTGCGTGCCAATGGAATGAAATGGGCTGTGTGCCGATGAAATGAAGTGGGCTGTGTGTTCACTATTCTAATCTGGGCTGCGTGTTCAGAAAATTTGAAGTTTGCGCTGCGTGTTCAACTTTCAATCAGTGTGGGCTGCGTGTTCACTATTCTAATCTGGGCTGCGTGTTCAGAAAATTTGAAGTTTGGGCTGCGTGTTCAACTTTCAATCAGTGTGGGCTACGTGTTCACTATTCTAATCTGGGCTGCGTGTTCAGAAAATTTGAAGTTTGGGCTGCGTGTTCAACTTTTAATCAGTGTGGGCTGCGTGTTCACTATTCTAATCTGGGCTGCGTGTTCAGAAAATTTGAAGTTTGGGCTGCGTGTTCAACTTTCAATCAGTGTGGGCTGCGTGTTCACTATTCTAATCTGGGCTGCGTGTTCAGAAAATTTGAAGTTTGGGCGGCATGTTCAACTTTCAATCAGTGTGGGCTGCGTGTTCACTATTCTAATCTGGGCTGCGTGTTCAGAAAATTTGAAGTTTGGGCTGCGTGTTCAACTTTCAATCAGTGTGAGCTGCGTGT
Source organism: Camellia sinensis (assembly GCF_055761805.1). Classification (NCBI taxonomy): domain Eukaryota; kingdom Viridiplantae; phylum Streptophyta; class Magnoliopsida; order Ericales; family Theaceae; genus Camellia; species Camellia sinensis. Next base: position 16,882,667 of record NC_138965.1, read on the forward strand.
TCACTATTCTAATCTGGGCTGCGTGTTCAGAAAATTTAAAGTTTGGGCTGCGTGTTCAACTTTCAATCAGTGTGGGCTGCGTGTTCACTATTCTAATCTGCGCTGCGTGTTCAGAAAATTTAAAGTTTGGGCTGCGTGTTCAACTTTCAATCAGTGTGGGCTGCGTGTTCACTATTCTAATCTGGGCTGCGTGTTCTGAAAATTTAAAGTTTGGGCTGCGTGTTCAACTTTCAATCAGTGTGGGCTGCGTGTCCACTATCTAATCTGGGCTGCGTGTTCAGAAAATTTGATGTTTGGGCTGCGTGTTCAACTTTCAATCAGTGTGGGCTGCGTGTTCACTATTCTAATCTGGACTGTGTGTTCAGAAAATTTAAAGTGTGGGCCGTGTGTTCACTTTCGAATTCGGGCTGTGTGTTCGACAAATCAGTGATTGAGCCGTGTGTTCACCTCTTAACTAATGTGTACTGTGCGTTCGCAATTAATTAATGAGCCGAGTGTTCAGAAATTCGAGTGTTTAAACTACATGTTCAGGATGCAAGCAAAGTACTATGTCACAAGCTAAACTGCGTGTTCAAGCATAGCAAAGGTGCGAAATATACGAAAAATGCAGAAAATGAAGTAAATACCTCTCGGGCCTCATGAGAGAGGTGATGCTCTGGCTCTCGGAGAAGCAGATCCCCAGGTGCTCGCTCATCAAAATTAGTAAAATGACGGAAAACGGCACGCGGAAGGACATGTGCCGGCGGAGCATACCTCCCGCGAATAAAAGGGCGGACCCTCGGGGGTAGAGTCATGGGATCAAAATCATCTCCGGCACCTGGAAAGCCTCCGCCGTGGGGAGAATTACCCGCCATTTTCAAAGAATCTGCAAAAGGAGCAAAAATGAGCGAAAATGAGCCAAAATTGGAAAAAGTCAACAAAAGTCAACTCTCGGGAAATGAAAAAGTCAACAAAAGTCAACTCCCGAGAAAATCTTCCAAATATTGAGACAAACTTACCTCAAGTGGCGAAAATGAGAAAAGAAGCTCCGAAACCGAAATTTAATCGCTTCAAGGTGCTTGAAAACTGAATATTTTTATGGAAACAATTTGCGTGGGGCGTTGGAAAACGCGTATAGAACTCAGATCTGGAGAAGAAAGTGTTGTAGGAGGCAAGAGAGGAGAAGATCTCGGCTGCATTATATAGGCTCCAAGTCTTGGGATGAAGGAGCATGAAGAAAGGAGGTGAAAGGAGCAAAATGCCCTCGGATTTGGGCATATGGCCGGCCGACCACCTTTCTAGCCGGCCAGCCATTTCCTTTTTGGAAAACCGGCCGGCCAGCCATTTCCTTTTTGGAAAAATCGGTCGGCCACCTCCTATCACTCATAAAACTGGCCGGCCATGTCCCTCAAAGGCTCACCTAGCTCCCTGCAAATTTTGAGGAAGATTGGAGTTCTCGGGACCTGAAAAAGTTCAAGAAAAGTACACTTCCGGTCGCGAAATTGCTCCGCCGGAACTTCAGCTTCAAGATCTGACATGTGTCTCATCATCATTCATCAAAATCGAAGTGTATCCTTTTTGAATGAGTTGTAGCCTTTCCAGGAAGTGGATCGGAGGCCGTGATCGAGTCGCCTTCGCCGAAACACGCATTTCCGTACCCGTTATTTCATGACAAACGGGCACCCTGATTCATGCTCGTTTCGCACTATCATGCACATAACTTGCATTCTCATGATCACACTTGCATTTTCGTGCACATTTCTTGATGTTGACCATACTTCTGTTCTTAAGCATGCGTTGTCACGCATGTTCCACTCTTGCATTGCGATGCATTCACTCACCGGCACTGCGTGTGTCAAACTTTCGGAATCACATTAAATATATGTTGGTAGCATACTGTACTTGTTACAATTTCTCTCTTTTGCAGGCACGATATTGTATGTACGGTTCAATTGAGGCTGGTGCGACCAGATGAATCGCGCAGGTATCGTATCTTCTCCGTGTGAGATGTGGCGGGGATTGAATAATCCTCCGCATTCTTAACTACATGAAATGTAGTTGTTGCTTTGCATTCTTGCTTAAAACTGTTGCATCTATTTGCGAATACTTGCTTCATTACAGCTTACTGCATTTGCATGATCATTGAGTTATGTTCGACTTCTTGCATATCGCTTTGCATTTTGCCCCCCCTGCCTGCGGGCACATCTCTGCTTACTTTGTACGTTTGTCTAAGTCTTCGGCCTTGACAAAAATGGGTCGTCTCTGGGCTTTGACATTCACTCCCGTCACTTGTGACTTTCGAGTTCTGTCAAAGAGGGGCAACTGTAGACACCCCATTTTTGACCGACCTTAAGACTCAGACGTCACTGATTGAGCGCTTGGTGATGTTGCATAATGTGCTCGTTCAGAAGTTTCAGAGTTGCGGCCGTGAGCCCCGCCTCCGGACTTCCGAACCCTCTTTTGTGCTTTGCCTCGGTTTGCGAACCAGGCTCGATTTTCTTTGTTTCTTTTCCTGAGGGGAGGGAGAGGTCTCGTAGACCATCTCTCAATGGCCGTGGGCTACATTTGGTGGCCGTAGGCCATTTTGCCCATTTCGGAGCCCGATTTCCGGTTTTTCGGGACCGTTGGCCGTGTGCCTCGGTTTGGGACCGCATAACCATCTCCGTTTGTTCTGATTTTTGGCATACTTCCTTTCTACTCCCTTTTGAGGGACACTGGGGTCTGAGAAACCCACTTCGTGACCGAATGCCATTTTCGGGACCTCGAACTGCGCGTTTTGGCCCCCGAACATTCGTTTTGCAACGATTTTCGTTCATTTTTGGCAGGTACCTTTGTTTTATCACTGGGAAGGTCACTGAAGGGTGGGAGGCCAGTAATTGTTGCAGCAACCAGTTATATATCCTCCGACGCCCTCCGACGCCCGTTTTTCACACTTCCGGGCTAATGTTGAACACCTTGGGGCCATTTTCTTGAACTTTGAACCACATACTTGTGATGTACACACATGGGAGGACCCTAAAAGTTGGTGGCCGGCCACTAATTCCACCTGACCCTTTTGAACCCCTCCTTCCGGGCTAATGTTGAACACCTTGGGGCCATTTTCTTGAACTTTGAACCACATATTTGTGATGTACACACATGGGAGGACCCTAAAAGTTGGTGGCCGGCCAGTAATTCCACCTAACCCTTCTGAACCCCTCCTTCCAAGCTAATGTTGAACACCCTTGAGCCACTTTCTTGGACTTTTAACCACAGGGTTGTATTGTACACACATGGGAGGACACCATCATGTGGTGGCCGGCCACTAAACCAGCTTGACCCTTTTGACCCCTAGCCGGCCGGCTAGGGGATGTGGCCGGCCGGCCACCTGCAACAAAAATACTTGGGCGGCCATGATCCTCACACTGTTCACTTTACAGCTGTATAGCTTTATCCCCCAGAAAATATCTATATCCGGGGGATATTTTGTGGGGGAAAGTTGGCCTCATTTTTCCCCCACCTTTACACCCTCTTTTGTTCCATATAACCAAGGGAAAACATCATATTTTGGGGTTAGAAAAAATTGTCTTCAAGCCTCAATACACATATCTCCCTCCATTTTTCTCATTTTCCTAAAAATCCCTAAGTCCTACACCTTGTTTTCTTCATCACCACCAAGCTCTACCACCACCACTCCATTTCAACAGCAAGGGGAAGAATTCCAGTAGCTAAGGGGTAACAAATTTGGTCCAAAAAGCAACAAAAGCTTTGGTCTTCAAGGGTGAGTTGCATTTCACCCTTTTGGGCCCTTTTCTTATATCTTTTGTAATCCCTCTATGCTTTTTGCTTTGAGCTCCGGCCATAACTGAAAGTGGCCTTCTTTTGAGCTCATTTTTATGTCTCATTAAGGGCTCAACCCTGTTTGAGCCCTCCATCTTGCACTTGCTTCATTATCCCTCTAAAATGTCATTTTCTTGCATGATATTTTTAGCTTGTGTGTGATTTGTTTTGGAGCATGTTGTAAACTGATAATAGGCTTATTTTGAGCTCCTCTTCAACATTGAAGAAGGGCTCAACACTGTTTGGGACTTCCATGTTGTACTCGCCTTTATACTCCCTTTTTGGTCCCATTTTTGCATGCTTTGGCAGCCTATTGTGCTTTGGTTTTTGGCCATTTTACAGCACTGAAAATAGTCTCATTTTGGTCCATTCTTCATGTTTCATTTAGGGCCTTCCATGGTTTGGGACCTCCATATGCCACTTCATGTTATATCTCTCTTTTGGTCCCCATTCTTTCATGTTTTGTTAGCCTATCATGCTTTTGTTTTTGGCCATTTTATCTGAAAATAGTCTTATTTTGGCCCATTCTTCATGTTTCATTAAGGGTCTTTGGCCGTTTGTGGAATGTTTTGTATACTTTGTGTTATAGCCACTTTTGAGCCCCATTTTGCATTGCATTTCTAGCATGTTTGTATACTGTTTTGGAGTTTTTACAGTTCTGCAAATAGTCATATTTTTGGTCCCTCTTCAATGTTGTAAAAGGGAATTTTTCAGTTTGGGCTTTGCATATACCACTTGCCTCTTTGGCCACCTTTTGGCCCTTTTTCTTGCATGGGAGTGCAGCCATACCTGTGTTTGTTTTCGGGGTTTTTATAGTTCTGAAAAACATCATATTTTGGGCCCCTCTTCAACTTTGTTGAAGGGCCCTAACCTGTTTGAGGACATCAGCTATGAGTTGCTTCTTAATCCCATGTTTAGGGCCATTTCTTGCATGCTAGTTTTTCCCTATCTTGGTTTGCTGTTTGGCCATGATTTGTACTAGTAAAATGCTAATTTTGGGGCTGCCTTGCTTCTGTCTTTACATTGCATGTCCATATTTTGCATGTTTGGTATAGCTATAGGCCATTTCGGGTGCCAAAATTCGTGTTTCGGGACTATTCCGCGCATCGGGTGTGTTTTCGCCTCATTTCGGGGCTGTTTTCCCCCACGTTTCATTGCTGAAAATCCATTAGTACGCTTGTATTCCATTTCCATGCCATTGCATTGCATATACCATTGCCTCGGTTTGCGTGCTCGTGTGCACGCATTTCGAGGCACTTCATTTTCATCCATCGGCCTCTTATGTGAGTGTGGCTGAGGCTCTCTCATGTTAGTATAAGTCCATGTTGCATTCTATATGCCATTTTTGCCATATTGCATTGCGTATGCCATTGCCTCGGTTTGCGTGCCCGTGTGCACGCATTTCGAGGCACTTCATTTTCATCCATCGGCCTCTTATATGAGTGTGGCTGAGGCTCTCTCATATTAGTGTAAGCCCATATCACATTTCCATGTCATTCACACTGCGTATGCCATTGCCTCGGTTTGCGTGCCCGTGTGCACGCATTTCGAGGCACTTTATTTTCATCCATCGGCCTCTTACATGAGTGTGGCTGAGGCTCTCTCATATTAGTGTAAGCCCATATCACATTTCCATGTCATTCACATTGCATATGCCATTGCCTCGTTTTGCGTGCCCGTGTGCACGCATTTCGAGGCATCTCATTTTCACAGCATAGTGCATGCTAGGTTGTATCTTAGATCGCATTCTGTCATTTCCTCAGTTTGCGTGCCCGTGTGCACGCATTTCGAGGCATGTCATTCCATAGCATTGTGTATGTTAGGATTGTATCTTAGTTGCATTTCATGCATGTCATGCATATTGCATCGTGTTCGGAATAGGAGTTAGCCCAGGCACGGGAAACGAGGTGCATTTCGTACTCCGAGTGACGGAATGTATCTCAATTCCCCAGTCATCGACACTCCGGATTATCCATGATGGAGTTAGGTTTTAGCAGTGTTTTCATGTGCATTCATCCTATATTGAATTGTGCATTTCGACTCCTCGGCCATCATGCCTCGGTATGCGTGATTGGTGGCACGAGGATCGAAACATGCATATATCTGTGAAAATACATTGCTATGCCCCTTTCCTGCTCTCTGTCGCAGCAAAATGAAGAATCAGCAATTTTTCGGGACTTGGCGCGTTTTCCAAGTATAACTGCTAAACAGAGGCTAATTGGGGCATCCCGATGGATTTCCGCGCAAGGCAGCCCAAATGTACATCATCCATCAGAAGCAAGGCAGTCCCGGGCTTGCACGCCAGTTTTATTTGCTTTCTTAGTTAATTCATTAATTAATTAGGAATTTGTATATTATTTGGACTATAATATTTGGACTGTAATATTCTTTTATTTGGGACTGTATATTTATTCGGACCCTCTGCGCGAGGGCACAACTGTAATAAGTGTGCGTGTGTGTGTTGTATGTCTTCCAACCCCACGTCTTTCTCCCTTTTATTTATCCGCTTTGATGGTTAGATTAGGGCATGTTTAAATTAGCATACAGTATGACAGCATGTTTGCATCATTCATCTGTTTTGCATACATCGGGCTCGGCGCATCATACTAACTGCATCGTACTTTCAATTCCAAATTGAATACATGTTAGCTGTAGCATTTCATATGCCATGTTTAGAATAGCCGAGCCTATTTTAGTTGCATTTTTGCATGTGTTGCATTAGGTATTTCTGTATAATTAGGATCATGCATGGATTTCTAATTAGCTTCCTTTTTTGGCTTGGAGTACCCGGTAAGCTTTATGCTTTAGCATCCTTGCATGCGTGTGAGTGAATGCCATGATAGCATGCTTACCATGAGGCAATATGCTTATGTGATATAACTGCCTGAATGCCTGTGGGTGAAGGTTGGGTTGCTTAAATTGGAATAAATCATCAAATGTTTCAAGCCTACCTGCGGGTATCAAACCATTTTCAAAAAGCGAACATGAAATGTTTTGTTCCAATTCAGGCGACTCAGTCTATACTTGTATGCTGTGCGCATCACATAGTAACCTAGGCTAATAACCGGATTAAGAACTCACAATGTTTTCAAAAATAGATATCATGGTTAGTAGAGGTCGATCTTTGATCGGGCGAGCGGGGGTGCTCACGAAGTGACCTTCCCCAATTGTACCCAAGTTCCCGAGTTGAGGCAACTTTGGTGATGACGGACACGTGGCCTTTTGGCACCGAGTCAGGGTTTCCTAAATTTCCCAAAATAAAATATTTAGGTGGCAACTCTGTATCTGGCAAAGCAGTCCATGTTTGGCACTTCTTTCAAAGATCTGTTTTCTCAAAACGATTTGCCAGATTTGGACTCTTTGGTTCAGACTTAGAACCGTGACCACAAATCGAGTCCGAGCTGTAGCGAGGTCCCCCGCGGGCTTGTTACACCAGGCAGTTATATCACATAAGCAAATTGCCTCATGGTAAGCATGCTATCATGGCATTCACTCACACGCATGCAAGGATGCTAAAGCATAAAACTTACCGAGTACTCCAAGCCAAAACAGAAACTACATTAGAAATCATGCATGATCCTAAGTATACAGAAATGCCTAATGCAACACATGCAAAAATGCAAACTATGGCAGGCTCGGCTACGCTAAACATGGCATATGCAATGCTACAGCTAACATGTATTCAATTTGGAATTGAAAATACAATGCAGTTAGTATGATGCGCCGAGCCCGGTGCATGCAAAACAGATGAATGAATGCAAACATGCTATCATACTGTATGTGTAGCACGCGCCCGCGGAGGGGGACCTCGCTACTACAGTTCGGACTCGCGATTTTGTTACGATTCTAAATCTGAACCAAAAAGTCCAAATCTGGCAAATCGTTTTGAGAAACAGATCTTTTGAAAAAGTAGTGCCAAACATGGACTGCTTTGCCAGATACAGAGTCGCCACCTAAATATTTTTAAAATGGGGAAATTTAGGAAACCCTGACTCGGTGCCGAAGGCCACATGTCCGTCATCACCGGAGTTGTCTCAGCTCGGGAGCATGGGTATGATCGGGGAAGGTCAGCTATGAGCACCCCCTTTCGCCCGGTCCGAAGACTGGCCTCTACTAACCATGATATCCGATTTTGAAAACATTACGTGTTCTTATTCCATTTATTAGCCTAGAATTACTATGTTATGCGCGCAGCAAACAAGTATAGACTAGATTGCCTAATTTGGAAATAAGCATCGCATATCCGTTTGTTTTGAAAAGCGCTTTGGAATTTGCTACTCGCAAGTAGGCTAAAAAACATGGATTTCAATGAGTTTTTCCAACTCAAACAATCTAACCTTCACCCACAGGCATTTCAAACAGTTTAATCTCACATAAGCATTTAGCCGCATGGCAAGCATACTGTCATGTTAACATTCACACGCATGCGAGATGCTAAAGCGAAAATACTTACATCGTACTCCGTGCCAAAACAGTAAACTAGTTAGCAAACATGCGTGTCCTAGTTCATATTAAATTGCCTAATGCAACACATACAGGATGCAATTAGATAGGCTCGGCTAACCTAAGCATGGCATATGAAATGCGATCAACTATCACATATTCAATTTTTGAATTGAAGTACAAATGCAGTTAGCGTGATGTACCGAGCCTAATGCATGTAATACAAATGCATGGATGCACACATGCGTAGCATAAAGTATGCTAAATTAAACGTGCCCTAATCTACCATCATAAGCAGGTAAATAAAAGGGAAGAAAGACGTGAGGTTGGAAGACATACACACACTCACGCACACTTATTACAGATTTGCCCTCGCTCGGAGGGACCAAATAAATATTACAAATTAATTAACTACGCAAGCTAATTAATAATTACAAATTGCCTAATCAACTAAGCAAATTAACTAAAACTAAGAAAACAGGAAAAACGCCTCGGGAAACGCACCGCCATGCATAGGCTGCCTCTGTTTTCCTTCCTTCACTCCTCTGGAGGCTGTCAAAACCTCAGGACTGCATCCCTGGACACTGGGGAGTGCCACCGGCTGAGTGGAATTACCACCGGCAGTGGTGTGTGGCCATCGGCACAAAATGAAGCTGTCGGCAGAGAAATTGTTGCCGGTCGGCACCTTACACTGCCGGTCGGCAGAGTGTTCCTGCAGAATCTGCAAATGACAGCAACAGAGGGCAAGGCAAAGCATGGCAGCACAATTCAAGGCATATATGCACCAATCATGTCCCTTATCATGATATTGACTCAAAGGGGCATGTGCCTCGATTCTCGGACCACCAATCACGCATTTCCATGCATGATGGCCCAAAGAACCAAGTATGCAACTTTGATTCAAATGCATGCAAACCAAATCAAACCAAAGTCCTAATCCCTATCACCAAATCAAGGGGCAAGGAATGCATGCAAAATGCAATGCAACCTAAGCATACAAGCTAAGGATGCAACATGGCATGGTAACAAGTTTATGCAAGCATACAAGCATACATATGGCAATGCAAATAGATGGAAAGATGGACTTAAACATGAATTAGGCAGCTATAAATAGGCCTAAAACAGTAGCCATAATGCTATAATGAGGGGCCAAATGCACATGTACACATACACATGTTGAAAGGCCAACACTTAGGCATAAATTGAACAACTCTCAAACACATTTGAAAGGGGGAATCATGGACTAATTAGCATGCAACATAAGCATTGAAATCATGCTAAAACATGGTGCCAAACCAAGCAATAAATCAAGCCAAGCATGCAACAAATGGCCTAAGTGCTCAAAACAAACCAATGGAGCATTGGACTACACTTAGAAAGACCAAACATGGCATGAACTCATTGACCAAAAACAGAGTTTTGGGACATTAATACAAGGCCTAAGGACCACTTAGATGGCATCCAAATGACTCAAAAACAAAGGCATGCATAATCACCAAAACATGGAACATGCTACACATGCTTTCAAAGCATTAAAGAAGCATTCAAGGCAAACACATATGCATGAAAATGGGACTGAAATAGCATGTAGGGTGACCCCAAATCATCAAATCAATGCAAAGATGTCATGCTATACATTCATATGCTCAAGGCCAACAAGCCCAAATACAAAGGAGCTATACCAAGCATGCCAAAATCAACCCAAACACTTATGGACAGACCTAAAACATGTCAAGATAAGCACAAAATCTTCACAAATGTAAGCCTAAAACATGCTAGAAACAAAGGCACACAACCTAAGACATGTTAAGGCATAACAAGGCATTACATGGCAACTATGCTAAGCATGCATGGAGTACCAAAACCAAGTAAAAAAAGAGGCATAACATGACATATTAAGCATAAAAAGCAGCCAAGTCATGGTCAATACACCCTCAAACATAATGCTCTCTCAAGAGGCCAAAACATGCCCTTTTCAAGGACAACAAGTGGAGGGGGTGGCCCTCTCCTTCTTGGGACTTCAAGGCATCATCTTCACCACTGAAATCCCTCAAGATTTCAGTGGTGAAGAGACCCCAACACCAAAATCCCGGAGTTCACACAAAAGGGCACAAAATGAGGCCTTTCAAGGCCTAAGGGTACTCAAGCTTACCCAAACCACAAAACACTTTGAACAAACAACCAAGAGGGTTTAAAAACAGAATTGTTTTGTATTATACACTAAGTTCAAAAATGAATTTAAGATAGGTAGAAATACAATGCAAAAATGGGGTAAAAAGGGGTGAGATTCTTACCCTTGAAGACTTCTTCAACAAAGATGCTCCAATGGCCCTCCTTGGCTTGAAATCAGCTTCAAAACCTCAAAATCAGTCCCTTAGAACCTCAGCTCCAAGAGGAAGGTGAAACACTAGGTGCTTGTGTGCAATAGTATGGACTAAAACACACACAAGAGCACAAAAAGAGAGGGAAAGAGAGATAGGAGGTGTATCTAACCCTAACCCAAGAACTCAAACCCTAACAATGGCTGTCTAAGCTCCCAAAATATCTTAAGTGTCTATCCCCAAGCCAAGAGACCAATCCTCTCTCTATATGGCACTTCTTGTCTTGTAAAGCTTACAAGACAAGCTTCATAAGAGGGAGATCCCTCCATACACGTGTATGGAGGGGAGCAAAAGCAAGACAGCTGTCTTAAAAAATCTGCAAAAGCAGATGCACAGTAGTCGACCGGCCAAAAATGCCACCTTGGCCAAAAAGAGTGCCGGCCGGCAATAAATAGTGCAGACCGGCAACAAATAGTGCCGGCCGGCAATATACATTGCCGGTGGCAGCAAAAACCAGCCGGTGGCCTCTAGCCACTGCCGGTGGTGGGTGGGGATGGTCTACAAGCCCTACCCTGCCTCTCAAAGGCAAAACACAAGTGTTTGGTGTGAAACCAGACACTAAACAGTCAAGTTTGGAGATCCTGAGGCTAGGCACGCGAGCCGAGACCTCCGGGAACTCCAAACGAACACAAACATAGATAATCACCGAGTGTTCAAACGGTGACGTCCAAGTCTTGAGGACGGTCAAAAATGGTGTGTCTACAGTTGCCCCTCTTTGACAGAACTCGAAAGTCATAACAATGACGGGAGTGAATGTCAAAGCCCAGAGACGACCCATTTTTGACAAGGCCGAAGACTTAGACAAACATGCAAGACAAACAAGATATGCGCCCGAAGGCAGGGGCAAAATGCAAGACAATGCACAGAGCCAAGCATAACTTATGATGATGCAAAGAAAGCTGTAATGAGGCAAACATGCGACAATTTTAAGCTAGCACACACCAAACTACACTACAATGCAGAAAGGATGTAAGAGAATTATGTAATTCTCAATACGTCTCACTCGGAGGATACAATACCTATCCGGTTCGTCTGGTTGCACCAGCCTCAAATGAACCGTACATACAATATCGTGCCTGAAAAGAAAACAAACTTAACAGGTACAATATTGTTAGCAACATGCATGACAATGCAAAATGGATGCAAAACGGATGTAAAACGATATGCAATATATACAAAACAATGTATAAACAATGTAAATGAAGATGCAATGTAATTGAAACAATGCAAGCTACATGCAAAGCAATTGAATCACGATCCAATCACGAGCGGTTCGAAACCATACCTATGTCAAATAGATTGATGGAGATAACAAGTCTGTCTACCATAGAACGGTCAACTGAACTATGAGCATTGTAGACAGACGCAAGAAGAAGTATTGGATGGAATTGACATAAGTGGGGAAACGACCCGCTGGAAAAAGGACTACGATCCTAATGCCGGATGCAAAAATTTACACTACAATGTAATATATATGGATATTCTAGGAAGATGGCAAAGGATATGGCACGCAGGCCAAACCAAATCTTGCCTAGGAAAGGTATGTACGCATACAGGCCATGTGTAACACAGAAAAGGTGCCGCAACCCTCAACCAACATATCAGCGTGGAATCGGCGCGATACACATGCAGAACTGTGTTTTAACATGAAAAGTAAGGGCACATACCGGACCAAGCTCAACCTGGAAAGGCGCAAGCCATAGGCGGAAGGCGATGCAATGAATGCATGCAATCTAGAATGCAATATCTACAAATATGCAATGGAATGGATATGGATACAATGGACATGGCACGCAAGCCAAACCAAATCTTGCCTAGGAAAGGCATGTACACATACGAGCCATGTGTAACACAGAAAAGGTGCCGCAACCCTCATCCAACATATCAGCGTGGAATCGGCGCGATACACATGCAGAACTGTGTTTTAACATGAAAAGTAAGGGCACATACCGGACCAAGCTCAACCTGGAAAGGCGCAAGCCATAGGCGGAAGGCGATGCAATGAATGCATGCAATCTACAATGCAATATCTACTAATATGCAATGGGATGAATGCTTACAAAAATGCATGACAATGCAGTGCGATGCGACTACTGGGAAAAATGCAATGAATGCATGCAAGCTACAATGGAAATGCACGACAATGCACTATGATTGTTGTTTTTTTTTTTGAGATGCACATGATGCAAGTGCGACACGCGTGCCATACGGAATGTAAGGTGATACAAATGAGACACGCATGCCTTATAAGATGCGAGAATGATATGAAAGAAGATTTTGACAATTGGACTTATACGCTACGCGAAGCCGGTTTGTGTTCAAAACAATGCAATGTACTAACAAGTACAAGTGAGATGCGCAAGATAGTGCGAATGTAAACTGCACAAAACAGTGCGATGCGCAAAACAACGCGATTGAAATATAATGCACAAAACAGTGCGACTGATTCGAATTGCACAAAACAGTGCAACGGTTTGAAATGCACAAAACAGTGCGCCGATTTGAAATGCACAAAACAGTGCGACGATTGGAAATGCACAAAACAGTGCGACGATTCGAATTGCACAAAACAGTGCGACAGTTTGACATGCACAAAACAGTGCGCCGGTATGCGATATACATGGGGCAACTTTTGGACCTTGTAAAAGTCAAAAGGATACGAAAAGGATACACCTTGCATGGGTTGGAGTGCTACGCATGGCAGATGCAGTCCGAAGTCAGAACGGAGGCCGTGGGAGCATCACCGGCCGGGAGGGGAGGCCACCGGCTGTCCACCGGCTGCAAAATAATTCCATCGGCACAAAAAAGTGCCGGCCGGCACAAAACATTGCCAACCGGCAAAAAGTTGCTGAATCGGGGCAGTTTCGACTATTCACCACGGGTGTTATAAAATAGGGTTCCAAACCCTAGTGCCTCACTTCCCTACAGCCGAAATCCTTCACACTCTCTCTCTAGAGCGTTTTTCCTTCCCCGTTTCTCTGTTTCTTCGCGTTCTACGCCCGTTTCATCGTCGGATTCGCGATTTTCATCGCGTTTCGGACATTTTCAACCGATCACATTTTTGTTTCGGTGCCTCGTTTGGCGTTCCCGCTTTTTCGGGGTTTGTTCCCCTTGTTTTCCTCTTCATTTCCGTGCCTTTTCACATTCCGGCCTTTCCGGCCATTTCGGACCCTCTCGGGAGTTGACTTTTCGGTTGACTCTTCGTATTCCGGCCCGATTTTCCTTCCTCCGGCCATTTTCTCATCATTTTCGATATGGCAGACGACATTCCACGTGGCGGGACTCCCCCGGACCACGAGATGGATCCCGGGGTCGAGCTCCTACCGTTGAGCGAGCGCCCGTTCGACCCGGCGACCTACCGACCGGCGATCCATGTTCTGCCCCCCGACGGCCTGCGTCAGTTTCGGAGCTTCGAGAGGCACGTGGCGCCTGAGCTACTACTGCGAGAGCCTACCTCCCACCTTTCATTCGGCACTTCCGAGGTAACTTTCTTTCTTCTGCTTTACTTTCTGCAATGTAGGATACAAAACTGCCGTAGCTAGTTGTACTCTTTAACTGCTGAAATCTGATATACCGTAGACTGTAGTTGACTGTAAACATACATACAACTGACATCTGTTTGAGATTGGCACATGCACACACACTGCACTAACCCCGAATCACTCAAACACACTGCGCTCACTGTATTTCATTGCATACACACTGGCACCCAGTATTTGTCTGAATCTGACAAACTTGCACACATGCTATATCTGTTCTGAAACACCCAAACACGCTGACACATCACACGTATTTCACTGTAAGCACATCAGCACCCGGTATTTGCCTGAATCTGTCAAACTTGCACACATGCTTTATCTGCTTTTTCAAAACTGCATTTTGAATGTTGTCTTGCAATTGTTATTTTCTGTTTACAGGAGGGTTCCCATACCATTCGCGGGTATGGGAATACTGGTGCTCGGGAGTGGTATGATGAGCTCCCTGATGCGGTCCGACGCATCGTGGATCGAGCGGGTTTCGGCGCCTTCTGCCGAGGACTCTCCAGGCTCTCCACATGCAGGCCTTTCCTTGCCGCTCTGGCGGAGAGATGGTGGGACACCACCGATTCTTTTCACTTTTCCGCTGTAGGGGACATGACGATGACCCCTTACGATTTCTCGATGCTTACCGGCATCGGGGTAGGGGGGGATCCGATCCCATTCGACATCAACATGGATGAGTGGACCGTCGCTCAGGTCCATCTACTAGGGGAGGCCCCACCTCTTGCTCGTCCGGGCTTCATCCGATACTCTTGGTTCGAGGTCCAGTTTAGGGTCCAGCCTGTGTTGGAGGAGGAGGCGCAGATGACCCAGGAGGACGTGGAGAGGTATGCTAGCGGCTTCCTCATGTTCTTGTTCGGGACGACCATCTTCACCGACCGGGCGAACACCGTGCCCCTCTGTCTTCTCAACGCACTGGTGGACGTCCGGGACATCCTGCACTATGACTGGGGTGGCTCCGCTCTGGCCACCCTTTATGGATACATGAGCTCGGCTTCTCGCGGCAGTGGCCAGCTACTCGGAGGCTACTGGCGGGCTTGGGAGGTACACTTCTTCTCCGCTTTTCATTTCTGCCCTATACTTTCTGTATTCTGTACACTGCACACACTGTAGTCTGTTTCATACTCGCTGTATACTGTACACACGGCACACACATACATTCTGCTTCACACTGACTGTATACTGCTCACACGGTACACTGTACACAATACACTGCACAACACACGGCTCTGCCATTTCTGCTTTATTCTGTATATTCTGCTTTTTCTGATAAATGCATTGGTATTTACCTTGCAGCTGTGGGTTTACGCCTACTTTCCTAGGCTTGCCCCCGTACCAGTCACAGAGACTCCCCTGGTTGTCCCCTTCTCACAGCGCTTTGACGGGAGATGCACCCAGCGACTGCGAGAGACTTTCGGCTTTTTCCGCCGATACTTCGACACCATTACCCCGGCCGAGGTATGTTTTACTTGCAGTTCATTTAAGCTTCGCTTTTCCACTGCGTATTTCAATAACAGTAGATAACAATCTGTCTGTCACTTTCAGATCACTTGGCGGCCGTGGGCTCTGTTGCCAGCTGTGACTCGAGATCGGTTTGCCGGTGCCGATGAGACCTCTCGTTTCCGGGTCTTGCTGGAGGGCCCGGTCTGTCGGGCTTGGTACCTGGGGGAGCGTTTCCTACGCCAGACCCTAGGGTTACCTGAGCAGATAGTCCCGGCTCACCCCCTGCAGATATGAGGGAGACCGAGAGGCTCACCAGCGAGCAGATGGACGACTACACCATTGGCTGGGAGGAGGCCGGCTTCAGAGGTACCAGAGACTATCAGGAGTACGTGCGGACGTACCTGATGCAACCTCTGAGCGGCCGTCGAGCAGAGGGGGCCAGGCCTGTGGCATCGGCGGCTGGGGCTGGAGCGGGAGTTGGAGTAGGGGCTGCGAGGAGGGCCCGAGTTCGTGGCAGGGGCGGAGTGCAGGGAGGACGGGGAGCTGGCTGGCCTGCCCTGCCCGCTGTACTGACTTTCCAGGGGCAGGGTGGGTCGACCTATCAGATCCCCTTCGCCCCTCCGCCAGCTGGCCATGAGTTCATCGATGTCCCCGATCTACCTCCGGTATGTACTACTACATTTCGTACAGTCATTTCATTTCAGTTTATTTGATATTCCATAGAATATTGATGCATCTGATACTTTTGCAGGCTTCTTCTGAGTACACCCGTCAGTCGTTGGCAATGAATGCCTCGATGATGGGGATGCTCCAGCGGACATTTGATCTCCTGGCCCTCTACAGCATCCCGGTATGTTCTTCTGACACTGGCCTCAAACCATTCATACACTGATTCACGTAATCTGATGCACGACATGACACCTGATCCACTGATTTCACGGTATCTGATACACTGCATACACTGCATTCTGCACTATGCTCTACATTGATAAACTGCTCACGGCATTCACACACCGTACTCATATACTGCATTCTGCACTGTTAAACTGCTCACGGCATTCTTATACTGTACTCATATACTGCATTCTGCACTGATAGACTACTCACGGCATTCATACACTGTACTCTGCATTGCATTCTGCACTGATAAACTGTCTACAGTATACTGATGCATTTCCCTTTTATGTACTTTTTCAGCCTCCTTTCCAGATTCCCATGGCAGGAGGTGCTCCAGCTGGACCTTCCGTCCCGGCTCGAGGGAGAGATGAGGAGGGCCGGGAATTCCCCCGCTCCAAGGCGGGGCGCGCTCATGTCGGGAGCAGCTCGCGAACTCCAGTCTCGGACGATGATGATGATGACGAGGAGTCAGAGGCAGAGGCAGAGGCGGAGTCAGAGTCATTAGAGGAGGAGACCAGAGGAGGCACTAGCTCGGGCTCTGACGACGATGCTGATGATGCTCCTGGACCCTCGTCCAGAAAGAGGACTAGGACGGACTGACGGCCCCCCCGGAGTGCTCGACATGGATGCAGATTTTTGCTATCTTTTCTTCTTTGTACTTTTCCTTTTGTTGGTAGTTAGATTACCTTGTACTGCCGCAGGCAAATTTTTGTTTCCAAAACTTGTACATTTGGAAAGATAATGAAATGAAACGGACTTTTTATCTGAAAAAGTGTTTACATTTACACATCTCATGCATTGCATCGTATCTCATCATGTTACACCTCAATGTAAATGAAATTGATTGGTTGTCTGAAAATTGAACACTCGCACTGTAATAATCAGATAACTTAAACAGCCAGCAGCAAAATAACCTAAGCAACCCACCGCCTGATTTTGGACACATAGCCCTTACTCTGTTGGGGGATTAATCTGCATATAGCCCGTAACACAGCATTCGTTTCATTCCGCACACGGCAAACTTCAAACAAAACAGCCCAATCTGACAAGACGGCCTTTAAGGGTGAAACCGGCTAGGGTTGAAACACAATCGAATATAGAGAATGGCACAACATTTTGAGCATAAACGATTTTTGTAATTAGATAAGGGTTTTTCAAACCGGGGTATCGAGCCTGCAACTGAACACAGCAGGGAGGACTCAAACAAAGAGGGTACACGACCTAAAACAAAACGAGACGCGCTTGGAAGAGACCTGAAACAAAGGTTGAGGCAAACACAATAAACGACACGACACACAGACGCATTAACAACGACGGGGGACCTCAGATCACGAGGAGCCAGTTTCTCTGGGTATTGTTTCCCACCCTTTTTGATTTGTGATTCTCACATCACTTGGCTCTCGAGCTCGATTTTTTTTTTCTCAAAACCCTTTTCCTCACTTTTCTCTCAACTTACACCTCTCTATTCTTCATTCTCTCATTTTTTGTCCCTCCCCGAGGTGATTAATGGATGAATAAGAAGGCGTGGGTTCATGCTCAACACCGTTAGCTCACGGCCACTTCTTCTGGCGGACAGAGTGCTCTTCTGGCAAGTACGTCGATGACGGGGGACAGACAGAACGCCTGGCTCAACTGTGCCCCTAGTTCATCATTTTAACCATTCTTTGTTTTTGCTTTCTACTAAAACAATTTTGATCAAAATGAGAGTCGGATTAACGTACTTGTTCAAATTTTGATTTGAAAAGCATGTAAGTCAGGCAGCAAGCACTGAAAATTTTCCTTTTTTTGGGTCCAAGACAATGCTCCAGTTTTGGAAAATGGAATAGTTTTCGAGAAAATAGTCAACCTCAGTAAAAATTTTCAAAAACTATTTTTCAAACAGCTGATGCTCGACAAGCATGGAACTTACTCTTCGAGATGCGCAACCTCGGATCGGAGGCAATGGAAAATTGCCCCTGGTTTGAAGGGGGGTGGGAGGCAACGGAAAGTTGCCCCTAGTTTGAATGGCAGCTCACGGCGGCTCGTGGCAACGGAAAGTTGCCCCTTGTTTGGGTGGTGCCGCAGCAGTCTGCAAACAGTCTTCATTGGCGGTGGTCGACCTCTTGGACACAGCGATGACGAAGACGGTCACAACAAATATATGGACACAGTCGCCTTGGAAGCGTTGGCGACTAGACTTTGGGATGAAATCGAAACCATTGCATGGACTGAGACGCTATGAAAGCGTTGGGGGCTGGACTTCATGATGAAGTTGCCTACGTATCCCAAACATGGGAATCAAGCCTCACGTAGTTCCGGTTAAGGTACACTCGAGTATTTTAGCCTTCACTTTTTTTAGGCTCTCACTTTTGCCAAGGTGCCCGATGCGGGTTTTCGACCTTGCGAGCTTCTTTTGATTTTCTATTTCTTTTTTCATTTCTTTTTATTTTTTTTCTTTCATTTTTCTTTTTTTTTCTTTTCTTTTTTTTTTTTTGCATTTTTGCTTCTTTTTTTTTTTTTCTTGTATTTTTCTCTTGCTCTAACTTTTGCCTGGGCCGCCCTTCCGGGTTTTCGGCCCAGCGAGCCTCTCAAAGGGTAAAAGTGTAACAAGTCCATGCCAAATGGTTTTTTTGAATTGAAGCCTCTCTATGTCTAGGAGAACGGCCGTTGCAATGATTTGCGGAAGAATCCATCATGGCTGCTCCACGAGCTTCTTCCGGCGAGATTTACTCCTCCCGATTCGGCTTTGGTGCCTCTTGCTCGAGGGCTATTTCGAAACTGGCCATACAGACCTTTCATGGCGTTTGTCCGTTGAACTTTCTGAACGTTCTGAACGGGTTCAAAGTCAGAAAACAAACGGGTTGAGTCTTGAGGCTAAGAGTGATCCTAGGCTGCGCGACCTCAAGAGGGATTCCACACAAGTCTTCACAGGGCCGCGTAAAACATTTTCTTTTGAAAGTTTTTAAGAAAGCGACAAATCGCTTGCGCCGAAGATAGTGTGGAACCAATCTGGATCAGGCCAGGATCCTTCTCAGTACTCACGCCGACAAGCATGATTTTATTCATTAAAAGGCTTAGCACGCCTCTCTTTCTCTCAAAATGATCAAAATTTTGCAAAACCCGAGGAATTCCTTCCTCTTCGTTTTCATCACCGCAGTGTTCAAAAGGTTTGTTTTTTTTTTTGAAAAACTTAGGTTAATGCAATGAGTTTGGCGCGCAGGAGAGCAGGCGAGATGTGTTGTCAACCCAATCAAATTCTCTGGCACTTATGCTGAAAGCAAGCATGAAGTTGAGATAGCAACAGCTGTTTCGCTCGGGTTTGTTGGTGCAACTGGCTCCTTGGCAGAAACAGACTCAAAACAAAAACAGATAATTACAAGACAAAACGGCGTTCGGGACAACAACCCCAGAATCACCTGGTATTATATACAAAGGGGACTGACTCGACACAACAAGACAGACCCTTAAGCAAAAGACTGACTCAAGACAAAGAGACAGACTCAAAACAAAAGACTGACTCGATATCCAAGCCAGGATTTACAAAACTCGGTTTCACCGATGCTCAAAAATGCGTGTCAGACGCTACATCCAAAATATACCAAATGTCGCCCGCAGGCGGTTCACTTTACATACTCACAGTATCTGAGCCCTCGAAATCCAACAACTGGGCGGTGACGGACTTGGCCGAGGTGGGTGGGAGGATAACCTTGTTATCGATCAAATCCTGCACTTCATGACGAAGGCGGGAACATCCATCGGTACTGTGACCGGACTGTTGGTGGTACGCGCAGTACAAGGTAGCATCATGCGTGGCGGGGAGATTCTTCGGGAGTGGCCGAGGCTCCAAAGGTTTAAGATGCCCATTCTTCGCCAATATTAGTAATGCCCTAGACAAAGGCATGTAGAGGTCGTGAAAGACCCTGCGCCCTCGAGGCAGGTACTTTGAAGTTTGAGGATTCTTGCCAGATGCGTTAGCGAAAGGGTCGGCTGGCACTGCCTTGGCTTTTTGACCCTTTCCCGGTGCAGGGTTGGGAATGGCAGGAATTGTCTGGGCATGACGGGGCCCATCCCAATTTTCTACCTGGCTTGAACTGCCTTTGAATGGAGTGGGGAAAGCATCATCCACAGCTTTGATCACGATCGCAGATGTTTGTTGCTTGTTCATCCCTCTGACTTTCAGAGCCTCGACTGCCCACAACAGTTGTTCAATAGGATCAGCATCTACCTTTGCCTTGTCCTTTCCCCTAGCCTCAGCCTGATCAAGGGTCTGGGTTGGTGCTGGCATGTCGCGGCTGTAACTGGAAGCCACCTCTAGCTGGTTGAGCTCTATCACAATCCGCCCCAGCAGCGGAGGTCCTGTGGTATGAAATTCCCGGCATATGGCGCTGCTGGCGGTGAAGCCGACATTCCGTAGGCTAGATCGGCCACGGTCCTCTGGAGGTCACCTATCATTCCCATCAATTCAAAGGTGGTGGGCTCACGAGCCTGATATAACTGGGGAGCCCAGACCGGGTGCACAACGGGCGACCTGGGTGGATGTGACATACTGATGCTGGCCTCACTCTGCGGAGCGGTTCCCTGCTCCAATGCAGCCGTCATAACCACAACTTCTTCTGAATTTTGTGCCGCCATAAATCCTGCCTCGGCAAAAGGGAGACACTGGCTATTCTGTATCAACTTTGCAACTCTCTGAATCTTGAAAGGAAAAACAGACAGCATTTCAGCCCAAACTGATCAAACACGGGTGTAGCCAAACAACTGTACCCTACTGCTGATCACTGTTCCCAGAAATCACTGTTCCCGAAAACTGAACCCTGATACCCGCGGATAACTGATTCTCATAACTGATACTGATACTGGTGTCCTCAGGTTTGATACTCAAACTTGCAAACTGACATGTACTTTCCCTATAGAAATACATTCTAGAAGCATATAGCAAGTAAAGAGAACAAAAACAACCCTATGTTGGGGTAGGGTTTCCCTGTCCTATTTTGTCAGGAGCTAGGGTTTCACTACGCACACAGCGGTTCTCAAACAACCTAACATCGGGTAAGCAACCTGTCCTAACTTGGAATGGTCACTATGGATTCTAAATATGCACTAGGTCGAATGGTCAAAAAGGGTGCCCCGGTAAACCGGGGTTTGTGTTCCCATACTGTCAGAGCCCATAGCCGGTCAGCCTTATGGACATGCCTTGACAAGACAAGCCTCCGGCAAACCGTTCAGGAATGGCAGATGGCAAACACTGTGTTCCTAGGCGCACCAATGCACATGCAATGCAAAGAAACACATAAGCGAAATCAAAACAGGATATCATGAGTTCGAGTCAAGCTCTCTAAACTCCCCAGCAGAGTCGCCAGAAACTGTAGCACGCGCCCGCGGAGGGGGACCTCGCTACTACAGTTCGGACTCGCGATTTTGTTATGGTTCTAAATCTGAACCAAAGAGTCCAAATCTGGCAAATCGTTTTGAGAAACAGATCTTTTGAAAAAGTAATGCCAAACATGGACTGCTTTGCCAGATACAGTGTCCCCACCTAAATATTTTTAAAATGGGGAAATTTAGGAAACCCTGACTCGGTGCCGAAGGCCACATGTCCATCATCACCGGAGTTGTCTCGACTCGGGAGCTTGGGTACGATCGGGAAAGGTCAGCTATGAGCACCCCCTTTCGCCCGGTCCGAAGACCGGCCTCTACTGACCATGATATCCGATTTTGAAAACATTACGTGTTCTTATTCCATTTATTAGCCTAGAATTACTATGTTATGCGCGCAGCAAACAAGTATAGACTAGATTGCCTAATTTGGAAATAAGCATCGCATATCCGTTTGTTTTGAAAAGCGCTTTGGAATTTGCTACTTGCAAGTAGGCTAAAAAACATGGATTTCAATGAGTTTTTCCAACTCAAACAATCCAACCTTCACCAACAGGCATTTCAAACAGTTTAATCTCACATAAGCATTTAGCCGCATGGCAAGCATACTGTCATGTTAACATTCACACGCATGCGAGATGCTAAAGCGAAAATACTTACATCGTACTCCGTGCCAAAACAGTAAACTAGTTAGCAAACATGCGTGTCCTAGTTCATGTTAAATTGCCTAATGCAACACATACAGGATGCAATTAGATAGGCTCGGCTAACCTAAGCATGGCATATGAAATGCGATCAACTATCACATATTCAATTTTTGAATTGAAGTACAAATGCAGTTAGCGTGATGTACCGAGCCTAATGCATGTAATACAAATGCATGGATGCACACATGCGTAGCATAAGGTATGCTAAATTAAACGTGCCCTAATCTACCATCATAAGCAGGTAAATAAAAGGGAAGAAAGACGTGAGGTTGGAAGACATACACACACTCACGCACACTTATTACAGATTTGCCCTCGCTCGGAGGGACCAAATAAATATTACAAATTAATTAACTACGTAAGCTAATTAATAATTACAAATTGCCTAATCAACTAAGCAAATTAACTAAAACTAAGAAAACAGGAAAAACGCCTCGGGAAACGCGCCGCCATGCATAGGCTGCCTCTGTTTTCCTTCCTTCACTCCTCTAGAGGCTGTCAAAACCTCAGGACTGCATCCCTGGACACTGGGGAGTGCCACCGGCTGAGTGGAATTACCACCGGCAGTGGTGTGTGGCCATCGGCACAAAATGAAGCTGTCGGCAGAGAAATTGTTGCCGGTCGGCACCTTACACTACCGGTCGGCAGAGTGTTCCTGCAGAATCTGCAAATGACAGCAACAGAGGGCAAGGCAAAGCATGGCAGCACAATTCAAGGCATATATGCACCAATCATGTCGCTTATCATGATAATGACTCAAAGGGGCATGTGCCTCGATTCTCGGACCAACAATCACGCATTTCCATGCATGATGGCCCAAAGAACTAAGTATGCAACTTTGATTTCAAATGCATGCAAACCAAATCAAACCAAAGTCCTAATCCCTATCACCAAATCAAGGGGCAAGGAATGCATGCAAAATGCAATGCAACCTAAGCATACGAGCTAAGGATGCAACATGGCATGGTAACAAGTTTATGCAAGCATACAAGCATACATATGGCAATGCAAATAGATAGAAAGATGGACTTAAACTTGAATTAGGCAGCTATAAATAGGCCTAAAACAGTAGCCATAATGCTATAATGAGGGGCCAAATGCACATGTACACATACACATGTTGAAAGGCCAACACTTAGGCATAAATTGAACAACTCTCAAACACATTTGAAAGGGGGAATCATGGACTAATTAGCATGCAACATAAGCATTGAAATCATGCTAAAACATGGTGCCAAACCAAGTAATAATTCAAGCCAAGCATGCAACAAATGGCCTAAGTGCTCAAAACAAACCAATGGAGCATTGGACTACACTTAGCAAGACCAAACATGGCATGAACTCATTGACCAAAAACAGAGTTTTGGGACATTAATACAAGGCCTAAGGACCACTTAGATGGCATCCAACTGACTCAAAAACAAAGGCATGCATAATCACCAAAACATGGAACATGCTACACATGCTTTCAAAGCATTAAAGAAGCATTCAAGGCAAACACATATGCATGAAAATGGGATTGAAATAGCATGTAGGGTGACCCCAAATCATCAAATCAATGCAAAGATGTCATGCTATACATTCATATGCTCAAGGCCAACAAGCCCAAATACAAAGGAGCTATACCAAGCATGCCAAAATCAACCCAAACACTTATGGACAGACCTAAAACATGTCAAGATAAGCACAAAATCTTCACAAATGTAAGCCTAAAACATGCTAGAAAAAAAGGCACACAACCTAAGACATGTTACGGCATAACAAGGCATTACATGGCAACTATGCTAAGCATGCATGGAGTACCAAAACCAAGTAAAAACAGAGGCATAACATGACATATTAAGCATAAAAAGCAGCCAAGTCATGGTCAATACACCCTTAAACATAATGCTCTCTCAAGAGGCCAAAACATGCCCTTTTCAAGAACAACAAGGGGAGGGGGTGGCCCTCTCCTTCTTGGGACTTCAAGGCATCATCTTCACCACTAAAATCCCTCAAGATTTCAGTGGTGAAGAGACCCCAACACCAAAATCCCGGAGTTCACACAAAAGGGCACAAAATGAGGCCTTTCAAGGCCTAAGGGTACTCAAGCTTACCCAAACCACAAAACACTCTTAACAAACAACCAAGAGGGTTTAAAAACAGAACTTTTTTGTATTATACACTAAGCTCAAAAACGAATTTAAGATAGGTAGAAATACAATGCAAAAATGGGGTAAAAAGGGGTGAGATTCTTACCCTTGAAGACTTCTTCAACAAAGATGCTCCAATGGCCCTCCTTGGCTTGAAATCAGCTTCAAAACCTCAAAATCAGTCCCTTAGAACCTCAGCTCCAAGAGGAAGGTGAAACACTAGGTGCTTGTGTGCAATAGTATGGACTAAAACACACACAAGAGCACAAAAAGAGAGGGAAAGAGAGATAGGAGGTGTATCTAACCCTAACCCTAGAACTCAAACCCTAACAATGGCTATCTAAGCTCCCAAAATATCTTAAGTGTCTATCCCCAAGCCAAGAGACCAATCCTCTCTCTATATGGCACTTCTTGTCTTGTAAAGCTTACAAGACAAGCTTCATAAGAGGGAGATCCCTCCATACACGTGTATGGAGGGGAGCAAAAGCAAGACAGCTGTCTTAAAAAATCTACAAAAGCAGATGCACAGTAGTCGGCCGACCAAAAATGCCACCTTGGCCAAAAAGAGTGCCGGCCAGCACTAAATAGTGCTGACCGGCAACAAATAGTGCCGGCCGGCAATATACATTGCCGGTGGCAGCAAAAACCAGCCGGTGGCCTCTAGCCACTGCCGGTGGTGGGTGGGGATGGTCTACAAGCCCTACCCTGCCTCTCAAAGGCAAAACACAAGTGTTTGGTGTGAAACCAGACACTAAACAGTCAAGTTTGGAGATCCTGAGGCTAGGCGCGCGAGCCGAGACCTCCGGGAACTCCAAACGAACACAAACATGGATAATCACCGAGTGTTCAAACGGTGACGTCCAAGTCTTGAGGACGGTCAAAAATGGGGTGTCTACAGTATGCTAATTGAAATATGCCCTAATCTAACCATCATAAGCGGGTAAATAAAAGGGAAGAAAGACGTGGGGTTGGAAGACATACAACACACACACGCACACTTGTTACAGTTATGCCCTCGCGCAGAAGGTCCGAAGAAATAATACAGTCCCGAACAAAAGAATATTACAGTCCAAATAATACAGTCCAAATAATGTACAAATTCCTCATTAATTAACAAATTAAATAAGAAAATTGTAAAACTGGCGTGCAAGCCAGGGACTGCCTTGCTCCAGATGGATGATGCATGTTTGGGCTGCCTTGCGCGGAAATCCACTGGGATGCCCCAATTAGCCTCTGTTTTGTGATTTTTCTTGGGAAACGCGCCAAACTCCGGAAGTTTGCTGATTCTTCATTTGCTGCAACAGAGAGCAGGAAAGGGGCATAGCAATGTATTTTCACAGATATATGCATGCCTCGATCCTCGTGCCACTAATCACGCATACCGATGCATGATGGCCGAGGAGTCGAATCGCACAATTCAATATAGGATGAATGCACATGAAAACACAACTAAAACCTAACTCCATCATGGATAATCCGGAGTGTTGGTGACTGGGGAATTGAGATACATTCCGTTACTCGGAGTACGGAACGCACCTCGTTTCCCATGCCCGGGCTAACTCCTATTCCGGACACGATGCAATATGCATGATATGCATGAATACAACTAAGATACAGCCTGACATGCACAATGCTATGAAAATGAGATGTCTCGAAATGCGTGCACACGGGCACGCAAACCGAGGAAAATGACTGAATGCGATCAAAGATACAACCTAGTATGCACTATGCTGTAAAAATGAGATGCCTCGAAATGCGTGCACACGGGCACGCAAATCGAGAAAATGACATACGCAATGTAAATGACATGGAAATGTGATATGGGCTTACACCAACATGAGAGAGCCTCAGCCACACTCACATAAGAGGCCGATGGATGAAAATGAAGTGCCCCGAAACGCGTGCACACGGGCACGCAAATCGAGGCAATGGCATATGCAATGCAATAGGGCTAAAATGGCATATAGAATGCAACATGGACTTATACTAACATGAGTGAGCCTCAGCCATACTCACATAAGAGGCTGATGGATGAAAATGAAGTGCCTCGAAATGCGTGCACACGGGCACGCAAACCGAGGCAACGACATATGCAATGCAATGGCATGGAAAATGATATGCAAACATGATAATGGGATTTCAGCACTGAAATGTGGGGGAAAACAGCCCCGAAACGAGGCGAAAGTACACCCAATGCATGGAATTTCTCCCGAAATGCAAGATTAAGTACGTGAAATGGCTTACAGCTATACAAAGCATACATAATTGATACATGGAATGAAAAGACAGAAGCAAGGCAGCCTCAAAATAAGTATTTTTACAGTTCAAAGCATGGCCAAACAGCTAACCGAAACAGGGCAAAACTAGCATGCAAAAATGGCCCTAAATGTGAGGTTATGAAGCAACTCACAGTTGCTGAGCTCAAACAGGTTAGGGCCCTTCAAAAATATTGAAGAGGGGCCCAAAATAAGCCACTTTACAGAACTGTAAAAACCTCAAAAACAAATATAGATATGGCTAAGCTCTTATGCAAGAAAAGGGGCCAAAAGGTGGCTAAAGAGGCAAGTGGTATATGCACAGCCCAAACTGAAAAATTCCCTTCTATAACATTGAAGAGGGACAAAAAATATGCACATTTACAGTTTATGGTAGCCTCGAAATCAGTATACAAACATGCTAGAAATGCAATGCAAAATGAGGCTCAAAAAGTGGCTATAACATGAGGTATACAAAGAATTCATCAAACAAGCAAAGACCCTTAATAAAACATGTTAAGAAGGTCAAAATAAGACTTTTTCTAGCTCTGTAAAATGCCCAAAAATGGAAGCATAATGGGCTTCCAAGACATGCAAGAAAAGGGGACCAAGGAGGGATATTGAAGCAAGTGCAATATGGGGGGCTCAAACAGGGTTGAGCCCTTAATGAAACAAGAAAATGAGCTCAAAAAAATGACCTTTTCAGTTTTGGTCGGAGCTCAAAACAGTAAGCATATATGGCTAAAGAATGTTGCAAAAATAGGCTTAAAAAGAAGGAAATGGCAACTCACCCTTGTAGACCAATCTTTGGTTGCTTCTTGGACCAAGTTGCAGCACCTTTAGCCTCTGAGAAGCCCTCCTTGCTGCTGGAAATGGAGTGGTGGTGGTGGTGGTGCTTGGTGGTGATGAAGGAATGGGGTAGAACTTAGGAGTTTTTGAGAAAATGAGAGAGATAGAGGGAGATTTGGATGCCTATGCTTGAAGTAATTTTTTCTAACCCCCAATACCAATGCTTGCAGCTGGTTATAAGGACCAAAAGGAGGGGGAGCATGGAAGGAAAGGGTGGGGGAAAAGGACCAAGGCTTTCCCCCACAAAATATCCCCCGGATACAGATGTTTCTGGGGAACAACAGCTATACAGCTATAAAGTGCCAATTGAGAGGATCATGGCCGGCCACCAACTTTTAGGGTCCTCCCATGTGTGTACAACACAAATATGTGGTTTGGGGTTGAAGAAAGTGGCTCCAAGGTGTTCAACATTGGCTCGGAAGTGAGAAAAACGGGCGCCGGAGGCCGAAAATGGAATATAACTGGTTGCTAAGATAATTACTGGCCTCCCACCCTCCAGTGACCTTCCTGATGATAAAATAGAGGTACCTGCCAAAAATGAATGAAAATCAATGCAAAACGAATGCTCAGGGGCCAAAACACGCAGTTCGGGGTCCCGAAAATGGGCTGTTAAGCACCGAAAGTGGCATTCGGCCACGAAGTGGGTTTCTCAGACCCCAGTGTCCCTCAAAAGGGAGTAGAAAGGAAGTATGACAAAAATCAGAACAAACGGAGATGGTTAGGCGGTCCCGAACCGTGGCACACGGCCAACGGTCCCGAAAAATCGGAAACCGGACTCCGAAATGGGCAAAATGGCCTGCGGCCATAAAATGTAGCCCACGGCCACTGAGAAATGGTCTACGGGACCTCTCCCTCCCCTTGGAAAAAGAAACAGAGAAAACCGAGTCTGGTTCGCAAACCGAGGCAAGGCACAGAAGAGGGTTCGGAAGTCCGGAGGCAGGGCTCACGGCCGCAACTCTGAAACTTCTGAACGAGCACATTATGCAACATCACCAAGCGCTCAATCGGTGACGTCTGAGTCTTAAGGTCAGTCAAAAATGGGGTGTCTACATGCTCCTAATTTTTCACCATAAAAGCAGAAAGTAAGTCCCTATAGATCTACTTATCCAATTCTCTAACGAGAAGTTGGGTCACAATGTCCACAAATCAAAGTTCCGAACTCATATCGATCATAGCCTAAGTCGAAGTAACCTTACTCCCCAAGAGAAAGTCTTCTCATGGTCTACACCTTCCTCAATGGTGCAACTTTTCGATATCTAACGAGCCTTATGCCTAAAAAAATGACTACCCGAATCGCGCATAACTTTAGAACAGTTTTGCGTCATAGCGGAAAGTCAACCAAATCCTAGAAATGATTAATCCTCAAAAACTGTTTTAAAATGCACAACTTTGATCCACTTTTCTAAAAGTAGGGGACTAGAGAGACTTTGGCATTATCCTAGCCTCTTTATCATCTTGCAGAACAATCATGAATGTTTCCCTCTCAATCACCAAGTGATGATGTGGAAAAATTTCACATTCGCTAACATGCAACTAAGAATGTAGAGTATTCTTCTCTAATGGAGTAATCCACTAGTAAGCACGTCGCTTCCATTATCCCTAGGATACTGGAAATTTCTTTCCATTCTCAACTAAACTACATAAAGCGACATACTTAGAATTCTCTATCTTATAGTGTTCTAAAACTCTATTCACGTCACTTTTACTAAGAAAACTTTATGTGACCTAGTTACACTCCCACAAAGTTGCGCATCTATAAGCACATGACCCAGAGGGTTTACATGATAGCATACAATAATGCGCCACATGACCCTAATAGTTTACAAGACATCATACAATAATGCGCCATAGAACTCTAGGTCTTAACTTCGTAACCTTATGAGAAGTAAAATAATGATAAGCTGCTTGATGGTTACAGATTGCCCACAAATGGCTCTTCGCTAACCCATTACTCAAATGGAGTGCAAAATCTGATATGGAGGGCACTTAGTTAGGGACATAGGCAACAAACTAAAGTGCAATTCCCAATTGGGAAAAATACTGCGCCATCATCCACCTAACATAAACAATACTTAATTCCTTATCTCAACTACACCATTGTGTTGCTAAGTACTAGAAATAATCAATTTTCTAAGCATCCATTTCTCTTCAAAAAGTTTTCTAAAAAACAACTCAAATAGATACTCGCTACCTCGGTCAAAACTAAAAGCACCAAAGCTTTTATCTAATTGATCTCAACCTCATATGTGCAATGTCAAAAATCATCCCAAAACTTTTGACTTATGGGAGATCAAATAGTCTTGACTAAGATGCGTATCGTAATCTACAAATGTGTCGAGATTGAGGCTGGCTATCATACCCTTACACATATCTAGCGACAAATATCATAGTGGACTAAATGTGATAATACATATGCCCTTCTGCGGCTTTCTTACTTACTAGTGCGCAACCATTGAGAACAAAGTTACATATTCACATGAGAGTAAGATACCACAAGCGAGTGGGCCCGAGAGGGCCTACTCAAGCCATCCATGTCATCTTCTCATTAATGTGATTAAGTACAACAATGCCACCAGTTTATGACTGTAGACACCCCATTTTGACCGCCTGCAAGGCTCGAGCGCTTTGCCTGGTACACTCGATGATAAAAGTGGTGTTGTGCTTGGTTCAAGGTCTCAACGAAGAGGCCATGTTTAAGCTTCGAAACTATACCAAACCTCCCATATTCCCACTGATTATACCCAAGAAATCCTTTTTTACACATTGTGCCACCCTATGCTGAGTCTAAAGCAGAAAAACTAGGGGAACACATTGTGGCCCGGTCGTGCCTCATTGAGGGCCGATTGTGGCTATTGATGGCCGGCTGTGCCTTAGTACTGAGAAACACTATTCTGGGCAGGAGCCCACCAACTATCCATTTTGGAAGATATTTATGACCCCTCTTGCTCAAATTCTATAAAAACGAAGTTGTATCATTATTTTAAGGGTTGAAGAATTTCTAATAAGCGTCAACACCTTCTTGAGAGCTCCTTCTTCTTTTGCAAGTAATCCTTTGAGCAAGCTTACCACCTTGAACCTATATCCATACACCATATACACCTTCACACCTTAGCCTATGAACCTTGGTTGAGCCTTGAGCATCATAATTCAAGCTTGAGAGTGTGTTCGTACTTAGTTTGATTCACAAACAAAGAGCTACCTTTGTCAGAGGTATAATCTTGCTATTTACTCTCTTGCTTTCATTTCTATCATTTACTATCTAGTTCTTGTAGTTTTGTGTTGTTATGATCTCCCTTCAAGTGTCTAAGTTTGGGTTTGGAGAGCTACCAAAAGAGTAGAGAGAGTTTACACTCTTTCTTACACCTTTGCCTATAGCTCAAACCCTTGCTTTTGCACTCTTTTTCTATTCTTTCTAAATTCATTTTCCGAGTTAAAAAGAGGCTAAAAATCATGCTTTGAAGTTTCAAAAGTGAAGGGGTTAGCCATCCCTCCTTGTTCTTACTTACTAGCCTTGTTTTCTCCTTTTGTTTATTAGCTTTTTAGGCTCTTTTCATGCACTTTGAGCCACCACTTTTCACCCATTAAGGGTTGTTTTAGGGCTGTTCTAGGTTGTTTAAATAGTTCATGCTTTGATTAGCTTGATTGTTGTCTAATAAGTTTGCATACATAGCTTGTTGAATATTATTCTTTGCTTTTCTTTAACTAACTTCCATGTTTAAGAACTTCATTTTAATAAATCAACTTGCTATTCATTTCTTTCATTTGAGAGTTATTTCAATCAGTTGACGGTTATTCAAAACGTGAATTAGCGATTTATGCCTAATGGCTTAATCTCTACGGAGGTTCATTGTTAACGGCGTAGTCTCTTTTTCATGTTGAGAATCACCTCCCGTTTGACATATTCTCACTTAATGGACGTAATATTTAGTGGACGTAACAATCATCTTGGATTTAATGGATTAAAGGATGGCAAAGACTAATGGATTTGGCTTAAAATGAACCAACCCACATAAAGAAAATGAGTTATATTGCTTGGGTTCGGCCGGACTTTATGCAGAATCTATTGTGTCAAGGGTTTTCTTACATCAATTCATGATGTTTTGATGAACCTCAAAGTATCTCTACCTCCCTCTTTGAATTCACTCTATGATAGGACAGAGAGGTGGTTGTAGTTCCTTTCATTTAATGATTTTTGTCCAAATTGTATCAGAAATCATCAAGCAATCAACTTGCTCATTGATGGTTTTGGAAACAATTCCAACATTCTCTCGAGGCTCTCCCATGACAGAAAAGTGTGAGGGAGACAAACAGAGTTCAGAACAACTCTGTCTGCACTGGTTTCACTTCAGAGCACAAAACAAAATTATGCATAAAGTTAAAGCACGACAAGCCTTGTTTAGGCCCAATATGGCTTCATTAAGGGCCAGCTAGTCATCAATGTTTGGTCAGCACTGTATTTTACAGAAAACAGAGGGCAGTGGCTGAAGGTGAAACAGAGCAGGACTAGGCAAACAGTGTTATTCTTGGACACTATGCATCCAGCCCTGGCGTATCCTTGCTTACATCATTATTATAAATTAATGCTCTGAGTATTTTTGTAATTAATATTTTATTATTATTTTTATTATTATTATTATTATTATTATTGTTGTTGTTGTTGTTGTTGTTGTTGTTGTTGTTGTTGTTGTTATAATTAGTATTGTTAATTATTAGTGTTGTAATTATTGCTATTGTTTATTTGTTATTGTTATATCTAGTTAGCTTAAATAACT
Source organism: Camellia sinensis (assembly GCF_055761805.1). NCBI lineage: Eukaryota > Viridiplantae > Streptophyta > Magnoliopsida > Ericales > Theaceae > Camellia > Camellia sinensis. Next base: position 16,915,238 of record NC_138965.1, read on the forward strand.
AGTTTGTTTAATCCTTGTCGTAATAGAGTAGTTAGCTAGTTAATTCTTTGCTTATTCATTCATTTGGTTTTGTAATAATTAGTTTAATTCAAAGTTTCGGACTTTGATTTGCACCCTCTTGCACAAGGGCAATTATGTAATAAGTTGAATGTCTTTCAACCCCATGTCTTTCTCCTTTTTACTTACTTGCTTACGATGGTTAGTATAGAAACATCATTTTTCAAATTAGCATTTTTATGCTTTGCATGCATCCAAGGCTTGGCTCATCATACTAACCCAATATCAAATGTTCAAATTCATTGCCTCAATACGTACTTTATCGCATGTCTTGAATGAAATCGTATGCCATGCTCATAGCGGAGCTTACAAATTACATAATGTATGTGTTGTATTAGTCATATTGCATTAATTAGGAACATGCAAATTTTCTAATTAATTTGCTTTGTTTTGGCTCGGAGTACTAGGTGAGCAATTTTGAGTTTTAGAATATCGCATGAGTGTGGTTGTTACCATGTCCAAGCATGCTTCCATGAGGCTAATTGCTTAAATGATATAACTATTTGAATGCCTGTGGATGAAGGGTAGTTGCTTGAATTGGAAAAGTTTGATTAATGTCCATTTTAAGCCCACTTTTTCAAGTGGCATATTCATAAAACAATTTTTCAAATAAAACATAAAATCAAATGTTCTAATTCGTGCAAGTTAGTCTATACTTGTGTGCGTCGCATAGTAAAAATAGCTAATAAATCAAGACAAGAGCATATAACGTAAATAAAATTACATCATAATTAGTAGAGGCCGATCTTTGATCGGGTGAATGGGGTGCTCAATTCATGACCTTACCCTCTCGTACCTAAGTTCCCGAGCTGAAACACTTTGGTGATGACGAATAAGTGGCCTTTGGCACGAGTCTCAGGTATCCTAAATTTTTCAAAAATATTTGGGTGGCGACTCTGAAATCTGGCAAAGTAGTCCATTTTTGGTATTTGATTCAAACATTGATTTTCTAAAAGAATTGTTGGATTTGAACTCTTTTGTGTTTTCATTGTTTCACCTTGCACTTTGTGAAATCAGATTCAGAACCACGAGAGTCTGAACTGTGGTGTGTAGACCCACCTGAACTTCCTCCGCGTGCCCCCGTTTTTGGAGAGGGTGCGAATCAAGTCCCAGCTACTACTACAGTTCGGACTCCTGTCACGGTTCTGAATCTAATCTCACAAAGTGCAATGTGAGACTGATAAACACCAAAGAGTCCAAATCTGGCAAATCGTTTTGGAAAATCGATTTTGAGTAAAAAAAAGTGCCAAACATGGACTACTTTGCCAGATTACAGAGTTGCTACCTAAATATTTTATTTTGGAAAATTTAGGAAACCCTGACTCGTGCCTAAGGACATGTGTCCGCCATCACCAAAGTTGCCTCGGCTTGGGAACTTGGGTACGAGAGGGGAAGGTCATGACATGAGCACCCCCGCTCACGCGATTAAAGGATCGGCCTCTACTACCATGATATGTTGTTTTATAGAAACATGTGCTCTTATTCTGGTTATTAGCTAATCTTACTATGTAATGCGCATAGCATACAAGTATAGACTCGATCACGAGAATTGGAACAAAACAACTCATGTTTGTTTTCGAAAATAGTTTGGAAGTGCTACTCGCAAGTAGACTAAAGCGCAGATTTGCCACCCTCAAGTGGGCTTTAAAACATGATTTTGCCACTTCACAAAGTGGGCTTAAAACTCACAATCATCAAGTTGTCCCAATTCAGGCAATCAAGCCTCCACCCACGGGTATTCAAACAGTTAAGCACTTAAGCAAATAGCCTCATGGAAAGCATGTTATCATGGCAACACTCACACTCATGCAAGTATGCTAAAGCGTAAATACTTACAGTGTACTCCGAGCCAAAGCAAAAAGTTAGTTAGAAATATGCATGATCCTAACTATACAAGATGCCTAATGCAACACATGCAATAATGAAATTAAACAGGCTTGACTATCTAAAATGGCATATGAATGCAACAACTTAATAACATGCTTTGAAACACGTATTCAAGCAAGTGTATTGAAATACAATGCAGTTTGAATGATGCACCGAGCCCAGTGCATGCAAAACAAATGAATGATGTAAACATGCAAACCATAAGGTATGTTAATCGAAAAATGCCCTAAAACTAACCATCGAAAGCGGCTAAGTAAAAGGGAGAAAGAAGTGGCGATGGAAGACATGCACACGCACACGCACACGCACACGCACACTTATTACAACATTGTGCCATCGCGAAGGAGGGTCCGAATAATTAAGCTAAGCTAGACTAAGCTAAGCTAATTATTACAAACCGAATTGAAGAACTAGCTATGCTAAGCTAATTAGAATATTACAAAGCAAATTGAACTAATTAGTTACACAAACTAATCATAAGCAATGAAATGGCTTCGCGGGCGAGGGATACGTGCATGCTCGGTTAGTGTCATCTCGGGAAATCCATTGCTTTGACATTAATTGCCTCTGTTTGCACTTGCCTTGGTTTCTGAACATTGAACCGACTTCAACACTGTTTCTGCTCCAAAATAGGATCATTTCTGCACAAAAATGGATGGGTGGCCGGTCGGCCACAAAAAAGTGGCTGCCAGCCACCTCAACTGGCCGGTCGACTAGTGAAAGTGGTCGGTCGGCTACCTCAAGTGGCTGGTCGGCCACCTGCTTCTCCAAATATCTGGCTTTGCTACAGTAGAGCACAACAGAGTGAGAGCAATGTATTTGCAAGGAAATGTAGGTACTGCCACACTTATCATCATTTCTCAAGCTTAAAGGAGTGTAGCGCTTGGCTTTTAAGCCATCAACCAAGCATCTCAATGCATGATGGCCCAAAACCCAAGCTTGTACAAGCTTAGTGAATGCGCACATAAGACTCAAAATGCCTCCACCCTATCATGCATGATCAAGGGTGATGACGACCAAGAAATGTGACACGTTTCATCACTTTGAGTATGAAACGTCCCACATTTCTTATGTTTGGATTAACGTCCGATCCAAACACATGCAATGCAACACAAATGCTTATCTTGCACATGTTTTACTTGATTCAATTTTGTCTACACATTTTAGCTTACCAATTAATCCTTTAACCTGTTAAGTCCAATGTGAAGGTCGTCTAATGAGAGAGATGGCCTAAGCCACAAGCATCTTGAGCATGAAAGAAGCCTCATGCTTTTGGTTAGTAGAAACCCTCAAGAGAAGGCTAAAACCATTAGGCATAGGAGCCTCAATTCCATGCTCAAGCCAACAAGGGGCTAAAGACCTCTTTCAAAGCGAATAAAAGAGTGAAACAATGGTGTGCAATGGGATATATTTCAGCACCGAAATGACATGCTAAATGACTTAAAATCATGCAAACAAACCATGCACAACATGTTAAGAGTCAAAAGCATTGAAACTAGTGAAGGACACAACACTAGAGGTATGCAATACAAAGCTCAAATGACCAAACCGGCTATGGATAGACCTGAAACATGCCAAATCAGTGGCCTAATCATGCTAAAACTTAGGCACAAAAGGTAAGAAAATCATGCGCACATGTTGGCTCGTAAACAAGGCACAAAGCTTAACTCTTAGAAGCAATGAAGGAGTGACACATGCAAGAGTGTGGCAAAGATATATGCTATGAAATCATATGCTAAATGATGCCATATCATGGAAACATCACAAGCAAAGCATGCTAGGGGTCCTAAAACTCAAAGCTAGTTAAGGCCATTTACACTATAGCTATACAAAGCAAAGCATCTGTGACCAAGACCACTTGAAACAGAGTTAAAGCATGCTAAAGCAAGGCCAAAAACATGCTAGAGTGGAGCCAACACATGCTAGAAGAATAGGCTAAACCATCAAGCACACTAGGCTAGTGAGCAAGATTGCACTACAAGTGTAAGAAGCAAACAACAAGTGACTAAACCAGCCAAAAATAGAGTTTAAACATGTTAAAATATATCCAAAAACATGCTTGAACTAAGCTAACATAAGCCATAAAAATATGCTACTTTGTAATGCTAACAAGGCATGGCATAGAGAGATAAGGAGGGGAGGCCATCCCATCTCATTTTGGGCCTCAAAACAAGCTTTCTACCACTGAAATTTCAGTGGTTTTAAGGTCAAAAAGAGATTGTTTGAAAAGCATGAAATATAGCTCAAAAGGCTTTACAAGCCAAAGAGCAAAAGGGAGGAAACACCCCCTAACCAAACAAGGCTTAAACCACCATTTTTGGGACTGAAAAATAGAGGTTTTGGTAGTTGAATACCAGGCCAAAAATAGTTTGTAAAGGTGGCAAAACAAGTGTGCAAAAATAAGCTCAAAAGAGGTAAAGGTTATCTTTGAAGCACAGCAGCAAAAACAGCCCCAATTCTGAGTTAAAACCACCTTTTGGAGCTCAAACAAAGTCCCAAGCTACCTAAACCCAAAGATGATCAACTTTGGTTAGGGAAGTGTATGCAAATATGTAGGGAATTCTCACTTTCGAGCCTAAAACAAGAGGAGGCAGAGAGAATCCTAGAGAGAGGGAAGAATTTGCTCACACACCTTCTAGAGAGAAGCTCCCAAAATTGCTAACTTTCCAACCTTACAATATGAGAGATATGGCTTCAATATATAGCAAAAAGAACGCATTTGGTTGAAATATCTGATTATAGAGACAGGTGGAGCATTTAGAAGACAATTGGAGCAAAAGATCTGCAAATTCTGAGCTTTCTGGACATTTTTGGCTGACCGGCCATCTTGGTGGCCGACCTGCTACTTTGTTGGCCGACCAGCTACTAATTTTGGCTGATAAGGTTCACTTTTGGCTGACCTATGGCCGGCAAGCTCCAATTGTGGCCGGCACATTTCCACAGAGGCCGATGGCAAAATCTACTTCTGGTCCCCGACTTCAACCAAGCATAACTCCTTTATCTGGATTCCTTTTTAGGTCATTCTTGAGCCTAAAGTAAGCTTTCCACTGGTGGAAGCCTCATATTAAAATTTCAACTGTGCTAAGAGATATAACTATTTTATTGAAGATTGCTCAGTTTCGGTCCAACCAGATTGATGCCCAACTTCAACCAACCATATCCCCCCTATCCGGACTCGGCTTCAAGAGATTCTTGAGTGCAAAATGAAGCACCGGAAGTCTTATTTCCAATGGTGGTGGCCTCATAGCTGAAATCCAAGTATACAAATGGATAGGCCAGATTTGGTGAAGGCTACTCAACTCTCTCTTAACGGTTCATGCCCATCTTCTTTTCCAACTTGGTTTCTTCCCTCTCCTCTTCTTTTCTTCAACTCCAAACCTCTAAACAAGATGTTTTTAAAGAATTTGTTTTTCAATGAGCTCACCTCTCTTTCATTCATTCCATTTTTTCCTTGCTCGGTTTACCGAAAGGCGCAACATTTAAAAATATGCGAGCCTTGAAATATCGTAGGAACTTTGTTTCAAAAATATTTTGAAAGAGAGGGCTTTCAGGTCTAAAATCTTTGGTCAAAATAGTTTCAGTCCGAAAACGGGATGTAAAATTAGCATAATACGGACCGGGGTTATCACAGTCTTCCCCCCTTTAGGAAGTTTGGTCCTCCAAACTTTTTTTACCTTCGTCAAGAAACAAATGTGGATAGCGTAGTCGCATTTCGTCTTCTTTTTCCCATATAGAACTAGATGCAGACCTTTTCCGCATGGAGGGCGACTACGCGACCTTCATTCAGACGCATCTGATGCCGCCTCTGACTGACATTTGCGGAGGTGAGGGAGCGAGAGCTCCAGCTGCGAGAGGGAGAGACAGAGCGACTAGATCTCGCAGGAGGAGAGATCCTGAGGCGAGGCAGGAGACTGGATGGCCAGAGCTGCCTACTACATTGACTTACCAGAGACGTTCCGGGGAGACCTGCTAGATCCCTATTGAGCCTACACCAGCTGGACGCACACTTGTCGGGGTTCGAGGCCCGACTCCGGTATGCACCGAACTTTACATTTTGCATATTTACTTTCTTTCAACTATGCTGAATAGAGTACTGATCCCTTCAATGCACTTACAAGCACCCATAGAGTACACAAGGTAGGCCCTTGAGCTTGTGGCTTCCTTGATAGTCATGGTGCAGACGAGCCTTGATCTGCTCAGCCTCTATCGGATTCCGGTAATTTTTCAATTTGCATTTCATGCCATAAAGTTTTTATGCCAACACATTAGTACTGCAACTGCTCCACACTTCACTGAACTGGCACATTGCACCAAACACTACATCGATACACTGTTCCCACACACTGCGCACGACATACATACACTGCAATCATCCACTGTTCACAACACATACACCGCAATTATCCACTGCTCACAGCACATCATCTACAATCATTTACTGCTCACGGCATATCATTGTATCCCATGTACGCAGACTAATGCGTCCTCATAAATTACCCTTTTCAGATTCCTTTTGAGATGCCAGCCCCGTCATATGCCCCAGCAGGAGCAGAGGCAGGACCTTCAGCGCCTCCCCCAGCAGCAGAGAGGAGAGGGAGACAGGCTCAGGCACGCGGTTGAGGCAGAGCTAGGGGCACCCGTAGCGAGAGTGGCCCTTCAGAGTCCATTCTGGGCGATGATGATGATGAGATGAGCGAGGAGGCTGAGGTGGCGAGTGCGCATTCAAAGTCCTCTGGGGATAGAGATGGCGACGCCGGCTCAGGTTCTGCTGGAGACGAGGCTGGAGAGACAGAGTAGGGCTCTGGTTCAGCTTTAGATAGCGGTGTTGATGGCGATGTTGCTCCAGAGTCTGCGCAGTCGATGAAGAGAATGAAGAGGGCCCCCCTCATCTTGAGCCCTGATGGCACCGATTCAGATGCTTTTTGCTTTTTTTTTTTCCTTTTTTTGCTGGTAGTATAGTCTCATTGTATAGCCTTAGGCAGTTTTATTTTCTTCAAAACTTATAATTTTGTAAAAAGGAAACCATGATCGGGATAAAAAGAGCTTTTGGGTCAAAAGGTGTTACATTTTGCATTCTAAGCAAAGCATCGCATCGCATTACACAACATAAAAATGAGATTGATCTTTGTTTGAAAACTACACAGTCAAATTGCATTAAACTTAATTAGGTAGTGAACCAACTAACAATTAAAAGAACAAAACAACTCAATAAACAACACAAGTGCAACCTGATAAGAAAAATCCAATAACTCGATAAGTGAACTACATATAACTCGATAACAAAAAGGCATACAACTCGATAAGCAAAGCTAAATAGTTAGAACTTAAACAGACATGTTCAAGCCCGAAAAGAACCAAAACAAGACCCCGAAAGGTGCCGATAACATAATACAACTGTTGAAAACAACTGCATCCTCACACAGGAGGTCAGTGGGTACCACCGAGGGACTGCCGGCCATAGGGAATGGCCTACCGGCCATCAATGTGCTGCTGCCGGCCATCGATGGCAGAACCTCCGAAATGTGGACATCTGTCCTCTACTTACTTCCTTATCTTCCATAAAGGTTCCAGCTTCGTGGTTTCTTCATTTCAACTCCATTTTTACCCCAAATGGAAGCATTTCTCGCCCAAAATCTCACAAATTGGATTACAAGCTTGGATGGCTCGGAAAAGTTAAATTTCCAGGGTTTCGGAATGAATGCACTATTCACACTGAGCCGCACCCCGCTGCGTTTTCCATTCCTCTATGTTGCGGCTAGGTGTTGGAATCCGAAACTCATGTTTTTAGCTTTGGTGAACAAGAGATGTCTCCCACTTTTGAAGATTTTCGTGCTTTGATGGAATCTCAACCCGATGAAGAGATCTTGCCCCAATTCCATTTTGGCCACATCCAAGCTCTAGGACGGATGTGTGTGCTTACTTTGCACGACGCTCGATCTTTGATTCGCGATGGAGAACTGGATGTTCCAATCCTGATTCATCGCTTTTTGGACGCCGGTGACCGCGACGACCATCTTTGGCAGAGTTCTCGCCGACACGCCCTCTGCTTATGCATGTTGTCTCATTTCTTGCTTGCCCCTGGCATTGTAGGGTCTAGCGTTCGGTTGATTGAGGTCGCCCAAGGCTTAAAAGAGGGCAAGAGCTGCATCGACATGACATTAGCCGAGACTCTGATGGGCTTGGAAGCTTTCTCTCGTCGGGAGACAACCAGATTTGCAGGGAGTCCACTATTCTTACAGGTAATGTTTCTCGCCTTTCTCACATGTGTATTTCTTACATCACTCGTCCCACAGGCTCTGTTTTTCTCTCAAATCCTTTTCTCACTTTTCTCTCCACGTACACCTCTCTATTCTTTAATCTCTCTTATTTTTATCCCTCCCCAAATATGGTTGATGGACAAGTTGAGAGTGGTGGACCCATGCCCAGCATATTTAGCATGCGACTATTTCTTTCGAAAACGACTAGTCGATGCCCCAAACAAGGGATAATGGTGCGAATGAATGTGCAGCCTATCCACTGTCAACATTGCTTGGCGCTGCCCCTGGCTTAATCTGCCGGCGATGAGCTACAAAATGTCTCGCCAGCTAAGGATTCAGCTGATTGGCTTGACACATTGTGTCTTCTACTTCCCATTCGGATTTCGGTGTCAGTTTGGGCATGATCAGACCTGTTCGGAAGATGGGGTAGAGTACCGTGCTGCATTTCCAGTCCGAGGCTCACATCTAGCTCGGTATGCCATAGCATGGAAGACGAGAGAACTCCTGGCCCCCACTCCCACTTTCAGTTGTACCCTTTTTGACGAGTGCATAGTTTGGCTCGATAAAGAGGCGCAGACCGGGCCTACTTTGGCATCAGAGGCTTCCACGAGCTCTGGGATGGGGCATAGGAAAACCTGACTCAACCATGCCCCTAGTTTATTGCTTTAATCAGTACTTTCAAGTTTTCTTTATGAATGTAATAAAAAGCAACTTCAATTTGTATTCAAGAGTAGGAGAACTTTGTACTGAAATCAATGTAATTGAACGTTGTGGGTATTGAAAATCTTCCGTTATGGTCGAAAAATGGTCTAAGTCGTAAAAAGATTAATTTGAGCAAAATCAACTTTTATTAAAACTTTTCAAAACCATTTTTAATATGGATCACAACTGGACATGCCCGAGATCTGTCACTGAGATGTACAACCTCGGATCCAATCAACTGGAAAGTTGCCCCTTGTCTGAATAGCACTGCACTGTAGCTCACAACCGAACTCTTGGACGCAGCAAAGACAAAGATGACCAAACCAATCACATGGACACAATTGATTTGGAAGTGTTTATGGCTGGACTTCAGAATGAAGTTGCCTACGTATCCCAAAGATGGGAATCAAGCCTTACGTAGTTCGGTTCAAGTTCACTCGAGTAGTAACACTCTCCTTTTGCGCTCTAACTTTTGCCAAGGCCGCCATTTCTGGGTTTTCAACCTTGCGAGCTCAGTTTTCATTATTTCAAATTTTTCATGCACTAATTTTTGCCTAGGTCACCCTTTCGGGTTTTCAGCCTAACGAGCCACTTAAGGACAGTATTTCTTCAACTAGCCCATGTTGATCGGCTGGGAGAAATCAAGGCCATCTAGGTCCATCAGAACGACAACCCCACCTAACCAGATAGACTTGATGATGTAGGGACCAGTCCAATTAGGTCTGAACTTGCCCCTAAGGCCATGGATGGGAGCTTGATTGTCTTTGAGCACTAGATCCCCTTCTTTCAAATTTTTGAACTTAACCTTCTTGTTGAAAGACCTGGCAATTCTTCGTTGATAACCTTGGACGTGATACAGTGCTTTCAGCCTGCTCTCGTCAAACAACATGAGTTCTTCGAATCTGCTTCGCTGCCAATCTGCCTCAGCTATCTAGCGCTCAGCCATAACTCGTAATGACGAAACCTCAACTTTGATAAGCAGAACAACCTCCATTCCATAGAGCAAGGAATATGTAGTTGCCCTAGTAGAAGTTCGAATTAAAGTCCGGTAACCCCAAAGAGCGAACAACAGCTTATCTGGCCAGTCCCTGTAGGTTTCCACCATCTTCTGTAGAATGTGCTTGATGTTCTTGTTGGCGGGCTCAATAGCTCCGCTGGTTTGCGGCCAATATGTGGATGACTTATGAAAAGCCACGTTGTATTTCTTCAACAAGTTAATCACGTCCTTCTTGAAGTGGGAACCATTATCTGAAATAATCTTATTTGGGACTCCATAGTGACAGATGATGTTGTTCCCGATGAACTTAGCAACACGCGACGCCTTAAACACCGCGTAAGATTGGGCCTCAACCCACTTCGTAAAGTAGTATATCGTTACCAGAATATACTCATGCCCGTTGGACCCCTTCGGGGTGACTGCTTCAATCACATCAATCCCCCAGACTGAAAACGGCCATGACAAAGTCATGTTGTACAGCTTCGACGATGGAATGTTCATGCGGTTTGCATGGATCTGGCATTTGTGGCATCGCCGAACAAAGCCAATACAATACTCTTTCATTGTTAACCAATAATAAGCCTGTCTAAGGATCTTCCGGGCTAGCATCACCGCGCTCATGTGTTCACCGCACTCTCCTCCATGGATGGCCTCCATCAGGCGCTTGGATTCTTCAGCATCAACACACAGGTTATGCATTCCGAAATGACCACGTTTATACAGTTTACGCCTACAGATGATGAATTGAGTGGCCATTCTTCGTATTGCCCTCTTATCTTTGGCATTTGCCCCTGGTGGATAAGCCTCATTTTCGAAGAAGTTCCAGATGTCATAATACCAAGGGTTTTGATCATGTACTTCATCTATGGCGGCAATCAGCTCGTAGGCCGGCATGAATTTCTGTTCGATAACGCATTCGGACTCCGAAAGGGATGTCTATCATGGAAGATAGAGTTGCTAACGAATCAGTGAACCTGTTGTTCTCTCTTAACAGATGGGCGAAGTTCAGCTTTTCAAACCGAGGAATCAGAACATCCAAGGTCTGGTGATAAATTTTCATATTTTCTTCTTTAACTTTCCAATCTCCTTTAGCTTGAGATATAACAAGGTTCGAGTCCCCATAGGCGTCCAACCGCTTTACCCCTAGTTCCAGGGCGGCTTCTAGTCCAGCAATACATGCTTCATACTCTGTCTCATTGTTTGATACTTTGAATCGGAGCTTGAAGGCTAAAGGTATGCGGGAATTGTCGGGTGCTATCAGCAATACCCCTATCCCATACCCGTACTGGTTTGAGGCTCCATCAGAGTAAATAGTCCAAGTTTCTTCATCAACATGCAGAATGGCCTCATCTGGAAACAGATATTTTACTGCTTCGTCTCCTTTTACTGGGTGATCGGCTAGGAACTCCGCTACCGCTCTCCCATTCACTGACTTGCACGTCATATATTTCAAATCAAATTCGGAGAGAAGAAGCAACCAACGAGCTAGCCTAACCGTAAGTGCTGGTTTCTGGAAGAGATATTTGATGGGATCTAATCTTGAAACTAGTATTATAGAGTGAGCTAACAGGTAGTGCCTCAACTTCCTGGCATCCCATACCAAGGCCAGACAACCCTTGCCAGCGGCGTGTAGCTGGTCTCATATTCCAGCATCTTCTTGCTCAGGTAATAGATAGCCTTCTCCACTTTGTCCTTAAACTCCTGTGCAAGCATGCAGCCCATTGTCGTTTCGGTTACTGACAGATACAATATCAACGGTTTCCCCGGCTCTGAAGGTGACAACACAGGTGGGTTCTATAGATACTGCTTGATTTGTTCAAAAGCAACTTGGCATTGGTCGTCCCATTGGAACTTCTTTCCTTTCTTCAGGAGACCAAAATGTGGTTCCCAAGTCAAGGTTAATTTTGTAATAAACCGTCTTATGAATTGCACATTACCCAGAAAGCCTCGCACTTCCTTTTCAGTCTTTGGTGGCGGCATTTCTAAGATGGCCTTAATCTTGGAAGGATCAACCTTGATACCCCTTTGTGTGATCAAGAACCCCAGCATTTTCCCTGTTGTAACACCAAAAGTACATTTCCTCAAGGCAGTGTAGTGGCCCTCTCTTTCCTTGGACTTGACAATCATGTCATCCACACCTTAACCTCTTTGTGGATCATATCATGCAAGATCGTGGTCGCAGCCCGTTGATACGTAGCCCCAGTATTCTTCAAACCAAACGGCATCACCCTATAACAGTAAGTTCCCTGCGGGGTAGTGAAAGCAGTTTTCTCCCTATCTTAAGGTGCCATCAAAATCTGATTGTAGCTTGAAAACCCATCCATGAACGAGAGCAGTGCACGCCTAACAGTGAAATCCACTAATTCGTCAATATGCGGCAGAGAAAAGTCATCCTTTGGACTGGCTTCGTTAAGATCTCTAAAGTTCACACATACCCGAATTCTGCCGTCCTTCTTCAGCACCGGAACTATATTGGCCAACCAAGTAGGATATTCAGATACCAACAGGAACCCTGCATCAATCTGCTTGGTGATCTCTTCTTTAATCTTCAGAGCCCAATCTGGGCGTATCCTTCAGAGCTTCTGCTTAACAGGTCGGGCCTCTGGGTCAAGAGGGATCCGGTGCTATACAATCTCAAGATCGATTCCAGGCATGTCTTCGTAAGACCATGCGAAAAATTTTTTGAAATCTTTTAATAAAGCGACTAAGCGCTTGCATTCCTCCAAAGACAACGTGGACCCGATTTTGACCAGCCACGGATCCTTCTCAGCACCAACGTTAATTGAGGTGATTTCATCAACCAAAGGTTTTACAAACCTCTCCTGCTTTCGGTCAATCAAATGCTTTCAAATAGGAGGAATTTCTTCCTCGTTGTTTTCATCAAAATTTTGAAAATCCTAATTAATACAATAAACTAAAGGCACAGAAAAGTACTCAAAATCCATAGCAGTACCATTCTCATGAATAACATCCAGTTCGTCTAATCCTTCGGTTACAACTGACTCAAACGAAAAAGAAAAAGGCGACCTGGACAGGACAGTGGCATCCGGGTTATCAGCCCTAGAAATACCTGACACTGACTCAGATGAACTAGAATCTGATTCTGACTCCACAGACTCTATGGAATTAGATTCTGGTTCACTACCTAATCCGAAACTGCTTGATAAAAAGCCTTCCTCGTATTGCCAAATGAGGGAGGGTGCGATAATGACAGAAAATGGGCCCACAGCTGCTTGATCCCTGATCATGGAAACTGAGAAGTTATCCCCCAAGCACTCTGGTGTGATCTGAGGATCTGAGAGGAGACAAGCCAGCGCTATCCCCATCTCAATTTCTGTGCTTTCGAACTGATCCTCCTTGTACTACTCAGCCTTAGCTGGTGGGTCTGTCGGCTCTTCGGCAACTCCATCCCCTAACAACTGAAGGTCAAAAAAGATTTCGAAGCCGGGCAAGCGCCTCTTCTCTGAATTCAACCAGGGCTCTGAAAAGCCGCAGGATGGGAAATCCTCCCCCTCCCGGACAAAGCGTCCGTTCAGGGTCCCCTGGATAGGTCTGTGCACTAACTCATAGTGCTTCCCAGCTTGTTTAGCTCTGTCTCTTTCAGCCGTTTCTCTTCCTTTCCTTGCCTAATCCTCCTTGGTAGGTAGATAACCTAAATCGAAGGTATATGGGTTATGCGTCACTTCGGCCAATGCTGCCACGCCCTTCCGGCCACATCGTCCCAATCGCATCCCGGGCATGTGTTGAAGTTTGTTCATGAGGTAAAGAGATTGTGCACTGATGTATAGTCCCTCATCAACAACTAGCATATCCTGTACAACCTGAGCCTCAGCTAGGGCGAATCCCGACAAAAAGACATCCTCCACGCCGTGCTCAATCTCCAGAACTGGTGTAGAAACCTCTGGCGGTGGATGTATTGAAGAGTTCTTGAAAACAATTGCCACCCCCTTCCCGTGGGGGTACTTTAACATCTGGTGTAAGGTGGAAGAGACGACTTTCACCTGGTGCAGCCACGGCCGCCCAAGGAGTAAATTGAAGGTTGCTGGTACATCCAAGACATGAAACTCAATGTCCTGTTGTCCCCGGCCTACCTGAGTTTTGACTTGTACCGTTCCCATCACTACCCGACTAGTGTTATCATAGGCCCGTATCACCTGTGCTGTAGGCACAAAATCCGCAGGCTTCAACCCGATAACATACGCCGTTCTCGACAGACATACATTGATTGCAGATCCAGTGTCGACCAGGGCCATCGATATCCATTTCTCTCTACACTCCACAGAGATATAGAGCGGCTTGTTATGATCAGAGCCCTCAAGCGGTAGTTCTTTGTTTGTGAAGGTTAGGGTTGGTGAAGCTCGACCTAAGAAAACCAACCCCACCAACTGCTCAGGTGTGGTATCTATTGCAAGCTTGGCCCTATCCATGGCTGTAAAGACGACTTTTCTGTGAACCCTCGAGGCCATAAACAATCCCCAGATAGAGATGTCTGCTTGAATTTTCTTTAGCTATTTCAACACAACTTCGTCCTCTAGCAGTTTTTCTTTCTACCTCTCTACTTCTTTGTCCTTCCCGGACGCCTCCGGCTGGTCCAAGTGTGGGGGCTTGAAGTACTGCCCACTTCGGGTCATATGGTCGACCTTCTCAATATACCAGGTGTCATCTGGTTGGTTTAGCCCCTAGTCCTCATTAGTGTGGGGAAGACGTAAGTCATCGTCTTTCCACCACATCCCATCGGCAACCGATAGACAGCTGTTCGGTTCCACTGTAGCTGTTCTCGTATTCTCAATACATTCTGCCCCCTCAGGTGCCTTGGCTTTTCTAGCCCTTTCATCATTCTCGATCCTCTCTTGCGCAAACCTCTTTAATGCAGCCTCCTGTTCGGTGTCTATTGTACACAAACTACCCAAGTCCCGAGCAAAATTCTTCGCACCGGTGCTCTCCAGCGATTCTTCCTTGTTCACGGCCATTCCGGCAACTGTAGATGTTCCAGTTTCTGACTGCCCCTGCCTCAGCTGAGATCCCTCATCAATATCTGGCTCGTCACTGAGCTACCTTACAGCATCTATTATTCCATTTAGGTCAAACCAGTTGACACTCACATCTCCCGGATCTTGCTCGTCAAAGAACTGCAGATTAGCAATGTCTTCTTCAAGTTCTACTAGATCATCCAACCCATGACTCGGCCTGTCCTCCCGGATAACATGCACCTTTACCCCAGTTGGCAACTCTACCATTGGATTGGCCTGATCTGTTGACATAATGTAACCGCACGGGTTGTATGCTTCCTCAGTAAAGCTCCCAGATCCCTTAGGTTCTAAACCAATGTTCCCATTCTCCTCTAAGGTCACCCCAACTTTGTCTTCGACAGTCACCACCACTGGCTTGAGCTAGGTTGGAGAGGTGCTCATCATGCACAATTCTGTACTATCTGGGATGAACACCTTAGGCTTGGGTAAGTGGGAGGGAGTGATGTATATGCTTGGGTCATAGTGGATGGCCATGGTTTGGATTAGGTTTGGTGAAGCTTGGTTATATGGTGGGAGTGGGTTAGTAATGACATTTGGTTTGTCGGGGGGTGCAATCACCTTGTTGTCAATGACATCTTAAATCTCATGACGTAATATTAAGCAAAATTCAGTGTCATGACCTTGCTGCTGATGTAAAGCACAGTATTTAGTCGGGTCATGCTTTGGAGGGAGAGGATTGGGTAAAGGCCATTGTTCTAACAGTTTTAGATGTCCTTTCTTCTGTAGGACCCCTAGAGCTTTAGATAAAGGCATATAAAGTGGGGTAAAAACCCTCTTACCTCGGGGTGGATTCTTTACTGGTTGCGAACTGGTTCTAGATGTACCGGTGAAGGGTGCAGCTGTTTTGGGCGTGGTGGTGACCATGCCGACATCTGAAGTTCTTACGGCTGCAGTGCTGCCCGTGGCTGCATTCGAACTGCGTGTAAATGCCCTATTGGGCTGTTCCCTCTCCTGGTCGATCAGAGCTTGCTTCATGGCATCCTCAATCTGTACCCTAATCTCGTGCAAATCAACAAAGGTGGGAAGGGGTAAGATGATCATTTTCTACATCAGCTTGGGTTGAAGGTTGCGCACAACCATCCTTATCTGATCCTTCTCGAGTGGTTGAGTTGTCATCATGGAGGCCTTGGCCCTCCATCGAGTGACAAAGTCAGAAAAGCCCTCTTTCGGCTCTTGCCTGGGTACCTCGGTCTGGGTATTGTATGAATATTAGGCGACGAAGGCCTCGGCCATCTCCTCCTAACTCCTTTTCACTGAGTCTTCCAATTTGGCGTACCAAATGGCTGCAATACCCAACAGGGTCCGACCGAAGAGTGATAGTTTTTGCAATCTGGAGAGGCCCATTGGCCGTAGGATATCATAGAACAACCGCAGATGTACCATAGGATCTCCAGAACCGTCAAAACGGTCTATATGTGGCATCTTGAACCGATCCAACAATGTCACTGCTGAATCGATGTAACCATCCTCTATGTCCAAAATAGAGTTAACGCCTTGAGCTCTCTTGAACAGCTTTTCCAGCTTGCTCACCTTCAGAGCGGTTGGATCAAACTCAAATTCGAACGGCGTGTCCACTAGATTAGCCGGTGCTTTAGGCATTTGAGGTAGGATTGGTGGTGGAACTGGTCCTGTAGGAACGTCCATATTTTCCTGGACGTTTGTTGTTTCTTGGGTGTTGGAACCCTAGGTGGAGGCGGGGGTGGGGGTGGGGGTGGGGGTGGATACGAAGCAGATGCTCTAGCTTGTTGTGGTTGCTGTTGTTGCTGGAGCTTGGCAATTAGTTCTGCCTGTTGGGCTACAATCTCTGCCTGATGTGCGGTAACGTCTGCTTGGCGAGCAGCATCCCGCTGTATGGTCTGCATGGTCTCTTGGAGTTGACACATAATCTCTTCCATACTGACTATAAAGTGTTGATCTGAATGAACAGGTATGTATTCCCTCTCTGAGGTGGAAGCATATATCTCAGCCCAACTGCGCATAGGTGAGGTGGATAATGACCGCTGATTTGGTAACTGTTGTACTAATGATCTGTGCCTAATTGACCTCCGTCTAGTAACTGGGGGGAGCGAAATGAACACTGGTTGTCCCCCAATTAGATCCTCAGATCGGGAAAGTCTCCTTCCTCTAGTCTAGAGTGCTCGAAGGGTATCTGCCTTTTCGGAATCAATGATGCAATGCTACCTTGCAAAAAGATAAATAAAGCAAAAAAAAAAAAAAAAAAGAAACAACAATCAGAAAACAGACAACATTTCAGCTTAGATGATGACAACACACAGTTGATAATGCGTAAGCTGGAAAAACTGCACTCAACACTGATCTCTACCCCCAAATCACTGCCTCAAATCTGATACCCCAAATACTGATGTCCTCAGATTGATATGCAGACTTGCAAACTGATACATGTATTCCTATAGAGACACACTCTAAAAGCGCATAGCAAGCAAGTGAGAGCCAAAACACCCCTATGAAGGGGTAGGGTTTCCCTGTCCTGTCTTGTCTGAAGCTAGGGTTTCATTACGCATGCATGCGGTTTCAAACAACCTACATTCGGGTAAGCAACCTGTCCTAGTTTGGAACAGTCTCTAAAGCTTCCGATATGCACTAGGTCAAATGGTGAAAAACGGTGCCTCCAGAGAACCGAGGCTTGTGTTCCCATCGGGGCACAGCCCGTCATCGGTCAGCCTTATGGCACGCTTTTCCAAGCAAGCCTTTGGCAAACCGTTCGGGAATAACAGATGGAAAACACTGTGACTTAAGCGTACTGATGCAAATGCAATGCAAAGAAACACATAAGTGTAGATAAAACAACATATCATGATGTTCGAGTCAAGTTCTCTAAATCCCCAGCAGAGTCGCCAGAAACTGTAGACCGCCCGAACTCCCTCCTTGCGTCCCCCCTTTCCGAGAGGGTGCGAATTTGTGTTCATGGCTACTACAATTCGGACTCCTGTCACGGTTCTGTATCTAGTCTCACAAAGTGCAATGTAAGACTGATAAATCACCAAAGAGTCCAAATTCGACAAATCGTTTTTGGAAAATCAATTTTAACCAAGAAGTGCAAAACATGGACTACTTTGCAAAATTACAGAGTCGCCACCTAAATGTTTTGTTTTTTTGAGAAATTTAGGAAACCCTAACTCGTGCCTAAGGCCACGCGTCCGTCATCACCAAAGTTACCTCGGCTCGAGAACTTGGGTACGAGGGGGGAAGGTCATGAAAAGAGCACCCCCGCTCACCTGATCAAAGGATCGGCCTCTACTAATCATGATATGTTGTTTTGAAAACACATGTGTTCTTATTCTGATTATTTATCTAACTTACTACGTGATGCGCACGACATACAAGTATAGACTAGATCGCCTGAATTGGAACAAAATAATTCAATGTTTGTTTTCGAAAATTGTTTGAATTTTCCACCCTTAAGTGGGCTTAGAATTTTGGATTTGCCACCAAACAATGTGGTCTTAAAACATGATGATTTGCCACTCCAAGTGGGCTTAATACTCACATTTTGATGAATTATTCCAATTCAAGTAATGAAGCCTTCATCCACAAGCATTCATGTAGTTATAGCAATTAAGCAAATAGCCTCATGGCAAGCATGCTATCAGGGTAGTCACTTACACACATACAAGGATGCTAAAGCAAAAACAGTTATAGTGTACTCCGTGCCAAAACAAAACACTAGTTAGAAATCAATGCATGATCCTAGCTATGTTAAGATGCCTAATGCAACACATGCAAAAAGCAACTAAGTAGGCTCGGCTACCTAATCATGACATATGAATGCGACATTTGATACATGTATTCAAATAGGTATTGAAGTACAATGCAGTTTGAATGATGCCCCAAGCCTGGTGCATGCAAGAGAAATGAATGATGCACGCATGCAAACATAAGGTATGCTAATCGAAATATGTCCCTAATCTAACCACTGAAAACGGATAAATAAAATGGAGAAAGATGTGGGGTTGGAAGACATTCACACACACAAGCACACTTATTACAACATTTTGCCCTCTCGACGAAGGGTCCGAATGAATTAGCTAAGCTAATCTAAGCTAAAGTAACTAATCTAATTAAGCTAATTAGACTAATTATTACAGACCAATAAAGAAATAGCTAAACTAAGCTACTTAATTATTACAACACTTAATTAATTAACAAATTAATTAAATTACAAATTGAAATGCTAACTAATAAGAAAAGCACCAAATTATGCCGCCTCAACTCTGTTTGAAGAAGTTGAATATGCATGCTCGCATTCGGTTTCTCACCCCGAAAAGCCTTCTGGTTTGCTCTCTTGAGGCTCTGTTTGCAGGGTGTCTTCAAGGACTTGCTACTGAAACTTACCAAATCCATGTTGGGGAGTGCACCAGTGGCCTGCCGGCCATGAGGAGTTACTGCTGGCCACCTGTCGGCCAATAATGCAATGGTGCCGGCCATCAATGTGGCACTGCCGGCCACTAGTGTGCTTTGACACCAAACTGTAACAGAGCACAAAACAGAGAAAAATGGAGGGTCTCCTTAGGATATGTATGTACTATGCCACTACATATCATCTCAAAACATCAAAGGACAGGCACCATTGGATCCAAAACCATCAATCAAGCATTTGGAATGCATGATGGCCAAAGATGCAATCTTGCACAAATTCAATGAACGCAAGACAAACAAAGACACAAGGACCATTATCTCATCATGGAAGATCAAAGGCAAAGGAGACAAAGGGAATTGGCTCATTTCATCACTTTGAGTATGAAATGGACCGATTCACCTTGTGTTTAATATAACGTCCGATTGAACACAATGCAATGCACACATGCAACATGCTTATCTTGACATGTTTTACTTGATTTGATTTTTGTTTACACATTTTACATTACCGAGCCATTCTTTAACCCGTTAAGTCTAATGTGAAAAGTCCTCCAATTGGAAAGATGGCCTTAGCCACAAGCACCTTGAGTATGAAAGAAGCCTCATGCCTTTGGTTAGTAGAAACCCTCAAGAGAAGGTTAAAACCATTAGGCACGAGAGCCTCAATTCCGTGCCCAAGCCAACAAGGGGCTTAAGATCACTTTCAAGACAAGTGAAAGATTGAAACCATGGAGTGCAATGACATATATTTCAGCACTGAAATAATATGCTAAGTGACTCAAAACCATGCAAACAACCCATGTAATGCATGTTGAAAGGCTTAAGCATCAAAGCTAGTGAAGTGTATTACAGTAGAGACATGCAAGACAATGCTCAATGGACTAAACCAGCCCTAAGCAGACTTCATGCATGCCCAAACAGTGGCCAAAATGTGCTGAGATGATAACACGAAAGGAAAGAAAATGATGTTCATGCATTGGCTCACAAACAAGGCATAAAGCTCAACTCTTAAACACACTTAAAGAGTGATACATGTGAAAGTGTGACAAGGCTACATGCACTGAAATCATGTGTAGAATGATCCCAAGGCATGCATATAACTCAAGCAAAGCATGTCAAGGGCCTTAAAACTCAAAGCTACTGAACAAGATTATAGTAGGGCTATACAAAGCAAGTCTCATATGATCAAGACACCCAAAATAGAGTTCAGGCATACCAAAACATGGGCAAAAACATGCTGGAGTGTAACGAAAATAAGCTAGAATCATGGGCTAAAGCATTAAGCATACAAGGCTAATTAGCAAGATCACACTACAAGTGTAAGAAGCATGCAAGAAATGGCCAAGCCAGCCAAAAACAGAGCTTAAGAATGCTGAAATAAAGCCAAAAATATGCTGAGATCAAGTCAAGAGATGGTAGAAACACATGCTCAACTACCAAGTCATCCACACAAGCAAAGGAGAAACAAGGAGAGGGGATGACCCCCTCCTATTTTTAGCCTCAAAATCAACTTTCTACGCCTGAAATTCCTCTAAGTTTTAGTGGTAGAAAGGCCAAGCAAAGATTAAAACAAAAGCTTAGAAATACAGCTCAAGATGCTTTACAAGCCAAAGAGCAAAAGATGGGGGACCACCCCCCTAAACACACAAGGCTCAAACCAACACCTTTAAGCCTTAAAAATAGAACTTTTTGAGACTAAAACCAACTTCAAAGTTGCATACAAATATGGCAAAACAATGAACTAGAACAAAGCTTCAAAGAGGTAGTTTCTTACCCTTGTAGCACAACAAGAAAACAACAAGCAAACAACCAACTTCTGAGCCAAAATCAACTCCAAGGAGCTCCAACGAGGTCTCCAGGAACCTCAAGCCTAAGGTGAAGGTTTTGGCTAGGTGTTTTAGTGCAAAAGTGAAGATAAAACACACTTTCAAGGCTAAAATGTAGAGAAAGAGGATTTTAGAGAGGCAGAGGGAGGAAAATATCTCAGCTCAAAACTTCCAACCCCTTTCATGCATATAGATAGCTGTAGACACCCCATTTTTGACTGACCTTAAGACTCAGACGTCATCGATTAAGTACTCGATGATTGCGCATGTCGTGCTCATTTTGAGGTTTCAGAGTTCTTGGCTAAGAGTCTCGCCTCCGGACCTCGGGACACTTTGTACTATGACTCGATCCGCGGACCAAGTCTTGTTCTCTCTTCCCGGAGGGAGGGAGAGGCCTTATAGACCATCTCTCAGTGGCCGTAGGCTACTTTTCATGGTTGTAGGTTACTGTTCCCATTTGGAGACTAGTTTTCGATTTTCGGAGCCGTCTGCCGTGCGCCTCGACTCGGGACCGCTTAACATTCTACGTTTGGCACAGTTTTTGGAACACACCTCGTTTCCTCTGTTTAGAGGGACACTGTGGTCTGAGAGACCACTTTTTTGGTCGTACGACACTTTTGATGCTCGACAGTTGGTTTTCCGGGCTCCCGGCCATGCGTCTTGCCTCCCGAACCCTCATCTTGCATTCGTTTTGGTTTGTCTTGGGTACAAACCTTACTTTCCTTGTTTGGGAAGTGGTACAAGGGTGAGAGACCAGCTTTTTCCTTGGAGACCACTTTTCTCCCCGCCAGCCGATTTTTTGGTCGGGAAACTGGTTTTCTTCGTCTTTAGGCCACATTTTCTGGTTTCCCACCCCACCATTGGCTTGCTTTCAGTGTGGAGACCACCATTTTCCCTGGCCGACCACTTTTTGTTTGGGAAACCACTTTGGGTGGTCGGCCGACCACTAAAAGTAGCAGGCCAACCACCTTTGCTGGTCGGCAGCATTCCCCCTGTTTTGGCAGACTGTATGGATGCCAGCTGTGCCAACTGGAGCGCACAGACTGTATCCTCCATACACGAAGCTAAACTTGGATGCAATCCCTCTGTGTATGGAGGGATTGCATCCAAGTTTAGCTTCTCTAAGAAGCCTGAACCCTTTGTTTCTTTTATAAAAGAGGCTCTCCCTCTCCATTCCAGAGGTTCTGAGTTTTGCCTAAGGAACAAGTGTATATCTCCCTCTATATATCTATATTTGGTGCCTAAAGTGTGTGTTGTTCTTCACCTTTACACTACAACTCTTAACCACACACCCAACCATTGAACTAAGGCTCTTGGAGGACCTTTTTGGAGGTTGAAAAGCTGGTTTTTTGGTTCAAAAATCTGTTGGTTTTGCTAAGCTTCAAGGGTAATCCCTTTTCTCCCCTTTTAAGCTTTGTCTTGATCATTCTCTTAGCCATACTTGCATGATTATTTGAGCTTTGTTTTCAACTGAAAAAAGCTTCATTTTTTGAACACTTAACATGTTTGTTTAAGGCCTCTTGGGTGTTGAGGGTCTCCTACCCTCTTGCATGCCTTGTTTGGCCTTGTTTTGTGCCATGCCTTAGGGCCTTTGAGCTAATCCTTGCTTGACCTTTTAGTCACTAAAATCCAGTGGATTTTTAGTGGTTGGCATGTGGTTTTGAGGTCCTAAATCAGAGATGGGTGACCCTCTCTCTTTTTATCTTGTTTGCTTGCATTTTTTGGCCTACCAAAGAAGCATATATTTTCATACTTTCAAGGCTTGGTTCAGGAACTTTTTGGTGACTTTTAGGGCCTTCCTAGACTCTATCCATGGTTGGTTTGGTCACCCTTGGCATGCTTCTTATATGTGTAGTGTAATCCCATTTGTGGCTCATCAAAGTAGCATGTCAATCTAGCATGTTTTAGCCCCATTTCAGTGGGTTTTTGGTCATCATTTGGCATGTCATGGCTCTATTTATTGCTGGTTTAATAGCCTCTTGCATGCGTCATATTCTTGTAGTGTAAATCTTGTTCACTAGCTTTGAATGCATGATGTTTTGGCTCACCATTCTAGCATAGTTTGGTCACTAGCTTTGAATGCATGATGTTTTGGCTCACCATTCTAGCATATTTTGGCCATGCTCCAACATGATCTTGTTCATATTTTGGGTTGTCTTAGCTCTGTTTTGAGGCCTCTTGGTCGAATGATACTTGCCATGCATGCTTGTTGTGTAATAGCCTTGACTAGCTTTGAGTTTTGAGGTCTCTTGCATGCTTAACTCGAGATATTTGCATGTTTTGGCATCATCGGGAATGTTAGTTCAGAGCAGGTAGGGCTGCCATACTTCCATATTTTTTCACTCTTTGAGTGCTCTTTAGAGTTATGTTTTTATGCCCTATTTGTGAGCCATTGCATGAGCCCCATTTTTGTGCCTTTCAAAGCCATCATCCCAACTCATTTTGCTACTGTTTTGGCCTACATAGGGTCTGTTTGGGGTTGGTTTGGTCATTTGAGTATCGCCTTGCATGTCTTTAGTGTAACATGCTTCACTAGCTTTTGATACTTGAGCCTTTCGACATGCATTGCGTGAGTTGTTTGCATGATTCGAAGTCATTTTGTATGCCATTTCAGTGCTGGTACATATGCCATTGTACTCCATGTTGCATCCTTTCAATGCTTTTGGAAAGTTGTGTTTTGTGCTTTAGGCTGGGGCCCTTGCATTGTGCATGCTTGTATGTGTTTTATTGTCTTGATTTCATCACCATTGGCCATTGATTTGGACATGGTTGAGGCCTATCCATCTTGGTTTAAGTCAATTGTGTATTGAGTATGCCAAGTAATTCATAGCATTGTGCATGCTAGTTGCATGTTTGCATGTCCATCCCTTGCATGTTTGCATGTTTAAGTTGTATCGCATTAGGTTGCATACTTGAGGTCGCATTGTGCATGACATGATTTGCTGCATTGTGTTTGGGATAAGAGTTAGCCCAAACACGGGAAACGAGACACGTTTCATACTCGAAGTGATGAAACGTACCTCGATTCCCAGTCTCTGACACTCTTGACTACACATGATGGAGTTCTAGGCTTTAGGTGTTTGTATGTGCATTCATTCCATATTGAGTTGCGCAATTCGGCCCTTTGGCCATCATGCATCAAGATGCGTGATTGGTGGCCCGAGGGTTGAGACCTACACTCCCTTGAGCTTATGTAATGATAGGGAGGGTGGTCGCGCATACATGTGTTGCAAATACATTGCCACGCCCCTTTTTTGCCCTCTGTTGTAGAAAACCAGAAACTAGCAGCAAAAGCCGGTCGGCTGACCAGACAAAGTGGCTGGCCGATCACTTTTTCTGGTTTTCACCACAAAAACTGGTTGGCCGGTGGTTTCCAAGGCCAACATCTGGTCGGCAGCATCCCTACAGATTCCCAAGGTGGATTTTCATCTCTTTGGAGCTTGGTGCAAGTTTATGAGATCAATTGCAAACAGTGGCAAGTCGGGGCGTCGCGAGGGATTTCGGAACAAGGTGACTCGAGCATGCATGCATCCTTTGTCATCCAAAGCAGAGCTGAGGCAGCCTACATCATATAGTTTATACGCTTATTTAATTGCTAACTTAGTTAATTTGTTAATTAGTTAGAGTTGTGTAATAATTAGTTGTAGCTTGTTATTCATTCTGTTATGTAATAACTAGTTTAATTAGATTAGCTTAGATTAGCTAGTCGGTACCGTATTATTCATTCGGACCCTCCGTCGAGAGGGCACAACTGTTGTAAATAAGTGTGCGTATGTGTGATGCATGTCTTCCAACCCCCATTTCTTTCTCCCTTTTATTTACCAACTTACGATGGTTAGTTTTAGGGCACATTTCAATTAGCATCCTTATGCTCGCATGTTTGCATCCATTCATTTGTCTTGCATGCACTGGGCTCGTCGTATCATACTAACTGCATTGTGTTTCAATTCCTGTTTGAATACATGTATCAAATTGCATTTCACATGACATTTTAGAATAGCCGAGCCTATCTTAGTTGCATTTTGTATGTGTTGCATTAGGCAGGCATTCTTGACATAGCTAGGATCATGCATTGATTTCTAACATAACTTTTGTTTTGGCTCGGAGTACTCAGTAAGTGTTTATGCTTTAGCATCCTTGCATGTGTATGAGTGACTGTCATGATAGCATGCTTGCCATGAGGCTAACTGCTTATGTGATATAACTGCCTAAATGCTTGTGGGTGAAGGTTGGATTACTTGAATTGGAACAATTCATTGATTGCGAGTTTTAAGCCCACTTGAGAGTGGCAAAATCATGTTTTCCTAAGCCCACTTGAGGGTGACAAAGTCCGCATTTTAGCCTACTTGCGAGTAGCAAACCGCTTTAAAAAACAAACATGAAATGTTTTGTTCCAATTTAGGCGATCAGTTTATACTTGTATGTTGTGCGCATCGAATAGTAATTCTAGGTTAATAACCGAAATAAGAGCACATGTGTTTTTAAAAACAAGATATCATGTTAGTAAATGCCGATCTTTGATCGGGAGAGCGGGGGTGCTCATTGCATGACCTTCCCCTCTCGCACCCAAGTTCCCGAGCTGAGGCAACTTTGGTGATGACGGACACGTGGCCTTAGGCACGAGTCAGGGTTTCCTAAATTTCCCAAGAATAAAATATTTAGGTAGCGACTCTGTATCTGGCGAAGCAGTCCATGTTTGGCACTTCTTTCTAAAAATCAATTTTTCAAAACGATTTGCCGGATTTGGACTCTTTGGTGATTTATCAATCTCGCATTGCACTTTGCAAGATCAAGTTGAGAATCGTGACATTGAGTCCGAACTGTAGTGAGCCCGATGGACAAAACGGGATTTCCTGGGACATTCAGGCGTGTCTACAGTTTCTAGCGACTCTGCTGGGGATTTAGAGAACTTGACTCGAACTCATGATATCATGTTTTGATTACACTTATGTGTTTCTTTGCATTGCATTTGCATTGGTGTGCCTAGGACATCGTGTTTGCTATCTGCTATTCCTGAACGGTTTGCCGGAGGCTCGCTTTGAGAAACGTGCCATAAGGGTGACCGGTTACGGGCTTTGCCACGATGGGAACACAAACCCCAGTTTTTACTGGGGCACCCTTTTTGACCATTCGACCTAGTGCATATTCGGAATCCATAGTGACCATCCCAAACTAGGATAGGTTGCTTACCCGATTATAGGTTGTTTGAAACCGCTGTACGCGCAGTGAAACCCTAGCTCCTGACAAAATAGGACAGGGAAACCCTACCCCTCCATAGGGGTGTTTTTGCTCTCATTTGCTTGCTATGTGCTTTTTAGAGTGCGTCTCTACAGGAATGCATGTATCAGCCTGCAAATCTGGGTATCAGGCCCGCGGGCATCAGTGTTTTAAGAATCAGTTATATCCGCGGGTATCAGATTCAGATTTGGGGCAGTGGTTTGGAAACAATGAACAGCAGTTGAGAATAGTATATTCAGCTTACAAATGCCAACTACGTGTTGTCATACTGACTATGTGTTGTGTTTATTTATGCCGTTATGCTGTCCATTTTTCTGGTTGTTTATTTCCTTATTATGCTTTATTTATCTTTTTGCTACGTAGTTTAGCACAATTGCTTCCGACCAAGCAGATATTCCCTAAGCACTCTAGACTAGAGGTCGCAGACTCCATCGATCTGAGGATCTGATAGACGGACAACCAGTGTTCCACTCTTTACCCCCGATTGCCAGACGGAGGTCGGTAAGGCGCAGTGTATTGGTACTGCAGTTGCCAGATCAGTGGTCCTTGAGTAGTCAGGTTGAGATTTTCGAGTCTATTGAAGAGACAGCTATACCGGTGGTTCAGTTAGATCAGGGCAGTACGGTAGGAATGGAAGAGATGATGCGTCAGCTCCAGGAAAGTGTGAAAACCATGCAGCAGGACGCTGCCCGTCCAGCAGAATTTGCCAAACAATAGGCCGAAGTCATGGCCCAACAGGCAGAGTTAATTACCAGGCTACAGCAGCAAGCCGGAGCATCTGCTTCGCACCAGGTTCCTCCCCCACCAAGAGTTCCCATACCTGGGGAGACAATACACGTCCAGGATGATACGGACGTTCTAACAAGGCCGGCTCCGCCCCCGATCCTATCCCAACCACTCAAAGCACAGACTAACCTGCCAGATTTTTCCTTTGAGTTTGAGGTGGACCCCACGGCACTAAAAGTGAGCAAGCTTGAAAAGCTATTCAAGAAATCTCAGGGTGTGAAGTCCATTCCGGACATCGAGGATGGGTACACCGACTCGGCCGTGACTCAGCCAGACAGATTTAAAATGCCGCACATAGACCGTTTCAATGGGTCTGGGGATCCCATGGTGCACCTACAGCTGTTTTCATATAACTTAAGGCCGATGGGCCTCTCCAAATTGCAGAAGCTTTCCCTATTTGGTCGGACCCTGTCGGGCGTAGCGGCCAATTGGTATGCAAAATTGGAAGATTCCGTCCAAAGGAATTGGGAGGAGATAGCTGAGGCCTTCGTGGCTCAATACTCCTACAATACACAGATCGAGATCATAACTTGTGATCTCGAGACGACTAGACAGGAGCCGAAGGAGAGCTTTTCCGACTTCGTAACCCGCTGGAGGGCTAAAGCCTCAATGATGACCATTAGGCCGACTAACAAAGATCAAATAGGGATGGTTGTGCGCAACCTCCATCCCAAGCTTATGCAGAAGATGATCGTCCTCCCTCTTCCCACTTTTACAAATCTACGTGAGATTGGGGTGCACATCGAGGATGCCTTGAAGCAGGGTCTGATTGACAATGACAGAGAGTAGGCCAGGAGGACTTTCAACGGCAGTACGAATGCAGGCACAAGCAGTGCTGCAGCTGCCAGAGCTTCAGATGTGAGCATGGTCACCGCCACCGCCCCAAGAACCCTTGCGGCTATGCCATTCACCGGCGCATCCGGAAGTAACTCACAAACAACCAAGTACCTACCTCGAGGCCAAAGAACCTTCACTCCACTATACATGCCCCAGTCCAAAGCTCTAGGGGTTTTGATCAAGAAAGGGCACTTGAAGCCCCTGGAGCCACGGCCATTGCCAGAAACCCTTCTCCTCTCCCATAACCCAGCTAAATAGTGCGCCTTTCACCAACAGCATGGTCATGACACCGACCATTGCTTTAGATTGCGTCATGAGATTCAAGATCTCGTTGATAACAGGGTGATTGTGCCTCTGGAGAAACCCAATGTCATAACCAACCCTCTCCCATCACATAACCAAGCTCCACCTCCCAAATGCATCAACTCAATCCAAACTGGGGTGGTGTCATACGACCCTAGCATATATATCACCCCTTCTCACCTACCCAAGCCGGAGGTGTTCATTCCGGACAGCACTGACTTGTACATGTTGGACATCTCTCGAACCAAACCTGAACCAATGGTGGTGATTATCGAAGATAGGACAGGGAAGATTTTGGAGGAAAGTGGGACTGTGGATTCAGGGTCTGAGGAGTTTGGGAACTTTGTTAAGGAGGTATACAATCTGGGTGGCTACATTACGTCAGTGGGCCAGGTTAGGCCGAATGTGGAATTGCCAATGGGGGCAGAAATTTGCGTAGTACGGGAAGATGGACTTGATTAGAGGCTAGATGACTTAGTAGATCTGGAAGAGGACATTGCTAACCTTCAGTTTTCTAATGAACAAGATCTAGGAGACATGACAGTCAATTGGTTCAATTTTGATGGGTCAGCAGAGGTTACAGGGTGGCTTGATGACCAACCAGCTATTGTTGAAGAATCTCAGCCAGAACAGAGTCCGTCAGGAACGGGGACATCAATTATGGCCAGAAGGGTCGGAAATCAGAGCGCACCATCGGAGAGCACCGGTGTTAAGAATTTCGCTCAGGATCTGAACATTTCAAGTACAGGGGATGCTGAGTAGTAGGCCGCACTGAAGCAGTTTAAATGAGAAGGGATCGAAGATTCTGAGAGAGCCAGAACGGCCAAAGCCCCAATGGGGACTGAACGTGCTGTGTGCACAAGAATAGAGCGTGCTGCGAGCACATGGATGGAAGGTGCTGTGGGTACGAAGAAAGTTGTAACGGAGCCAGACAGGTGTCTGTCAGTTGCCGATGGCATGTGGTGGGAAGACGATGACCTATGTCTTGCCCACATCGATGAGGACTGGGCAAATAACCAACCGGATGATACCTGGTATATTGGCGAAGTTGACCATATGACTAGGAGTGGGCGGTATTTCAAGCCCCCGCACCTAGATCAACCAGACGCGTCCGGAAAAGATAAGGAGTCGGAGAAGCAGAAAGAGAAGCTAGTTAAAGAAGAGGCCGTGCTGAAGCAGTTGAAAAAGATACAAGCAGACATCTCCATCTGGGGACTGCTTATGGCTTCACGTGTTCATAGACAAGCTATCCTATCGGCAATGGACAAGGCTAAACTCTCAATAGACACTACGCCTGAACAGCTGGTGGGATTGGTTTTTTTGGCAGGGGTTTCCCCGATGTTGACCTTTTCCAACAAGGAACTGCCACTTGAGGGCGCGAATCATAACAAACCGCTCTGCATCTCTGTGGAGTGTAGAAACAAGTGGGTACCGGTGGTTCTTGTCAACACGGGAGCTGCTATTAATGTGTGCCCGTCAAGGATGATATATGCAATCGGGTTGAAGCCCGCAGACTTTGTGCCAACAGCCCAGGTGATAAGGGCATATGATAACACAAGCAGAGAGGTGATGGGGACTGTGAAAATCCAGACTCAGGTTGGTCCAGGACAACACAAGATTGACTTCCATGTCTTGGACGTTCCCGCAACCTTCAATCTACTCCTGGGATGGCTGTGGCTGCACCAGGTGAAGGCAGCCTCTTCCACCCTGCACCAGATGTTGAAATACCCCCACGGGAAAGGCGTGGCTATTGTTTTTGGGAATTCATCAATCCATCTACCGCCAGAAGTGTCTACACCAGTTTTGGAAATCGAGCGTGGCACGGAGGTTGTGTTCTTATCAGGTTTTACCCTAGCCGAGGCCCGGGTCGTGCAGAACATCTTAGCTGTTAATGAAGGGATGTTTGTTAGCTTTCAGTCAGTTTACCTCATGAACAAACTCCAGCACATCCCTGGGATAGGACTAGGAAGAAGTGGCCGGAAGGGCATTGCAGTATCGGCCGAAGTGCCGCACAACCCACATACCTTTGGTTTGGGTTATCTGCCCACCAAAGAGGACTGGGTGAGGAAAGGCAAGGAGATGGTTGGGAGAGCCAGAGCAAAGCAAGTGGGGAAACCTTATAAGTTAATGCACCGACCCATCCAGGGTACCGTAAACGGACGCTTTGTCCGGGAGGGGGAGGATTTTCCATTCTGCGGCTTTCCAGAGCCATGGTTGAACGCAGAAAAGCGTCGCTTGCCAGGGTTTGAGATCATCTTTGACCTACAGTTATCCGGGGATGATGTTGCCGAGGAGCAGACAGACCCACCAGCTAAAGTTGAGTAGTGTGGAAAAGTGGATTTTGAGAACATCGAGATTGAAATGGGGGTAGCACTGGCTTGTCTACTTTCAGATCCTCCGATCATACAGAAGTGCTTGGGGGATAACTTCTCGGTGTCCATGATTGGGAATGAAACGATTGCGAGCCCACCTTCAAACATTTTGGATGCATCCATTGCACTTTCCCTCATCTGGCAATACGAGGAGGGATTTTTATCAAGCAGCACCGAGTCAGGTAGTGAGCCAGAATCTGATTCCACTGAGTCTGTGGAGTCGGAATCAAGTTTCGGCTCGTCTGAGTCCGGTATTCCTAGGGGTGACAACTCGGATGCCACAGTCCTGTCTAGGTCATCTTTTTCTTTCTCTTTTGAGTCTGTTGTAACCGAGGAATTGGATGATTTGGAAGTGATTAATGAGAATGGAATGGCTGTGGCTTCTGAGTACTTTTCTGTGACATTGATTTATTGTATTAATCTGGACTTTCAAAATTTTGATGCAAACGACGAGGGAGAAATTCCTCCGGTTTTACAACGATTAATTGATCAAGAGTAGGAGAGATTTGTTAAGCCCCTAGTTGATGAAATCACTACAGTTAATGTTGGTACTGAGAAGGACTCGCGGCTAGCCTAGATCGGGTCCACGTTGTCTTCGGAGGAGCACAAGCGCTTAGTCGCTTTATTAAAAGATTTCAAAGATGTTTTCACGTGGTTCTACGGAGACATGCCTGGAATCGATCCTGAGATTGTACAGCACCGGATCCCTCTTGACCCAGAGGCCCCACCCATTAATTAGAAACTCAGAAGAATCCGCCCAGACTGGGCTCTCAAGATTAAAGAAGAGGTCACCAAGGAAATTGACGTAGGGTTCCAGTTGATATCTGAGTACCCAACTTGGCTGGCCAACATAGTTCCGATGCCAAAGAAGGACGGTAGAATTCGGGTATGTGTGGACTTCAGGGATTTGAATAAAGCTAGTCCGAAGGATGACTTTCCTTTGTCGCATATCGATGAATTAGTGCACTTCACTACTAGGCACGCATTGCTTTCATTCATGGATGGCTTTTCAGGCTACAATCAGATTGTGATGGCATCCAAAGATCAGGAGAAGCCTGCTTTTACCACCCCGTGGGGGACCTACTGTTATAGGGTGATGCCGTTTGGGCTGAAGAATGCTGGAGCTACATATCAACAGCTCGCGTCCACGATATTGCATGACATGATCCACAAAGAGGTTGAGGTGTACGTGGACGACATGATTGTCAAATCCAAAGAAAGAAAGGGCCACTACACCGCCTTGCAAAAGTTCTTCCAAAGGATCAGAGAATTTCGGTTGTGGCTGAATCCTCAGAAATGTACGTTTGGTGTTACATCAGGGAAAATGCTGGGGTTCTTGATTACACAGAGAGGTATCGAAGTCGACCCTTCCAAAATCAAGGCCATCTTAGAAATGCCACCATCGAGGACTAACAAGGAGGTGCGAGGCTTTCTAGGTAATGGGCAATTCATAAGACGGTTTATTACTAAATTAACCTTGACTTGTGAACCACTCTTTGGTCTCCTGAAGAAAGGAACGAAGTTCCAATGGGACGGCCGATGCCAAGCTGCTTTTGAACATATCAAGCAATACTTACAGAACCCACTTGTGTTGTCACCACCTGAGCCAAGGAAACCGTTTATTTTGTACCTTTGAGTGACTGAAACTACAATGGGCTGCATGCTTGCATAGGAGTCTGAGGACAAAGCGGAGAGAGCTATCTACTATCTAAGCAAGAAGATGCTGGATTATGAGACCCGTTACACTCTGTTGGAAAAGGCTTGCTTAGCCTTGGCATGGGCTACCAGGAAGCTGCGACACTACCTGTTAGCTCACTCTGTAATGTTGGTTTCAAGATTAGATCCCATCAAATATCTCTTCGAGAAACCGACACTTATGGGTAGGCTAGCTCGTTGGCTTCTTCTGCTTTCTGAATTCGATTTGATGTATGTAACTCGCAAGTCAGTAAAGGGGAGAGCGGTAGCGGAGTTCCTAGCTGATCACCCAGTTGAAGGGGATGAAGCAGTTGTGTACTTATTCCTAGACGAGGCTATTCTGTATGTCGAAGAAGAATTTTGGACGATGTACTTTGACAGAGCGTCAAACCAATACGGGTATGGGATAGGGGTGTTGCTGATAGCACTTGATAATTCTTGTTTTCCTCTAGCATTCAAACTCCTGTTCAAAGTCTCGAACAATGAGGCAGAGTACGAAGCGTGTATTGCTGGGCTAGAAGCAGCCCTAGAACTAGGGGTAAAACGGTTGGACGTCATCGGGGACTCGAACCTTGTTGTATCTCAAGCTAAAGGAGATTGGAAAGTCAAAGAAGAAAAGATGAGAATTTACCACTAGACCTTGGACTTGCTGATTCCTCAGTTTGAGAAACTAAACTTCGCTCATCTGTTAAGAGAAAATAACAGGTTCGTAGATTCACTAGCAACTCTATCTTCTATGATAGACATCCCTTTTGGAGTCCAGATGCGTCCGATCATCATTGACCATAAATTTGCGCGGGCCTATGAGCTGATTGCTGCCATAAATGAGGTTCAAGATGAGAACCCCTGGTATTACGATGTCTGGAACTTCTTGGAGAAAGAGGCATACCCACCAGGGGCAAATGCCAAGGATAAAAGGGCAATTCGAAGAATGGCTGCTCAGTTCATCATCTACGGGGGAAAACTGTACAAGAGAGGTCATCTGGGAATGCATAAGCGGTGTGTTGAGGCTGCAGAGTCGAAGCGCCTAATGGAGGCCATCCATGGAGGAGAGTGCGGAGCGCACACGAACGGGGTGATGCTAGCCCGAAAGATCCTTAGACAGGGTTACTACTGGTCCACCATGGAGGAGGATTGTATCGGCTTTGTTCGGCGATGCCACAAATGTCAGATCCATGCAAACCGCATGAACATCCCGCCGTCGAAGCTGTACAATATGACTTCGCCATGGCCGTTTTCAGTTTGGGAAATCGATGTGATCGGGGCTGTCACTCCGAAGGGGTCCAATGGGCATGAGTTCATTCTGGTCACGATAAACTATTTCACAAAGTGGGTTGAGGCCCAATCTTATGCGGTATTGAAGGCTTTACATGTTGCAAAGTTCATCAGGAACAACATCATCTGTCGCTCTAGGGTCCTGAACGAGATCATTTCAGATAATGGTTCCCACTTCAAGAAGGAAGCGATCGACTTGTTGGAAAAATATAATGTGGCTTTTCGCAAGTCATCTACGTATCGGCCACAGACCAACAGAGCAGTCGAGGCCGCCAACAAGAACATGAAACACATTTTACAGAAGATGGTGGAAACCTACTGGGACTGGCCAGATAAGCTGTCATTTGCTCTATGGGGCTACCGGACTTCAATTCGAACTTCTATTGGGGCGACTCTGTATTCTTTGGTTTATGGGATGGAGGCCGTTCTACCTATCGAAATTGAGGTTCCGTCATTACGAGTGCTGGCTGAGTGCCAGATAGCTGAGGCAGATTGGCAGCAGAGTAGGTTTGAAGAACTCATGCTCTCTGACGAGCGAAGGCTGAAAGCACTGTACCATGTTCAAGGTTATCAACGACGACTTGCCAGGGCTTTTAACAAGAAGGTTAAGTCCAGGAATTTGAAAGAAGGAGATTTGGTGCTCAAAGACAACTGAGCTCCCATCCACGACCCTAGGGGCAAATTCAGACCCAATTGGACTGGCCCTTACATCATCAATTCTATCTAGTCGGGCAGAGCTGTTGTTCTAATGGACTTGGATAGCCTAGAGTTCTCACAGTCGATCAACATGGACAAGTTGAAGAAATATTACCCTTGAGTGGCTCGCTAGGTCGAAAACCCAAAAGGGCGACCTAGGCAAAAGTTAGAGCATAGAAAAATTTAAAATTATAAAAACTGAGCTCGCAAGGTTGAAAACTCGTAAAGGGCGACCTTGGCAAAAGTTAGAGTGTAAAAGGTGAGGGTTAATACACGAGTGAACCTTAGCCGAACTACGTAAGGCTTGATTCCCATCTTTGAGATACGTAGGCAACTTCATTCTGAAGTCCAGCCATAAACACTTCCCCAATCAATTTTGTCCATGTGATCATGTTTGGTCATCTTTGTTTGTTCTGCATTCAAGAGCTTCGGTTGTCATCTCCAGTACAACGCTATTCAGACTAGGGGCAACTTTCCAGTTGCCAGGATCTGGGGTTGTACATCCCAGTGACAAATCTCAGGCATGTCCAGTTCTGATCCATATCGAAAATGGTTTTGAAAAGTTTTAATAAAAATTGATTTTGCTCAATTAATCTTTTACAACTTAGATCATTTTTGGACCAAACGGGAAATTTTCAGTACCCACAACTTTCAATTTCATTGATTTCAATACAGAGTTCTCCTACTCTTGAATACAAAATTGAAATTGCTTTTCATTACATCCATTAAGAAAACTTGAAAGTTTTGATTAAGGCAAATAAATTCGGGGCATAGTCAAGTGTTCCCGCGTCCCCTCCCAGAGCTGGTCGAAGCCTCTGATGCCAAAGTGGGCCTTATCTGTGCCTCTTCATTGAGCCAATCTATGCACTCATCAGAAAGGGTGTAACTGAAAGTGGGAGCGGGGGCTAGAAGCTGTCTCGTCCTCCATGCCGTGGCATACCGAGCTAGCTGTGCGCCTCGGACCGAAAATGCAGCTAGGTACTTTATCCGCTCTGTCAGGTAAATCTGATATGGCCGAACTGGCGCTGGAACCAGAAAGGAAAGTAGAACACGCAATGTGTCAAGCCAATCAACTGAATCCCAGTCTGTCGGGACATGCTGTAGCTCATTGCCAGTAGATTGAGCCAAGGACAACGCCAAGCAATACGGTTTGTGGACAAACTGCACATCCAGTCGAACCACCATCCCTCATCAAGGGCATCGACTAGACGTCACCGGAAGAAGTAGCTACGAGCTGAGTATGCTGGGCAAGAGTCCACAACCTGCAACTTGTCCATCAACCACACCTGGGGAGGGATGGAAAATGAGAGAATAAGAATAGAGAGGTGTATGTTGAGAGAAAAGTGAGAAAAGGGTTTTGAGAGAAAAATCGAGCCCAAGGGCCGAGTGATGTGAGCAATACATATGTGAGACAGGGTGGGAAACATTACCTGCAGCAGTAGTGGACTCCCCGCAAATCTGGTTGTCTCCCAGCGATGGAAAGCGTCCAAGCCCATCAATGTCTCGGCCAGTGTCATGGCAATGTAGCTCTTGCCCTCCTTAAGCCTTGGGTAACTTTGATCAAACGAGTGCTAAACGCTTTCGAGCCTGAGGCAAGTAAGAAATAGGACAGCATGCACAAGCAAAGCGAATGTCGTCGAAAACCTTTCCAGTGATGATCAACGCGGTCACCAGCATTGGAAAAATGATGAATCAAGTTGAGGATGTCCAATTCTCCGTCACGGATCAAAGAGTGAGTGTCGTGCATAGTGAGCCCACACATTCGCCCTAAGGCTTAGATGTGGCCGAAGCGAAGCTGGGGCAAGATTTCTACATTGCGCTCGGATTCCATCGAAGCTTGGAAGTCTTTGAAGGTAGGACACATCTCTTGCCGCCAAAACTAAAGACATGTGTTACCGGGTTCCAAAACCTTGCCGCGGCATGGAGAAACGGAAGGTGCAGTGGAGTGCGACTCAGCGTGAATAGTGCATTTATCCCGAAGCCTCAGAAGTTCAACTTTTCCGAGCCACCTAAGGTAACAATCCAAGTTATGAGATTTTGTATGAGAAATGCCTCCATTTTGATGTAAAACTGAGATGAAATGAGAGAACCACGAAACTGGAACTTTTATGGAGGATAAGGCACTGTTTGGACGACAAGTGTAAAAAATCTGAAGGTCACCATGCCAACTGGTCGGCCAACCACTCTGGTCGGCCAGCCAGTTTTTCTGGTCGGCCGACCACATAACTGGTCTACTGAGCAAAAAACTGGTCGGCCAGTCACTTTTGGTGGTCGGCCATAGAGAAAAAATGGTTTTTGGCCTTTTCCTAGTCTCTAGAAGACAGCTCCTTGCCTTTCCATGTGTTGGAAGTGTTGAAGGTCCGAGTTTACCTCTGTTTCGGATGCGTTCCGTCACCCCGTTTGTCCGAAATGCATTTGTTTATCGAGTTGTTAAGTTTTTCTTATCGAGTTGTTAAGTTATATCGAGTTGTCGAGTTTTGTTCGTCGAATTGTTGCTCTTTGTTTATCAACATTGTCGAAATTTGCTTATCGAGTTATAAACTTGCTGAGGTTTTGTTGTTTCTTAGTAAGTTAAGCCGTTTAGTTTGGTATGTTGGCTCATGACCTGACTTGGCAATGTACAATGCTCGATTTCTATTCAATCTCATTTCCATGCAAAATGATGTGATGCGATGCTAAGAATGCAAAATACAACACTTTTGAACAAAAAGCTGTTTCATTCCATCATAGCTTCTTTTGTTACAATATTTTACAACAGGGTACAAGTTTTAAAGAAAATAAAACTGCCTAAAACTGATGTGCTACAACTACTAGAAAAAAAAAAGAAAGAAAATAAAGCAGGAACATATGCATCAGTGCTGTCAGGCTCAAGATCGGGAGGCTCTCTTCATCCTCTTCGGCTGAACAACCTCTGCACCACCTCCACTAGCACCACCATCCGAATCGGAGCTGCCATCCTCGGAACCCTCCCCGTCATCACCTCCACTCTCAGAACCGGAGCCAGAGTCCACCTCTCTGCATGCGGATGTCTCCGACTGAGGATGCGCAGACTCCTCCTTGCTGGACTCCTCATCATCTCTGATAGGCGCTCTACGCCTGCCT
The DNA here is from genome assembly GCF_055761805.1 of Camellia sinensis. Lineage (NCBI taxonomy): Eukaryota > Viridiplantae > Streptophyta > Magnoliopsida > Ericales > Theaceae > Camellia > Camellia sinensis. Next base: position 16,952,675 of record NC_138965.1, read on the forward strand.
TGACTGCGAGTCGAGTCCCTTCTCTCAGCCCCTCAAGAAGGCCTGGATGGCCCGGCCTGTAGTGGTGGGACTTGAAAAGAGCAGTTTGAGTGCATTAGCCAGTCTGTATATCAGATGCAGATGCAAGAATGCTACATAGAGTGTGTGCATGCAGATACAGTATATGAACGTGGTGTGTATCAGATGTGCTCTACACATGCAGTCAACTAATGTAGTGAAATATTCAATTTCAGCATGGCATCAAAAGTATGATAAATGCAAGAAAATTGAAAAGTACCAAAACGCCAGTGATGAACAATAGTGTCTCCCTCCGCAGGACCATGCCCTCAAGCGAGGCCACCAATCCGAGCAACCCATCAGTGTACTCTCTGGGAGGCTACAGATGCAAGGTCACGTCATCAGTGAATAAATGGATGTCTAAGTATATATCTGAATGGTGAATGAAAACTGTGAAGCATACCGGCAGTGAGTCAGGGTCACTGACGTATCGATGATCTGGCCGTGGGGGCTCTAGCGGGATCTGGTATGGTGTCCCATACTCCCAACCTATCAACCCGATCGGAAGATCTGGCCATCCAGCATACTGGCAAGTAGAGGGCATCCATCCAGCCCCACCCCTCGATGTGTTAGCTTCGCTGGTCGAAGGAATGTCTCTAGCTCGGGCACGACTTGAGGAAGGCACGTCAACAGCCCTCCTCCTTGGGGCATGAACATCTGACAGCGGAGGCATTAAGTATGTACGGCGGTAGGTCGTGTACTCTCCCTACTCCAGCAATAGAACTGCATCAGTACCCAACAAGAGCTCCTCGACCTCCTGGGGAGTGAGTCTCTCAGTGGACCGCATATCTTTTGGAGGTGCTGAGGGGATACCTTGATTAGGGTTGCCCATCGTCTGACGCATGAAGCGATCCCCCAGAAACCAGGCCCTGCCAACTGGCTCCTCAAATAAAGTCCTATATCGAGAAGCGGCACACCCCCCAGGGAATCAGAACCGAGCATTTCCTGACAAGGGTGCCCGGGGCTTCCAAGTGATCAGCAGATAACAAGTGTATAAATTGATTAGATGTCGTAAATATGCAAGATGAACCAAAGCTGAAAACATGATGAACTGAGAGTTTTTGGATTACCTCCGTCGGCCGTACAGTATCGAAGAACTGTCGGAGATAGGGCAAAGTCTCCCAAATCCTCGGTCGACATCGACCCTCAAATCTGCGAGAGAAGGGGATCTCAAGAGATACCTCCACCTCAACCTCAGGGGCTAATGTTGGAAAGTAGGCATAAACCCAAAGCTGTAAAAAAAAATAATAAATAAATAAAAGAGAGACAGTGGCTGTCAGAATATAGAATGTACGAAAAATACAGAATGCTGAGTGTAGAATGCAGGATACAGAATGAAATGTGTGCCATGTGTGCAGTGTACAGATAATGAAAAGCGGAAATGTAAATCAAGAGGGCAGAATGTACCTCCCAGGCTCTCCAGTAGCCACCTACAATGTTCCCTCGCCCACGGGAGGTCGCGCTCATATAATAGTAAAGGGTAGCGAGGCCGGCGCAACCCCAATCATACTGGCTGACCTGTGATAGGTCTACCAAAGCACTGAGCAAATAAAGTCGAACTGTGTTCCCCCTGTCGAAGAACAGAGTGGTCCCGTTGAGGAACATTAAAAAACCCCGAGCATACTGCTCTATCTCCTCGATGGTCTCGGGCAAAGTCCTCCTGAACCGCTCGGAGAACCAGGTGTACCTGACTCTACCTGATGATCTGTCTATCAGCGGGCGGGCTCCCAATTGATAAATCCAAGCCGCCTCCCACTCCCCCATGTCTGCGTTATAGGGGACTAGTCGGCCGGCCACGTCAAGGCTCGTCAACATAGAGAAGTCATACGGGGTCATCGTCATGTCCCCAGTAGCTAAAAATTGGAACGAGTTGGTGGTGTCCCACCATCTCTCCACAAGTGCCCCCAGAAGGGTCATACTCGCCAGATAACGTGATATCGCTACGCAGAAAGGTCCAAACCCTGCCTCGTCCACGATATGACGTACAGCATCTGGGAGCTCCGTATACCACTCCCTAGCATGGATCTACCCATAACCCCATGTGGAACGGGAAGATACCTGCATTCAGAATGAACAGATGTATTCAGTTTCAGGATGAAATGTATGAGCTGCGTGCAAATGAAGTGAATGAGCTGTGCGTTCAGAAATGAAAATGAGTTGCGTGCAAATGAAGCAAATGAACTGTGTGTTCAGAAATAAAGTAAATGAATTGTGTGTTCAGAATTGAAAGGTATGAACTGTGTGTTCAAAGTGCAATATATGAGCTATGTGCAAACAAAATGTATGGGCTGTGTGTTTAGAATTGAAAGGTATGAACTGCGTGTTCAAAGTGGAATACATGAGCTGCGTGCAAATTAAATCAAATACTATGTGTCCAGTATGAGCCGCGTGCAAATGAAATGTGTGAGCTGTGCGCTCAAACTGAAAAATGAGCTGTGTGCCTAGAAAACGAGCTGTGTGCCCGAAAAATGAGCTGCATGCGCAAAGAACGAGCTGTGTGCCCAAAAATGAGTTGTGTGCCCGAAAAGAATGAGCTGTGTGCCCGAAAATGTGATGTGTGCCCGAGATAAACTGTGTGGTCAGGATGAACTGTGTGTTCAGAGTGAGCTGTATGCCAAATTAACAGAATATTGTGCTGTGAGCTGTGTGCCAAGTCAACATCATATCCTAAACAAGCTGCGTGCCAAATCAATATTGTGCTATGTGCAAGCTGTATGCCAGAATAAGCAGAAGTACTGTGCATATGAATGTGTTCAGAACGAGCAGATAAAATACATTGCGAAGGCATGACATATGCAGGAAATGCAGAATATGTTGCAGAGAATGTGAAAGGAAATATGTACCCTTCGCGCCTGATGAGATAGATGAGACTCTGGCTCCCGTAGCAGTAGGTCTGCGGGTGCTCGCCGCGCGAAGTCGGTAAAATGATAAAAGGTGGTAGGAGGCAGGACGTGCTCTTGAGGGTGGTACCTCTCTGGGGCGAAAGGCCGAATCCTCGGAGGCAATGACATGATGTCTAGCTCATCCTCGGCATGTGGAGAACCTCTCTCGTCATGAAAATGATTTGCCATCCGAAGAAATCTGCAAAAATGAGCGAAATGAGCCAAAATTACAAAAAGTCAACAAAAGTCAACTCTCGGGAAAGGAAAAAGTCAACAAAAGTCAACCGCAAGAAAATGTGCGAAAGTTCGAGACAAGCATACCTCAAGTGTTGAAAATGGAGAAAGAAGCTCCAAAATCAAATTTTAATCGGTTCAAAACGAAGAGAACCAAAAGTTTTTGCGAAACAACTTCACGTGGGGCGTTGGAAAACGCGTATAAAGTTCAGATCTTAGAGAGAAAAGGGTCTAGGGAGCAAGAGGAGCTGATTTCTACCTTGGAGGTGTGAGCAAAAGTGATTTGGATGAGTGAACTTAAATATCCGAACCTTAAAGGACAAAACTGCCCCGAATTATGTGAACTGGTTGGCCGACTAGTTTTTCTGGCTGGCCGACCACCTTGGTGAGTAAAAACTGGTCAGCCACTAGCCTAGGTGGTCGGCCATCCTCTTGGATGGTCTCCAAGGTCCCTTTGTTCTCCCTGTGCATTTTGGTGATGATTGGAGTCCTCGGCTCTCAAGAAAGTACAAGAAAAGTACACTTTCCGGCGCAAAATTGTCCCCGCGGGAACTTCAAACTCAACTCTTCGATGCGTGGCTCATCATTACTCGTCAAGAGTAAGGTGTATCCGTTTTGAATACGTTGTGACCCCTCCGGGAGGTAAATCGGAGGTCCCGATTAAGTTGCTCTCTTTAAGGCTTGTACTTTTTTACTCAGCATTTTGTTTCAAACATGCTTTTGAAGTTGCGCTTGTCCTGCATTGTTATGCACACTACTTGTATTGTTGTGCACGTTTCACTGGCATTGCCATGCACCAATACTTTTCATGTGTCGTCACACACGTTTCACTTGCATTGCTATGCATTTTTTCCATCGGCACCATATGTGTCCGCGTTTGGTAGGGCATTGAGCATGTGTTGCTAACTATATTGTACCTATTAAGTTTCCCTCTTTTGCAAGCACGATATTGTATGTATGGTTCATTTGAAGCTGGTGTGACCAGACGAACCGGATGGTATTGTATTCTCCATGTGAGACGCAACGAGAATTGTGTAATTCTCTTACATACTTTCTGCATGTAATGTAGTTCGATTTGTTTTCGTTCGCTTAAACTGTTGCATTTATTGTGTATAATTGCTTCATTACAGTTCTCTTTGCATGATCATAAGTTATGTTCGGCCTCGTGCATGTCTTTTGCATTTTGCCCCTGCCTGCGGGCACATCTCTTTGTTTATCTCGCCTATTTGTCCAAGTCTCCGGCCTTGTCAAAAATGGGTCGTCTCTGGTCTTTGACATTCACTCCCATCACTTATGACTTTTGAGTTCTGTCAAAGAGGGCAACTGTAGACATCCCATTTTTGACCGACCTTAAGACTCAGACGTCATCGATTGAGTGCTTGGTGATTGCGCATGTTGTGCTCGTTTCGAGGTTTCGGAGTTCTTGGTTGAGAGTCTCTCCTCCAGACCTCGGGACCCTTTGTACTGTGACTCGATCCGTGGACCAAGTCTTATTTTCTCTTCCTGGAGGGAGGGAGAGTTCTTATAGACCATCTCTCAGTGGTCGTAGGCTACTTTTCGTGGTCGTAGGCTACTGTTCCCATTTGGAGACTAGTTTCTGGTTTTTGGAGCCGTCGGCCGTGCACCTCGACTTGGGACCGCTTAACATTCTCTGTTTGGCACGGTTTTTGGAACACACCACGTTTCCTCTGTCTAGAGGGACACTGTGGTCCGGGAGACCACTTTTGTGGTCATACGCCACTTTTGATGCTCAATAGCTCGTTTTCGGGGCTCCCGGCCACGCGTCTTGCCTCCTGAACCATCGTCTTGCATCCGTTTTGGTTTGTCTTGGGTACAAACCTTACTTTCCTTGTTTGGGAAGTGGTACAAGGGTGGGAGACCAAATTTTTCCTTGGAGACCACTTTTCTCCCCGCTAGCCGGTTTTCTGGTCGAGAAACTGATTTTTTTGGTCTTTGGGCCACATTTTCTGGTTTTCCACCCCACCATTGGCTTGCTTTCAGTGTGAAGACCACCATTTCCCCTGGCAGACCACTTTTTGCCTGGGAAACCACTTTGGGTGGTCGGCCGACCACTAAAAGTAACAGGCTAACCACCTTTACTGGTCGGCAGCTTTCCTCCTGTTTTGGCAGACTGTATGGATGCCAATTGTGCCAGCTGGAGGGCACAGACTGTATCCTCCATACACATGTATGGAGGGATTGCATCCAAGTTTAGCTTCTCCATGAAGCTTGAACCCTTTGTTTTTCTATAAGAGAGGCTCTCCCTCTCCATTCCAGAGGTTTTAAGTTTTGCCTAAGGAACAAGTGTATATCTCCCTCTATATCTCTATATTTGGTGCCTAAAGTGTGTGTTGTTCTTCACCTTTACAGTACAACCCTTAACCACACACCCCACCATTGAACTAAGGCTCTTGGAGGACCTTTTTGGAGGTTGAAAAGCTGGTTTTTTGGTTCAAAAATCTGCTGGTTTTGCTGAGCTTCAAGGGTAATCCCTTTTCTCCCCTTTTAAGCTTTGTCTTGATCATTCTCTTAACCATACTAGCATGCTTATTTGAACTTTGTTTTCAACTAAAAAAAGCTTCATTTTTTGAGCACTTAACATGTTTGTTTAAGGCCTCTTGGGTGTTGAGGGTCTCCTACCCTCTTGCATGCCTTGTTTGGCCTTGTTTTCTGTCATGCCTTAGGGCCTTTGAGCTAATCTTTGCTTGGCCTTTTAGCCACTGAAATCCAGTGGATTTTCAGTGGTTGGCATGTGGTTTTGAGGTCCTAAATCAGAGAGGGGTGACCCTCTCTCTTTTTGTCATGTTTCCTTGCATTTTTTGGCCTACCAAAGGAGCATATATTTTCATACTTTCAAGGCTTGGTTCAGGCACTTTTTGGTGATGTTTAGGACCTTCCTAGACTCTTTCCATGGTTGGTTTGGTCACCCTTGGCATGCTTCTCATATGTGTAGTGTAATCCCATTGTGGCTCATCAAAGTAGCATGTCAATCTAGCATGTTTTAGCTCTATTTCAGTGGGTTTTTGGTCATCATTTGGCATGTCATGGCTCTATTTATGGCTGGTTTAATAGCCTCTTGCATGCTTTATATGCTTGTAGTGTAAATCTTATTCACTAGCTTTGAATGCATGATGTTTTGGCTCACCATTCTAGCAGATTTTGGCTATGCTCCAACGTGATCTTGTTCATATTTTGGGTTGTCTTAACTCTGTTTTCAGGCCTCTTGGTCGAATGATGCTTGCTATGCATGCTTGTTGTGTGATAGCCTTGACTAGCTTTGAGTTTTGAGGTCTCTTGCATGCTTAACTCGAGATATTTGCATGTTTTGGCATCATCGGGAATGTTATTTCAGAGCAGGTAGGGCTGCCATACTTCCATATTTTTCCACTCTTAGAGTGCTCTTTAGAGTTATGTTTTTATGCCCTATTTGTGAGCCATTGCATGAGCCCAGTTTTGTGCCTTTCAAAGCCATCATCCCAACTCATTTTGCTACTGTTTTGGCGTACATAGGGTCTGTTTGGGGTTGGTTTGGTCATTTGAGTATCGCCTTGCATGTCTCTAGTGTAACATGCTTCACTAGCTTTTGATACTTGAGCCTTTCGACATGCATTGCGTGAGTTATTTGCATGATTCGAAGTCATTTTGTATGCCATTTCAGTGCTGGTACATATGCCATTGTACTCCATGTTGCATCCTTTCAATGCTTTTGGAAAGTTGTGTTTTGTGCCTTAGGCTTGGGCCCTTGCATTGTGCATGCTTGTATGTGTTTTATAGCCTTGATTTCATTACCATTGGCCACTGATTTGGACATGGTTGAGGCCTATCCATCTTAGTTTAAGTCCATTGTGTATTGAGTATGCCATGTAATTCATAGCATTGTGCATGCTAGTTGCATGTTTGCATGTCCATCCCTTGCATGTTTGCATGTCTAAGTTGTATCGCATTAGGTTGCATACTTGAGGTTGCATTGTGCATGACATGATTTGCCGCATTGTGTTTGGGATAGGAGTTAGCCCAAACACAGGAAACGAGGCACGTTTCATACTTGAAGTGATGAAACGTACCTCAATTCCCGATCGCCGACACTCTTGACTACACATGATGGAGTTCTAGGCTTTAGGTGTTTGTATGTGCAATTCGGCCCCTTGGCCATCATGCATCAAGATGCGTGATTGGTGGCCTGAGGGTCGAGACCTACACTTCCTTGAGCTTATGTAATGATAGGGAGGGTGATCGCGCATACATGTGTTGCAAATGCATTGTCACGCCCCTTTCTTGCCCTCTGTTGCAGAAAACCAGAAACCAGCAGCAAAGACTAGTCAGCCGACCAGATAAAGTGGTTGGCCGACCACTTTTTCTGGTTTTCACCACAAAAACTGGTCGGCCGGTGGTCTCCAAGTGGTCGGCAGCATCCCTACAGATTCCCAAGGCAGATTTTCATCTCTCTGGAGCTTGGTGCAAGTTTCTGAGATCAATTGCAAACAGAGGCAAGTCGGGGCGTCACGAGGGATTTTCGAACAAGGCGACTCGAGTATGCATGCATCCTTTGTCATCCAAAGCAGAGCTGAGGCAGCCTACATCATAGAGTTTATACGCTTATTTAATTGCTAACTTAGTTAATTTGTTAATTAGTTAGAGTTGTGTCATAATTAGCTGTAGCTTGTTATTCATTCTATTGTGTAATAACTAGTTTAATTAGATTAGCTTAGATTCGCAAGTCGGTTTCGTATTATTCATTCGGACCCTCCGTCGAGAGGGCACAACTGTTGTAAATAAGTGTGCGTGTGTGTGATGCATGTCTTCCAACCCCCATTTCTTTCTCCCTTTTATTTACCAGCTTATGATGGTTAGTTTTAGGGCACGTTTCAATTAGCATCCTTATGCTCGCATGTTTGCATTCATTCATTTGTCTTACATGCACCGGGCTCGGCGCATCATACTAATTGCATTGTGTTTCAATTCCTGTTTGAATACATGTATCAAATTGCATTTCACATGACATTTTAGAATAGCCGAGCTTATCTTAGTTGCATTTTGTATGTGTTGCATTAGGCAAGCTTTCTTGACATAGCTAGGATCATGCATTGATTTCTAACATAACTTTTGTTTTGGCTCGGAGTACTCAGTAAGTGTTTATGCTTTATCATCCTTGCATGTGTGTAAGTGACTGCCATGATAGCATGATTGCCATGAGGCTAACTGCTTATGTGATATAACTGCCTGAATGCCTGTGGGTGAAGGTTGGATTACTTGAATTGGAACAATTCATTGATTGCCAGTTTTAAGCCCACTTGAGAGTGGCAAAATCATGTTTTCCTAAGCCCGCTTGAGGGTGGCAAAATCCGCATTTTAGCCTACTTGAGAGTAGCAAACCGCTTTCAAAAACAAATATGAAATGTTTTGTTCCAATTTAGGCGATCCAGTCTATACTTGTATGTTGTGCGCATCACGTAGTAATTCTAGGTTAATAACCGGAATAAGAGCACACGTGTTTTCAAAAACAAGATATCATGCTAGTAAAGGCCGATCTTTGATCGGGCGAGCGGGGGTGCTCATTGCATGACCTTCCCCTCTCGTACCCAAGTTCCCGAGCTGAGGCAACTTTGGTGATGACAGACACGTGGCCTTAAGCATGAGTCAGGGTATCCTAAATTTCCAAAAAATAAAATATTTAGGTAGCGACTCTGTATTTGGCAAAGCAGTCCATGTTTGGCACTTCTTTCTAAAAATCAGTCTTTCAAAACGATTTGCCGAATTTGGACTCTTTGGTGATTTATCATTCTCGCATTGCACTTTGCAAGATTAGATTAGGAACCGTGACATTGAGTCCAAACTGTAGTGAGCCTAATGGACAAAACGGGATTTTCCCGGGACGTTCGGGCGCGTCTACAATAGCCTCTATATATAGAAGATACAAAGAGCCTTCAAAGCAATCCAGCCCTCCACGTGGGTGCAAATGGTCAATCCTGCAAACAGCTGGCTCAAAAATATCTAAAAATACTAACTAAAGCAACTGGTGGTCGGCCGGCCATCAGTGGTGGCCGACAGTGCTTCATTAATGGCCGGCAGGCCTCATCAATGGCCGACAGGAATAAATTGCTGGCTGACAGTGACATTTCATGGTCGGCAGTGCACCAAAACAAGCACTAAGGAGATACCAAAGCATGGTCAAAAAATGAGACAGAATGGAAATAGGGTCTGGAAGGATCAAAGCTAGAGCATTCCGTCGCAAAAGTCGAGCGCACAGCGAGCAATCAAACTGGCCACCAGATGTACCTACAAGCACATCCAAGTCTTGAGAACGGTAAAAAATGGGGTGCCTACAGTTGCCCCTCTTTAACAGAACTCAAAAGTCATGAAATGATGAGAGTGAATGTCAATGCCCAGAGACGACCCATTTTCGACAAGGCGAAGACTCAGACAAACAAACAAGATAACAATATAGATGCACCCGCAGGCTGGGGCAAAATGAAAATGACATGCACAATGCCAGGGCATAACTTATGATTATGCAAAGGGAGCTATAATGAAAAATCTAGATGCAAATGTTATGCAAGGAAATGCTACAACAAACTCGTACATAAGTAAGTAAGTAAACACGCCACGCGTGGGAATTACAGACCGAACTACATTTCATGTAGAAAGGATGTAAGAAAATTATGCAAGCTTAACTACGCGAATGTGTGATAGATACACAAAGTGAACATGTGTGATGGACGCACAAAGGGAGCAAAGTGTGATAGATAAAAAAAGCGAACATGTGATAGATACACAAAGTAAGCATGTGTGATAGATACACGAAATGAGCATGTGTGATAGATACACTAAGTGAAGAGAGTGTGATAGACAAACTAAACGAACAAAGTGTGATAGATACACTAAGTGAAGAGAGTGTGATAGATACACTAAATGAACAAAGTGTGATAGATACACTAAGTGAAGAGAGTGTGATACATACACTAAAGGAACAAAGTGTGATAGATACACTAAGTGAAGAGAGTGTGATAGATACACTAAAGGAACAAAGTGTGATAGATACACTAAGTGAAGAAAGTGTGATAGATACACTAAACGAACAAAGTGTGGTAGATACACTAAGTGAAGAGAGTGTGATAAATACACTAAACGAACAAAGTGTGATAGATATACTAAGTGAAGAGAGTGTGATAGATACACTAAACGAACAAAGTGTGATAGATACACTAAAACAAAGTGTGATAGATACACTAAGTGAAGAGAGTGTTCTCTTACCGAGACATAATGATCTTGTGCGGAACTTCTCTGAATGAACCATACGCATCAGTTTTGCATGAACCGTACATACAATATCGTGCCTGCATATGAAAGAAGCTTCGCAGGTACAATGCTATAAGAATGCATGTTCTATACAAAATAACAATGACGCTTATTCAATCTAAGATAATCAACAATACATATTCAATGCAAGATAATCAACGATGCATGTTCCATGCAAACATAGTAACGCACGGGCTATGCAACAACTTAGAATACATGTTCAATGCAAAACGCAAATGCTATGTGACAATAAAAGCGTGCTTGATAAAGGCAATTCGAAAGCAACTTCCTGTTTACCGCCCGGAAGAGTTGCAACGTATTAAAAGGATACACCTTGTGTGTGGTGATGGGTGATGACCACCGCACACTGGGAACACGATTTTGGGCTTCTGCGGAGGCATTTTGAATCAAATTTTGAGCACACCTTGCATTTCTTGGAACCCAAGGACACATATCAAGGTAAAAGAGGCAGGGGAAACTGGTGGATGCCTGCCGGCCATCAGGGGATGTCGCCGGCCCCCTGTCGGCCATCAGTGGCCACTGCCGGCCGTCGATGGCAGATTTGGGCAGTTTGATCCTTTTACACACGGGTCTTTAAGTAGGGGCAAAGATGGTTCATTTCCTTACAAACACGAAATACCCCTCTTTTGCTCTCTAGGTACTCCTTCTCTCTAGATCCGTGCATTCTACACTTTTTCCAACACCCTAGAAACATTTTTCTTCGCAAAACCATCTTGTTCTCTTCGATTTGAACCAATCAGAATTTGATTTAGACGCTTCTTCCATCACTTCCACAGTTCAAGGATCATTTCCCTCGAGTTTCTCCCAAGGTTAGTATACTTTTTCGAGGTTTCAACATTCTTTGACCTTTTCTCTCTCCTAGGGTTTACGTTATTCAAAGTTCATCATTTTCCGCATGTTTGCTCATTTTTACTCATTTCGCATCCATTTCAGAAGGTAGACGATGTCCCACATGGCGGAGGCTTCCCCGCACTACCTCCAGCAGAGTTTATAGCGGACTTCGAGGCCGAGCCTGCGGTTGAGCCCGAGTCACTACCGCCGAGCATTCGCCCATTCGATCTGACGAGGTACCACCCTGAGACGCACATTATACCTGTTGTGGAAGGCATCAAGGCCTTCATTGATTTCACCGAGGATGCGCCGGACGACCTCTTACTGAGAGAGCCTATGTCTCACTTGTCGGCCATAGCCGCAGAGGTACAAACTTCACTTTTCTGCAATACCACCTTTAACTGTTGCATTTCTTGCACTGTTTTGATTTGATAACATCGCATGCCTTGATCTGACTGTATTTCATACAGTTCATACATTATTGTTCTGCATTCAACTGTACTTTCAATTGTGCTTTCATTGCTTAATCGAACTGCCTCACATGCATTAACACTGGATGGATCTCGCTCCTTCCGAGGCTACAGTACCACGACAGCTTGGGATTGGTACGATGAGCTTCCAGCCGGGGTCCATTACATCATTGATGGGACCGGCTTCAGTCTATTTTGCTCCAGCCTGAAGCGGGTCACAGTGAGCCGCCCTCTCTTAGGGGCTCTTGTGGAGAGGTGGTGGGATACCACCAACTCCTTCCACTTCTCCTCCACGGGAGAGATGACGATGACTCCCTACGACTTCGCTATGTTCACCGGCTTAGGCGTAGGAGGTGATCGACCCCTCTCGATCCTGACATAGGAGAGTGGGAGGCTACATGGGCTGCACTACTAGGGGCACAGCCACCGACACTTCGGTCTGGTATGGTTCGATACAGCTGGTTTGAGGAGCAGTTCCGAGGAGTTGAGCCCAAGACCGTTGAGTAGACCGAGTGTTACGCCAGGGGCTTTCTCATGTTCCTCTTCGGTACCACCTTGCTGTCGAACAGGTGGAATACCGTAGGTTTGTACTTTCTGCACCCATTGGTGGTGCTGCAGCGAGTTCCGTTCTACGACTGGGGCGGAACCGGTCTCACCACTCTATACGGATACATGAGCTCGACCTCTTGAATGTGTGGGACTTTGATCGGCGGCTACTGGCAAGCCTGGGAGGTACACATCTTAGTTCCCCCATTTCACTTTTACATTTTCTACTCAGCAATTCCTGCTTTACAGTTGTGCAAAACATATACTTTCTCCATTTTCTGTATGTGCTCATACACTACATGCTTTCTGCTTTTCATTTTCTATGCACGCTCATGCCGCGCACTGTATACTACACACTGCACACACAAAGTATAATCTCTGCTCTAAACTTGCACTTCCTACGCATTGTACTGCATTCTGCTATCTGCATTTTCTGTACTCTGTTCATACACTGTATTGATCACATTTTCCTTGCAGTTATGGATGTACGCATACTTCCCAGCTCTTGCCCCAGAGCCTATAGTAGAGACCCCAGCGACAGTCCCGTTCTCTCGGGTATATGACGGCCTACTTCGTCGTAGGACTCGAGAGAGCTTCATGTTCTTCCGACAATATTTTGACAAAGTCACGGAGTGCGATGTAACCCAAAACATAGTCATGCTGTTTTTCAACTAGTTTGATACACACAATAGTCAATTGATTACGACTAATCATCCGTTCATTTTCTCATCTTCAGATCACATTGCAGCCATGGGACGTGATACCATCAGGGGCTAGATTCGCATATGTGAGCGCTAAGGTCGTGGCTCGCTACCATATCCTCTTTGACGGACCGATCTGCCGCACTTGGTTCTTGAGCGAGCGCTTCGTGTGCCAGACCTTGAGCTTGCCTGCCTAGTTTATACCGATGGCACCTCCAGCATCTATGAGTGAGACACAGAAGCTTTCTGAGGAGGAGGTGAGCCAGTTCATGGTAGGACTAGATGCAGACCTTTTCCGCATGGAGGGCGACTACGCGACCTTCATTCAGACGCATCTGATGCCGCCTCTGACTGGCATTCGCAAAGGTGAGGGAGCGAGAGCTCTAGCTGCGAGAGGGAGAGGCAGAGCGACCAGATCTCGCAGGAGGAGAGATCCTAAGGCGAGGCAGGAGACTGGATGGCCAAAGCTGCCTACTACATTGACTTATCGGAGACGTTCCGGGGAGACTTGCCAGATCCCCATCGAGTCTGCACCAGCTGGACACTTGTTAGGGTTTGAGGCCCGATTCCGGTATGCACCGAACTTTAGATTTTGCATATTTACTTCCTTTCAACTATGCTGTATAGAGTACTGATCCCTTCAATGCACTTATAGGCACCCATAGAGTACACAAGGCAGGCCCTTGAGCTTATGGCTTCCTTGACAGTCATGGTACAGACGAGCCTGGATTTGCTCAGCCTCTATCGGATTCTGGTAATTTTTCAATTTTCATTTCATGCCATAAAGTTTTTATGCCAACACATTAGTACTGCAACTGCTCCACACTTCACTGATCTGGCACATTGCACCGAACACTACATTGATGCACTGTTTCCACACACTGCGCACGACATACATACACTGCAATCATCCACTGTTCACAACACATACACCGATATTATCCATTGCTCACAGCACATCATCTACAATCATTTACTATTCACGGCACATCATCTTTTGCATCCCATATACACAGACTAATGCGTCCTCATAAATTGACCTTTTCAGATTCCTTTTGAGATGCCAGCCCCGTCATAGGCCCCAGCAGGAGTAGAGGTAGGACCTTCAGTGCCTCCCCCAGCAGTAGAGAGGAGAGGGAGACAAGCTCAGGCACGCGACTGAGGTAGAGCTAAGGGCACCCGTAGCGAGAGTGGCCCTTCAGAGTCCATTCTGGGCAATGACGATGATGAGATGAGCGAGGAGGTTGAGGTGGCGAGTGCGCATTCAGAGTCCTCTAGGGATGGAGACGACGACGCCGGCTCAGGTTCAGCTGGAGACGAGGCTGGAGAGACTGAGGAGGGCTCTGGTTCAGCTTCAGACAGCGGTGCTGATGGCGACGATGCTCCAAAGTCTACGCAGTCGAGGAAGAGGATGAAGAGGGCCCCCCATCCTGAGCCTTGATGGCACCGATTCAGATGCTTTTTGCTTTTCGTTTCCTTTTTTTGCTGGTAGTATAGACTCATTGTACAGCCTTAGGCAGTTTTATTTTCTTCAAAACTTGTACTTTTGTAAAAACCAAACCATGATCGGAATGAAAAGAGCTTTTGGGTCAAAAGGTGTTACATTTTTCATTCTAAGCATCACATCGCATCGCACAGCATAAAAATGAGATTGATCTTTGTTTGAAAACTGCACAGTCAAATTGCATTGATCTTAATCAGGTAGTGAACTAACTAACAACTGAAAGAACAAAACAACTCAATAAACAACACAAGTGTAAGTCGATAAGCAAAATACAACAACTCGATAAGCGAACTACATACAACTCGATAAGAAAAATGCATACGACTTGATAAGCAAAGTGCATACAACTCGATAAGCAAAGCTAAACAGTTACAACTTAAACAGACATGTTCAAGCCCGAAAAGAACCAAAACAAGACCCCGAAAGGTGCCAATAACAGAATACAACTGTTGAAAACAACTGAATCCTCACACAGGAGGTCAGTGGTACCACAGAGGGACTGCCGACCATAGGGAATGGCCTGCCGGCCATTGATGACACCCTGCCGGCCATCAACGTGCTGCTACCAGCCATCGATGGCAGAACCTCCGAAACGTGGACATCTATCCTCCACTCACTTCCTTATCTTCCATAAAGGTTCCAGCTTCGTGGTTTCTTCATTTCAACTCCATTTTTGTCCCAAATGGAAGCATTTCTTGCCTAAAATCTCACAAATTGGATTGCAAGCTTGGATGGCTCAAAAAAGTTAAATTTTTGGGGTTTCGGAATGAATGCACTATTCACGCTGAGCTGCACCGTGCTGCGTTTTCTGTTCCTCCATGCCGCGGCTAGGTGTTGGAATCCGATAACTCATGTCTTTAGCTTTGGCGGACAAGAGATGTGTCCCACTTTTGAAGATTTTCGAGCTTTGATGGAATCTCGACGCGATGAAGAGATCTTGCCCCAATTCCGTTTTGGCCACACCCAAGCTCTAGGACAAATGTGTGGGCCTACTTTGTATGATGCTCTGTCTTTGATTCATGATGAAGAACCGGATGTTCCGAGCCTGATTCATCGCTTTTCTGACGCCGGTGACCGCGGCGACCATCTTTGGCAGAGTTTTCGGCGACATGCTCTCTGCTTATGCATGTTGTCTCATTTCATACTTGCTCCTGGCGTCGCAGGGTCTAGCCTCCGGTTGATTGAGGCCGCCTAAGGCTTAAAAGAGGGCAAGAGCTACATCGGCATGACATTAGCCGAGACTCTGATGGGCTTGGAAGCTTTCCATCACTGGGAGAAAACCAGATTTGCAGGGAGTCCAGTACTCTAAAAGGAATGTTTCCCGCCCTTCTCACATGGGTATTTCTTACATCACTCGGCCCACAGGCTCTGTTTTTCTCTCAAAACCTTTTATCACTTTTCTCTCCACGTACACCTCTCCATTCTTTAATCTCTCTTATTTTTATCCCTCCCCAGATATGGTTGATGGACAAGTTGAGAGTGGTGGACCCATGCCCAGCATATTCAACACGCGGCTATTTCTTTCGACAACAACTAGTCGATGCCCTAGACGAGAGATGGTGGTGCGAACGGATGTTTAGCCTATCCACTGTCAACATTGCTTGGCACTGCCCCTGGCTTAATCTGCCGGCGATGAGCTACAACATGTCTCGCCAGCTAGGGATTTGGCTGATTGGCCTGACACACTGTGTCTTCAACTTCCCATTCAGATTTCGGCGTCAGTTTGGGCATGATCAGACCTGTTCGGAAGATGGGGTAGAGTACCCTGCTGCATTTCCAGTCCGAGGCTCACATCTAGCTTGGTATGCCATTGCATGGAGGACGAGAGAACTCCTGACCCCCACTCCCACTTTCAGTTGCACCCTTTCTGACGAGTGCATACTTTGGCTCGATGAAGAGGCGCAGACCAGGCCTACTTTGGCATCAGAGGCTTCCACGAGCTCTGCGAGGGGGCGTAGGAACACCTGACTCAACCAAGCCCCTAGTTTATTGATTTAATCTGTACTTTCAAGTTTTCTTTATGAATGTAATAAAAAAAATTTTCAATTTGTATTCAAGAGTAGGAGAACTCTGTACTAAAATCAATGTAATTGAAGGTTGTGGGTACTGAAAATCTTCCGTTATAGTCCAAAAATGGTCTAAGTTGTAAAAAGATTAATTTAAGCAAAATCAACTTTTATTAAAACTTTTCAAAACCATTTTCGATATGGATCACAATTGGACACAACCCCGGATCCAATCAACTGGAAAGTTGCCCCTTGTCTGAATACCACTGCACTGTAGCTCACAACCAAACTCTTGGACGCAGCAAAGACAAAGATGACCAAAACAATCACATGGACACAGCTGATTTGGAAGTGTTTGTGGCTGGACTTCAGAATGAAGTCCCAAAGATGGGAATCAAGCCTTACGCAGTTCGGTTTAGGTTCACTCGAGTATTAACACTCTCCTTTTGCGCTCTAACTTTTGCCAAGGCCGCCCTTTCTGGGTTTTCAACCTTGCAAGCTCAGTTTTTATTATTTCAAATTTTTCATTCTCTAAATTTTGCCTAGGTTGCCCTTGCAGGTTTTCAGCCTAGCGAGCCACTTAGGGATAGTATTTCTTCAACTTGTCCATGTTGATCGGCTAAAAGAACTCAAGGCCATCTAGGTCCATCAGAATGACAACCCCACCTAACCAGATAGATTTTATGATATAAGGATCAGTCCAATTAGGTCTGAACTTGCCCCTAGGGTCACGAATGAGAGCTCGATTGTCTTTGAGCACTAGTTCCCCCTCTTTTAAAATCCTGGATTTAACCTTCTTGTTGAAAGCCCTGGGAATTCTTCGTTGATAACCCTAGACGTGATAGAGTGCTTTCAGCCTTCTCTCGTCAAACAACACGAGTTCTTCGAATTTGCTTCGCTGCCAATCTTCCTCATTATCTGGCACTCAGCTATAACCCGTAATAACGGAACCTCAACTTCGATAGGCAGAACAGCCTCCATCCCATTGACCAAGGAATATGGAGTTGCCCCAATAGAAGTTCGAATTGAAGTCCGGTAGCCCCAAAGAGTGAATGACAGCTTATCTGGCCTGTCCTTGTAGGTTTCCACCATCTTCTGCGGAATATGCTTGATGTTCTTGTTGGCGGCCTCAATAGCTCCGTTGGTTTGCGGCCGATATGTGGATGACTTATGAAAAGCCACGTTTTATTTCTCTAACAAGTCGTTCACCTCCTTCTTGAAGTGGGAACCGTTATCTGAAATAATCTCATTCGGGACTCCATAGCGACAGATGATGTTGTTCTTGATGAACTTAGCATCATGCGACACCTTCAACACTGCATAAGATTGGGCCTCAACCTACTTCGTAAAGTAGTATATTGTTATCAGAATATACTCATGCCCGTTGGACCCCTTCGGAGCGACTGCTCCAATCACATCAATCCGTCAGACTGAAAACAGCCATGGCGAAGTCATGTTGTACAGCTCCGACGATGGAATGTTCATGCAGTTTACAGGGATCTAGCTTTTGTGGCATCGCCGAACAGAGCCAATACAATCCTCCTCCATGGTTGACCAATAATAACCCTGTCTAAGGATCTTCCGGGCTAGCATCACCCTGCTCATGTGCACTACGCACTCTCCTCCATAGATGGCCTCCATCAGGCGCTTGGATTCTTCAGCATCAACACGCATTTTATGCATTCCGAGATGACCCCGTTTATAGAGTTTACCTCTGCAGATGATGAACTGAGTGGCCATTCTTCGTATTGCCCTCTTATCTTTGGCATTTGCCCCTGGTGGATAAGCCTCCTTTTCCAAGAAGTTCCAAATGTCATAATACCAAGGGTTTTGATCTTGTACTTCATCTATGGCGGCAATCAGCTCGTAGGCCGGCATAAATTTCTATTCGATAATTATCGGACGCATCCGTAATCCGAAAGGGATGTCTATCATGGAAGATAGAGTTGCTAACGAATCGACGAACTTGTTGTTCTCTCTTAACAGATGGGTGAAGTTCTGCTTTTCAAACCGAGGAATTAGAACGTCCAAAGTCTGGTGATAAATTTTCATCTTTTCTTCTTTAACTTTCCAATCTCTTTTAGCTTGAGATACAACAAGGTTCGAGTCCCCAATGACATCCAACCGCTTTGCCCCCAGTTCCAGGGCTGCTTCTAGTCCAGTAATACATGCCTCATACTTTGCCTCATTGTTTGATACTTTGAACCGGAGCTTGAAGGCTAAAGGTATGCTGGAATTGTCGGGTGCTATCAGCAATACCCCTATCCCATACCCCGTACTGGTTTGAGGCTCCATCAAAGTACATAGTCTAAGTTTCTTCGTCAACATGCCAAATGGCCTCATCTGGAAACAGATATTCTACTGCTTCGTCTCCTTCTACTGGGTGATTGGCTTGGAACTCTGCTACTGCTCTCCCTTTTACTGACTTGTGCATCATATATTTCAAATCAAATTCGGAGAGAAGAAGCAACCAACGAGCTAGCCTACCCGTAAGCCCTGGTTTCTCGAAGAGATATTTGATGGGATCTAATCTTGAAACCAGTATTACAGAGTGAGCTAACAGGTAGTGCCTCAACTTCCTCGTAGCCCATGCCAAGGCCAGACAAGCCTTCTCCAGCGGCGTGTAGCAGCGCTCATATTTCACCATCTTCTTGCTCAGGTAATAGATAGCCTTCTCCACTTTGTCCTAAAACTCCTGTGCAAGCATGCAGCCCATTGTCGTTTCGGTTACTAACAGATACAATATCAACGGTTTCCCTGGCTTCGACGGTGACAACACGGGTGGATTCTATAGATACTGCTTGATCTACTCAAAAGCAACTTGGCATCGGTCATCCCATTGGAACTTTTTTCTTTCTTCAGGAGACCAAAAAGTGGGTCACAGGTCAAGGTTAATTTTGTAATAAACCATCTTATGAATTGCACATTACCCAGAAAGCCTCGCACCTCCTTTTCAGTCCTCAGTGGTGGCATTTCTAAGATGGCCTTAATCTTGGAAGGATCAACCTCGATACCTCTTTGTGTGATCAAGAGCCCCAGCATTTCCCTGCTGTAACACCAAAAGTACATTTCTGAAGATTCAGCCGCAACCGATGCTCTCTGATCCGGTGGAAAAATTTCTTCAAGGCGGTGTAGTGGCACTCTCTTTCCTTGGACTTGACAATCATGTCGTCCACGTATACCTCAACTTCTTTGTGGATCATATCATGCAAGCTCATGGTTGTGGCCCATTGATACGTAGCCCCAGTATTCTTCAAACCAAACAGCATCACCCTATAACAGTAAGTTCCTGTAGCACGTCCGTGAGGGACCCCGCTACAGTTCGGACTCGATTTGTGTCACGGTTCTTAATCTGAACCAAAGAGTCCAAATCCAGCAAATCGTTTTGAGAAACAGATTTTTGAAAAGAAGTGTCAAACATGGACTGCTTTGCCAAATACAGAGTCGCCACCTAAATATTTTATTTTGGAAAATTTAGGAAACCTTGACTCGGTGCTAAAGGTCACGTGTCCGTCATCACCAAAGTTGCCTCGGTTCGGGAACTTGGGTACGATTGGGGAAGGTCAGCTATGAGCACCCCCTCTCGCCCGATCCGAAGATCGACCTCTACTAACCGTGATATCCGATTTTGAAAACGTTATGTGCTCTTATTCCGGTTATTAGCCTATAATTACTATGTTATGCGCACAGCAAACAAGTATAGACCAAATTGCCTAAATTAGAACAAAACATTTCATGTTTGCTTTGAAAATGGTTTGCTACATGTAAGTAGGCTAAAATGCAGGTTTTGCCACCCTCAAGTGGGCTTTTAGAAAAGATGGTTTTGCCACTATCTAGTGGGCTTAAAATTCACAGTTTTAATGCGTTATCCCAATTTAAGCAATTCAACCTCCATCCACAGGCATTCAAGCAGTTATATCACATAAACAGCTAGCCTCATGGTAATCATGCAATTATGGCAACACTCACACGCATGCGGCATGCTAAAGCATAAAAGTCACCTAGTACTCCAAGCCAAAACAGAAACCAGTTAATAATCACATGCATGATCCTAGTTCATATTTGAAATGGCTAATGCAACACATGCAAAGGTGCAATCCAAACAGGCTCGGCTATCCTAAACATGGCATGTGAAATGCTGCAACTAACAAATACTCAACTTGGAATTGAAATACGAGTGCAGTTAGCATGATGTACCGAGCCTGGTGCGTGTAAGACAAATGTATGGATGCACGCATGCCAAGCATAAGGTATGCTAATTTAAATATGCCCAAGTCTACCATCATAAGCAGGTAAGTAAAAGGGAGAAAGAAGTGGGGATTGGAAGACATGCACACACGCACCCACACTTATTACAAATTCGCCCTCGCTCGGAGGGACCAAAAGAATAATACAATTAGTTAACTACGAGCTAACTAATTATTACAGTCCGACTAAATTAATTGAGCAAATTAATTAATCTAATTAAGCAATAAACAGTCCCAGGATGAAGGCCTAATGCAGTGCGCGCTCGATTTTGCTCAGAAATCCGCCACCATGCACAAGATGCCTC
Organism: Camellia sinensis; assembly: GCF_055761805.1. Lineage (NCBI taxonomy): Eukaryota > Viridiplantae > Streptophyta > Magnoliopsida > Ericales > Theaceae > Camellia > Camellia sinensis. The sequence goes on from NC_138965.1 coordinate 16,973,775, forward strand.
TGTTTTCCCTGCTTTACTCCTCTGATGACTGCCAAAGCCTCAGGGTTTACTCTATGGATTCTGGGAAACACCACCGGCCATGCAGAATGGTCACCGGTCCCAACTTTGGTCCATCGGCCAACAATGGTGGTCAATCGGCACTAAATGTGGCCGGTCGGACAAAAGTTCCTGCAGAAGCTATTTTGACAGCAGCAGAGGGCAATACTTGGCATGGCAATGCATTTCAAGCAATGTATGCACCAACCCTATCCCTTATCATGTGTATGACTCAAAGGGACATGATCCTTGGTTCTCGGACCATCAATCGCGCATTTCAATGTGTGATGGCCCAAAGAATCAAGTGTGCACTTTGATTTCAAATGTAATGCACGCAAACACATAAGGGCCCAATCCCTATCACTAAATCAAGGGACAAGGCATGCACGTTCAATGCAACCTAAGCATGTTAACTAACATGCAACATGGTATGAAAGGGAGCGTGCGAACATGCAATGCCCATTAGGTACACAACCTAAGCAACAAGGAAAACAAGCATGCCACAACTATGCAAACAACTTAGAGCATGCTAGATGTAATCTAATCATGCAACATGCTAGTAATTTGACCAAGGGAATGCATGCCAAATGCAAATGATTTCAAGCATGCAACACATTCAACCAAAGCATGCAAACATGAGATAATGTAATAGCACTTGAATGGCATACAAGGGATGGACTTACACTAATTGGATGGCTCTAAGTTAGGTCCAAAACAGTGGCCAAAGCTTAAGAAGATGGGACCAAACACACATACACACATGCCCATGTTAAGGCCTAAACACTTAAACATCAAAGGGCATCTTTTAAGCACACTTAAAAGGGAATAATCATGGACATGGGGCATGCATTAAGCTTTGAAAACCATGCCAGAACATGGTGCCAAACCAAGCAAACAAGATAGGCTAAACATGCAACAAATGGCCCAAGCCTTCAAGGCAAGCCAATGAAGTATTGAACTACACTTGATATGACCACACATGGCAAGGCTTAAATGACCAAAAACAGAGTTTTAGCACATAAAACAAAGCCCAAAAGACCACTTAGATGGCATCTAAATGGCTTGAATTCAAAAGCATACACAATGACCAAAACATGGAGCATACAACACAAGCTTTCAAAGCATTAGAGAGGTGTCCAAGGCAAGCATACAAGCATGTCAAAGGGACTGAAATGATGCTACAAATGGTGCCAAACCACTGAAATAAAGCAAGTAATGCATGCTACACACTCACACACTTAAGGCCAACAAACCTAAAATGCAAAGGGGCTATACTAAGCATGCCAAAGTCGACCCAAACAACTAAGGACAGACTTCAAACATAGCAAAATAAGCACAAAAGCTTCACAAAGCTAGGCCTAAAACATGCTAGAACAATGGTTCACAACCTAAGGCATGTTAAGGCCTAAACATGGCATTACAAGGTAGGTATGCTAAGCATGCATGGTGTACCCAAACCAACTAAAAACAGAGGCATATTATGACATAATAAGCACAAAAATCAGCTAAGGCATGGTCAACAAGAGCCTAAGCTAGGTGCTCCCTCAAGAGGCCAAAAATGATCCTTTTCAAGGACAACAAGGAAAGGGGGTGGCCCTCTCCTTCTTGGGACTTCAAGGCACCATTCTTACCACTGAAATCCCTCAAGATTTCAGTGGTGAGGTGGCCCACACACCTAAGTACCGGAGCTCACTCAAAATAGCACAAAAAGGAGCCCCTCAAGGCTTAAGAGGGGTCAAACACCTCCAAACCACAAAACACTCTAAACAAACTATTTAGAGGGGCAAAAAACAGAACTTTTTTATGTTATATACTAAACACAAAAACAATTGCAAGGTAGGTAAAAATACAATGCAAAAAATGGGGAATAAAGGGACAAACTTCTTACCCTTGAAGACCTCCTTCACAAATGGTGGACTAGCTGCTTCCTTGAGCTTAAACCAGCCCCAAAACTCCAAGAACAGACCTCTGGTCCTTCAGAACCAAGAAAAGGTGCAACACTATGTGTTTGTGTGCAATAGTGAGCCTAAACACACACACTAAACACAAGAGGAAGAGAGATATAGAGCTAGGATATAGACAAACCCTAACCCTAGAACTCAAATCCTAAAATGGCTGTCTAAAATGTCTAACCCCCTTAACAAGAGAGAAGACCTCTCTTTATAGAGCTTTTTGTCTTGTAAAGCTTACAAGACAAGCTTCTAAAGAGGGAGAGGGGAGCCAAATGCAAGACAGCTGTATTAAAATATCTGCAAAGCAGATGAACAGTAGTCGGCTACTCAAAATTGCCATTTTGACAAAATGGACTACCGACCGGCAACAAAGAATGCCGACCGGCAATATACATTGCCGATGGCAACAAAACACTAGCCGGTGGCCTCTGGCCATGGCCAGTGATGTGTGGGGATGCCTCACAAGGCATTCCCTACCCCTCCAAGGCAAAACACAAGTGTTTGGTGCAAAACCAGACACTAAACAGTCGAGTTCGGAGATCCTGAGGCAAGCCGCGTAGCCGAGACCTCCGGGAACTCCAAACGAACACAAACATGGATGATCACCGGGTGTTCAAACGGTGACGTCCAAGTCTTGAGGACGGTCAAAAATAGGGTGTCTACAGTTGCCCCTCTTTGACAGAACTCAAAAGTCATAACAATGACGGGAGTGAATGTCAAAGCCCAGAGACGACCCATTTTTGGCAAGGCCGAAGACTTAGACAAACATGCAAGACAAACAAGGTATGCGCTCGAAGGCAGGGGCAAAATGCAAGACAATGCACGAAGCCGAGCATAATTTATGATCATGCAAAGAAAGCTATAATGAAGCATACATGCGACAATTTTAAGCTAGCATACACCAAACTACACTACAATGCAGAAAGGGATGTAAGAGAATTATGCAATTCTCAATATGTCTCACTCGAAGGATACAATACCTGTGCAGCTCGTCTGGTTGCACCAGCCTCAAATGAACCGTACATACAATATCGTGTCTGTAAAGAAAACAACTCAACAGGTACGATGTTATTAGCAACATGCATAACATGCAAAATGAATGCAAGATGATATGCAATATATACAAAACTATGTATAAACAATGCAAACGAGGATGCGATGTAATTGAAACAATGCAAACTATATGCAAAGCAATTGAATCATGATCCAATCATGAGCGGTTCGAAACCACACCTATGTCAAATAGATTGATGGAGGTAACAAGTCTGCCTACCATAGAACGGTCAACTGAACTATGAGTAATGTAGACGGACACAAGAACAAGTATTAGGGGGGAATGACATAAGTAGGGAAACGACCCGCTGGGAAAAGGACTACGATCCTAATGCTGGATGCAACAATTACACTACAATGTAATGTACATAATGAAAATGCTGGGGAAATGGCAATGGATATGGCACGCGGGCCAAACCAAATCTTGCCTAGGAAAGGCATGTACACATACAAGCCACGTCTAACATAGAACGGTCCACTGAACTATGCTTCGACACGAGAAGTATGGGCACATACCAGACCAAGCTCAACATGGAAAGGCGCAAGCCATAGATGAAAGGCGATGCAGTGAATGCATGCAAATTACAATGCAATGTGCACTGGGATGGAAAAGATACGATGGATAAGGCACGCAGGCGAAACCAAATCTTTGCCTAGGAAGGGCATGTACACGTACAAGCCACGTCTAACATAGAACGGTCCACTGAACTATGCTTCGACATGAGAAGTATGGGCACATACCGGACCAAGCTCAATCATGGAAAGGCGCGAGCCATAGATGGAAGTGATGCAGTGAATGCATGCAAATTACAATGCAATGTCTACAAATATGCAATGGAATGGAAATAGATACAATGGATATGGCCTGCGGGCCAAACCAAATCTTGCCTAGGAAAGGCATGTACACATACAAGCCGTGTCTAACATAGAACGGTCTACTGAACTATGTTTCGACGTAAAAAGTATGGGCATATACCAAACCAAGCTCAACATGGAAAGGCGCAAGCCATAGGCGGAGGTGATGCAGTGAATGCATGCAAGCTACAATGCAATGTACACTATATTACAATGATGCATGACAATGCAACTATTTACGGTGGTGCATGGCAATGCAACTATTTACGATGATGCATGACAATGCAATTATATTTTTTGTTTGTTTTTTGAAATGCAAATGATGCATGAATGATTTCAAAGTGCGCGACAACGCGCGGCTTTTAAGATGCACGTGAACTTGAGTATGCGACGAAGCAAGTCGCTTGAAATACATGTATAATGCAACTTATCAAAAGTCGTTCGGGCACGACAAACACCGACGGACTTGCACCTTCAGAGGATTTAAGGTCTCCTAGACCGTGACATATGTATGAGAAATGCATAACAATGCAAGTGAACTTGAAATGCGCAACAACGTGCGGCTTAAGATATGCATGACAATGCAAACGAACTATGCACATCAATGCGTCAAAGGTCTTGCACCTTCCAAGGATTTAAGGTCTCCTAGATTGTGGAAATTCTCGATATGGCTCACTCGGAGTACATCATACCTATCCGGTTCGTCTGGTTGCACCAACCTTAAATGAACCGTACATAAAATATCGTGCCTGTAAAGAAAACAAACTTAACAGGTACAATGTGATTAACAAAATGCACATTAGTGTACTTAGAAACGCGTGACAACGCAAAGCAAGTGGGAAGCATAACAATGCTGTGAAGGCACAGACATGTAAGTGGAGCACGCGGTCTACGCAGGCAATGAAATTGATCATAAGCATGCGGTCTACGCAAGCAATGAAATTGAACATAAGAATGCGGTCTACGCAAGTAGAACATGCGGTCTACGCAGGTAATGAAATTGAACAAACACGCGGTCTACGCAAGCAAAACATGCGGTCCACGCAAGTAATGAAATTGAACAAACATGCGGTCTACGCAAGCAAAACATGCGGTCTACGCAAGTAATGAAATTGAACAAACATGCGGTCTACACAAGCAAAACATGCGGTCTACGCAAGTAATGAAATTTGAACAAACATGCGGTCTACGCAAGCAAAACATGCGGTCTACGCAAGTAATGAAATTTGAACAAACATGCGGTCTACGCAAGCAAAACATTCGGTCCACGCAAGTAATGAAATTGAACAAACATGCGGTCTACGCAAGCAAAACATGCGGTCTACGCAAGTAATGAAATTGAACAAACATGCGGTCTATGCAAGCAAAACATGCGGTCTACGCAAGTAATGAATTTGATTGAATGCATGCAAAATGCAATGAGATGCGCAAAACTGCGCGATGCGTTTTAGACAACGCGAGCGCACAAGACAGTGTGAATGATATTCGATACGCATGGGGCAACTTTTGAGTTTTGTAAAAGCCAAAAGGATACGAAAAGGATGCACCTTGCACGAATTCGAGTGCCACACACAGAAGACACGACCCGAGGTCACAACGGAGACCGGTTGAGTGTCGGAGATGTACTTTCTTGCACTTCTTTGAGCTATGAAGACCCAAAACTACAGATCTAACCCAAACAAGGATGCAGGAGGCTCATCGGCCAGAAGAGGAGGCCACCGGCTGTCCATCGGCCATAAATACATTAAACCGGCCAAATATTTGGCTGATTGGCCAAAAATGTAGCTGACCGGCCAAAAATGCCTGAATCGGGACAGATTTGACTTTTCACCTCGGGTCTTTTAAAATAGGGTTCCAAACCCTATTTTACACATCCTCCTCAGTCGAAAATCCATCCCCTCTCTCTCTAAAGCATTTGTCTCTCTTCTTTTCTCCGTTTCTTTGCGTTTCACGGCCGTTTCGTCGTTCGATTCGCGTATATCTTCGCGTTTCGAACATTTTCATCTGAATATTTCTTCATTTCGATGCTTCCTTTGCCATTTCCACCTTTTGGGGTTTATTCCCCTCAAGTTTCTCTCGACTTGCGTGCCTTTTTCACTTCCCGGCCTCTTGGGCCACTTTTCACCCTCTCGGGTTGACTTTCCGGTTGACTTTCCACATTTTCGCCCAGTTTTCCCTTTTCCGGCTATTTTCTCACCATTTTTGACATGGCCGACGATATTCCACAGGGCGGGACTCCCCCGGATCATGGGATAGATCCCGGGGTTGAGCTCCTCCCGTTGAGCATCCGCCTATTTGACCCGGCGACCTACCGGCCGGCAATTCATGTGCTACCTCCTGACGGACTTCGCCAGTTTCGGAGTTTCGACAGAGCGATGCGACCAGAGCTCCTCCTGCGTGAGCCTACATCTCACTTATCCTTCGGCGCTTCCGAGGTAACATTCCTTTCTCTGTTTTACTTTCCGCAATGTAGAATATAAAAACTGCCATAGCTGATTACATTCTTTAACTGCTTGACTCAGATACACTGACACACTGTGCACTGTAGTTGATCGCAACCATACTGATGCCCGATATCTGTTTGAATCTGAAAAGCTTGCACACGTGCTGTATTTGCCCTGAACCACGCCAACACGCTGACACATCACACGTTGTAGTTCACTATAAGCACACCAGCACCTGGGATCTGTTTGAATCTGAAAAACTTGCACACGTGCTATATTTGTACTGAATTCTGAATGCCCTTCGAAACTAGTATATTCAGTAATGCCTCGCAATTATTTGTTTGAAAACAGGGAGATTCCCATACCGTCCGCGGGTATGGGAACATTGCCGCTCGGGACTGGTATGCTGAGCTCCCCGACGCGGTTCGCCACATTGTGGACCAGGCGGGCTTCGGCGCTTTCTGCAGGGGATTATCCAGACTCACCGCGAGCATGCCTCTCCTTGCTGCTCTAGCGGAGAGGTGGTGGGACACCACCGGCTCGTTCCATCTATCTGTGACGGGAGACATGACGATGACTCCCTATGATTTCTCGATGCTCACAGGCATCGGGGTAGGGGGTGATCCGATCCCCTTTGACACTGATATGGACGAGTGAACTGCCATTCAGATCCATCTACTTGGCGAGGTGCCACCTCTCGCCCGTCCAGGCTTTGTTCGTTACTCCTGGTTCGAGGTGTAGTTCAGGGTCCAGCCCGCGTTGGTGGAGGAGGTGTAGATGACCCAGGAGGCCGTGGAGAGATATGCGTGCAACTTTCTCATGTTCCTGCTGGGGACGACCATTTTCGCCGACCGGGCAAACACCGTGCCCCTCTGCCTGCTTAATGCACTGGTGGATGTCAGGTAGATCTTGCACTATGATTGGGGTGGCGCCGCTCTGGCCACACTCTACGGGTATATGAGCTCGGCTTCCCGTGGCAGCAGACAGTTGCTCGGGGGCTACTGGCGTGCTTGGGAGGTACGTTTCTTTTCCTCTTTTCATTTCTGCTTTTCTATCTTCTGTACTCTGTACTGTATGTTGTATTGCACACACTGTAGTCTGCTTTTCACTAACTGTATACTGCACACACGGCACACACATACGCTCTGCTTTACACTGACTGTACACTGCTCACACTGTACACTGTACACAATATACTGTCTGCGCAACACACTGCACAATATATGGCCCTGTTATTCCTGTTTTACTTTGCATTCCGCTCTTATCTGATAATCATATTGATGTTTTCTCTGCAGTTGTGGGTCTATGCCTACTTTCCTAGGCTTGCACCTGTGCCAGATACGGAGACCCCCCTCGTCATCCCGTTCTCGCGACGCTTCGACGGGAGATGCGTGCGGAGGCCACGAGAGACATTTAGCTTCTTTCGCCGCTACTTCGACACTATCACCCCTGCCGAGGTATGTTTTATTTCAGAATTTATCTAAGCTTTGCTTTTCACTGCATATTTCAATAACGATAGATAACAAACTGTATGTCACTTTCAGATCACTTGGCAGCCTTGGGCTCCGTTGTCGACGACGATTCGGGACCGATTTGCCGGTGCTGAGGAGACCTCGCATTTCCGGATCTTACTAGAGGGCCCGGTCTGTCGGGCTTGGTACCTGGGTGAGCATTTCCTACGCCAGACCCTAAGGTTACCAGAGCAGATAGTCCCGGTTCACCCTCCTGAGGACATGAGGGAGACCGAGAGACTCACTACCGAGCAGATGGCCAATTATACTATCGGCTGGGAGGCGACCCACTTCAGAGGCGTCGGCGACTACAGAGAGTACGTGCAGACGTACATTATGCGGTCTCTGAGCGGCGGCGGTCGAGCTGAGGGAGCCAGGCCCGTGGCGCCAGCAGCTAGGGCAGGAGCGGGAGCAGGAGCGTCGAGAAGAGCTCGCGTCCGCGGCAGGGGTGGAGTTCAGAGGGGGCGGGGGACCAGCTGGCCTGTTCTGCCCACTTTACTGACATACAGAGGGTAGGATGGGGCGACCTACCAGATCCTCTTTGCTCCTCCCTCGGCTGATCATGAGTTAGCCGGTATCCCCGACTTGCCTCCGGTATGTATTACTTTATTTTGCATCTTGCATTGGCATTTCATTTCGGTTTATTTGATATTCCGCGTAATACTAATACATCTTGCACTCTTGCAGGCATCCTCCGAGTACACTCGGCAGTCCGTGGAGTTGAATGCCTCCATGATGGGGATGCTACAGCGGACCTTCGACCTCCTGGCCCTCTACAGCATTCCAGTATGTTCTTCTGACCACTGTCTCAAACCCTTCATACACTGCTTCACATAATCTGAAGCACTACGCCACTTCTGATAAACTGCCCACAGCATTCATACACCGTACTCATACACTGCATTCTGCACCGATAAACTGTCCACAGTATTCACACACTGTACTCATACACTGCATTCTGCACCGATAAACTGTCCACAGTATTCACACACTGTACTCATACACTGAATTCTGCACTGATAAACTGTCCACAGTATACTGATGCATTTGTCTTTTATGTTACTTTTTCAGCCTCCCTTCCAGATTCCGTTTGTAGGAGGTGCTCCAGCTGGACCTTCCGTCCCCACCCGAGGGAGAGATGAGGAGGGTAGAGTATTCCCCCACACCAAGGCGGGGCGCACTCATGTCGGGAGTAGTTCGCGGGCTCCAGTCCCTGATGATGATGACGAGGAGTCGGAGGCGGAGTCATCGGAGGAGGAGACCGGAGGCGGCACTGGCTCGGGCTCTGATGACGATGCTGATGATACTCCTGGACCTTCGTCCAGGAAGAGGACTAGGACAGATCGATAGCCCTCAGAGCCGCTTGACATGGATACAGATTTTTGTTGTTTTTCTTCTTTCTTGTACTTTTCCCTTTTGTTGGTAGTTAGGATACTTTGTACTGCCGCAGGCAGATTTTTGTTTCCAAAACTTGTGTACTTGAAAAGATGATGAAATGAAACAGGCTTTTTTATCTGAAAAAGTGTTTACATCCGTATATCTCTACATTTCATACTTTGCATTGCATCACACCATATTACACCCCAATGTAAATGAAATTAATTGGTTGTCTGAAAATTGAACACTTGTACTGTAATAATCAGATAACTAAACAGCCAACAGCAAAATAACCCAAGCAACCCACTGCCTGATTCTGGACACACAGCCCTTACTCTACTGGGGATTAATCTGCATACAGCCCGTAACACAGAATTTGGTTCATTTTGCACACAGCAAATCTTGAACAAACAACCCAATCTGACAAGACGGACTACGGGGGTGAAACCAGCTGGAGTTGAAACACAATCAAATATAAAGAATGGCACAGCATTCTGAGTATAAACAATTTTTGAAATTAAATAGATTTTCAACCGGGGTATCGAGCGTACAACTGAACACAGCGGGAAGGACTCAAACAAAAGGGCACACAACCTAAACACATCGAGTAACACTCGGAAAAGACTCAAAACAAAGGTTGAGCTAAACAAAACAAAAGACACGACATACAGACGCGTTAACGGAGACGGGGGACCTCAGATCACGAGGAGCCAGTTTCTCTGGGTATTGTTTCCTACCCTTTTCTCACTTGTGATTCTCACATCACTCTGGCACTCAAGCTCGATTTTTCGCTCAAAACCCTTTGGCTCGCTTTTTCTCTCAACTTACACCTCTCTATTCTTTATTCTCTCATTTTTCGTCCCTCCCCAAGGTGATTAATGAATGAATAGGAAGTTGCGGGTTCATGCCCAATGCCGTTAGCTCACAGCTATTTGTTCTGGTGACATTCAGTCGAGGTTTCGGGTAGGGAAAGCCTCTCCCGGCGAACAGGGTGCCCATCTGGCAAGTATGTTGACGGCAGGGGAGAGACAGAATACCTAACTCAACTGTGCCCCTAGTTCATCACTTTGACCATTTTTTGTTTTGGTTTTCTACGAAAACAATTTTGATCAAGATGAGAGTCAGATTAACGTACTTGTTCGATTTTTGGTTTCAAAACCATGCAAGTCAGGCTGTAAGCACTGAAAATTTTCCTTTTTGGGTCCAAGAAAAATGGCCCAGTTTTGGAAAATGGAATAGTTTTCGAGAAAATAGTCAACCTTAGTAAAAATTTTCAAAAACTATTTTGCAAATAGTCAATGCTCAACAAGTATGGAACTTACTCTTTGAGATGCGCAACCTCGGATCGGAGGCAATGGAAAATTGCCCCTGGCTTGAAGGACGCTACACGGCAATGGAAAGTTGCCCTTGGTTTGAACGGCGACTCATGGCAACGGAAAGTTTCCCCTGGTTTGGATGATGCCGCAGCATATTGTAAACAGTCCCTACCAGTGATGATCTTGACCGAACTTTCTCGGATACAGAGAAGACGAAGATGGTCAAAACCAATATATGGACACAGTCACTTTGAAGGTGTTGGCGACTGGACTTTGGGATGAAATCGAAACCATTGTATGGACCGAGACGCTATGAAAACGTTGGGGGCTGGATTTCAGGATGAAGTTGCCTACGTATCCCAAACATGGGAATCAAGCCTTACGTAGTTCCGGTTAAGGTACACTCGAGTATTTTAACCTTCACTTTTCAGGCTCTAACTTTTGCCAATGTGCCCAATGCGGGTTTTCGACCTTGCGAGCTTCTTTTCATTTTTCTTTTTTTCTTTTTTTTTTTCTTGATTTTTTGTATCTTTTCATTCTCTTCTTTTTTCTTTCTTCTTTTTTTTTTATTGATTTTATTTCTTCTCTTTTTTTTTGTATTTTTCTCTTGCTCTAACTTTTGCCTGGGTCGCCCTTCCGGGTTTTCAGCCCAGCGAGCCTCTCAAAGGGTAAAAGCGTAACAAGTCCATGCCAAATGGTTTTTGAAGTTGAAGCCTCTCTGTATCTAGGAGAGCAGCTGTTGCAATGATTTGCAGAAGAATCCATCATGGTTGCTCCGCGAGCTTCTTCTGCTGAGACCTAATCTTTTTTATTCGGCTTTGGTGCCTCTTATTCGAGGGCTGCTTCAAAACTGGGCACACGGGCCTCCTTTGACAGTTGACTGTTTGAATGTTCCAAATGAATTCGAGGTTCAAGACAAACAGGTCGAATCCTGAGGCTGAAAGCAATCCTAGGCTACACAATCTCAAGAGCGATCCCACACAGGTCTTCACAGGGCCGCGTAAAACATTTGTTTTTGAAAGTTTTTAAGAAAGAGACAAATCGCTCACGCCGAAGATAGTGTGGAACCAATCTGGACCAAGCCAGGGTCCTTCCCAGTACTCACACTGACAAGCATGGTTTCATTCATTAAAGGCTTAGCATGCCTCTCTTTCTCTCAATTTGATCAAAGTTTTGCAAAACCCAAGGAATTCCTTCCTCTTCGTTTTTATCACCGCAGTGTTCAAAAGGGATTTTTGAAAAACTTAGGTTAATGCAATGAGTTTGGCGCGCAGGAGAGTAGGCGAGATGTACTGTCAGCCCAATCAAATCCTTTGGCACAACTAACTCACACTGAAAGCAAGCATGAAAATGAGATAGCCACAACTGTTTCATTCAGATTTGTTGGTATAACTGGCCCCTCGGCAGAAACAGACTCAAAAACAAAAACGGGTAATTACAAGACAAAACGGTGTTCGAGGCAACAACCCCGGAATTAACTGGTATTCTATACAAAGGGGACTGACTCGCTACAACAAGACAGACCCTTAAGCAAAAAGACTGACTCAAGACAAAGAGACAGACTAAAAAAAAAAGACTGACTCGATACCCAAGCCAAAATTTACAAAGCTAGCATTCACAGATGCTCAAAAATGCATACCAGACGCCACATCCAAAATATACCAAATGCCGCCCGCAGGTGGTTCACTCTCTGATTACATACTTGCAGTATCTGTGTCCTCAAAATCCAATAACTGGGTGGTAACGGACTTGGCTGAGGTGGGCGGGAGGATAACCTCGTTGTCAATCAAATCTTGCACCTCATGACGGAGGCAGAAACAATTGTCGGTAGCATGGCCTGCCTGCTGGTGGTACGCGCAGTACTGAGCAGCATCATGCGTAGCAGGGAGATTCTTCGGGAGAGGCCGAGGCTTCAAGGGTTTAAGGTGCCCCCTTTCGGCAAGAATCTAAAGTGCCTTAGACAGAGGCATGTAGAGAGCATGAAAGTCCCTGCGCCCTCGGGGCAGGTACTTTGAAGTTTGAGTATTCTTACTAGACGCACTAGCAAAAGGGTCGGCAGGGACTGCCTTGGTTTTCTGATCTTTCCTAGGTGTAGCGTTGGGAATAGGAGGAACTGTTCTGGCATGACGGGGCCTATCCCAATTTTCTGACTGACTTGAACTACCCTCAGGTGGAGTGGGGAAAGCATCCTCCATAGTTTTTGCCACAACTGCGGATATCTGTAGCTTGCTCATCCCCCCGGCTTTCAAAGCCTGGACTGCCTGCAGCAGTTGTTCAATAGGATCGGCATCTGCCTCCATTTTGTTCTTGCCTCTGGCCTCAGCTTGATCGGGGGTTTGGGTTACTACATCAGAGCAAAACCCAATTGTTGTTGACACGTCGTGGCTGTAGCTGGAAGCCACCTCTGGCTGGTTGAGCTCTATCACAATCCGCCCCAGTAGCGGGGGCTCCTGTGGTATGAAATTCCCGGCATACGGTGCCGCTGGCGGTGAAGCCGACATTCCATAGGCCAGATCGGCCACGGATCTCTAGAGGTCACCAATCATTCCCATCAGCTCGAATGTGGTGGGCTCGCGAGCCTGATACAACTGGGGAGTCCAGATCGAGTGCGTGACACGCGACCTAGGCGGATGCAATACATCAACACTGGTTTCATCTTGCAGGGTGATCCCTTGATCTAGCGTAGCTGTCATAACCACAATCTCTTCTGAATTCTGCGTCATCATAAGTCTGCCGTACTGAACGGTGACTGACGGATCAGATATCTGTCTTGCCTCAGCAAGGGGGAACACTATCTACTCTATATCAACTCTCTGAACCTCTGAACTGAAAGGAAAAACAAACAGCATTTCAGCCCAAACAGATCAAACACGGGTGTAGCCAAATAACTGCACGCTACTACTGATCACTGTTCCCCAGAATCACTGCCCCCCAAAACTGAACCTGATACCCGCAGATAACTGATTCTCAATAACACTGATACTGGTGCCCTCGGGCCCGACACTCAAACTTGCAAACTGGTATGTACGTTCCTGTAGAGATACACTCTAAAGCACATAGCAGATAAGTGAGAGCCAAAACACCCCTATGTTGGGGTAGGGTTTCCCTGTCCTATTTTGTCAGGAGCTAGGGTTTCACTATGCACGCAGCGGTTTCAAACAACTTAGCATCGGGTAAGCAACCTGTCTTAGTTTGGAATGGTCACTATGGATTCCGAACATGCACTAGGTTGAATGGTCGAAAAGGGTGCCCCGGTAAAAACCGGGGTTTGTGTTCCCATACTGTCAGAGCCCATAACCGGTCAGCCTTATGGTCATGTCTTGACAAGACAAGCCTCCGGCAAACCATTCAGGAATGGCAGATGGCAAACACAGTGTCCTAGGTGCACCAATGCACATGCAATGCAAAGAGACACATAAATGAAATCAAAACAGGATATCACAAGTTCGAGTCAAGCTCCCTAAAATCCCCAGCAGAGTCGCCAGAAACGGTAGCACGTCCGCGAGGGACCCCGCTACAGTTCGGACTCGATTTGTGTCATGGTTCTTAATCTGAACCAAAGAGTCCAAATCCAGCAAATCGTTTTGAGAAACAGATTTTTGAAAAAAGTGCCAAACATGGACTGCTTTGCCAAATACAGAGTCGCCACCTAAATATTTTATTTTGGAAAATTTAGGAAACCCTGACTCGGTGCCAAAAGCCACGTGTCCGTCATCACCAAAGTTGCCTCGGTTCGGGAACTTGGGTACGATTGGGGAAGGTCAGCTATGAGCACCCCCTCTCGCCCGATCCGAAGATCAGCCTCTACTAACCGTGATATCCGATTTTGAAAACATTATGTGCTCTTATTCCGGTTATTAGCCTAGAATTACTATGCTATGCGCACAGCAAACAAGTATAGACCAAATTGCCTACATTAGAACAAAACATTTCATGTTTGCTTTGAAAATAGTTTGCTAGGTTTTGCCACCCTCAAGTGGGCTTTTAGAAAAGATGGTTTTGCCACTATCTAGTGGGCTTAAAATTCACAGTTTTAATGCGTTATCCCAATTTAAGCAATTCGACCTCCATCCACAGGCATTCAAGCAGTTATATCACATAAACAACTAGCCTCATGGTAATCATGCAATTATGGCAACACTCACACGCATGCGGCATGCTAAAGCATAAAAGCTCACCTAGTACTCCAAGCCAAAACAGAAACCAGTTAGTAATCACATGCATGATCCTAGTTCATATTTGAAATGGCTAATGCAACACATGCAAAGATGCAATCCAAACAGGCTCGGCTATCCTAAACATGGCATGTGAAATGCTGCAACTAACAAATACTCAACTTGGAATTGAAATACGAGTGCAGTTAGCATGATATACCGAGCCTAGTGCGTGTAAGACAAATGTATGGATGCACGCATGCCAAGCATAAGGTATGCTAATTTAAATATGCCCTAGTCTACCATCATAAGCAGGTAAGTAAAAGGGAGAAAGAAGTGGGGATTGGAAGACATGCACACACGCACCCACACTTATTACAAATTCGCCCTCGCTCGGAGGGACCAAAAGAATAATACAATTAATTAACTACGAGCTAACTAATTATTACAGTCCGACTAAATTAATTGAGCAAATTAATTAATCTAATTAAACAATAAACAGTCCCAGGATGAAGGCCCAATGCAGTGCGCGCTCGGTTTTGCTCGGAAATCCGCCACCATGCACAAGATGCCTTTGTTTTCCCTACTTTACTCCTCTGATGACTGCCAAAGCCTCAGGGTTTACTCTATGGATTCTGGGAAACACCACCGGCTGAAAGAGAACACCACCGGCCATGCAGAATGGTCACCGGTCCCAACTTTGGTCCATCGGCCAACAATGGTGGTCGATCGGCACTAAATGTGGCCGGTCGGACAAAAGTTCCTGCAGAAGCTGTTTTGACAGCAGCAGAGGGCAATACTTGGCATGGCAATGCATTTCAAGCAATGTATGCACCACCCTATCCCTTATCATGTGTATGACTCAAAGGGACATGATCCTTGGTTCTCGGACCATCAATCGCGCATTTCAATGCGTGATGGCCCAAAGAATCAAGTGTGCACTTTGATTTCAAATGTAATGCACGCAAACACATAAGGGCCCAATCCCTATCACTAAATCAAGGGACAAGGCATGCATGTTCAATGCAACCTAAGCATGTTAACTAACATGCAACATGGTATGAAAGGGAGCGTGCAAACATGCAATGCGCATTAGGTACACAACCTAAGCAACAAGGCAAACAAGCATGCCACAACTATGCAAACTACTTAGAGCATGCAAGATGTAATATAATCATGCAACATGCTAGTAATTTGACCAAGGGAATGCATGCCAAATGCAAATGATTTCAAGCATGCAACACATGCAACCAAAGCATGCAAACATGAGATAATGTAATAGCACTTGAATGGCATACAAGGGATGGACTTACACTAATTGGACGGCTCTAAGTTAGGTCCAAAACAGTGGCCAAAGCTTAAGAAGATGGGACCGAACACACATACACACATGCACATGTTAAGGCCTAAACACTTAAGCATCAAGGGGCATCTTTTAAGCACACTTAAAAGGGAATAATCATGGACATGGGGCATGCATTAAGCTTTGAAAATCATGCAAGAACATGGTACCAAACCAAGCAAACAAGATAGGCTAAACATGCAACAAATGGCCCAAGCCTTCAAGGCAAGCCAATGAAGTATTGAACTACACTTGATATGACCACACATGGCAAGGCTTAAATGACCAAAAACAGAGTTTTAGCACATAAAACAAAGCCCAAAAGACCACTTAGATGGCATCTAAATGGCTTGAATTCAAAAGCATACACAATGACCAAAACATGGAACATACAACACAAGCTTTCAAAGCATTAGAGAGGTGTCCAAGGCAAGCATACAAGCATGTCAAAGGGACTGAAATGATGCTACAAATGGTGCCAAACCACTGAAATAAAGCAAGTAATGCATGCTACACACTCACACACTTAAGGCCAACAAACCTAAAATGCAAAGGGGCTATACTAAGCATGAAGTCGACCCAAACAACTAAGGACAGACTTCAAACATAGCAAAATAAGCACAAAAGCTTCACAAAGCTAGGCCTAAAACATGCTAGAACAATGGTTCACAACCTAAGGCATGTTAAGTCCTAAACATGGCATTACAAGGTAGGTATGCTAAGCATGCATGGTGTACCAAAACCACCTAAAAACAGAGGCATATTATGACATAATAAGCACAAAAATCAGCTAAGACATGGTCAACAAGAGCCTAAGCTAGGTGCTCCCTCAAGAGGCAAAAAATGGTCCTTTTCAAGGACAACAAGGAGAGGGGGTGGCCCTCTCCTTCTTGGGACATTAGGGCACCATTTTTACCACTGAAATCCCTCAAGATTTCAGTGGTGAGGAAGCCCAAACACCTAAGTCTCGGAGCTCACTCAAAATAGCACAAAAAGGAGCCCCTCAAGGCTTAAGAGGGGTCAAACACCTCCAAACCACAAAACACTCTAAACAAACTATTTAGAGGGGCCAAAAACAGAACTTTTTTATGTTATATACTAAACACAAAAACAATTGCAAGGTAGGTAAAAATACAATGCAAAAAATGGGGAATAAAGGGACAAACTTCTTACCCTTGAAGACCTCCTTCACAAATGGTGGACTAGCTGCTTCCTTGAGCTTAAACCAGCCCCAAAACTCCAAGAATAGACCTCTGGTCCTTCAGAACCAAGAAAAGGTGTAACACTATGTGTTTGTGTGCAATAGTGAGCCTAAACACACACACTAAACACAAGATGAAGAGAGATATAGAGCTAGGATATAGACAAACCCTAACCCTAGAACTCAAACCCTAAAATGGTTGTCTAAAATGTCTAACCCCCTCAACAAGAGAGAAGACCTCTCTTTATAGAGCTTTTTGTCTTGTAAAGCTTACAAGACAAGCTTCTAAAGAGAGAGATCCCTCCATACACGTGTATGGAGGGGAGCCAAATGCAAGACGGCTGTATTAAAATATTTGCAAAAGCAGATGAACAGTAGTCGGCTGCTCAAAATTGCCATTTTGACAAAATGGACTGCCGACCAGCAACAAAGAATGCCGACCGGCAATATACATTGCCGATGGCAACAAAACACCAGCCGGTGGCCTCTGGCCATGGCCGGTGATGTGTGGGGATGCCTCACAAGGCATTCCCTGCCCCTCCAAGGCAAAACACAAGTGTTTGGTGCAAAACCAGATACTAAGCAATTGAGTTCGGAGATCCTGAGGCAAGGCGCGTAGCCGAGACCTCCGGGAACTCCAAACGAACATAAACATGGATGATCACCGGGTGTTCAAACGATGACGTCCAAGTCTTGAGGACGGTCAAAAATGGGGTGTCTACATTTCCCCACAGGGTAGTGAAAGCAGTTTTCTCCTGTCTTCAGGTGCCATCAAAATCTAATTGTAACCTGAAAACCCATCCATGAGTGAGAGTAGCGCATGCCCAGTAATGAAATCCACTAATTCGTCGATATGCGGCAGAGGAAAGTCATCCTTCGGACTGGCTTTGTTCAAATCTCTGAAGTCCACACATACCCGACTTCTGCCGTCCTTCTTCAGCACCGGAACTATATTGGCCAACCAAGTAGGATATTCAGATACCAACAGGAATCCTGCATCAATCTGCTTGGTGACCTCTTCTTTAATCTTCGGAGCCCAATCCGGCCGGATCCTTCGGAACTTCTGCTTAACAGGTCAGGCCTCTGGGTCAAGAGGGATCCGTGTAGACGCGCCCCAAGGGGGCTTCATGCTACTACAGTTCGGACTCAAATGTCACTGTTCTTAATCTGATCTCACAATGTGCGATGTGATATTGATAAATCATCAATGAGTCCAAATCCGGCAAATCCTTTTGGAAAACTGACTTTAAGAAACAAGTGCCAAACATGGACTGCTTTGCCAGATACAGAGTTGCCACCTAAATATTTATTTTGGGAGAATTTAGGAAACCCTGACTCATTGCCTAAGGCTACGTGTCCGTCATCACCAAAGTTGCCTTGGCTCGGGAACTTAAGTACAATTTGGGAAGGTCATCTATGAGCACCCCCGCTTGCCCGATAAAAGATCGACCAGTACTAAGCATGATATTTTGTTTTGAAAACACATGTGTTCTTATTCTGGTTTATTAGCCTAGAATTACTACGTGATGCGCACAACACACAAGTATAGACTGGATTGCCTACGCTGGAACAAAACATTTCATGTTTGTTTAAAAATGGTTTGAAGGTACTACTCGCAAGTAGGCTAAGACGTGGATTTTGCCACCCTTGAGTGGGCTTAGAAAACATGATTTTGCCACCTCAAGTGGGCTTAAAACTCACATTTGATGAATTGTTCCAATTCAAGTAACCCAACCTTCACTCGCAGGCATTTAGGAAGCTATATCATATAAGCAAATAGCCTCATGGCAAGTATGCTATCATGGCAACATTCACACTCATGCAAGATGCTAAAGCATAAAAGCTTACCTAGTACTCCGAGCCAAAACAATAACTAGTTAGTAATCAATGCATGATCCTAGTTCATGTTAAGATGGCTAATGCAACGCATGCAAAATGCAACTAGAAATAGGCTCGGCTATTCTAAAATAGCATATGGGATGCAATTTGATAATCTTGTGTTCAAATCGGAATTGAAATACTATACAGTTAGTATGATGCGCCGAGCCCGGTGCATGCAATACAAATGAATGATGCAAACATGCGAGCATAGGAATGCTAATTGAAACATGACCTAAAACTAACCACTAAAAGCAGGTAAGTAAAAGGGAGAAAGACATGGGGTTGGAAGACATTCACACACTCATGCACACTTATTACAAAGTTCGCCCTCTCGATGGAGGGTCCGAATAAATAATACAAACCAAATGATTAATCAACTATCCTAGCTAATTAATTATTACAAACCCTTGATTAATTAACAAATTAATTACAAAAGGAGGCTACCGCAGCTCCACCTCGGAATGATTGAATGATGCATGCTCGATCGCCTGGCTCGGAAACCCGTTGCCATGCCACATGTTGCCTCTATTTACACTGTTTTGCTCCTCTGAAAACTGCACAACTCCCAAAGATGTTTCTGAACCACTCCCCAAGCACTATGGGATGTCATCGGCCAAGAGATAGGACCACCGGCCATTGGAAAATGGTTATCGACCATTTGTAATGCTCTCGGCTAGATTTTGAAAAATGGCCGACTGACCATATCTTCCTGCAGAATGCTATTTTGCTGCAGCAGAGGACAAACAGAGCATTGCAATGCATTTTCAAGGCAATGTTTGCACAACCACCCTCCCTATCATGTTACAAACTCAAGGAGTATGGTTCTCGGCCCTTGGACCATTAATCACGCATTCCAATGCATGATGGCCAAAGGAGCCAAGTGTGCAATTCAATATCAAATGAAATGAACAAAAGCACATAAGGGGCCTCAACCTCCATCATGACTGATCAAGTGGCAAGTGATGCACATACAATGTTATGCAACCTAAGCATGCAAGCAACTCAAGCATGATGCAAATCCAAAGCAACATAAGCATGTTAATGACAATGCCAAACAAAGCTAATGGCGACAAGCATGCCAAATGCATTGTGACCTAAACAAGTATGCAAGATGCAACATGAACATTCAAGCATGCAAGGCATGCAAAGATGGACAAGTATGCAATGACATACAAAATGAGACAAACATGTGATAACATGATAAAGGGATAAGCATGCAACAAGTATACAACATACTAGCATGCAACAACATGCAAAGGATGGACTTAAACCAAAATGGATAGCTCTCAAATAGGCCCAAATCAATGGCCAAAATGCAATGGAAATGAAGACAAAAACACATACAAACATGCATGCCAATTGGCCTAACACTTAAGCACAGTAGAGCAACTCTTAAGCACACTTAAAAAAGGATAAACATGGACATGTGACAAACATGTTGAGCTCTGAAATCCTGTATAGGAAGGTGCCAAACCAACCAAACTACACAAGTAAAGCATGCAAGAAAGCTTAAAGCTTGAAGCTAGCCAAAGGACTCAAACCATGGCCACAAAAGCAAGCCCCAAAGGGCCAAGGGGACCTAAAACAGTCCCAAGGTAGGTCCAAACAAGACCAAAAACACATTAAAATGGCATCCTATAGGCCTAAACATGGAAGCATACACAATGGTCCAAACATGAGACATAAGACACAAACTCTTTAAAGCATTAAAGGAGTGACAAATGCCAGTATATGAGCATACTATATGGACTGAAATAACTTAACAAGTGATGCCAAATCACTGAAATGGCCCAAGTAAAGCATGTTAGTGACTTGGACTCTCAAAGCTAACAAGCTAAATTGCATGGTAGCTATACAAAACAATGCAAGCATGACAAAAAAAATGGAAAACAGAGCTTTAGCATGGTAAAACATGGCTAAAATCTTTATGGAGTTAAGCCAAAATATGCAAGCATGGTAGTCTAAATGCTAGACACATGTTAAGGCAAATAAGGGGTTTGCAAGGTGAGTATATGAAGCATGTGAGAGACCACTAAACCAACTTTAAATAGAGGTAAAGCATGGAAAAATAACACCAAATACTTGCTGAAATGGAGCTAAAACAAGCTAAGCAAACATGCTACCTACATAAGCCATTTATGCAAGCATTCAAGACAACAAGGAGAGAGGATGTCCCTCTCCTATTTAGGACACCAAAACCACCTCTCCACCACTAAGAATCCTCTGGATTTCAGTGGTGAAAGGGTTATGCAAAGCTCAAAGCAAGGGCCAAAAGGGATGGCCTAAAACAAGGCCTAACAAGGCCTTGGAGGGGGGGTAAACAACCCAAAACCTCAAAATGACCTTAAACAAAGCTATAAAGCACACAAAATCAAAACTTTTATCAGTCATAAACTAAGCTTAAAACAATAAGGAAGAAGGGCTAAAAGCTTAAGCAAGAAAGGGGTATCTAAAGCAAGGAACTCACCCTTGTAGAACCTCTTCAAGAACAAAGCTCCAGCAGGTTTTCTGAGTTCAAACCAACCCAAGAACTCTGAAATCAACCTCAAGAGACCTCAACTCCAAGAGGATGGTGTTCTAGTGTGTGTTTGTGTGCAATAGTAAGACAACACTACACTTTTGAGCACAAAGGAGGATCAAACAAAGGAGTATAGATACAAAACTATATCTAACTCCTCTAACCTAATTTTTCTGAACCTCTGAGGAGTGAGGAGGAACTCCCTCTTTATAGAAGTTCAATCCCAAGGTTTCCAAGAGAAGCTAAGCAAAGGGTGTAAATCCCTCCATACACGTGTATGAAGGGGGTTAATTGTGGATGCCAGCTGTGCCAGCTGGCACAAAATATCTGCATAAAGTAGATGAACAGGGTTCAGCTAGCAAAAATGGCAGATCGACCAACACAATGGCCGGTCGACCAAAAACAGTGCCGATCGGCCAACACACTTGGCCGATGGAAAGAAAAAAGGACCGGTGGCCTCAGGCCTTGGCCGGTGGGTTGAGGGGATGGCAAAAAAAGCCGCCCTCTTCCCTTAGAAGCAAAAACACAAGTGTTTGGTTAACAACCAAGCACAAAACAGACAAGTTGAGAGATCTTGAGGCAAGGCGCGTAGCCGAGACCTCCGAAAACTCAAAACGAACACGAGCAAGGATAATCATCGAGTGTTCAAACGATGACGTCCAAGTCTTGAGGACGGTCAAAAATGTGGTGTCTACAATCCGGTGCTGTACGATCTCAGGATCGATTCCAGGCATGTCCTCGTAGGACCACGCGAAAATATCTTTGAAATCTTTCAACAAAGCGACTAAGAGCTTGCGTTCCTCCAAAGACAACGTGGACCCGATTTGGACCAGCCACGGATCCTTCTCAGTACCAACGTTAATTGAGGTGATTTCATTAACCAAAGGTTTTAAAAACCTCTCATGCTCTCGATCAATCAAATGCTTTAAAACTGGAGAAATTTCTTTCTCGTCGTTTTCATCAAAACTTTGAAAATCCTGATTAATACAATAAACTAAGGGCACAGAAAAGTACTCAAAAGCCACAGCAGTACCATTCTCATTAATAACATCCAGTCCGTCTGATTCTTCGGTTATAACAGACTCAAACGAAAAAGAAAAAGACGACCTGGACAGGACAGTGGCATCTGGGTTATCACCCCCAGAAATACCTGACTCTGACTTACATGAACAAGAATCTGATTCTGACTCCACAGACTCTATGGAATCAGATTCTGGTTCACTACCTGATCCAAAACTGTTCGATAAAAAGCCTTCCTCGTATTGCCAAACGAGGGAGGGTGCGATAATGCCAGAAAATGGGCCCACAGCCGCTTGATCCCCGATAATGGAAACTGAGAAGTTATCCCCCAAGCACTCTGGTGTGATCTGAGGCTCTGAGAGGAGACAAGCCAACGCTACCTCCATCTCAATTTCTGTGCTTTCGGAATGATCCTCCTTATGCAGCTCAGCCTCAGCTGGTGGGTCTGTCTGCTCTTCGGTAACTTCATCCCCTAACAACTGAAGGTCAAAAAAGATTTCGAAGACGAGCAAGCGCCACTTCTCTAAATTCAGCCAGGGCTCCAAAAAGCCGCAAAATGGGAAATCCTCCCCCTCTCGGACAAAGCGTCCGTTCAGGGTCCCTTGGATAGGTCTGTGCACTAACTCATAGTGCTTCTCGGCTTGTTTAGCTCTGGCCCTTTCGGCCATTTCTCTTCCTTTCCTTGCCCAATCCTCCTTGGCAGGTAGATAACCTAAACCAAAGGTATATGGGTTATGCGTCACTTCAGCCAATGCTGCGACGCCTTTCCGGCCACTTCGTCCCAATCCCATCCCGGGCATGTGTTGAAGTTTGTTCATGAGGTAGAGAGATTGTGCACTGACGTATAGTCCCTCATCAACAACTAGCATATCCTGTACAACCCAAGCCTCAGCTAGGGTGAATCCTGACAGAAAGACATCCTCCACACCGTGCTCAATCTCTAGAACTGGTATAGGAACCTCTAGCGGCGGATGCATTGAAGAGTTCTCGAAAACAATTCCCACCCCCTTCCCGTGAGGGTACTTCAACATCTGGTGTAAAGTGGAAGAGACGGCTTTCACCTGGTGCAGCCACAGCCACCCAAGGAGTAGATTGAAGGTTGCTGGTATATCCAAGACATGAAACTCAATGTCCTGTTGTGCTGGGCCTACCTGAGTTTTGACTTGTACCGTCCCCATTACCTCCCGACTAGTGTTATCATAAGCTCGTATCACTTGGGTTGTAGGCACAAAATCCACTTGCTTTAACCCAATAACATACGCCATTCTCGACGGACATACATTGATTGCAGATCCAGTGTCAACCAGGGCCACCGGTATCCATTTCTCTCTACACTCAATAGAGATATAGAGCAGCTTGTTACGATCAGAGCCCTCAGGCGGTAGTTCTTTGTCTGTGAAGGTAAGGGTTGGTAAAGCTCGGCCCAGGAAAACCAACCCCACCAATGGCTCGGGTGTTGTATCTATTGAAAGCTTGGCCCTATCCATGGCTGTAAGGACGGCTTGTCCGTGAACCCTCGAGGCCATAAGCAATCCCCAGATAGAGATGTCTGCTTGAATTTTCTTTCGCTATTTCAGCATAGTTTCCTCCTCTTATAGTTTTTCTTTCTGCCTCTCTGCTTCTTTGTCCTTCTTGAACACCTTCGGCTGGTCCAAGTGTGGGGGCTTGAAGTACTGCCCACTTCGGGTCATATGGTCGACTTCCTCAATATACCAGGTGTCATCTGGTTGGTTCAGCCCCCAGTCCCCGTCAGTGTGGGCAATACGTAAGTCGTCGTCTTTCCACCACATCCCATCGGCAACCGACAGGCAGCTGTCCGGTTCCGCTGTAGCTGTTCTCGTATTCTCAATACATTCTGCCCCCTCAGGTGCCTTGGCTTTTCTAGCCCTTTCATCGTTCTCGATCCTCTCTTGCTCAAACCTCTTCAATGCAGCCTCTTGTTCGATGTCTGTTGTACACAAACTGCCCAAGTCTCGAGCAAAATTCTTTGCACTGGTGCTCTCAGACGATTCTTTCTTGTTCACGGCCATTCCGGCCACTGTAGATGTTCTAGTTTCTGACTGGCCCTGCCTCAGCTGAGATCCCTCATCAATATCTGGCTCATCACTGAGCCAACCTGTAGCATCTATTGCTCCATGTAGGTCAAACCAGTTGACACTCACATCTCCTGGATCATGCTCGTCAAAGAACTGCAGATTAGCAATTTCTTCTTCAAGTTCTGCTAGATTATACAACCTATGACTCGGCCTGTCCTCCTGGATAACATGTACCTCTACCCCAGTTGGTAACTCTACCATTAGCTTGGCCTAATCTGTTGACACAATATAACCGCACGGGTTGTATGCTTTCTCGGTAAAGCTCCTAGATCCCTTAGGTTCCGAACCAATGTTCCCATTCTTCTCTAAGGTCACCCAAACTTTGTCTTCGACATTCACCACCACTGGCTTGGGCTGGGTTGGGGAGGTGCTCATCATGCACAAGTCTGTACTATCTGGGATGAACACCTCAGGTTTGGGTAGGTGGGAGGGAGTGATGTATATTCTTGGGTCATAGTAGATGGCCATGGTTTGGATTAGGTTTGGTGGAGCTTGGTTATGTGGTGAGAGTGGGTTGGTAGTGACATTTGGTTTGTCGGGGGCTACAATCACCTTGTTGTCAATGAGATCTTAAATCTCATGACGTAATCTGAAGCAAAAGTCGGTGTTGTGACCTTGCTGCTGATGGAAAGCACAATATTTAGTCGGGTCATGCTTTGGAGAGAGAGGATCGGGTAAAGGCCGTTGGTCTAACAGTTTTTTATGTCCTTTCCTGAATAGGACCCCTAGAGCTTTAGACAAAGGCATATAAAGTGGGGTAAAAACCCTCTTGCCTCAGGGTGGATTCTTTGTTGGTTGCAAATTGGTTCCGGATGTACCGGTGAAGGGTGTAGCTGTTTTGGGCATGGTAGTGACCATGCCGACATCTGAAGTTCTTGCAGCTGCAGCGCTGCCCGTTGCTACATTCGAACTGCGTGTAAATACCCTCTTGGGTTGTTCTCTCTCCTGGTCAATCAAACCATGCTTCATGGCATCCTCAATCTGTACCCCAATCTCGTGCAAATCAGCAAAGGTGAGGAGGGGTAAGACGATCATTTTCTGCATCAACTTGGGTTAAAGGTTGCGCACAATCATCCTTACCTGATCCTTCTCGAGTGGTCGAGTTCTCACCATAGAGGCCTTGGCCCTCCATTGAGTGACAAAGTTAGAAAAGCCCTCTTTCGATCCTGCCTGGTTGCCTCAAAATCAAGAGTCGTGACCTCGATCTGGGTATTGTATGAATATTGGGCGATGAAGGCCTCGACCATCTCCACTTAACTCGTTTTCACTGAGTCTTCCAGTTTGGTGTACCAAATGGCCGCAATACCCGATAGGGTCCAACCGAAGAGTGATAGTTTTTGCAATCTGGAGAGGCCCATTGGCTGTAGGATATCAGAGAACAACCGCAGATGTACCCTAGGATCTCCAGAACCGTCAAAACGGTCTATATGTGGCATCTTGAACCGGTCCGACAATGTCACTGCTAAATCGGTGTAACCATCCTCTATGTCCGAAATGGAGTTAACACCTTGAGCCCTCTTGAACAACTTTTCCAGCTTGCTCACCTTCAGAGCAGTTGGATCAACTTCAAATTCGAACGGCGTGTCCACTAGATTAGTTGGTGCTTTAGACATCTGAGGTGGGATTGGCGGTGGAACTAGCCCTGTAGGAATGTCCGTGTTTTCCTAGACGTTTGCTGTTTCCCCTGGTGTTGGAACCCTAGGTAGGGGTGGGGGTGGATATGAAGTAGATGCTCCGGCTTGTTGTGGTTGTTGTTGTTGCTGGAGCCTGGCAAATCAATTCTGCCTATTAGGCTACGACCTCTACCTAACGCGCGGCAACCTCTGTCTGGCGAGCAGCATCCCGCTGCATGGTCTGCATGGTCTCTTAGAGTTGACACATTATCTCTTCCATACTGACTATAAAGTGTTGATCTGAATGAACAGGTATGTATTCCCTCTTTGAGGTGGAAGTAGATATCTCAGCCCAACTGCGCACAGGTGAGGTGGATAATGACCGCTGACCTGGTAACTGCTATACTAATTATCTGTTCCTAACTGACCTCCGTCTAGTAACCGGGGGGAGTGAAATGAACACTGGTTGTCCACCAATTAGATCCTCAGATCAGGAAAGCCTCCTTCTTCTAGCCCAAAGTGCTCGAGGGGTATCTGCCTTTTCGGAAGCAATAATGCAATACTACCTTGCAAAAAGATAAATAAAGAAAAAAAAAAAAAAAGAAACAACAATCAGAAAACAAATAGCATTTCGGCTTAGATGATGACAAGACACAGTTGATAAATCGTAAGCTGGAAAAATGGCACTCAACACTGATCTCTGCCCCCAAATCGCTACCTTAAATCTAATACCCCCAAATACTGATGTCCTCAGACTGATACCCAGACTTGCAAACTGATACATGCATTCCTGTAGAGACACACTCTAAAAGTACATAGCAAGTAAGTGAGAGCCAAAACACCGCTATGGAGGGGTACGGTTTCCTTGTCCTATCTTGTCAGGAGCTAGGATTTCACTATGCATGCATGCGGTTTCAAACAACCTACATTCGGGTAAGCAATCTGTCCTAGTTTAGAATAGTCTCTAAAGCTTCCGATATGCACTAGGTCGAATGGTCAAAAAGGGTGCCTCGAGAGAACCGAGATTTGTGTTCCCATCGTGGCACAACTCGTAACTGGTCAGCCTTATGGCACGCTTTTCCAAGCAAGCCTCTGGCAAACCGTTCAGGAATAATAGATGGCAAACACTATGACTTAAGCGTACCGATGCAAATGTAATGCAATGCAAAGAAACACATAAGTGTAGATAAAACAACATATCATGATGTTCAAGTCAAGTTCTCTAAATCCCCAGCAGATTCGCTAGAAATTGTAGGCCGCCCGAACTCTCTCCTCGCGCCCCCTCTTTCGGAGAGGGTGCGGATTTGTGTTCATGGCTACTACAGTTTGGACTCCTATCACGATTCTATATCTAGTCTCACAAAGTGCAACGTAAGACTGATAAATCACCAAAGAGTCCAAATTCGACAAATCGTTTTGGAAAATCGATTTTAATCAAGAAGTGCCAAACATGGACTGCTTTGTCATATTACAGAGTCAACACCTAAATGTTTTGTTCTTATGGGAAATTTAGGAAGCCCTGACTTGTGCCAAAGGCCACGCGTCCGTCATCACCAAAGTTGCCTCGGCTCGGGAACTTGGTTATGAGGGGGGAAGGTCATGAAATGAGCACCCCCGCTCATTCGATCAAAGGATCGGCCTCTACTAATCATGATATGTTGTTTTGAAAACACATGTGTTCTTATTCTGTTTATTTAGCTAACTTACTATGTGATGCGCACAGCATACAAGTATAGACTAGATCGCCTGTGTTGGAACAAAACAATTCAATGTTTGTTTTCGAAAATGGTTTGAATTTGCCACCCTTAAGTGGGCTTAGAAATGCAGATTTGCCACCAAACAAGGTGGGCTTCAAACATGATGATTTGCCACTCCAAGTGGGCTTAAAACTCACATTTTGATGAATTGTTTCAATTCAAGTAATGAAGTCTTCATTCACAGGCATTCATGTAGTTATAGCAATTAATCAAATAGCCTTATGGCAAGCAAGCTATCATGGCGGTCACTTACATACATGCAAGGATGCTAAAGCGAAAACACTTACAGTGTACTTCGAGCTAAAATAGAAAACTAGTTAGAAATCAATGCAAGAGACTAGCTATGTTAAGATGCCTAATTCAACACATGCAAAATGCAACTAAGTAGGCTCGGCTACATAATCATGACATATGAATGTGACATTTGATACATGTATTCAAATAGGTATTGAAATGCAATGTAGTTTGAATGATGCGTCGAGCCCGGTGCATGCAAGACAAATGAATGATGCACGCATGCAAGCATAAGGTGTGCTAATTGAAACATGTCCCTAATCTAACCATTGAAAATGGATAAATAAAATGGAGAAAGACGTGGGGTTGGAAGACATTCACACACACACGCACACTTATTACAACATTTTCCCTCTCGATGAAGGGTCTGAATGAATTAGCTAAGCTAATCTAAGATAAACTAACTAATCTAATTAAGCTAATTAGACTAATTATTACAAACCAATAAAAAAATAGCTAAACTAAGCTACTTAATTATTACAACACTTAATTAATTAAAAAATTAATTACATTACAAATTGAAATGCTAACTAATAAGTAAAGCACCAAATTATGCTGCCTCAGCTCTGTTTGAAGAAGTTGAATATGCATGCTCACATTTGGTTTCTCACCCCGAAAAGCCTTCTGGTTTGCTTTCTTGAGGTTCTGTTTGCAGGGTGTCTTCAAGGACTTGCTGCTGAAACTTACCAAATCCATGCTGGGGAGTGCAACAGTGGCCTGCCGACCATGAGGAGCTGCTGCCGGTCAAAGATGGGCCTCTGCCGGCCAATAATGCAATGGTGCCGGCCATCAATGTGGCACTGCCGGCCACTGGTGTGTTGTGACACCAAACTACAACAGAGCATAAAACAAAGGAAATTGAGGGTCTCTCTAGGATATGTATGTACTATGCCACTCCATATCATCTCAAAACATCAAAGGTGAGGCACCATTGGATCCAAAACCATCAATCAAGCATTTGGAATGCATGATGGCCAAAGATCCAATCTTGCACAAATTCAATGAATGCAAGACAAACAAAGACACAAGGACCATTATCTCATCATGGAAGATCAAAGGCAAAGGAGACAAAGGGAATTGGCTCATTTTCATCACTTTGAGTATGAAATAGACCGATTCACCTTGTGTTCAATGTAACGTCCGATTGAACACAATGCAATGCACACATGCAACATGTTTATCCTCACATGTTTTACTTGATTTGATTCTTGTTTACACATTTTACATTACCGAGCCATTCTTTAACCAGTTAAGTCCAATGTGAAAAGTCCTCTAATTGGAAAGATGGCCTTAGCCACAAGCACCTTGAGCATGAAAGAAGCCTCATGCCTTTGGTTAGTAGAAACCCTCAAGAGAAGGTTAAAACCATTAGGCACAAGAGCCCAATTCCGTGCCCAAGCCAACAAGGGGCTTAAGATCACTTTCAAGACAAGTAAAAGATTGAAACCATGGAGTGCAATGACATATATTTCAGCACTGAAATAATATGCTAAGTGACTCAAAACCATGCAAACAACCCATGTAATGCATGTTGAAAGGCTTAAGCATCAAAGCTAGTGAAGTGTATTACACTAGAGACATGCAAGTCAATACTCAATGGACTAAACCAGCCCTAAATAGACTTCATGCATGCTCAAACAGTGGCCAAAATGTGCTGAGATGATAGCATGAAAGGCAAGAAAATGATGTTCATGTATTGGCTCACAAACAAGGCATAAAGCTCAACTCTTAAACACGCTTAAAGAGTGATACATGTGAAAGTGTGACAAGGCTACATGCACTGAAATCATGTGTAGAATGATGCTAAGGCATGCAAATAACTCAAGAAAAGCATGTCAAGGGCCTTAAAACTCAAAGCTAGTGAACAAGATTACGCTAGGGCTATACAAAGCAAGTCTCATATGATCAAGACCACCCAAAACAGAGTTCAGGCATACCAAAACATGGGCAAAAACATGCTAGAGTGTAGCGAAAATAAGCTAGAATCATGGGCTAAAGCATCAAGCATACAAGGATAATTAGCAAGATTACACTACAAGTGTAAGAAGCATGCAAGAAATGGCCAAGCCAGCCAAAAACAGAGCTTAAGTATGCTGAAATAAAGCCAAAAATATGCTGAGATCAAGTCAAGAGATGGTAGAAACACATGCTCAACTACCAACCCATCAACACAAGCAAAGGAGAAACAAGGAGAGGGGATGACCCCCTCCTATTTTCAGCCTCAAAACCAACTTTCTACCACTGAAATTTCTTTGAGTTTCTGTGGTAGAAAGGCCAAGCAAAGATTAAAACAAAAGCTTAGAAATACAGCTCAAGAGGCTTTACAAGCCGTAGACACCCCATTTTTGAACGTCCTCAAGACTTGGACGTCATCATTTGAACACTCGATGATCATCCACGCTCGTGTTCGTTTTGAGTTTCTGAAGGTCTTGGCTATGTGCCTTGCCTTGGAGCCTCTCAACTTGTCTATTTTGTGCTTGGTTGTGGACCAAGAGCTTATGGCTTTGTTTCTAAGGGAAGGGGGTGGCCTGTTGGCCAGCCCTACAAACCATCGGCCAGGCCCCATGCCCTTGGGCATGCCTTCTTTCCAACGGCCATCAGTGGTGGCCGGTCGGCTTCACTGATGGCCGGTCTGCCCCTTTAATGACCGGTCGGCCATACCTTTTGGCCAAGACCCTTTTCTTTGCTTTTGTAGATATTTTTATTGCCAGCTATGCCAGCTGGTGAGCACAGAATGCATCCTCCATACACGTGTATGGAGGGATTGCACCAAGCTTCTAGCTTGTCCAACAAGCTTGAGACTTGGATTTCTATAAGAGGGGAGGCTCCTCTCCCCTTTCAGAGGTTGAGAAATTTGCATTAGGGCTAAACATATCCCTCTCTCTATATTTCTCCCTCTCTCTATATATATATTTGTACTAGTTTGTGCCTTAAAGTGTATTTTCTCTTCACTTTTGCACTACAACACCTAGTTAAACACCTTCACTCTTGAGCTAAGGTTCTTGGAGTTTGCATTTGAGTGGTTTTAGCTTGGTTTTGCCTCAAAAACTTGTTGTTATTGCTGTGCTTCAAGGGTGAGTCTCATATCCGCTTTAAAGCTTTATTTTCATTGTTTATTTGGCTCTCTATACATATTGTTTTAGGCCTTGATTTCAACTACAAAAATCTTTGTTTTCAAGTGTTCAAAATGGTTGTTTGAGGCCTCTTTGGTGTTGAGGGTGTTCTCCCCTCTTGTGTGCCTTATTGGCTTGAGCTTGGTGCCATCTTTTAAGGCCTTTGAGGCAATCTTTATTTGGCCTTTTAACCACTGAAATCTAGTGGATTTTCAGTGCTAGAATGTGGTTTTGAGTTCCAAAATGAGAGGGGGTGGTCCCCTCTCCTCTTGTCTTGTTTGTTTGCCTTGTTGGCCTAATTACTGAACATGTGTTTCTAGCGTGTGTTGGCTTGTTCTCAGCCTATTCATGGCCTTATTTCAACATGGTATAACTCTGTTTTGGTTTGGTTGAGTCACTTCATGCATGCTTTTTACACTTGTAGTGTAATCTTGTCATTTAGCCTTGTGTGCTCGGTACTTTGATCCATCATGCTAGCCTATTTTGGTTCTATCTCAGCATGTTTTTGGTGTTATTTTGGCATGTGGTAACTCTGATTTTGGTTGGCAGAGCCACCTCTTGCATGCTTCTTACACTTGTAGTGTAAACCTTGCTCAGTATCCTAGTATACTTGGTGTTTTGGCCCATTATTCTAGCATGTTTTGGCTCCACTCTAGCAAGTTTTTACTCGTGTTTTAACATGCTTTAGCTCTGTTTTGAGGCTTCTTGGTCGTATGATGCTTGTTATGCATGCTTGTAGTGCAATAGCCTTGAATAGCATTGAGTTTTGAGGTATCTTGCATGCTTGGCTTGAGGTATTTGCACATTTTGGCATCATTTGGCATGTTATTTCAGAGCATATAGTGTTGCCACACTTCCATGTTTTTCACTCTTTAGGTGCTCTTGAGAGTTGCACCTTTATGCCTTGTTTGTGAGCCAATGCATGAGCGTCATTCTCTTGTCATTCAAGCTATCATTTCATATCATTTTGGCCACTGTTTTGGCATGCATGAGGTCTGTTTGGTGTTGGTTTAGTCCATTGAGCATTATGTTGCATGGTCCTAGTGTTGTATCCTTCACTAGTGTTTAATGCTTATGTGTTCTAGTATGTTGTGCATGAGTGTTTGCATGTTAGAATCTTGTGCATACCACCTTAACATGTCAAGATTAACATGTTGTTTGCATAGCACATTGTTTGCATGCGTGTTGCATTGCATTGTGTTTGGATCGGATGTTGATCCAAACACAAGAAACGAGGGGCGTTTTATACTTGAAGTGATGAAACGCGCCTCATTTCTTTGTCGCCGTCCCCCTTGATTGTGTATGATAGGGTGGAGGCCTCTCGAGTCTTGTGTGTTACTTGTGCATTCATCAACATTGTGCAAGCTTGACTCTTTGGCCATCATGCATTGAAATACGTGATTGGTGGCTCGAGAGCTGAGCACTACACTCCTTTGAGCTTGAGACATGATAAGGAGTGTAGTTGCACACACATTTCGTTGCAAATACACTGACATGCCTCTGTTTGTGCTCTGTTGCAGCAAAAGGAGAAATTGCAGGAAGCAGTGGCCGACTGGCCATCAAAGCTGCCGACCGGTCACCAAGGCTGCCGATCGACTATCAAAAGTGGCCAATGGCCATCCCTCTTGGCCGACCATCCCTCAGCATGTTCCTAAGGTGGGTCAGAAGCATTCTGGAAGTTGGCATAATTTTCAGAAGTATAGAAGTGTGAAAACAAAGGCATTTAGAGGCAAGGTGGTGGATTTCCAGGCGGACGCGACCGAGCATGCAACCCTCCCTCGCCCGCGAGGCCGTTTTACCGCTTTACTAGATAGTTGTAGTGAATTACATGTATTGTAGTTAATTAGAATATTTTCTTTGTAATATTTTAAATTAGCTTAGCATAGCTAGTTTTCAATTTGTGTTATAATTAATTAGCTAGAATAGCATAATTAATTAGTTGATTTGCAATAAGTAGTTTAGCTTAACGTAGCTAGTTAGCGCTAATTTATTCAGACCCTTCGTCGAGAGGGCGCAATGTTGTAATAAGTGTGCATGTGTGTGATGCATGTCTTCCAACCCCATTTCTTTCTCCCTTTTACTTATCAGCTTTCGATGGTTAGTTTAGGGCATGTTTCAATTAGCATCCTTATGTTTGCATGCTTGCATCATTATGCACCGGGCTCGACGCATCATTCAAACTACATTGTACTTTCAATACATCTACTTGAATACGTGTTTCAAAGCATGCTATCGAGTGTTGCATTCATATGCCATCTTAGAATAGCTGAGCCTATTTAGTTGCATTTTGCATGTGTTGCATTAGGCATTGTTGACATAGCTAGGATCATGCATGATTTCTAACTAGCTTCTATTTTGGCTCAGAGTACACTGTGAGTGTTTACGCTTTAGCATCCTTGCATGTGTGTAAGTGACTGCCATGATAGCATGCTTACCATGAGGCTATGTGCTTATATGATTAACTGTATGAATGCCTGTGGATGAAGGCTTCATTACTTGAATTGGAACAAACTTATCAAAATGTGCGTTTTAAGCCCACTTGAAGGTGGCAAAATCATGTTGTTTTAAGCCCACTTGAGGGTGGCAAATCCGCGTGTTAGCCTACTTGCGAGTAGCACTTCCAAACCATTTTCAAACAAACAAACATGAGATGTTTTGTTCCAACTTCAGCGATTGAGTCTATACTTGTATGCTGCGCGCATCACATAGTAAATTAGATTAATAAACCGGGATAAGAATACATGTGTTTTCAAAAAAAACATATCATGTTTAGCGGAGGCCGATCTTTGATCGGGCGAGCGAGGGTGCTCATTTCATGACCTTCCCCCCTCGTACCCAAGTTCTCGAGCCGAGGCAACTTTGGTGATGACGGACACGTGGCCTTAGGCACGAGTCAGGGTTTCCTAAATTTCTTAAAATAAAATATTTAGGTGGCGACTCTGAAATCTAGCAAAGTAGTCCATGTTTGGCGCTTTTTGATTAAAATCGATTTTCCAAAATGATTTGCCAGATTTGGACTCTTTGGTGATTTATCAGTCTTACATTTCACTTTGTGAGATTAGATTCAGAACCGTGATAGGATTCCGAACTGTAGTAGCTAGAAATACAATTCGCGCCCTCGCGCGCGGAGCGGAGTTCGGGCAGTCTATACAAGCCAAAGAGCAAAAGATGGGGGACCACCCCCCTAACCACACAAGGCTCAAACCAACACCTTTAAGCCTTAGAAACAAAACTTTTTGAGACTAAAACCAGCTTCAAAGTTGTATACAAAGATGGCAAAACAATGAACTAGAACAAAGCTTCAAAGAGGTAGTTTCTTACCCTTGTAGCACAACAAGAAAACAGCAAGCAAAAAACTAACTTCTGAGCCAAAATCAACTCCAAGGAGCTCCAACAAGGTCTCCAGGAACCTCAAGCCTAAGGTGAAGTTGTTTGGCTAGGTGTGTTAGTGCTCAAAACTTCCAACCCCTTGCGTGCATATAGATAGCCTCTATATATAGAAGATACAAAGAGCCTTCAAAGCAATCCAGCCCTCCACGTGGGTGCAGATGGTCAATCCTGCAAACAGTTGACTCAAAAATATCTAAAAATGCCAACTAAAGCAACTGGTTGTCAACCGGCCATCAGTGGTGGCCGACAGTGCTTCATTGATGGCCGGCAGGCCTCATCAATGGCCGACAGGAATAAATTGATGGCCGGTAGTGGCATTTCATGGCCGACAGTGCACCAAAACAAGCACTAAGGAGATACCAAAGCGTGGTCCAAAAATGACACAAAATGGAAATAGGGTCTAGAAGGATCAAACCTGGAGCATTCTGTCGCGAAAGTCGAGTGCTCAGCAAGCAATCAAACTGGTCACCGGATGTACCTACAAGCACATCCAAGTCTTGAGGACGGTCAAAAATGGGGTGTCTACACCATGCTTTGCCGGCTCAAATACGGCAGGAAACAGACCCCAAGGCAACATTACAATCCATTAATTTCTTAAGTCATTGCTCTTTATGAATTGTGGGCAAAGCTAACACATTCATTCATCATTTCCATTACTTATTAGCTCAAGAACACGTACTTATTATTTTCCACCATTCTCTAGTATTCATCAAGTCGTTCGTTGTTACATTCCCAACAAAACCAATAATAACATTCATTATTTTTATCACAAAATTCATCCAACAACACCTCCACTAAGAGCATTTGGCACATTTTTAGAAGCATTCTCAATTCTTATATTTCAATGGTCTTTTAACTTTTCCACAAAATTATCAAATCTTCATACTCAATGTCATAACACAATAATCATCATAAATTATCCCCAATTAATTAATTTGATTACTCATCTTAATTTCTTCAAAACTACCTTTCTATACAATAGTTATTTTCTAACCATTATTCATCGTTATTTATTCTCATCTTCTACAAAACATGAACTCGATTCCATAAATCAAATGTCAATTGAAGCTTTCTTTATTCCAAACATAGATTCAATAACTAGGGTTAAACATAAATTAGGGCTTTTTGCTATTTAATACAAAACCACATTCTCAAGATCCAAATATCATATATTCCACTTAAATTATCAATTCAAATTCCATAAATCAAAAACCCTAGCTCCCTTCACATGCCATTTCTAAAAATCTCCTCAAAATGAGGGTTTTATGCAATAAAAAGTATCACCCATCTATCCACAAGACAATATTGAAGAGAAGCAAGAAAAAGCCCTACCTTAAGCAAGGAAAGAGAGAAACCCGAAGTTTCGACTTCAACGAAAACACGATCCGCTTGGATGGATTAAAAGCCCTTGACGCACTCTACAACCTTCCTCAAGGGGCCTAAGTGAGAATATGCTTCTAGATGAGTAGATCAAGAAATCTAACTGGGAAAAAGTTAGGTTTAGAGAGAGATGAGAGAGGCTCACAATTTGAGAGAGAGGAAGGAAAAGAAAGTGAAATGAAACCATTCTTGGAGCCTATTTATAGTAGTAGAGAAGTAGCCCTAAGGTCAACAAAATAATAGGCCCAAAACCCCCCCAAAGGTATGGCCTATTTGAACCCCAAAATTTGGAAAAAAAACACGCAGGGGTCAACCCTTTAGGTAGAAAAAACAATCTGGCACAAGTAAAGCGGATCGACCCTTAGACAAGAGAGGGTCGAACCTATTTTCCAGCAAAAAATTATGCAACATAAGAGGGTTGACCCTTTCCTGACTGGTGTCGACCCTATTTTCCAACAACACATTCTACAACATAAGAGGGTCGACCATTTCCAGACTGTTGTCGACCCTATAGAAAACCAGCAGAGGCACTAAGAATTCAAACAGGTATAACTCTCTCGTTCGGACTCCGTTTTAGGTTGTTCTTGTGTCCAAATCGAAGCCCCGTAAACAAGCTTTCCAATGGTTTTAGCCTCACATCCAAATTCAAAGTATGGGAAAAGAAAAGGGCAAAAGAGTGAAGGCTGATCAAAAATAAAAACTCAAATTTGGGGCTTTTGATCTAATCTTGCCCAAACACCTTGTTAAGGCTTCAATCAAGGTTCCAAACATCACCCAGGGGTCCTCAATTATAATATTTATGGTCCTTTTGCTAACCCATTAATACCAAGAGTTTGAAAACCACACAAGTTTTAAGGTGACGAGCACCACTTTACACCAATCCGATACGTATTAAAATCCGAGCTACTACATGTTTTATCAATGACTGATTTCCAGGTTTTCCTCCTACTGGGATTAGCCCCTAGGGGAAGCTCAAGAAAAATAAAAGGCAAAGATTGAGTCTTACAGTTTAGTTGTGTAACGCACTCAAATTAATACATAAAACCCATCACTCTAGACATGCATTGATATAAAAGAAACTAGCCATTTCTATTCATCAGAGTAGTTCTTACAACAGTATTACATGTTAACAACAAAAGCAAATGCCCTATGGGTTTACAGCTTTCCAAGTCAACACATGGTTACACAAAAGAAGAGTACTAACTCTATACAAAATAAGCCCTTGACTTGATATACATGTAATACAAACAAAATAAACAAAAAGAGTCTTCAACTCTCATCATCATCCAAGCTATGTCCTTGGGGGTGGCATACTACCTGTACCTGAAAAATAATGTCCAATATAGGGTAAGCCAACGCCCAGTAGAAATATGCTAAACACAGTATGAGCAATGACTAGGACATTAGCAATTGATAAATGTTCAATTTCCATAAACCAATTCATAACCCCTATATTCATGTTTCATTTCAATTTCCATTTCTTATCAATTTCACAATTTACATCAACGGCTCAGAACCTGGCCAAGTTTCCCATTTTACAATAGATAAACATACTAGTTGTATCAACATTTCAACAGATATGCATATTAGCTATATCAACACTTCCAACAATATGCATATGAGCTATATCAACACTTCCATAGATAAGCATACAAGCTGTATCAACACATTAGCTGACAAGCATATGAGCTGTATCAGTGGAGTCCATCCCCTATCTCCTCCCAAACAACATCCGATTTAGAGGTCCATCCCCTATCTTCCCCTAAACCATGGAGTACATCCCATATCTCCTCCCACACACATACAACCTATATACACAAAGGTCATATACACAATCAATCAATACATAACATTAATGTATTCTATCACCTGTCATACTCTATGACATATCCAATTGATTAGTTTTAGTTTGCCTAATCATCATGCATTGTCTACAACAATCAAAACTACCCTCCATCGGTAGTCCAAGCAATTATTTCTAAACAGATAATAAAAGCTCCAACAGATAAAATATCAATGTTTTCGAAAGTGAGCGATTAATAAGTCTAGCTCCACTGTTCTACCATATAATGAACCAATTTCATTATTTCCAACTCCATATAATCACAATTTTTTGAAAATTAGGGTTTTCCACCCGATTTCCCAATATTGACTCAATGGTCTATATATCAACAACCAACAACGATATCATTATTTTGAAACCCACAATACACATTTTAGAATCAAAATAACAAAATCCTCTTTTAGCATTTGAAACCCTAAGTCCCAAAATTACCCCACTTCAACACTTTACCAAAACAACCAAAAATCTATGTCAAAGACCATAAGAGTGAGTAGGAATCCCTCCCTCAAAAGTTGACACCCAACGAAGAAGATGAAGAAAAAAGGAAATGCTCCAAATCCCGAGATTCTTGGATCAAAAGACAGCCCTCGACGATCAACAACTTTTTTGTGAAGGCCAAATGGGAGGGAAGCACTCTAACTAGATCAAACCCTAGAGAGAAGGGAGTTTCTAGAGTGAGAAGCTCTCAAATGGCGTTTTGGAAAAGTAAGAGAGAGAGAGGAAATGTAGAAAATGGTTCAAAAATGCCCAGCTGCCCTCTGTTATACGACGTTCCCGCTCAAGCGGAAAACACAACGCTCGAGTGTCAAGAACAAAAACTAGGTACGCTCGAGCACTAGAAAGCCTGCTCGAGTGCCAAGACACAAGAATAAAGTACATCCGCTCGAGCACGAAACCCAGTCCGCTCGAGCGTAGATTTTCATCTCCCA
This sequence comes from Camellia sinensis, assembly GCF_055761805.1. NCBI lineage: Eukaryota > Viridiplantae > Streptophyta > Magnoliopsida > Ericales > Theaceae > Camellia > Camellia sinensis. The sequence continues at coordinate 17,012,850 of NC_138965.1, forward strand.
GAACTTTCACCAACGAGGTACTACCCGCTCGAGCGCCAACAAGCCCGCTCGAGCGCAACCCGCTCGAGCACAAGAAACCCGCTCGAGCATAGAAAACACACCTGCAGAAGTTTTGCAGGGACACGAAATGCTGGAAGGGTGTAAACCCCGCTCGAGCCCAAAATGACCCGCTCGAGCGGACCACTCAGAAACTGGGCAACAGCAATGGGAGTCAAAGCTCTACCAACCTGTAACAACCAAGCCCAACACATCCTAAAACTCAAACAAATGGATTTAAAGGATGACAACTAGATTGATACAACTACCAACTCCACGGAACCGAGTCCGGAATACAACTGAACAGTAAAGGGACAACCGGGATCGCAATAAGTTGAGCAGTAAACTCAGCCAAAAGATTGTCCCCTATCCCCACCGCACAAAACACCTTATTATCCTTACTTTCACTCAGCGTCACAAAATATAATGGAATCATCAACAAATTGTATGTGTGACACCACCCTATTTACCCCTACTTTCACTCTCTTAATCAACTCCAACTCCATTGCTCTGGATAATAACATATTAAGGCCTTCTTCCACTACCTTAAATAAGAAAAAATGAGAGTGAATCTCCCTACCTTAGTCCTTTTTTAGGATGAAACTCATATGTTGGTGAACCATTCGCCATAACAGATAATATGGCTATGGACACACACTCCCTGATCCATAAAATCCACTTCTAACCAAAACCAAAACTAGATAACATAGAGAAAAAAAACTCCCAATTAACAGAATCGAAGGCTTTCTCAAAGTCAAGCTCAAGTATCACACCTCTCTTTTTTAATTTTTCCACCCCTCTACTATTTGATTTGCAATGAACACACCATCTAGGATATTTCTACCACTCAAGGAAGCAGATTGAGCTTCACTTAAAACTTCAGGCATAACAAGTTTTAATCTGTTAGAGAGTACCTTAGCCAAAATCTTATACAATTATCCCACTAGACTAATGGGCCTATAATCTACCAAGCCAATAGGGTTCTCTTTATTTGGGATCAAGGTTATAAGGGATCATGGTTATAAAAGAGATATTAATTCCACTGACCAATCTACCATGTGTGTGAAATTCGTTCATAAACTAATTGAATTCCCCCTTCATTACTTTACAGTGCTTTTGAAAACACTCCAAGTTAAACTCATAAGGGCCTGGGGCCTTGTTACCTTCACAACTTTTAATAGCATTCCAAACTTCTGCTTCTAAAAACTCTGTCTCAAGCAAAACACATGCATTGCTATTTCTTATAGACTTAAAGTTACCTTCCAAAGTAGGCATGCTTCTCCAATCCTCAGCGAAATGCCTGTTGCAATAGAAGTAGACTTCATGTTTTACTATCAATGGATCCTCATAAGCCTCTTCCCCAACAGTGATGGTATTAATACCATTCCTACTTTGTCTATTTGTTGCCATGACAAGTATCTTGTATTCTTATCACCTTTGAATGACCATTCTAATCTAGCTTTCTGGAGCCACATCCATTTTGACATTCTGCTCAACCTCCAAGCTTCACTAATCACTTCTCTTGTTTTTACTTTTTCTACCTTTACCAGGTCTCTTACTTCAACTATGAGATCAAGATTATTCACTTCATCTTTAGCTGGTTTTAGTTTGCTTGAGACGTCCCTAAACACCTCTACATTCCATTTTTTCAAAGCCATCTTATAAAAGGCTTAGCAGAGCAATGTGGTTCACAAGCTGGGGGTACACTCTACCCAAGAGGGCTTTGTTGTAGTTAGGGACGGATTCAAGATCTTTATATAAAGGGGAAAAAATATGCATACTAATAAAAATTTTAAATAGAAAGTATGGATTGCAATATCAATTTTCTATCGTCGTATAAAAAGAAAAAATAAGATGAAAACATATATGAATAAGGTTTTTTTTTTTTTTAAATATCTACAAAATAAGGCTTGTTATCAATGGTAGTTATAAAAAAAAATTGAATAAATTATAAATCATTAATTTTATTATATTTTGTCTTTTTTTATAATTTTATACTTTAATCTAATGTTTTATAGGTATAGAAAAGCAACTACTTAAATTTTTTTAAAAATCATGAGCAGATGACCATTTCAAATTTGTAAAAAAATATTTAGAGGGGGTAAACCTCTATAATTTGAAGATAATTATAATTAATACTACTATAATAACGGAGATTTTTTAAATCTTAAGGGGGCAATCGCCCCCTCTTGCCCCCCTCTAAGTCCATCCTTGGTTATAGCCAATATGATTAGTATCGCACCACAAATCCTTATTGTGGTTCATTGCCAATGCTAATTTACCATAGAGCAATGTGGTTGGCAAGCTGGGGGTGAACTTTGCCCAAGAGGGCTTTGCTGCAACCAATATAGTTGGTGTGGCACCTCATATGCCTATTGTGGTTATTGTGGTTCATTGCCAAAACTAATTGCCACAGAGCAATGTGGTTGGCAAGCTGGGTGTGCACTTTGCCTAGAAGGGCTTTGCTGCAACCAACACTATAAGAAATTAAAGTTTTAAAGACAAATTTTTAGGGACAAAAATAAGTTGTCTATAAAAATTATACTTTTAGAGACAAAATGAAAGAAACTGAAAATAAAATAAAATTTAATCATATTGTGGAAAAGTGGTTTGGAAATACTCTTCTGATCCTGGAGAACGCTCGTGATCCTCTTCTGGTCACCTGAAAAGGAATAAACACTCCGGTCGGGGGTGTTGGAATTAGCACTCCGACGAACAAGTCAGAATCCACACTCAAGAATGCTTGTATTCTAAGTTAAGCACAATAATTCTCACATACCTCTTTCTGGCTGATGTTCTTCTATTTATATCATTTCTTCCATGGGCCACGGGATTCAGTCCATTTCCAACTCATATTCGGCGCATTTTATAATAGATCGATCTTCACTCGGCCCCTTGCCTAATCGGTCATTTGGCCGAATAAGGTTGGATTTGAGCTTGTGAGCCAATTGCCGAGTGCTTCGAATCTCGACTCTCCGAGATTCGGCTATCTGGAATCTCTACGACTCCCTCTTCTCGGCCCCCACAGATATTATTATATTTTTAAGACAAAACTATTTGGTTGCAAAAGGGTTAATGACTTTTTGCTTACAATTTTGATTCGTCCCCAATAAACTCAACTCATACATTATCTTATTTTATTTTCATTCTTTCAACTTCAATAGTCGGGATTTCATTTCCTTCTCTACACCATTCGCTCTCTCTCTCTCTCTCTCTCTCTCTCTCTCTCTCTCTCTCCCTCTCTGTATCGAAGCCCTAATTTCTTTGTTCTTGATGGTTTGTTGATTTTAATCCCTCTCTCCTACGATCGAATCCCTAATTTCATTTTTCTTCGTGGTTTGTTGATTTCAATCCCTGATCTCAAAGACTCTTCAATAGCGATTTCAGTATCTAGGTTTAATCCATTAATCGATTATTCGTTTGAGCTAAAATGTGTACGAAATCGATGATGTTCTTATGTCTTCAATTCATTCATTTTTAGTTTATTTCGTGTAAATTTACAATTGTGAAGATCTATTGTTTGTTGTGATTCACATAGATCTATTGTAAATTTCAGATTCCTTTTTGTTTTCATTTTGATATACAAATCTTTGAACTTGATGTTTTATTATTATATTTTTGTTTCGACATGACATTGATTCGAGAGATTGTGTGTTTCTTCAATTTGTGTCATGACCCGAACCCACCCCCGTGGGTTAAGGACATAACCAGCCAGTAATCATGAGATTACCTACGACCTCAAACCAAACCAAACGTATTTTAACTGAGTTAATGGGGGCCAAACGGAAGCAATATAAAACTTTGTCCATAGAGCTGTGCTTACATGGCACATCATAACAACCATACATATGCACATTAATAACTCACAACAAAATATGTACCACACAAGGTTCTGTACATACAGGATCATGATAGTCTAAGTCAACCCATCAAAACTATGTGTAATAGATACAAGGTCTTCGCCAATATGACAAAACAAAACAAAAGGGCAAAACGGCGAAGGCGGGTCTCGTGCGTGAGACGCGAGGGCCGACTCTTCAAAACCTTTGTTGTTCCACACAGACTTCACTGGGGCTGGGTTTGGACTTCTCTGGGCTCACCTACAAACACATGAATGAGCGTAAGCAATAGCCCAGTAAATAATATCAAATACAGAAGTTATACAAACGATATGTAGAACAACATGCTTCAAACGGCCTTGGGCCCAATTCATATTTCAATTTAACATATATATACATAATTTAGGTCAAGTGACTGTCGTTCCAAACATACGGGCCTTTGGCTCATTTATCTTTCATTTGTCAGACTGGCCTGTGGCCCATTCAAACTTTCGTGTCAAACTGGCCTCTGGCCCATTCATTCATGTCAAACTGGCCTCTGGCCCATTCATTCATGTCAAAATGGCCTTTGGCCCATCCATTCATTCATTCATGTCAAAATGGCCTCTGGCCCATTCATTCATGTCAAAATGGCCTCTGGCCCATTCATTCATGTCAAAATGGCCTCTGGCCCATCCATTCATGTCAAACTGGCCTCTAGCCCATCCATTCATGTCGAACTGGCCTCTGGCCCATTCATTCACGTCGAAATGGACTCTGCCCCATTTATTTATGTCAAACTGGCACTTGTAAGGCTTATAAAGAAATAAGTAATTGGACAAATGACAAGTTTCAAAATGTCGATATTACTCACAGTGACCGGTTGGTTGGTTTGCCCTGGAGCTCGACCCTACACATTCCATGAACACAAAAGGGTCACAAACAATTCAATCCGTTCTTAAATCCACATATTCCTCTTTAGGCTTCATTCTTATCTCTTTAACTCATTTATAATGCTCAATGTATGCCTAAGAGTGCTTACAAGTGAAAGAGAACGGAAAACGGAACACATAATACATTTTCAAAATTTTAGAAAATAGGGTCCCCGCTCGAGCGGGGAAGTCCGCTCGAGCGGACCCACGAGGCCTGCAAAAGTACTGGATATGTCAAATTTACGCTCGATCGCGAACTCTGGCGCTCGAGTGGAAGGCCTCTCTACATGGCTCCCCGCTTGAGCGTGAACTTCGCCGCTTGAGCGGACACCATGTCTGCAGAAAATACTAGGAACACGAATTTCACGCTCGAGCGGACATCAAAATTCTGGAAAATCCAGAACATGTTCTTGAGCTTCAATTTGATGTTCAAAGGTTCCAAATGCATGATTTTGGCTCAAACTTCACATATACATATTCTAACATGGTATAAACACCAAATTACAACACAATGAAGCTCAATTTCACAGTTTAATCCCATGCATGTCTCAAATTAACTCAAACACATCGCCAACACATTAGATTCAAACATGCAAGACTCAAACTCCCATGATTTGCACTTGTATGTGAAATATACACAATATCCTCAACTTAATTGGTGAAGAGATGATCAAATACATGGTCATTAATCAAAACTCAACATGGATTACATACTTTATGCTCAAACATGGAAATTTATAGTAATTTCCTACATGCATGCATCTATTGACTTTAAATTCAACAAATACAACTCAATTTCCTTATAATCAAACTAATTCATGTTCTTGACCATTAATCAAACTTGAATCCACAATTTACAACATTAAGCTCATGAATTCCCTTACCTAGGAGCTCAATCTTCCAAACTATAGCAATTTCTTGAGTTTAATCTTCAAATTCCCCAAACCTTGAGCCAAGATTACACAATTCTCTCCCTCTCTTTCTCTATAGCCGGCCCTCTCTCTTCTTTGAGTTCAAATCAGCCAAATGAAGCTATAAAGAGAGAATTGAGGGTGTAGTGCCTTATTACAACAAACCCACTAATTCCAATTTGATAATAATAAATAATTGGGCAGTAATTCATCAATTAAATCAATTAATTCTGATCTGAATCAATTTCCAATTAAATTTCATCGTGGGCTCTAAAACTTATGCCAATCGCAATGGTGTAGTCAATTTCGGGCTTCGTGGCCGTTAAGGCCTTCAATTTAATTTCCGAAGCAGATATTCCTACGATGAACAAATAAAAATTCAAAACCACATATTTTCACATAAATGGTACACATAAACATATCAAACACATAATCATATTCATAATAAGGACCAATTAGCATCGTACGGAACAGGGTTATCACAATTTGTTTGCTCGGAACTTGTGTTGTTTGGTTTCAATTTATACTTGAATTTGGTTTTCTGAACATTAGAATCTATTATTGTAGTATTGAAAGAAAATGAAGTCGAATTTGACATGGGTCTGTGGATATTTTTTTTTCTAATTATTTTAGAGAACGAATTAGTTTAGTTCTAAGTGACATGGTTCTTTTTTTAGATCAACTTTTACTCAATTTTATCCGACAATCAACTTCGATCAACTTTAGGGGAAAAAAATCCTATGAAATAAAACAAAGGCGAATTTGACATGGTTATGTTATTTGATCTTTGAGTAAAAGTTGTTTTTGATATGAAACACTCCAATGCACAAAACAGATTTAAACATAAATTTGAGTAAAAGCTCCAATAATGAAAGAATTGTAAATTTTGAAAATTTGAGTAAAAATTTGAGTCTCCCTTGATTTGGCTTTAAAAAATAAATAAATAAATAAATAAATAAAGTGGGTAGGCCAATAGGATCTATTGATTATATGATCTGTTTTCCTGCTCATGGAGTTATTATTGGAGCTTGGTTTGGGGCTTGGCCAATGCCACTTGATTGGGAAAGGCCAAGGCAAGTATTGTTTTGACACTAAACTTGATGGCAGTTTGTTAGTTTCTTATTATTTGCCTTGTATATAGTTTATGTATTTTTTAATCATAGGATTCCTTATAAATTATTTTTATTGAGAATGATAGTTGATTCATGAGAGCTGATAGCCTGATACAACTTTTGTTTTTGCAAGCATCTCCTAATTTTACGTATCATCGATATCAGTTTAGGTGAACTATTTTCATTGGATCTATTTATTTATGTATTAAGAAGCCATCACTCAAGGGCTAGTGCAATTGTAAAAGCTTGATCAACTTAACACAATGTGGGTAAATTTAGCTCATGTGCACTTGATAAAGCTCAAACATACATTTCTTTTTGCCAATCGTTAAAAAGACAGTCTAGTTGAAATGAAGAATCAAATGCAATATTCTCTTGTTATATAATAACGTCATTAGCCTCCTTTTTGGTTTATGCTTTTTGTTAAATATTGCTCAAGCAGCTATTTGGTTCTCTTCCTTTCCATGGCTGAACCTAGCATTGGGTTATTACCCTTATATTCTGATTCTTATACCAATTGTATTTTGTTAATAGGAATGGCCTATTTTCGTGAGTTATGGAGCTATAGCCGGGTACTTGGTTGGAATGGTGGCATCTTTCTATTTTATACTACTATGCAGTGAGTAGCGGCATGTCAAAGTAGAATAGTTAGCTAAATATATTTTCAAGATTCTGTTACTTTGGATTTGGAAATTTGTCCATTTTCTTCTTCTTCTTCTTTTTCTTCGTCTTCTTCTTCTTCTTCTTCTTCTTCTTTTCTTCTTTTTTTTTTTACTAGGCTTCCGAGATTTATCCACTTGACCTACAATTGCGTGGATTTTTTTCGAGCATTTTTGTTTTGATGTTAATCTTAGTTTCAAAATTTAATCTTTCGTTAACTTTCATTGTACTTTAATACCGATTAATTTTCCAAAGTCGACTTCTTGCTGTAGCAGATCAGTCGAAGAAGACCCTCTACTGATTCTTCTTCTTAGTAAGTCATCTTTTGAGATCTATATTTGATTTCGTTTGTGGGTTTCTATATAGCAGCATTGAGTAATTTACACATTTAACTTGTGATTGACAAAATATACACGTTGCATTAGCATTCCCTCTTAGCATTCCAATATGTTTCAAGTAAGATACAATTTTCAATCTTCATTTCTGAGCTAGCCATCCCACAAACTGAACTTTTGCTTTTGAATCATGATTTTGGGTAAGAAATTAGAAAAGCAATTATATCTTCAGTGTTTACTGTTATCATGTCCTACAAGCTTGGTCTAAGCTCTTAGTTCTATGCAAGTTCTGCAAGATTGTGTTGATTTGAAAGCTTGGGAGCTCTCTGCGAGATTTTGAATGCTATTTCAATGAATCCCTTGAGAAGAAGATGCAATGAGCTGTTCTGTTTTGTAGGTAGATACAACAACAATTTACAATTTGTTCATTGAATAGTTGAATGCTACAAACAATACTTATAGCACTAGCCTTAAAAATTGGAATGATACTTTTGAAATCGGTTAGTTTATGATATACAATCCATATATTACGTACTAATGAATCAGAGCATGGATTATGATTTACCTTATTTTGTTTGTGAAAATGCATTAGGAATTCCATATTAATTAAACAAGTTTTGGCCAAACTCTCATATGTGCTATTAGGCCTTGAAGTGAACTCTTTAAATATGCTCAAACTCTCTTATGAGCTATTAGCCACATTTTTTACCTGTCATGGAGGAATATGGTCCCTCCAAAGGTGCAACTTCTATGCAGGGGTTTGCAGGATACCTGGGTTGCAGTTGGTGTTTTTGTTATTTTGGCTGCTGTATTATTGTTATGCTTTTGATTATTTGATTTTTTGCTGGAAATGTCAAAGTCAACTTTCTTTCTTTTGGATGTTTGTGATGATATATTAGAATAATTGCTGATAATAAATCAGTGGATGTGAATAAAAGTTGTTTTGGTATTCAGTTCTTTGATATTTGTTTGCTTGTTGAGAAATAAGAGGAAAAATATAGAAAATATCATTTGAATCTTATGTTGTATGTTGTCTCAATCAATATAACTTTTTGTTAGAGAAACAATTTTATTATTGATGCAAAAGTAATATATGAGTAATGTTACAAAATAAAAAAGAAATATATATATATATATATATTATCAAATTTTTAGAGACCAATTTTAGTTGTGTAAAAAAAAAATTAAAACTTTAGAGACCTCTATTAGTCGTCTTGAAAACTAAAACTTTTACAGACTACTTCTAATTGTCTCAAAAACTAAAACTTTAGAGACAAATTTTTGTTGTCTCAAAAACTAAATTTGTCTCAATTTGTTTTTTGTTTTTTGCCCTAGTAAGACAAATTTTGGTTGTCTCAAAATCAAAACTTTTTGCAACCACATATTTTTGTCTCTAAAAGTCTATTTATAGTGACAAATGCAAAATTTTGTCTCTAAAAGTCAATTTTTGACTTTTACGAACAGACCAATGAGGACAAACCTTGAGACGAACAAAATTAGTTGGCTAAATTTTTTTTCAACAAACGTTACACTTTTAGCGACAAAATAAATTTATCCCTAAAAAGCTGATTTCTTACAGTGCAATATGGTTTTTTTTTGAGGTGCTACAACCAATATGGTTGGTATGGCACCTTAGATGCCTATTGTGGTTCGGGGGGTGGAGGGTGGGGAGGGGGGATTGGAGGGGAGAGAGAGGATGCATATATATATTATATTCACTACATATATTAGATACTGTTAGTGAATATGCCTATTGTTGAGTCTAAGTGATTGTAATGAATTAATGAAATATCTGCAATATAATAATTGTGTTACATATCCAAATAAAACAATCTAAAATATTACACATAATTAAAATATATATGACCCACAACTTCACTTGCTAAAATTTTGAGTTACTTTCTATGATAACTAGAATTATTGTTTACCATAACTAATCCAATCTGATATGTGCGTATTAAAGTACAAATTATCAAAAAGTATTTATCTTAATATCTGTTTGTTCACACAAAAAAAATGTTTTTGAATTTTTTTTCTATATTTTCTTATATTTGGCACAACTAAAAACGAAAACTCAATAAAAAAAAAAAGAAAAAAAAACACACACACACACACACACACATACACACAATTTTCATGATCAACGAAAAACAAACTCATTTCAACTAAAAGATGACCATTACAACATATAAGAGTTTTAGAGACCAAATGTTTTGCTCTTTAAAAATGAAAATTTTGTTGTAAAAAACATTTAGGGACCAATTTCTATCATTATGAGGATAGTCGCTAAAAGGTCGTCCAGAAAAGTCAAAAACAAGGCTTTTAATGACAAAATTTTGAAAATGTAACTAATAAATAGATTTTTAGAGACGGAATAATTTGGTCTCGAAATGGTTTATTTTTTGAGACAAAAAATTTGATCCTAAAAGGATAATAATTGATCACTAATATCTAATTTTGGTTGTTAAAAATACAATAACAACATTTTTCACAACAAAAATATTTGGTCCCTAAAAAATAATTTTGTTCATAAATTTTGGTCTCCAAAATCTTAATTTTTTGGAGTGGAAAAACATTTACCAAGAAAACACTTACCGAGACCACCACCTTGGCGCCACTTTACCACCAGCACAACAACCAACACCACCTCTAACACATTAGTTTCAATGTTGCAACCAAATACTAGAAACCATTTTCCACTAACAATATTTTTCGCCAAAACAAATGGAGCATAACCGTGACACCTTTTTTAAAAATAAATAAATAAGAAAGGAACTCGTGTGACACTCTACATACTCTATTGCTTTTAGGATGAATCATCACAAGGAAAATCAAAGTTGGCCACAATATTTATAATTGATAAGCTTAATCATGAACTACAACAAAATTGGTTATTGTTACCATCCATTACTCTACACTTCCAGCCATCATATATATATATATATATATATGTGTGTGAGTTAACCTGCAATGGGTTCAGGTCAAACTTCACCAAATGGAAGAATTGGAGATGATTCAGCAAATGGATGTCTATATATGCATACCAACTTCATAGACATTTAAATCTCTTGTACTCAAGCTTGGCCATAGAATTTGTCATGCCCATATCGCCTCGATGGCCTCTTGAAGCTTTGGTTTGCTCTTGGGTCGGCCACAACCGTTTTACATCTTTACTTAACAAAAGCTCTAATGCTTTGACAAAGGTCATATCATTCGGCATCTTTAGAAAAAAATTTAAATAGAAGAAAGCCGTGCAAGCAACATAAGAGTTAACCAATATATAAAAAACACGAAATCTCAAAAAAAAAAAAAAAAAAAAAAAAGACATCAAGACTAGGTGGCTTTTCTTTGGTTTCCAAATTGATGAGTTGCAATAGTGTAGCGTCGCTAGATGAAGAAACAAACAATATTACAAATGATTTTGAGAAATTTGATTGTGTATTGCAATCACTCTTCGGTCACAAGACAAGCGCAAGTGATAATGCAAATTTGCAAAATCAACTGGGAAAAGATGGAGCTGAGCATTCAAGATCTCAAAGAAGAACTAGAGTACGTGTTCATGTGTTTGATCAAAACTAGACTTTCCCTCCTCAACATTCTCAATCACTAGCCCAAGATTTAGCTAGAAAAGTCTTTTGACTAGTTTGATCATACTTGTACATGAGACATACACTTGTGATTATACTTCAAATGTTCACCAAGATACTAACGATTTGTTAACGTTAGAAATTGGGTCGGATTTGACCTGACCCATAACCCATAAAGCGTCCACATGGGTTGTAGATAATTCACACTATTTAATAAATAAGATAATTACAAGATTATCTTTTAGGTGTTTGAGTTGTTTTGGGAGACTACAACTACACCTCTATTAGGAGAGAATCTCTGTATATTTGATATAGAGAAAAACTATAATACATATTATTAGTGGTGTGTAAGTTTACCCGAAAATCTCCTGCAGAAAAAGATTTCTCTCTCTGTTCTTCCCTCTTAGGTCTCCATTATAAAACCTAGGGATTTGGAGTGCGGATACAATATTGAGAAACTCTGGTAGCTTCTTAATTGAAGGAGGGTTTTCCAGACGAGGCTCATAATTCAAACATTTGATCCAAACCGTTTCCGTTTCAAGTAATATGATTGTAGACACCCAATTTTTTACTATCCTTAAGACTTGGACGTCATCGCTTCTGCACTCAATGATTATGACTGCATGTGCTCGTTTTAGTGTCCGAAGTCCTCGACGGAATGCCCTGTCTTTGAGCCTTCAAACCCTATCCATTCTATGCCTTGTTTTGGACCAAAACCCTAATGCTTCAAACCTCAAGACCCTGGGACCTGTAGGTCTCCTTTGGTAGGCTGTCGGCCACCTTTTGTGGGCTACCGGCCACCCTTGTGCCTTGTTGGCCAATAGTGTGGCCTGCCAGTCATCAGTGTCCTTTTTTAAGATATTTTGTTGACAGATGTGCCAGTTGTTGACACAATTGGTTGTATCTTCCTACACGTGTATGGAGGAATATATCTTAGCCAGGTGCATGTTTTTCTGTATATAGGGGGTCTCCTCCCCCATTTTTGAGGATTAGAATTTTTGGAGCAAATATTGTCTCTCTCCCTATATATATATACATATTTCTCTCTCTCTCTTGCAAGTTTATGCATAATAGCTTAGATACACCACACTTTTGCCTAGACCTTCTTAACCAAAGTGGTTCATCTTTGAGCTGAGGTTCCTTGAGGCTTTCTTGGAGCTCTAGAAGCTAGTTTTGGCTTGAATTGTTGCCTAGAGTTGATCTTCTCTTTAAGAGGTATAACACTTGCCTTTTTCACTTGCTTTGCATACTTGTTTTTCTTATATTTTCCACTGATTTGGGCTGTTTTTGGGTAGTAAAAAACTCTATTTTTGTGGGTTGAAATTGGTGATTTTAGGCCATTTAAAGTTAGGGGGTGGTCCACCCTTCTTTCATCCTTGTTTGTAAGGCCTTTCCACCTTTGTTTCCCACTTTCAAACCATCTTTTTTTGGGCTTTTAACTATTGAATTTTAGAGTATTTTTCAGTAGTGGAAATCATTTTTTGAGGTGTAAATTTAGAGGGTTAGCCTCTATAGACACCCCATTTTTGACCGTCCTCAAGACTTGGACGTCACCATTTGAACACTCGGTGATCATCCATGTTTGTGTTTGTTTGGAGTTTCCGGAGGTCTTGGCTACGCGCGCCTTGCCTCAGGATCTCTGAACTCGACTGTTTAGTGTCTGGTTTTGCACCAAACACTTGTGTTTTGCCTTGGAAGGGCAGGGAATGCCTTGTGAGGCATCCCCACACACCACCGGCAGTGGCTAGAGGTCACCGGCTAGTTTTTGCTGCCATCGACACTTTTTATTGCCGGTCGGCACTATTTGTTGCCGGTCGGCACTCACTTTTGCCAAAATGACATTTTTGGCCGGCCGACTACTGTGCATCTGCTTTTGCAGATATTTTATCACAGCTGTCTTGCTTTTGGCTCCCCTCCATATACGTGTATGGAGGGATCTCTCTCTTTGGAAGCTTGTCTTGTAAGCTTTACAAGACAAAAGGCTCTATAAGAGAGAGCCTTCTCTCTTGGCTTTAGGGTTAGACACTTGAGAGACTTAAGATATTTTTAGACAGCCATTTTTAGGGTTTTGAGTTCTAAGGTTAGAAACCATACACTTTCTATCTCTATATCTCCCTCTTGTGTGTGTTTAAGTGCATTTGTGTCTTACTATTGCACACAAACACATAGTGTTTCACCTTCACTTAGCTACTGAGGTTTGGAGCTGTTTTCAAGCCAAGGAGAGCTGTTGGAGCACCATTTGTGAATGGGTCTTCAAGGGTAACAATTTTGCCTCTTTATTCCCCAATCTTGCATTGTATTTCTACCTATCTTAAAATTGTTTTTGAGCTTGGTGTATAATACAAAAAAGTTCTATTTTTTAGCCCTCTAAATTGTTTGTTTAGAGTATTTTGTGGTTTGGAGGTGTTTGACCCCTCTTAGGCCTTGAAAGGCCCCATTTTGTGCTATTTTGAGTGAGTTTCGAGACTTTGGTGTTTGGGCCTCTTCACCACTGAAATCTTGAGGGATTTCAGTGGTGGAGATGGTGCCTTGAAGTCTCCAAAAGGGGAGGGCCACCCCCTCTCCTTGTTGTCCTTGAAAGGGACCCTTTTTGGCCTCTTGAGAGAGCATCATATTAGAGTGTGTATTGATCATGTCTTGGTTGTTTTCCATGCTTATTATGCCATGATATAACCTTGTTGTGTGTTGGTTTTGGTACACCATGCGTGCTTAGCATACCTACCATGTAATGCCTTGTTATTGCCTTAATATGCCTTAGGTTGTTAGCCTTTGCTCGAGCATGTTTTAGGTCTCGTTTTGTGAAGCTTGTGTGCTTATTTTGCCATGCTAGAGGTCTGTCCATAGTTGTTTGGGTCAGCCATGGCACGCATTATATGCCCCCTTTGCATTTTGGCTTGTTGGCCTCAAGTGTGTAAGTTTGTAGCATGCACTATTTGCTTTATTCTAATGATTTGGCATCATTTTTAGCATAATTTCAGACCTTATAGCATGCTTGTATGTTTTCTTTGGACACCTCTTTGAAGCTTTGGAAGCTTGACTTGCATGCCCCATGTTTTGGCCTTTATGTATGCTCTTGATTTTGAGCCACTTAGATGCCATCTAGGGGGTCCCCTTTGCATGGTCTAGGTCTGCCTTGAACCTATTTTAAGCCCCCTTAGCCTTGTGAGGCTTGGTTGGCTTGGTCATGGTTCAAGCCCCTTTGACTTGCTTCAAGCACTTGGGCCATTTGTTGCATGTTTAGCTTGATTTGTTGCTTGGTTTGGCACCATGTTTTAACATGATTTTCAGAGCTTATGTTGCATGCTAATTGTCCATGATTACCCCCTTTCAAGTGTGCTTGAGAGTTGTCCCATTTGTGCCTAAGTGTTGACCCTTAACATGTGCATGTATGCATGTGTATTTGGTCCCTTATTATAGCACTATGGCCACTGTTTTAGGCCTATTTAGAGTTGCCTAAATCATGTATAAGTCCACCTTTCCATCAATTTGCATTGCCTCATGTTTGCTTGTATGCTTGCATAAGTGTCTTGCCATGCCATGTTGCATCCTTAGCATGTATGCCTATGTTGCATTACATCTTGCATGCATGCTTTATTCCTTCACTTGGTGATAGGAATTGGGCCTTGGTTTGTTTGTTTGGTTTACATTTCATTTGACATGAAAGTTGCACACTTGATTCTTTGGGCCGTCATGCATGAAAATGCGTGATTGGCGGTCTGAGAATCGAAACACATGCCCCTTTGAGTTACAAACATGATAGGGGACATGATTTGTGCATACATTGTTTGAATTGTATTGCCATGCAAGTTCTGTCCTCTGCTGCTGTGAGTTGCAGGTTCTGCAGGCATTCTTTGCCGACCGACAGTGTACATTGCCGACCGGCAGTAATTCACCAGCCGATGGGTTCATTTTGTGCCGATGACCACATACCACTGCCGGTGGTAATTCTACTCAGCCGGTGGTGATTCCCAGTATCCAGAGAAACATCCCTGAGGTTTTGGTAGCCTCCAGAGGAGCAGAGCAGGGAAAACAGAGGCAGGCTATGCATGGTCGTGCACTTCCGAACGAGACCCGAGCATGCGCTGCATCTGGCTCTCCTCCCGAGGCGGTTTACTGTTTTTCCTAGCTTAGTTAATTTATTAATTAATTAGGCAATTTGTAATATTTAATTAGCTTGCGTAGTTAATTAATTTGTATTATTTATTTGGTCCCTCCGGGCGAGGGCAAATCTGTAATAAGTGTGTGTGAGTGGTGTGTATGTCTTCCAATCCCCACTTCTTTCTTCCCTTTTATTTACCTGCTTTGATGGTAGATTAGGGCACGTTTAAATTAGCATACCTTATGCAATGCATGCGTGCATTCATTCATTTGTTTTACATGCACCGGGCTCGATACATCACGCTAACTGCATTTGTATTTCAATTCCAAATTGAATACGTGCATCAATTCACTGCATTTCACATGCCATGCTTAGGTGAGTCGAGCCTACTTTAACTGCATTTTGCGTGCGTTGCATTAGCCACTCTAACATGAACTAGGATCATGCATGTTTGCTAACTAGTTTATTGTTTTGGCACGGAGTACTATGTAAGTATTTTCCTGCTTTAGCATACTGCATGCGTGCGAGTGTTGCCATGACAGTATGCCTGCCATGCGGCTAAATGCTTACGTGATATAATTGTTTGGATGCCTGTGGGTGAAGGTTGGATGGCCTGAATTGGAAAAGCTCATTGAAATCCGTGTTTTAGCCTACTTGCGAGTAGCAAATTCCAAAGCGCTTTTCATAACAAACGGATATGCAATGCTTGTTTCCAAATTAGGCAATCTAGTCTATACTTGTTTGCTGTGCGCATAACATAGTAATTCTAGGCTAATAACCGGTTTAAGAACACATAACGTTTTCAAAAACGGATATCACGGTTAGTAGAGGCCGATCTTCGGATCGGGCGAGAGGGAGTGCTCATAGCTGACCTTCGCCAATCGTACCCTAGCTCCCGAGCCGAGGCAACTCTGGTGATGACGGGCATGTGGCCTTCGGCACCGAGTCAGGGTTTCGTAAATTCCCCCATAAAAAATATTTAGGTGGCGACTCTGTATCTGGCAAACCAGTCCATGTTTGGCACTTCTTTTCGAAAAAATCTGTTTCTCAAAACGATTTGCCAGATTTGGAATCTTTGGTTCAGATTAAGAACCGTGACACAAAATCAAGTCCAAACTGTAGCGGGGTCCCTCGCGGACGCGTGCTACAGCCTCCCCTCCTTATCTTTTGTTTGCTAGCCTAGATAGATCTATGTGTTAGCATATTTTTCTAGCCTTTTATAGCTTAATTTCAGCATGTTTTAGGGTGTATTTTAGACTGTTTTGTCTCTATTCTGGACTATTTAAGTCATTTGAGTCTTGTTTTGCATGCTTCTAGTGTAAGTGTCCTTGCAAGCTTGGTGTTTTAGGCCTTTAGACATCACTTGTTTGAGTTGATTGCATGTTTTAGTGCTTTTCTCACTTAATTTCAGCAAACTTAATCTCTGCAACCTCCCTTATTTCTTGGTTTTTTTATTTGCTTTGAGGGTTGTGTCAACCCTAGGATTGTTTAAGATTGAGATTGAGGTCCATGCTTAATGGTTTGGGTTCATTATCAACGGCATGACACCGCTCTCTTGCCTTAAACTACCCCTTGTTTGACACTTCCTACTCTTTTAGAGGACTTAACTCACCAATGGACTTAATTGATTAAAGAATGGAAGTGTAATTAAAATGAGTAACAAAAAGTTGAAACTAAAATTGTGCAAAGATAAGAATTTGGTTGTATTTTGGTGTGTTCAATCGGACGTTAATTGAACACAAGGAAAATTGGAGCATTTCATACTCAAAGTGGTGAAATATGCCAAGTTTCCTAGGTCTCCATTACCCTTGATCATGCATGATAGGGTAAAGGTTGTGGGTCTTGTTTGCGCATTTATTAACTTGTACATCTTTGTTCTTTAGCCATCATGCAATGAAATTTCTTGACTGATGGTTTTTTAACCAAGTGTATCACTCCTTTGTACTTGTTTTGATGATAAGGAGGGATACACAGTACAAACAACCAATAAGAATACCCTCTCCTTGATGTGTTTGCTCTCTGTTGTAGCAAGAAATGGTGCATCATCAGTGCCTGGCCTGCCGGCCATCAGTGTTGGACGACAACCCCCTATTGGTGGCTAGCCGACCACCATTGAAAATTGAGCAGTGTATTTGTGAAGCAGAACAAAGTTGGTCTGGAGGAGTAAAACCAGTGCAAAGGTTGTGTAACAGAGGCTTTGAAACGCAAATAGTGGAAGTTCTTCGGGTGGAAACCAAGCATGCATTGGGTCTCCCTCGTTCCTGGGACTAGTTAATTAGTTTAATTATTAATTAGTTAGTCATAGTTGTGTTGTGGCTAATTAAAGTGTTGTAATTATTAAATTAGATTAGTTATTTAGTTAATTAATTCATGTTGTAATTAATTAGTTAACTAGTTTAACTAGTAGTTTTGTAATAATTAGTTAAGTAGTTTAGCTTAGCTAGTTTTTTTATTCGGACCCTCCTGCGCGAGGGCATCAATGTTATAATAATGTGTATGTCTTCCAACCCCACGTCTTTCTCCTTTTTATTTATCTGCTTATGATGGTTAGATTAGGGGCATCACATTTCAATTAGCATATCGAATGTTTTCATTCATTCATTAGTCTTACATACACCGAGGCTCGGTTCATCATTCAAACTTGCATTGTCGTTTATCACCTCGTTGGATACGTGTTTAAACACATGCTGTGAAATTGTTGCAAATAACATGTTAAGTAGCCGAGCCTATTTTAGTTATATTTTGCATGCATTGCATTAACCATCTTGCATAGTTAGGAATCATGCATTTTTTCTAACTATTTTGTTTTATCTTAGCTTGGAGTACTAGGTGAGTCTTTTTAGTGCTTTAGCATACTTGCATGAGGGTGAGTGACTGCCACGACTAGCATGCTTGCAATGAGGCCAAATGCTTAATTGATAAACTGCTTGTATGCCTGTGGATGAAGGCTTATTTCTTGAATTGGAATAATTTGAGTAAATGTTCATATGCAATCACTTTTTCAAGTGGTGCATATTTGAAACAATTTTCAAAACAAACATGACTTAAGATGTTCCAATCTTGCAAGTTAGTCTATACTTATATGTGTGTGCATCACATAGTAATGCTAGCCTAAAAAATCAGACCAAGAGCATATAATGTTGATAAAAGTCATAGCATGATTAGTGGAGACCGAACTTTGATCGAGCGAACGAGGGTGCTCAATTCATGACCTTTCCCTCTCGTACCTAAGTTCCCGAGCCGAGACAATCTTGGTGATGATGGACACGTGGCCTTTGGCATGAGTCATGGGTTTCCTAAATTTTTCCAAAATAAAATGTTTAGGTGGCGACTCTGTATCTGGCAAAGCAGTCCAATTTTGGCAATTTGATTCAAAATTTATTTTCCAAAAGATTTGTCGGATTTGGACTCTTTGGTGTTTATCTATTTCACATTGCACTTGTGAGATTAGATTCAGAACTGCGAAAGTCCAAACTGTAGGGCTTATTTCGACCTTCCGAAAGGGGGGGCATGAAAAAGCTGAGCTACAATTTCTGGCAACTCTGCTGGGGAATTTAGAGAACTTGACTCGAACTCATGATATGAATTTTTTTTTATCTACACTTATATGTTTCTTTTCATTTCATTTGCATTGGTGCGTTTAAGTCACTTTGTTTGCCATCTGCTACTGCTGGACGGTTTGCCGGAGGCTTGCCTGAAAAGCTCACCAAAAGGCTAACCGATCACGAGCTCTACCATGATGGGAACACAACCCTTGGATTTGGACTATGTTGTACCGTTTGATCCACCTTTCACATCTCGGTGATCGGTGTGAGAGGTATATTAGGTAGTCTTGCCGAGATACCCCTTTTGACCATTTGGCCTAGTTGCATATCAAAAGCCAGAGAGACTGTTCCAAACTAGGACATGATGCTTACCCAAATACAGGATTGCATGAAACCACTTTTTTTGAATAGTGAACCCTAGTTCCTAACGAAACTAGGACAGGGTCACCTTACCCCCTCATAGGGGTGTTTCGGCTCTCACTTAACTGGTATGTGCTTTACAGTGAAATTGTATAGGAACATGCGTATCAATTGCAAGTTGGGTATCCATTTTAGGGGTAGAATTCAGTGCTGAGTGCAATCCTATTAGCTTGGATTACATCTGTGTGCTGTTAACATTTGAGCTAAGGTGCTGTGTGGTTTTTGATTACTTTTTTTTTTTTTGGTTTATTTCTTTTTGCTAGGTAGTATAACATCATTGCTTCGAATAGTTTAGATATCCTCCAAGCACTCTAGACCGGTGTCAGGAGTCTTTACAGATCCAGAGATCTTGTTAGGGGACAACCTGTGTTTACTTCGCTCCCACCGGTTACTAGACGGAGAAGAGTTAGGCACAATTCACCAGTCCAACAGTCACCCTTTACTTCACCTGCATCTAGTCAGGCTCAATCTTCTACATCCAGTCCAGTACGAGATCATTTGCCCATTCCAGTGGCACAATATCCCCCGGTTAACATGAAGGACATAATCCACCACCTTCAACAAACAATTGAAACCATGCTGCAAGATGCTACTCGTCAGGCTAAGGTCACAGCATGCCAGGCTAAGGTCATCAATAGGCTGCAGCAACAACAACCACAGTCGGCAGCGACTTCTGCATCTCATGCACCTCCTACGGATATCCTAGCACCCGGAGCCACAGTCCATACTGCTAATGCCCAGGCTGAGAATCAGCGCAACCCAGTAGAGTCGATCCCACCATAAGCCTCTAAGCGCCAGTGTACCAAATCGTGGCTCCATTTGAATTTGAAGTAGACCCGACAGTACTTAAGGTCAACAAGCTGGAGAAGCTTTTCAAGCGGGCATAGAATGTTAACTCAGTCCCCTACATCGAAGATAGATATACCGACTCTGTAGTAACCTTGCCAGATCGGTTCAAAATACCGCATATCAATAGATTCGATGGTTTTAGAGACCCCATGGTTCACCTTTAGCTATTTTCAGACATTCTGCAGCCAATGGGCCTAACCAGATTGCAGAAACTCTCACTCTTTGGTCGGACCCTGTCTGGTACAGCTGCAATATAGTATGCAAAGCTTGAGGATTCTATAAAGTAGAGTTGGAAGAAAATGGCTAAGGCCTTTATTGCACAGTACTCCTATAACACATAAATCGAGGTCACAACTCGTGATCTTGAGGCAACGCGCCATGGGCCAAAGGAGGGCTTGTCAGAATTCGTAACAAGGTGAAAGGCCAAGGCTTCAATGATGACTGCACGACCTTCAGAGAAAGATCAGATAAGAATAGTAGTCTATATTCTGCACGGAAAGTTGTTGCAGAAGATAATAGTCCTACCCTTGTTCACATTCACTAAGCTCCATGAGATGGGAGTTCATATTAAGGATGCCATGAAACAGGACTTGATAACTGATGAGAAAGAATAGGCCAAGAGGCCTTTTGTATGCAGTTCCAATGCAACCACTAGTGGTAGCACAACTGCACGGCCGTCTGATATGAGTGTTGTCACCACCACAACCAAGACCGCCAATTCTTTTGCCAGTACAACCCTACAAACTTCAAGCAACCAGGCCTGATCCTAAAGGACCTTTACCCCACTCTACATGCCTTTATCCCAAGCCATAAGGGTATTGATAAAAAAAGGGACACCTCAAGCCATTAGAGCCCCACCCACTGCCTGATCCTCTCCCACCAAAACACAACCTAGCCAAGTACTGTGCATTTCACCAGCAGCACAGTCATGACACTGACCAATGCTCCAGGCTACGTCATGAGATTCAAGATCTTATTGACAACAAGGTGATCGCACCACCCCAAAAGCCAAATGTAACTACCAACCCTCTCCAGGCCCACAATCAAGTTCTCCTACCTCAGAACCTAAGCATAATTCATACACTAGCCCTCCCCTACGACCCCAGTGTATATATTATCCCTTTTCACCTACCCAAACTGGCGGTGTTCATCCCTGAAAGCATAGATTTGTGCATGATGGACACGTCTGTACTTCAACCTAAACCCGTGGTGGTGACAGCAGTAGAAGAAGGGAACCTGGTCTTAGAGGAGAGTATGAGTCCATTGTCTAAGTGCTCTGAGGACTTGTCTGAGAGGGTGTACAATCCGTGCTTCTACATTGTGCCAATTGATCAAGCCAAGCCCGAAGTGGTATTGCCAAGCCCGAAGTGGTATTGCCAATACCAGTGGAGGTTAGTGTGGTTAAGGAGGATGGCTCGAGCCAAGGTTTGGATGATCTAACAGAGTTGGAGGACTTAGATAATCTGCAGTTTTATGATGAACAAGATCAATGAGATGTGCAAATTGACAAGTTCGATTTGAATGGGTCGACGGAAAACTCTGGGTGGTTGAGTGATGAACCTGACAGAGAGGAAGGAACTGAAACAAAACTAGAGGAAAAAGAAGCAAGAATAGCTGCAGTGGCCGGAATGGCTGATGAAAACGGGAAACTGCTGGAGAGCACCAGCATCGAGAATTTAGCTTAAGAATTGGGCACTGTGAGTACTGCGGATATAGAATAAGAAGCTACGCTAAAGTAGTTTGCGCAAGAAAGGGTTGAAGACACCCAGAAAATTTGGAAAAGACCAACACCCTATGGGGTATACTTTTGATGTAAGAATGATCAGAATAGAGTCAAACAATTGTTTGTCGGTTACCGGAGGTGTATGGTGGAAGGATGATGATCTACATCTGGCCCACATCGATGAAGATTGGGATGAGTCCTTGCCAGACAACACATGGTACGCTGAGGAGATTAATCACATGGCTAGAAGTGGGAGGTATTTGAAGCAACTAAAGAAGATCCAAGCAGATATGTCAATATAGGGTCTGCTCATGGCTTCTCGAGTGCATCGATAGGTTGTATTATCAATAATGGATAAAGCCAAACTGTCCATTGACACTACCCCTGAACAGCTTGTGGGATTAGTTTTCCCAGGTAATGTTAGCCCAACCCTAACCTCTTTCTAGAAAGAATTGCTGCCAGAAGGCTCAGCACACAACAAACCTCTGTACATATCTGTTGAGTGTAGAGAAAAATAGGTGCCAATGGTGTTGGTCGATACTAGGTCAGCTATTAATGTCTATCCGTCTAGTACAGCTTATGCCATCAGTTTGAAACCAGTAGATTTCATGCCCACAGCCCAAGTGATTCGGGCATATGACAATACAAGTAGGGAGGTTATGGGCACAGTACAAATCCGAGTTCAGGTGGGCCCAGCGCAGCAGGATATTGAGTTTCATGTCCTAGATGTGTTGGCCACTTTCAACTTACTACTAGGAAGGCCCTGGCTGCACCTTCTAAAAGTAGTCTCTTCTACGCTCCATCAAATGTTGAAATACCCTCACGGGAAGGGAGTGGCTATTGTGTTCGGGAATCCGTCCATACATCCTCCGCCAGAGGTAACTACACCAGTACTGCATATCGTTCATAGCGAAGAGGATGTATTCCTTTCAGGGTTTACTTTGGCCGAGGCTAGAGTGGTGTAGAACATCTTGGCAGTGGATGAGAGCATGTATGTCAACGCCTAGTCTGTGTATTTCATGAACAAACTCCAACATGTGCCAAGAATAGGACTGGAAAGAAGTGGCCAGAAAGGCGTCACAACATTGGCCAATGTGCTGCATAATCTGCATGCCTTTGGTCTTGGCTATACGTCCACCAAAGAGTATTGGGCTAGGAAAAGAGAAGAGATGGCAAGCAGAGCTGGAGCCAATCAGGCTGGGAAATGCTATGAGCTTGTTCACAGGCCGATCCAGGGAACGCTGAATGGTCACTTTGTTCGGAAGGGTCAAAACTTTCCCTTTTGCAGCTTTCCTGAGCCCTGGATAAATTTTGGAAAGAATCCTATTCCCAGCTTCGAAATCTTCTTCGACCTCCAGTTGCAAGACAGTGATACTGAGGAGAAGGCTGAACCAAGTGCTCAAGCGGAGTAGAGCATAGAAAGTGACTCGAACAATAGCAAGCTTAGAGTAAGAGCAACACTGGCATGTCTCCTTTCAAATCCTCCGGCCAACTCTGAGAGCTTGGGGGATAACCTGCCATCTCTATGATCGAGGACCAACCGGGTGTGAACTCATCTAGCATCATTTTGAATGCATCTGAAGCACCATCTCTTGTTTGGAAATTAGAGGAGGGCTACCTGTCTAGTAGTTCTGAGTCAGGTAGTGAGCCAGAATCTGATTCCACAGAGTCTGCGGAGTCGGAATTAGATTTCGATTCTTTTAAGTCTGAGTCCGGTATTCCTGGGGTTGATAACTTGGATGCTAAGGTCTTGTCCAGATCCTTTTTTTTCTTTTTCTTTTGAGTCAGTTGTAACCAAAGAGCTAGATAAGCTGGACTTTATGAATGAGAAAGCTGTTGATTTCAAGTATTTGTCTGTGCCACTTGTTTATTGCATTGACCATGATTTTCAAAATTTTAATGAAAAACGATGAGGAAGAAATTCCTCTGGTTTTGAAAATTTTGATTAATCAAGAGGAGGAGAGGTTTGCAAAACCCCTTGCTGATGAAATCATTGCTTTTAATGTGGGTACTAAGAAGGATTCACGTCTGGTCTAGATCGGGTCCACGTTGTCTTCGGAGGAGCGCGAGTGCTTAGTCACTTTATTAAAAGATTTCAAAGATGTTTTCGCGTGGTCCTACGAAGACATGCCTGGAATCGATCCTGAGATTGTACAGCATCGGATCCCTCTCATCCCTGAGGCCTGGCCCATCAAGCAAAAGTTGCAAAGAATCCGTCCGGACTAGGCGTTGAAAATCAAGGAGGAGGTCACCAAACAGATTGAAGTAGGGTTCTTGCTTGTGTCTGAGTATCCAATGTGATTGGCCAACATTGTTCCAGCCCCAAAGAAGGATGACAGAATCAAAGTCTGTGTCGACTTCAGCAATCTGAATAAGGCCAGTCTAAAGGATGATTTTCCCCTGCCACATATTGATGAGTTGGTAGACTTCACCGCGGGCCATGCATTGCTCTCGTTCATGGATGGATTTTTTGGGTATAACCAGATTTTGATGGCACCCGAAGACATAGAGAAAACTGCATTTACTGCGCCATGGGGTACCTACTGCTATCGAATGATGCCGTTTGGACTGAAGAATGCCGGGGCAACCTATCAACGGGCTGCAACCAGTATTCTGCATGATATGATCCACAAAGAGGTTGAGGCGTACGTGGAGGACATGATTATCAAGTCCAAAAAAAAAGAGGGCCACTACACCACCTTGGAGAAATTCTTTCAACGGATCAGAGAATACAGATTGAGGTTGAATCCACAAAAGTGTACTTTCAATGTAACAGCAAAGAAAATGCTGAGCTTCTTGATCACACAGAGGGGCATCGAAGTAGATCCTTCCAAAGTCAAGGCCATCCTAGAAATGCCCCCACCAAGGACTGAAAATGAGGTGCAAGGCTTTTCGGGTAAAGTGCAATTCATAAGATAGTTTATTTCCAAATTAACTTCGACTTGTGAACCACTATTTGGTCTCCTGATGAAAGGAAAGAAATTTCGATGGGATGATCGATATTTGTTTGCTTTTGAGCAAATTAAGCAGTATCTTCAGAATACGCATGTGTTATCGCCGCCAGAGCCAGGGAGCCCTTGATTCTGTATCTGTCAGTAACAAACACCACAATAGAATGCATGCTTGCTCAGGAATTTGAGGATAGGGTGGAGAAAGCCATCTATTACTTGAGCAAGAAAATGCTGGATTATGAGACCCGCTACACTCTGCTAGAGAAAGCTTGTCTAGCCTTGGTATGGGCTACCGGGATGTTGAGGTAGTACTTGTTAGCTCACTCCATAATTCTTGTTTCAAGATTAGATCCCAACAAATATCTCTTTGAGAAACCAGCACTTAAGGGTAGGTTAGCCCGTTCGTTATTTCTTCTCTCCGAATTCGATCTCAAGTTGGTTACCCGCAAGTCGGTCAAAAAGAGAGCTATAGTGGAGTTCCTGGAAGATCACCCAGTAGAAGGGGATGAATCAGTAGAATACCTATTTCTAGATGAAGCCATTCTGCAAGTTAAGGAGGAGATGTGGACAATGTTCTTTGACGGAGTGTCCAATTAATACGGTTATGAGATAGGTGTGTTGCTGATAGCACCCGACAATTCCCATATACCTTTAGCCTTCAAACTTCGGTTCAAGGTATCTAATAATGAAGTAGAATATGAGGCGTGTATCACTGGTTTGGAAGCTGCCTTGGAACTAGGGGCCAAAAGGTTGGACGTCATCGAGGACTCGAACCTAGTTGTTTCTCAATCAAATGGAGACTGGAAGGTCAAAGAAGAAAAGATGGAACTTCCTAGAAAAGGAGATTTATCCACCAGAGGCAAATGCCAAAAACAAGAGGGCAATATGGTGAATGGCCTTCCAATTTATCATCTTTGGAGGTAAACTGTACAAGAGAGGTCATCTGGGAATGCACAAGTTATGTGTTGAAGAAGAGGAGTCAAAGCGCCCGATGGAGGCCATCCAAGGGAGAGAGTGTGAAGCGCACATGAATGGAGTGATGTTGGCCCAGCAGATTCTCAGGCAAGGTTACTACTGGCCTACTATGGAGGAGGATTGTATTGGTTTTGTTCGACGATGCCACAAATGCCAAATTCATGCCAATCACATGAATATCCTGCTGTCGAAGCTGTACAAAATGACTTCACCGTGGCCTTTCCCAGACTAGGGAATTGACGTCATTAGGGCGGTCACACCAAAAGGGCCAAATGGGCATGAATACATTCTGGTGGCAATTGACTACTTTACGAAGCAGGTGGAAGCTCAGTCTTATGCAGTGTTGAAAGCAGCACATGTGGCTACGTTCATCAGAAACAAGATCATTTGCCGATATGGAGTCCCAAACAAGATCATTTCAGATAATGGCTCCCACTTCAAGAAAGAGGTGATCGACTTGTTAGAGAAATACAATGTGGCTTTCACAAGTCATCTACATATAGGCTGTAAACCAACAGAGTTATTGAGGTCGCCAACAAGAACATCAAGCATATTCTGCAGAAGATGATTAAGACTTACAGGGACTGGCCAGAAAAATTTCCATTTGCACTCTGGGGCTACAGAACTTTAATCTGGACGTCTACAGGAGCAACTCTTTATTCTCTTGTCTATGGGATGGAAGCTGTTCTACCAATCGAAATAGAAGTCCCATTACTACGAGTTGTGGCTGAGTGTCAGATAGTAGAGGCGGACTGGCAACAGAGCAGATTCAAAAAATTGATGTTGTTTGATGAGAGAAGGCTGAAAGCATTGTACCATGTTCAGGGCTACCAACACAGAATTACTAGGGCTTTTAACAAGAAAGTTAAGTCCCGAAATCTCAAAGAGGGAGATATGGTGCTGAAAGACAATCGAGCTCCTATCCATGACCCTAGGGGCAAGTTCAGACCCAATTGGACTGGTCCTTACATCATCAAAACTATCTGGTTGGGTGGAGTTGTTATTCTTATGGGCCTGGATAGCCTAGAATTTTTCCAACTGATCAACATGGACAAGTTGAAGAAATACTATCCCTAGGAGGCTCGTTAGGCCAAAAACCCGGACGGGCGACCTAGACAAAAGTTAGAGCATTGAAAAATTAGAAATAAAGAAAAATTGAGCTCGCAAGGTTGAAAACCCTAATGGGCGGCCTTGGTAAAAGTTAGAGCGCAAAAGGAGAGAGTTAATACTCGAGTGAACTTGAATTGAACTACGTAAGGCCTGATTCCCATCTTCGTGATATGTAGGCAACTTCATCCTGAAGTCCGGCAGTAAACACCTCCAAATCAATTGTCCTGGCCATGTGTCTAATTAGGTCATCTTTGTCTGTTCTTTACCTAAGGGTTTGATTGTGATCTTCATTCTGAGAGAAGAGCTGGTTACAGTGTAGAGCAGTGGTGTTTAATCAAGGGGCAATTTGTGATCTTTTGATTCGGGGTTGTACATCTCGAGGATTGATTCCGTTTGTGTCAAGTGGTGATCCTTTTCAAAAATGGTTTTGGAAAGTTTAAATAAAAGTTGATTTTGTTCCAATTTTACCTTTTACAACTTACACCATTTTTGGACTAAAAAGGAAAATTTTCAGTGCTCACAACTTTAATTTCATTGATTTCAATACAAAGTTTTTTAACTCTCGATACAAATCAAAGTTGTTTTTATTACATCCAAAAAACTTGAAAAGAAAAGTGAAAGCAATAAACTAGGGGCATAGATGAGTCAGGTGCTCATGCGTCCCCCACTCGTGCTTGTAGAAGCTTCTGATGCCAAAGTGGGCCCAGTTTGTGCCTCCTCATCAAGCTAAGCCAAGCATTCGCTAGAAAGGGCACAACTGAAACTAGGGGCAGGGGCCAGAAGCTCTCTTGTCCTCCAAGCAGTGAGGTACCTAGCCAAGTGTGAACCTCAGATGGGGAATGAAACCGGGTACTCTACCCCCTCCTCTAGGCGGGTCTGATCATGCCCAAACTGACATCTGAACCAGAACAAGAAGTAGAATACACAGCGAATCAGGCCGATCAGCTGTATCCCAGGTTGTCGAGCCATGTTGTAGCTTATCTCAGCCAAATTAAGCAAGGGGCAACACTAGACTATGTCAGCAGCAGACCTGTTACACATCCACTCACACCACCACCCCTCGTTGGGGAAATCCACAAGTCGGTGATGGAAGAAATAACCTCGAGCAGAGTATTCAGGGCAAGAGTCCACTACCTTCAACTTGTCCATAAGCCACACCTAGGAAGAGATGAAAGAAAATAGAGATCAAAGAATAGAGAGATATATGTTGAGAGAAAAGTGAGAAAAGGACTTTGAGAGAAAAACAGAACATGAGTGCCAAGCGATGTGAGAAACACATATGAGAAAGGGTGGCAAACATTACTTGAAGAAATAGCGGACTCCTTGCAAATCTGGTAGTCTCTCATCGATGGAAGGCGTCTAAGCCCATCAAAGTCTCGGCCAATGTCAAGCCAATGTAACTCCTACCATCTTTCAAACCTTGGGCCACTTCAATCAAGCAAATGCTAGATCTGCCGAAACTAGGGGCAAGAAGGAAATGAGCCAGCATACATAAGCAGAGCGCATGTTGCCGAAAGCCCCGCCAAAGACGGTCGTCGCGGTCACCAGAGTCAGAAAATCAATGAATCAAACTGGGAATGTCTAGCTCTCTATTGTGGGCCAGAGATCGAGCCTCGTGCAGAGCGAGCCCACACATCCGTCCCAAAGCTTGGGCGTGGCCAAAACGGGGCTGAGGCATGGTTTCTTCATCGTGCTGGGATTCCATTAATGCCTGAAATTCTTCAATTGTCGGGCACATTTCTTGTCCCCCAAAGCTAAAGACGTGTGTAATCGGGTTCTAGCATCTCGCCGTGATATGGAGGAATGGAAAACAAAGTGGAGTCCAACTCAACGGAAAAAGTGCATTTATGTCGAAACCCCAAAAATTCACCTTTTCCGAGCCGTCCAAAGTCGCAATCCAATCCGCGTGGTTTTGGGCAAGAAATGGCTCCATTTGTGGCAAAAACAACAGCTAGAATGAGTTCTGGGGAAGAAATGACAAAGGTGAAATTTTTGTAGAAGATAAGGCAATGAGTGGAAGCCAGTTGCCAACAATCTGGAGGTTCTGCACATTGGTGGCCAGCAGGCCGCTACTGATGGCCGGCAGGCCACTGTTGGTGGCCGGCAAAGTTCATCCATGGCCGGCAGCCTTTCTCCTCTGGCCGGCACCCTCCATTTTTGGCCAATTGTCCACCTGTGTATTGGAAAGTGTGGGTAGCTTATGTTTTGTCTCGTGTTTTTGTGTGTTTTAGGTGGTCTTGTTTGAGTCCTTTTGGTTTTAGCAAGTTTGTTGAGTTGTATTTGAGTTGTTTTGTTTATCGAGTTGTTGTTATGTTGTTTATCGAGTTGTGTATTGCATTTTGTATTTTGGTTGTTGGTTGGTTCATTACCTGATTAAGCATTTTGTTTTAATCAAGCCCTCTTGGCCATTTCAATTCCCTGTCCATTTCATGCATATATGGTGCTTATGATGCAAAAATGACAACACTCCGGGGTGCCTGCAAATGTATTGGGAATGATTAGTATCCGGAAGGAACAAATATTAGAAAGAAAATGGAAGCTAGAGAAAATGTGGTACATACCGGAGGTGCATCACGAGCTCTGACGTATCTATGCCTAACCTCCGCTGGTTCGATCGGAATCTGGTAGGCCGTCCCGATCAGCTTCCAACATGTCAGCATGGTCGGGATCTCTGGCTAACCGGTAGCCTGTCCAGCGGGAGGAGCCCCTCAAGTCCTAGCCCTCGTCGCTCGAGTCCCACATGCTATGGGGGCACCTGCTACTCTGCCTACATGAGTACCCGTCAAGGGAGGCATGAGATGTGTCTGGATGAATGTCGAGTAGTCTCTCTCCCCGAGGAAGTAGTTAGTGTCCAAGTCCATAGTGAACTGGATCATCTCCTAGAAGGAGAGGCTCTCTATAATCCTCATTGATGCTCGGGGTGGCATAGAAACTACCGGCTCAGGCAAACCCATAGTCTGGAGCACGAATCGCTTGCCCAAAAACCAAACTTTACAAACTAGGCCCTCCAACAGAAGCCAAAAATGAGAGGCCCCCTAGGCTTCGGCATACTGGTCACGAACTCCAGCCGATATCGTCACCCAAGGCTACCAGGTGATCTGCAAATAGGGAATATACAAATTGTTAGACTTCGTTAGCTGTTGGTAAAGAAAAAATAACTGTGAGTTTTGGGTTACCTCCTCCGCAGTCACTATGTCAAAGTACTGGCGGAAGAATGAGAAGGTCTCGCGGGTCCTGAGCAAGCATCTGCCGTCATATTGACGAGAGTACGGCACAATAAGGGAAATCTCCTCCGTCGGCTCTGGAGCAAGGGTTAAGAAATACGCATATACCCAGAGCTGGAAGGAAAAGGCAATAGTGAGTATACAATGTATAAATATAGAGAATGTAGTATACAATGTATAAATACAGAGAATGTAGAATACAAAATGCAGAAATACAATGTATAGAAAGTACAGATACAGAGAATGCAGAATGTGCGATGCAGAAAGCACAGTGCATAGATGTAAAGAATGCTGTATACAGTGTACAAAGAGTACAAAGAAGAAAGCACAGAAATAGAATATGGAAAATGTAAAGCAGAAATGTAAAGCATACCTCCCAGGCTCGCCAATAGCCTCCAACCCTGTCTCTCCTCCCACGGGATGTCGAGCTCATGTAGCCGTATAGTGTGGCAAGTCCAGCTCCTCTCCAGTCATAGAAACAGATCTGGGGTAGAGACACCAGGGCGCTCAATAGATACAGTCCTACGGTGTTCCACCTATTTGCAAACAAGATGGTACCGAGGAGGAACATCAAAAAGCCCTGGGCATAATGTTCTGACTCCTCTAGGGTCTGTGGCTCTCTCCTGTGGAAGTGCTCAACAACCAGCTATATCAGACCATGGTTGGTTTGAAGAGAGGTGGGCGTGCTCTCGGCAAATGTAGCCAGGCAGCCTCCCATTCGCCCATATCCATATTATAAGGGATCAAATCACCCCCTACTCCTACGCCCGTGAGCATAAAGAAGTCATAGGGAGTCATTGTCATCTCTCCGGCGGTGGAAAAGTGGAAGGAGTTAGTGGTATCCCACCACTGCTCCACTAGTGCGCCAAGAAGTGGTTGGCTCGCGATGTGGTATGATAGCCCAAAGCAGAACAGGCCGAAGCCAGCCTCATCGATGATGTCGCGTACGCTGGCAGGGAGCTCCAAATACCAGTCCCTCGCTGTCATGGCTCTGTAGCTCCTGATGGAGCGAGAGTCCTCCTGTGATCAGAATAGTGATATATAGTGATATGAGAACAAACAGATGAAAGGCAGTGTAAGAAATATAGAGCAAGAGTGTGATTAAGGCAAGAAATGCAGCAAGAAGCAAGAAATGTAGTGTAAGCATACAGTTGAAGCAAGGAATACAGTTAAAACAAGAAATGTAATGTAAAGTGAAGAAAGCATGAGAATGCTGTGTGCACCTCAGTGACGCTATGGGACAAATGGGAATCTGGCTCCCGCAGTAAGAGATCCTCCAGTGCGCGTCGCGCGAACTCCCTAAAATGCCTAATGCCCCTGAGTGGTGGTAGTACATGTGCCTAGGGATGGCATGTTGCCGAATCGAAAGGGCGTACTCTCAGCAGTAATATCTCAGGCTCAGGCTCAGGCTCAGAAGTGAAATCCGCCTCCATCTTTGTCGGAGGTAATAACAGGGGTGGAATCTCGGGGGAAAGGGGGGCCCGTCATGTGGAATACCATCCGTCATCTGAAAGTGAGTGAAAAGTGGACCAAAAGTGGAGAAAAAAAAATAGGGAAACTCAGAAAAAGTCAACCCTAAAAGAGAGAAAATGAGAAGAAAAGTCAAAGCTCGGAAAAAGGCACAAAACCTGAGAGAAACTCAAGGGGAACAAGCCTCAAGTGGTGAAACTCTAAGAAAAAGCACCAAAATCAAATTTCAATCGGTTCAAAACGGGGGAAATAAAGAGGGTTTAGTGAATCAACTTCGCTTGGGGCATTGGAAAACACGTAGAAAACGCGGATCTAGAAAGAATGAGTGTCTAGAGAGAGAGAGGGAACAATTAGGGGTATGGGGTAATGAAGAAATGAAGTGTCGAGCCTTGTACTTAAAGACCCATGGGTGAAAAGACCAAAATGCCTGAAACTGCCACGGGTGGCCGACAGGCCACTTCAGTGTGGTCGGGAAGTGGCCGGCAGTCCTCTCAGGTGTCTTGATACTGTTTTGTGCCTCTGTTTGTTGAGTGGTATATGAAAGGTTCTTGATTTGGATGCTTACAACCGCATTCCAGCGCGTGACTGTGTCCCACTTGCTGTTGTGAACGAAATGTATCTTTTGGTTGTTGCAAGTCTCCAAGAGGTAAATCGAAGGTTGCATCATGCATTGCTTTTTCTTAGTTTAATTGAAATAGTATCTTTGTTAGCTTTTTTTTCTCATGTATGTATGTTGCACGTGCGCCTTGCATCCTTTTTGAGTTGCGCATAGAACATGCTCATGTCACTCATGCATAGAATACGCTATCAATCTTGCATAGAGCGCGCCATCAATTCCGCATAGAATATGCTCTTGCTCATTGTTTCATGCAGAATGTGCTTTTATTTCATGCTTAGAACATGCTTTCGATTAATGTCATACGTCGATTGTCCATCTTGAATTGAATACTTTGTGCATCTATCGCACTTGCTCACTTTATGCATCTATTACATACTAATTGGCAAACGATATTGTATGTACAGTTCATTCGGAGGGGTTCCAGATAAATTCATTTGCATCTCGATAGGAGAACCTGCACCTTCATTTTGTGTATCTACCTCACTTGTTTACCTTCGTGCATCTATCGCACACCACTCTCTTTCATCCCGAGACGTGTGAAACACGGCCTTGAGAGGTTTTTGTTTCTTAGGAAGCGTGAAACGTGGCCCTGGGCAGGTTTCATCTCGGGACGTGTGAAACATGGCCCCGAGCAGTTTTTATTTCTCAAGACGCGTGAAATGCGGCCCTGGGTGGGTTTCATCTTGGGATGTGTGAAATGCGGCCCTGGGCGGGTTTCATCTTGGGATGTGTGAAATGCGACCCTGGGTGGGTTTCATCTTGGGATGTGTGAAATGCGGCCCTGGGCGGGTTTCATCTTCGGATGTGTGAAATGCGACCCTGGGCGGGTTTCATCTTCGGATGTGTGAAATACGGCCCCGAGCGGTTTTTGTTTCTCAAGACACGTGAAACGTAGCCCTGGGCGGGTTTCATCTCGAGACATGCAAAGCACGAGCACGAGTGATTTTCGTGTTGTATCTTGGAACGCATGAAGCACAGACCCGAGTGGTCTTCCTTGTTTCTCAAGATGCGTGAAACGCAACCTTGAGCAGTTTTTAGTTTCTCAGGACGTGTGAAACGTGACACCGAGTGTTTTTCTCAGTTTCTCAGGGTGCATGAAACACAACCCTGAGCGGTGTTTTCTTTCCTCGTCTCTTGTTTTTGGCATGGTTAGAGTGCGTTTTATCTCTTGTATGGGAACCTGTGTTAGTTTTATGCTTGAAGCTGCTCATTCGTGTGTTATTATGTTGTTATCTTATGGATTAAGATATTAACATACATAGCATTATTCATGATCAATCACTTGCTTTTGTATGAGCTTTGAGATTTAAAGAGGAAATCTCCATGGATTTTGAGCTTGGAACTCAAAAGAGCATGTTTTATGTTTTTACATTTCATTTGATCTTTTACTTGGAAATTTGAGGTTTGATTTGAAATCATGGTTCTGTTTGAAGTTAGAGATGTGAAATTTAAGATGTTTTTAAGAGTTTTGGGCCTTGCTTTGTACAAAATTGAAGTGGGATTTTGAAAAGAGTGAATTTCCATAGAAGTAAAAAATTTTGGACAGCTTTTGGCCCAGAACCGCACTTGCGGATGTGAGGCTTGCACTTGCGGAAAATAGGGCAGACCAAGTCAAGCATTCTGTTTTAATTGCACGTGTGGTGGTGTTTCCACACGTGCTGTTCTCAGGTTGGTTCTGGATTCGTTTTCTTTCCATTTTTCTGACTTCCGGGCCTCCGTTTGCATGGTTTTCAAGTGGTTTTCTTATGCATATACATATCATGAGTATGAAGGAAATTGAAGAACGAATAGGAACAATTTAGCGAATAAGTAATGGAATTGGTTTAAGAACTGACTACATAAATTGAATGTGATATGAAATGTTATGCTTGGTTATGTTTCTGTAGGCTGAGCCATTAAGGAGTATCATCCGATCAAGCAATGTAAGTAATGTCTTTGTAAAGATATTTTTGTACAAGTTATTTTGAAATTGGTTTTGCTATGCAATGAATTACGAAATCTATACTTTGTTACAAGTTATGAGATGCGACATGTTTTCGAATAAGTACTTTTGTGACTCAAAGTTATGCTTTGAAACTTCGAACTGTGTATGATATGACAACCTTCCCGAAATGCAATTTTGCTAAGAATGAATGAGTTTCCTTTTGAACTAACTACTATGGTAACAACTTGGGAAATGTATTAATGACTTTCGTATCGTCTTCAACTCGTCATGTAAGTTACATATAAGTTATTGACTCATTGTAACATTATATATGATGTCGATCTTTAATGATTGTTCTGCATGATTTAGATTGTAATCACTTTGCATGATACCAATCCGTTATAGACGTTTTGAATAAAGTCGCCCAAAGTGAGCGTTCCGCGTCTGTCACGACCCAAACTCGCCCCTATAGGTTTAGCGTCATAACCGGCCAGTAATCCACAAATTACCGAAGGTCTCATAGACAGAAAACATAATATTGGGGGCTAGCGAAAGCAGATAACAAATATACAATGTCCATTAAGCTGTGCAAACATATATGACACAGAAAAATTTTAAACTTTATATACATATATCATTCATCACCCTTACGCGATCACATTTATGTGGATAAGACAAAAAAGGACTTAGCCTTAATTACAGAATAAACAAAATTTAAATTGTAATCACAAAGCCATGACCACTAGACATATCTGAAACCTCCATGGGAGGCGTATAGGTTGGCTGACAAGACAGAGTCCAGGCAAAAGCTCTAGGCCTGGTCACGCGCCTAATCACCTACATAAATAAAGAATACAGTGAGCTGGAGCCCAATGAATAATAACAAAGTAAACGGGTTTAAACGAATGATGCCCCATATCAGATTTGAAAAACAGATTCATTTTTATTTCAGAAATAGAAGTAGATCTATATTCATATTCTTGTTCAAATCATATACAGAAATCAGAGTTCATGCTTAATCATACATGGTACATCCATTAGTGCTAATAGAACAGATACATAACAGATACAGAACAGATGGTAGTTATGAGTAACCAGTTCCAAAAAGGAACCTCCGGATCCGAGTAATAGATAACAGATATGTTGAGCTCCGTGATGGAGCCAACAATACGAGAAACAGATAACAAATATACTAAGTTCCATGATGGAACCTCCGATACCGGGTAACAGGTAACAGATATGCTAACGATGCCATGAATACTTGTCAAAAATTGGACAATCATTCATTGTACAAAACATAACATTTCAGAAAATTGATCTAATTTCATCATACAGAAAATAAATAAAGTTAAACATAGCTTTACTAAGTTATTACTCACAGATAGCTCCAGAAGCAGAACATGCGGATTAGATAGATGATAGCACGTGACCTACACAAACACATAATGTATACACATTGAAATACAATATAACTTCTTAATCAAACTTGACTTCTCTTGTCTTTTTTCTGTCTAAGTAATCCAAGGTTCTACCATGAGTATTCTCTCTTTATTCAACTGAATCGGGTTCTCATTTCACATATTCTTTTATTACTAAGTCCTTTTTCAATAGATCGATTTCTTACTTGGCATCTTAATCAATTATTATTAAATTAATAACTTATTCCTTAACCAACTAAGTTATGTTGATTGTTGCCTTATTAATCTTTATTGAGTAATAAATCATGTCTAGAATACTTTGGGAGGAGATGAAATGAAAATATAAACAAAGTATGATTTTTCAAAACATGCAGAAAATAGTCTGGCCGCTTGAGCCACCACTTGGTCACTCGAGCAGACTGTACTATCTGTAAAAATATTGGAAACTCGTAATATTTGCTCGAGCCACCAATTGGTCGCTCGAGTAGTCTATAAATTTTCTGAGTTCCAAAACTGAAGATTTAGCTTCCAAATTTCATTTCAAATTTAGATTCATGCATGACTCAATTTAAACATGTAATGTCGTTAACAAAATTGAACACGTGACTAATTTCCAAATCTCAATACAAAAACCTTCGTAATTTGTCCAAATTTGAATGTAATTCATTTCATCCATATCAAACCTAACTTCGAACTTATAAGTTCTAAAATATGAATTATGCTTTCAAAATAGAATTCCAAAAATTAGGTTTAAACATGGCTTGTCTAGAAATATACAAACTCTTAAATAATTAAGAAAATTTGATCAATTTTAAACCATTGAAATCAAAACTCCTTTAATATAAAATTAAAGCTCATTCTTTATAAACTCATACTTTTTAATCCAAAACTTAATTGCAGATGTTTCAAAAATATGTTAAATTTGAATAAAACTTTTAAATTGAATTACATGCATGGATTCAAAATTAAAATTAAACCAATTCTTATCTTTCATAACAAAATCAAAACCTTGTTTAACTTTAGGATTAACCGCAAATTTCCATAAACTTGATTTTTATAAAATTTCTTCCTTCTTCTCTTCAAAACATGAAATTGATTATCTTAAATTCTTCAAAATCCAAGATGCATGTTGTAATTAGAGTATTAATTTGCTCATGCATGTAACAATGAGGCTTATTTTCATGCAAGATCATAGCATCAAACCAAAAATAATTAATTTTCATAATCATGAACCTAATTTAATCCCTTCATCTTTGTTTTCTAATTTCTTCCAATTTATATGAAATTGAACCTAAACTCATCTTTAATTTCAAGTGTAACATAAGGATTCTACAAAATCAAACATAAATTTCATACCTTAAACTTTAATTTCAGTATATTTGGTTGATTCTCCGCTACTTCCTCTTTTCTTTTCTTCATTTCTTTCTTTAATCCATAGCTTTTTCCTTGGGCTCTTTTCCATTTCCAACAATGTGCTGACTTGAACTCTTTCTCTCTCTCGATCCTACTCTCTCTCTCTCTCTCTCTCTCTCTCTCTCTCGGTTTATGCTCCAACCAAAGTAATAAATTGAACACCCACTCTATATTCACATACATATAGATAAAAGGCTCCAATGTTCTAGAATTCTCTCAAAGCTCACCAAATATTAATTAATTGAGTAGTACTAATTTAGTATACTAATCACATATTAGTTTAATTAAACACTACTTAATGTTTAATAAATCTTGATTAGTGCATAATTTAATTAATCATAACTAATCACAAGTTCCACAAAACTTAATTAATCTAATTTGACCTGCATTAAAGCCCAATCAATCATAATTAAATTTATCAATCTGAATCAAATTTTTTATCAAATCCTCAAAAGGCTCCAAATATTAAATTAAACTCATTTCCATCATTAATCTTGGTTTCTCAAATCATTAAAGCCTTTAATTTCAGATCAAATTCAAAATTCTCTCTGTAATTTACATATTGAAATTGGATCCTCATAAGTAAATTTAATTCATAATAATCTTAATTCTCAATTTGTATAACTTAATTAACTCCAATTCAAACCCAATAAATCAAATCTCCATTTACAAAACTGAATCAAATATTTAATTTAAACTCCCATATGGCTCGATACTCAAGATTAAAATAATTAAATTTACCAATTATAACCTATTGAGCAATTTACGCTTTCAATTTCTAATTCCAAAATAAATGCTCAATACGATCCTATACGAATCAGTCTCCACGATTTTCATAAATCCCAAATTAAATCCAAAATCATGGGCAATTAAAGTTCAAATCTCCTTAATTAATTAAATGCTAATTATTATACATGATGCGTTCATCACAGTCTCTCCCTCTTAGAAAGTTTGGTCCTTAAAACTTAAGATACTTGTACTGAAAATTAGTCATATAGCTTAGTCTCATTTCGTTTCCTCCCCTAGGTAATTTCCTTTTCATTGGATTTCCTTCACAGAAACTGAACTTATTCCCAATCCCTTAACGGTTAATAACCCAAATTGAAATTTCATCGCAGTCTCTATTGTCATCAAAGGCCATTCAGTAATGATCAATAACATAAGTGGATCTCAAAGTTGACCTCTTAGAATGATAACATACCTTATAACATCATAACATAAACCACATTAATCACATAACTCATATACCCTTATTTAGCTAACCACATATCTTCTAATAATTCACATATTTCCAAACAACCCATATGTCTCCCATTAGTCAAGGATTGATCACAAATGATATTTATAATCTTTCTTAACTTCAAATAAATCAAAGTATTTCTCTATTGACATGCTAGATTCTTCAAATTGAATTTAATAGTCAATGCATTATTAATAACAAATACAAATTCTTAGTCTTTCAACTCTATTGACTATTAAGAGTCCCAACATTTTTTCGACGCAATTCGTGTTTCATTATTTCCCAAAAGAACGGTCATTTAACTTTCATTGACCATGTCAAAGGTTCGCAAGTTACGTATATAATGTAGTATTCCTGAATAAGGTTTCACATGCTAATCTATAACAGAAATTTCCAAATTATATGGAAATGTAATCACATATGAATGGCCTCAGTTTCAAATAGACATCTTGGATACCAATTATGATGGTAATTCCGAAACAGATGGGCACATCGGATTCAGAACAGAAGCGTATCAGAGTCAGAACAGAAGCATATTTCACAAAAATTCATTGAACCTTTTGTAAGTGACAGATGTTGGGTTGTACTCATATAGTAATAGACAATCATACAGATCAGAGCAGAACTTTACATACTTTTGTTAAATTAAGATTACCATTTTTTTTTTTTTTTGAACAATCTTTCTCATATTATTATTTCAAAGTGGTGATTCGATTTCACAACAGGTCTACGTTTTACGTGGTCTCATTGGCTTCCTTTTACTTAAGATTACACTTATATAAGTAATTCAAATTACATTATCTTCATACTTATTCCAAATCTTAGACCTATATAGATATACTTATTGATTTTGATAAATTGTCACATGGTAACTTAGGCCTAATTTTTATTTATTTATTTATTTTTTTTTTAGCATTTTCAAACTATTACAATTAGTTAACTAAAATTCATATATTCCGAAAGGTTCTTTACGAATTATACGTTCGTCATTCTAACAAAATTTATTTTCTTATTTTCCATCAGGCTTTCTTTCTTCCGTTTAACACTATAGTTGAATTCCTTCACAATGAGTTAGGTTATCTAAGTTAGGATTCAAAATCTAAATTCAATTATGTGTCTACAAGGTCATCATATCATTCCTTTCTAACCACTATTTAGATACAAAATTACAAGATCTCTTTTTTTTTTTTTAGGTCTATATTTTGACTTAATAGCTTAAGTAAATTACAAGTGTCTTTTTTCCAATGTTATTAATGTGATATGATATGATCTATTTTCCAAATTGTGTTAAGTCTTGATCTCATTCTACTAATTCTGACAATTTCGGGTCAAGTCTCAAATATCCAAGTAATGTATCCTAACTGTACCAATTTTTTATAAGATCTCTTATTATCTTGCTGTTGTTCATGTATGAATATTACTATGTCTTCTCCCCCGTTTCTTTTTTTTTTTATTTTTTTTTAAGGGGAAAA
Source organism: Camellia sinensis (assembly GCF_055761805.1). NCBI lineage: Eukaryota > Viridiplantae > Streptophyta > Magnoliopsida > Ericales > Theaceae > Camellia > Camellia sinensis. The sequence continues at coordinate 17,052,693 of NC_138965.1, forward strand.
AATTCTTTCAGATTCATAATTTAGTATGCCATAAAATTGTCACTTTCAATGTTTTCAAATGGTACCAATACGATACAATTTCAGTGAAGTCATACTTATTCGGACACTAAGTAGGAAAATTTTCATTAGCTTAAATCGTATAGTCTTTTTATTTAGCTTAAGTCTTGGTGATATCCAATTAATCTTTAGAAATCTCAAGTTGAGTTTTTAATAGTCCAGTAGATAGGCTCTCACTTTATCAAATATTGATTAGGACCGATTCAAATAAAGCCACACATATATACCATTTTAACTTTACATTTCTATACATGTATTTAAAACATTCCTACTACTCTCCTAATTTGTAGTTAAGCACTAACCTTTAACCAAGTAAATCATTTGAGCTCTCCCTAGACTTTGGAACAATCTTTTATCTGATGCCTCATCTTCTCACACTTGAAACATGCTTTGGTAATTCGATGACACAATCTCCGATGACACTTGTGATATATTGAGCATACTGGGACAAACTTACTACCTCTGCAACCTTGCTTAGAATTACTCGTCTCTCCTACCACCAAATTCTTAGTCTTCTTCTTTGGTTTACTTTTTGCTTCCATGCCTAACTTTTTCTTTTGATCTTTCCAAGTATTATAGCATTGAACAGCTTTCACCATGTTTTCTAGCACTTCTTCTACTTTGTCTAATTGCTCTGATAAGGACCCAACCTCCACTTCATTAATACTTTTCACCATCTTTCCCTAAGGACAGAAAAGAAAGGGTTAAACACAAGAAGATGGTTGAAAACACTTGGGTTAATATCAACTGACTTAGATTATAAGACAAAGCACATACCATACATGTAACGCCTTCAAAATAATACATATAAACCAATCATTCTTGATACACATAGACATAGGAGAAATAAACATATATTCATTTATCAGAGTATTCATTACAAAAAGTATTACATGTTGACAACAAAAGTAAATGCCCTGCGGGCTTACAACTTTCCAAGCCAACACTTGGTCTCAACAAAAAAGAGTTCTAACTCTTAACACATTAAGCCCTTGGCTTGGATTACATGTAATGCAAAAGAAAACTACAAAAATAAGCCTTCAGCTTATAAACTTCCCAAGCTACACCCTTGGAGGCGGCATATCACCTGCACCTGAAAATGATGTCCCATATAGGGTGAGCCAAAGCCCAATAGAAATGTACTAAACCAAATACGAGAAATAACTAAAACATTAGCATTTGATAAATGTTTAACTCATATAAACCAACATACATCTCTTCCATAACCAATTCATATTCACAACCACATTTCAATCCCTTTCCGTTTCATTATCCAAATCAATTCATAGATATGGTTCATTGTTTATTCGAACAGTTCGAAATGAGACTACAACTCATACTACTAACACTTCAATCATAATCACTTTAAAATGAGACTACAACTCATATTGTTAACACTTCAATACTTCAATTCAAAATGAGACTACAACTCATATTATTAACACTTAAATACTTCAATTCATCTATGTTATGCAAACGTAATTAAGATTTCGGGACTTTCACCCTGGACACTCCAGCCAACTTAGTTATCAATGGAGTCCATCCCCTATCTTCTCCCAAATAGGTTTGGAAGTACATCCCCTATCTCCTCCCAAACCATGGAGTACATCACCTATCTCCTGCCAAACAAGATACATATGCAATGTATTTAAACGCTTATCATATACAATGATCAATTTAAAGCACATATACAATGTGTTAATCCAACCGTCATATTCATTGACATATTCCAATTGATTAGTTTCAATTTACCTAATCATCATGCAATTCTATAACAATCATGGTTATCCTCCACCGATAGCCCAAAACAGTTATTTCTAAACAGGTAATAAATCTATCAAACAGATAAATTATCAACACTTCCATAGGTGAGTGATTAACTAATCCAACTACACCATTCAATCTCATAATTTCCCAATTTCATGATTTCCTACTCAATTTCATATTTCCACAAATTATCAAATTAATTATACATATTAATTATTTAAGTTCAATTAGGACATTTTTCCCCTTTTCTCGAACATCAACTCTAAGGTTCAATTTCATCAATCCTACAACAATAACCCCATTTTTCCAAAGTTTCACATACACATGGTACTTAACAATTGAAAACCCCTATTTATATATATTTCAATCAAACCCTAACCTTCCAAAATTTCTATAACTCCACCATTTATACAAAATAAAAAACGTTTATGTTAAAACCCATAAGAAGGAGTAGATCATCCCTACCTCAAATTTCGGAGCTCAAAGGAGATGGAGGAAGAAACTCAAAGTGCTCCAAAGCCCAACTTTTTCAAATCAATACGAAGCCCACGCCAAGCTCTACCTTTCTTGCAAAGAGACTACGGTAGAAGATCACTAGAACTAGGGGTATTTGTAGAGAGAAGGTGTATATAGAGACAGAGTGTGCTGATCTAGGATTTGAAAAGAAAAGAAGATCAAAAAGTGAAGCATAGAACTACTGATGCGATATGATATAAGCGAGGCTCGCTCGAGCGAAGGAGCTCGAGCGACCAGACACGACAAACACCTCGCTCGAGCGCAAGAAGCGTCACTCGAGCGAACAATGCGAAGCTTCAGGTCTACAACCTAGAAGCACGCTCGAGCGCAAGAGTACTCGCTCGAGCGAAGAAACTCAAAACATAGTCCTCGCTCGAGCGAAGAAACACAACCTTCAGGTCCAAACTAGACGCAAACGCACGCTCAAGCACAAGAGTGCTCGCACGATCCAAGAAACACACCACTCAAAGCTCGCTCGAGCGAAGGAACTAAAACACAAAGCTCGCTAGAGCGACAAAAGCCTCGCTCGAGCGAAGAAACCAAAAATGTGGGCAGCAACTATTTATTTCAAATCACAACCAACCTATTACAAACCTGCCCAATATATCCCAAAACTCAAATACAAAGAATTAAAGGACGAAAATGCAACAGAGACAACAACCAACATCCACGGAACCGAGTCCGGAATACGATAAGCAATGGAGGAAAAACCGGGATCGCTATAATACACAAGTAGACATACACATACAGGCATATAAGGACATTGGTAGGGTGACCTATTCATTCCTCCGGAACTTACCGAGAATTTCCGATTCGAAGCTATGCTGGCCAAACATGATTCCAATCGGACTTTCAAGGTTATTCAACAAAGGCATGAGACTCTACAGTTTAGCATTTCACATAATCAGTTCCCCGCCAAAATATACCATGTTACATATCAAATAGCTTTCTCATCCTCAATTACCATAGTTCCACTTCATTCATCATTAAATTCATCAATTTCCTAAATATTCTCATGGTCTAATTTGTCATATAAGCCATATAGCTCTCTGGACTTCCATTACAAATTCTAATTCCTTTTTACACTATGTTTCCACAGATCAACGTACTTGTACTCACCAATGCTTTAGTCCAAAAATTTTGATATCCTTATAACATTAGAAATTTCACAATAATTATTAGCTTTTAGCCTCATTGCTAAACTGATTAAACACATTCAAGTTTCCTTATAATTATCAAAATTTCATAGTAGCTCTTACTTCTTAGTTTCAATACCATATATACAGATTTCTGAATGCACAACTTCTTACTTACTTACTATATGCATGAAACTTAAATCCGTTTTAGACATTCTAATGCTCAATGGACACATGTGTGAGATATTAACTCGTGCTCTGATACCACTCAGTCACGATTAAACCCGCCCCTATAGGTTTAGCATCATAAGTGGCCAGTAATCTGTATATTACCAAAGGCCTCATAGATAGAAAACATAATATTAGGGGCTAGCGGAAGCAGATAACAAATATACAACGTCCATTGAGCTCTACAAACATATATGGGAGATAAAAATTTTAAACTTTATATACATATATCATACATCACCCTTACGTCATCACATTTATACGGATAAGACAAAAAAGGACTTAGCCTTAATTACAGAATAAACAAAAACTTAAACTGTAATCGCATAGCCATGACCACTTGACATATCCGAAACCTCCAAGGGAGGCGCATAGGTTAGCTAACAAGACAGAGTCCAAGCAGAAGCTCTACGCCTGGTCACACTCCTGATCACCTACATAAATAAATAATACAGTGAGCTAGAGCCCAATGAATAATAACAAAGTAAAGAGGCTTAAATAAATGATGTCCTATATCAAATTCAAAAAACAGATTCATTTTTATTTTAGAAGCAGAAGCAGATCCATATTCATATTCTTGTTCAAATCATATATAGAAATCAGAGTTCATGCTTAATAATACATGGTACATATATTAGTGCTAACAGAACAGATACAAAACAGATGGTGGTTATGAGTGCTCAGTTCCATAAAGGAACCTTTAGATCTGGGTAACAGATAACAGATATGTTAAGCTCCATGATGGAGCCTCCAGTATGGGTAACAGATAACAAATATACTAAGTTCCATGATGGAACCTCCGATACCGGGTAACAGCTAACAGATATGCTAAGGATGCCACGAATACTTATCAGAAATTGGATAAACATTCATTGTACAAGATATAACATTTCAAAAAATAGATCTAATTTCATCAAACAGAAAATAAATAAAGTTGAACATAACTTTACCAAGTTATTACTCACAAATAGTTCGAAAAGCAGAACAGACGGATCAGACAAATGATAGCGCATGACCTACACAAACACATAATATATACACATTGAAATACAATATAACTTCTTAATCAAACTTGACTTCTCTTGTCTTTTTTCTATCTAAGTAATCCAAGGTTCTACCATGCGTATTCTCTCTTTATTCAAATGAATCGAGTTCTCATTTCACATATTATCTTATTACTAAGTCTTTTTTCAATAGACCGATTTCTTACTTGGTATCTTAATCAATTATTATTAAATTAATGACTTATTCCTTAACCAACTAAGTTATGTTGATTGTTGCCTTATTAATCTTTATTGAGTAATAAATCATGTCTAGAATGCTTTGGGAGGAGATGAGATGAAAATATAAACAAAGTGTGATTTTTCAAAACATGCAGAAAATAGTCTGGCCACTCGAGCCACCACTTGGTCGCTCGAGCAGACTGTACTATCTGTAAAAATACTGGAAACTCGTAATATTTGCTCGAGCCACCAATTGGTGGCTCGAGCAGTCTATAAATTTTCTGAGTTCCAAAACTGAAGATTTAGCTTCCAAATTTCATTTCAAATTTAGATTCATGCATGACTCAATTTAAACATGTAATGTCGTTAACAAAAATTGAACACGTGACTAATTTCCAAATCTCAATACAAAAAACTTCTTAATTTGTCCAAATTTGAATGTAATTCATTTCATCCATATCAAACCTAACTTCGAACTCATAAGTTCTAAAATATGAATTATGCTTTCAAAATATAATTCCAAAAATTAGGTTTAAACATGGCTTGCCTAGAAATATACAAACTCTTAAATAATTAAGAAAATTTGATCAATTTTAAACCATTGAAATCAAAACTCCTTTAATATAAAATTAAAGCTTATTCTTTATAAACTCATACCTTTTAATCCAAAACTTAATTGCAGATGTTTCAAAATATGTTAAATTTGAATAAAACTTTTAAATTGAATTACATGCATGGATTCAAAATTAAAATTAAACCAATTCTCATCTTTCATAACAAAATCAAAACCTTGTTTAACTTTAGGATTAACCCCAAATTTCCATAAACTTGATTTTTATAAAAATTTCTTCCTTCTTCTCTTCAAAACATGAAATTGATTATCTTACATTCTTCAAAATCCATGATGCATGTTGTAATTAGAGTATTAATTTTCTCATGCATGTAACAATGAGGCTTATTTTCATGCAAGATCACAACATCAAACCCAAAATAATTAATTTTCATAATCATGAACCTAATTTTGTAACAACCCAAAAATTTAAGTTGTCCTTTAAATTTTATACTAGTATTATGGTTGTATATGATGGTATATTATTAAATAAATAATAATAAATACAGAATCTAATTTGGCATTGGGTTATCAAATAAGGGATTAATTAGGGATTATTATTTGGGGCCAAATTAACAGAAATATAAAATTATAATACTAGTTGGGTCAAATTAAAATTAAAGATAGTAAATAAATAAATATAAAAGTAAGAGTAAATAAATAATAATATTGATAACAATAATAATAATGATAATAATAAATAAACAAATACTAATAACAAATCTCATAATAATAACGAATCTAATAATAATAAAAACAAATCTATCAAGAATCAATTGTGTATTTGCTAGACGACTCAAACTTAGCCATCTGGGCTGCCTAGGAATTAGGGAGGATGAGTCATTCAATTCAGGCCATTAATGCCCCTGGCTGTGTATATATATATATATATATAAAGGGAGATGGGTGGGGCTAAAAAGAGAAAAGGAAATAGAAAGGAAAATGAGAGTGAAGGAACATCCGTGAGAAGGTAGTAAAAATAAGAAGAAAATAGTAAGGGTCAATATTAAGGTAAGTTATATTATACCTTCAGTTACCATAATATATATTACGTATGTTTTGACTTACCATAATCTATTTTATACAAGTTGTATTTTATTAGTTATATTAATCAAAGTTATGTTTTATAAATATTTCAGTTACGTGGATTAATTTTTAAACTCTATTTGTTTAAAATGAAACCCATGGATATGTTTGTTTATATTTTAAAAAATATTTGACTATAACCTTGTATACAATTATGTTTTGTAAGTACCACCACGGGAGTCCTATGCCTTGGGGGACTTAAATAACCATTAGCCTCTGTTTGGTTACTTTGTGGCACTCTGTTGTCATGGATATATTGATCTCTGTTCTGTGCGGAGATAAGTGCTACACTATTGTGGGAGGCACCTCTATAATCTATACGAGCCACCTCTTGAATCCGTGCTTCTGTTCTGACTGTCACTCATGTGACCTCTATTCTGTTTTGTTCGGTACCGTGATTATGGCTATTTATTTACATAATCTCAGTTTTGCTACTTAAATGATTATTTGTTTAGACTAAGTTATCATAAATATTTTAGTTACATAACTATCCATGGTTATTTTGTGTCCCTTATACTGTTGGCATAATATTTCTCACTCTGCCATGTGCTTATAGCTATTTACCAATTTTTAAGAAACAATGCAACTCAGAAATAGCTTTTGGAAAGTCTTAGACGCGAGGCTACGGAATAGACACACACAACACTTTATGATATTTTTATATGTAAATATCGGCCTTTTTAGTCAATAAATTTTTTAATAAAAATAGAACAGTCGATGATTATTTTGGTACCCTCACTGAAATATTACTTCCGCTCGTGTTTATTAATTTGTTTAAGAATTGGCTGGAGGTAACTTCAGTTACTGGACATCACGATGCTTAACCCTTGGGTACGGGGAGCGGGTCGTGACAAATGGTATCAAAACAATGGTTTATAAAAAAATAAATAAATAATAATAAAATAAATCATCATTGGAGCATAGGACACACACACATTTAAGAAGTAAGATAGCGGGTAATTAATACCTAAATATTATATTTTGTTAGTCGATTTAGTTATATTATAATTTTATATGATTATATATATATATAATTTACTTTTTTGTGTGCATAATTTGTGAAGGATAATAGATATAATTCATATTTGTTATAGCAAAAGAAGAAAAAGAAACAAAGGATGTCGTGTTCAAGCTCCTACCAAAATTATAATATAATTAAATGCATATAATTTTCAGTTCAGTATTGAAAAAAAAAAACAAATCATTCCGACTTTTATTTTAAAAGTGAGTTCAAATTATAAAGATACTAATTTTGAAACTATTTTTCATCAGTAGAAAGTTTACGGATAAAAGAAATGGGAGTTCATCTCAAATTCCTTCAACTCCTACATATGATTCTGTCATTTTACTTCCAGTCACTTGTTTGATTGTGTTCTCATTTTATTTGTTTTTATTTTTTTTTTCGAAAATAAAACCAATGAAAAGTTTTTAAAGTCACCAATTATTTCTCATTTTGGCCCAAAAATAATTTTTGACAACTGGACAGTAAGTTGTCTTTGGTAAAGTTTTTTTTTTTTTTTTTTGAGGTAATATTTTCTATCAAATTAATCCTCTAATAAATATTTATCAAAGTGCGCAACGGTTAATTTTCACCTATGACAAATTTCAATAATGAAATTTTTAAAAGGAATGAAGATTGTAACAACCCGAAAATTTAAATTGTCCCTTAAATTTTACACTAGTATTATGGTTGTATATGATGGTATATTATTAAATAAATAATAATAAATTTAGAATCTAATTTGACATTGGATTATCAAATATGGGATTAATTAGGGATTATTATTTGGGGCCAAATTAATAGAAATATAAAATTATAATACTAGTTGGGTCAAATTAAAGTTAAAAATAGTAAATAAATAAATATAAATGTAAGAGTAAATAAATAATAAGATTGATAACAATAATAATAATGATAAAAATAAATAAACAAATACTAATAACAAATCTCATAATAATAATGAATCTAATAATAATAAAAACAAATCTATCAAGAATCAACTGTGTATTTGCTGGACGACTCAAACTCAGCCATCTGGGTTGCCTAGGAATTAGGGAGGATGAGTCATTCAATTCGGGCCATTAATGCCCCTGGTTGTGTATATATATATATATATAAAGGGAGATGGGTGGGGCTGAAAAGAGAAAAGGAAATAAAAAGGAAAATGAGAGTGAAGGAACATCCGTGAGAAGGTGTAGCTCGACTTTTCGCGCTCCCTTTCGGAAGGATAAATAGCCATTACAGTTCGGACTCCACTTGTTTGTTGGTTCTGATTTTGATTTCACAAGTGCAATGTGAAACAGTGAAAATACAAAAAGAGTCCAAATTCGACAATTTCTTTTGAAAAATCGATGTTTGAATCAAATGCCAAAAATGGACTGCTTTGCCCGATATCAAAGTCGCCACCTAAATATTTATTTTGAGAAACTTAGGAAACCCATGACTCGTGCCAAAGGCCATTAGTCCGTCGTTACCAAAGTGTCTTGGTTCGGGAACTTAGGTATGAGAGGGGAAGGTCAATAATTGAACACCCCACTCACCCGATCAAAGATCGGCCTCTACTAATCATGATGTGGTTTTTATGTACAGTATATGCTCTTATTCTATATGTAGCATACAAGTGTAGACTAATTTCACAAAAAGTTAGAATGTTTGATTTCATGTTTGTTTTGAAAAAAAGTGTTTTGAATATGTATCACTTAAAATGGTGATCTCATATATACATGAATCAAAGTATCCCAATTCAAGTGATTAGCCTTCATCCACAGGCATTCAAACAGGCATATCAAATAAGCAGTTAGCCTTATGGTAGTATGTTTGATATAACAGCATTCACACTTATGCAATATGGTAAAGCAAAAATGCTTACCTTAATGTCCGAAGGCGAGTCCAAAAAGAAAGCAAATAGTTAGAAAAAAAAAATGCATGATCCTAATTTAATGACTAATGCAACACAAGCAACATGCAATTCAGGTTCAGCTACTAGTATGGCATGTGAGTCAATTCAAGGCATGTGATAGCGCATGTATGCAAGTAAGGAGTTTGAATTTGATATTTGAATAATATGATGAGCTGAACTTTTATGCATGTAAACGAATGGATGCAAATCATGGAAAATACTATTTAAACATGATGTCCCTAATCTAACAATCATAAGCAGTGAAATAAAAAGGAGAAAGAATGGGGGTTGGAAGACATACAACTTATTACATATTTGTCCTCGCGAAGGAGGGTCCGAATGTTCAAATGTCCAAATAAATAATTATTACAAAGCCGAATGAATAATAATGAATGGGGCTGTCTAATTTATTACAATAAGCCTTGACACAATAAACTCGGTATAACGTCTGACCGAATTCAATTAATCATATTGGTTCTTTATGTCGGTTGTAATCCAATTTTAACCAATTTTATTAGCCTTTTTTTATTACCTTTCCATTTCTTTATCTTTACTCCTATTTGTGCAAAAGTGATATTTACATCCACTAAGTCTAAAACGCAATAAAGAGAAACAAGCATCAACTTAACCCGAGAAATAAATCTTATTTTCTTCGGAAAAAATTACAAAGGAAGAGTCAAACTTATTTACAAGCGATAAGGGATTCCAAGTCAAACTCAAGATGTGCAACAAGAACTAGTCAAACTCAAAAGAGTGATAATGACTTAGAAAATCCCAAACTTGAGTGATAATGACTTGAAATCCAAACGTGATAATAAGTGATAATGACACTTTCCTTGGTGATTTCCAAAGGTCAATTAGTCTCTTAAAAGTAAACACACTGATGAATAAAGAGAAATGAAAAATAAAAGATTGTGCTTTAGTATAAGAGCATGTATACATTTGGGGTAGTGAACCTCCAAAGAATTTAAATCGTTAAGTATAGAACGTTTTATGCCTTTGGTAGTAAATCTCCCAAGAGATTAAATCAATAAGCATAGAACGTTGTATACTTTTGGTAATGCACTTCTTAAGCATAAAACGTTTTATGCCTTTGGTAGTGAATCTCCAAAGAGATTAAACCATTAAACATAGAATGTTTTATACCTTTGGTAATGAACCTCCTAAGCATAAAACGTTTTATGCCTTTGGTAGTGAATCTCCAAAGAGATTAAACCATTATGCATAGAGCGTTTTATACATTTGGTAATGAACCTCCTAAGCATAAAACGTTTTATGCCTTTGGTAGTGAATCTCCAATGAGATTAAACCATTAAGCATAGAGCGTTTTATACCTTTGGTAATAAACCTCCGAAAAGATTAAACCATTAAGCATGGAAGAGTTCCTTTCTTATACTTGAACCACAATCTTAATTTTTCACAACTTTTTAATCGAAATAAGCAAAGAATGGAGGGAGGTTGCAGAGATGATTATGCGAAGCTGATTAATTGGTTAGTACAAACATACTTGATATTTAAAACATAAATCATTGAAATAAATTAAACAGCCCCCTAAATAGCATACAATAGTACTGAAATTAAGCTATAGAAAGCGAACAAAATTAAATAGGATCAAGTTAGTAAACAAGTAGAAGGAAGGGTGGCTAACCCCTCCACTTTTACAACTTCAAATCACATAGTTTAGATATTAAAAAACAGCCCCAAAAGAATTTAAGAGAAACCTACCACTTTTACTATTCACCACCGGAGGTACTATTCATCGCCGGGGGTACTATTCACCGCCGGAGGTTACTATTCATCCGGTGGGATAAATTATTTAAAGTAATAAATTACAACAGTTTATATACAATATTGAAAGTATAGCAGATATGTGGGTGGTGCTGCCTTTCCGTTGAAACAGTAAAACAGTATAATAATAATAATAATAATAATAATAATAATAATAAATTACAACAGAATTGTGGGTGGTGCAATCTTCCCATTAAAGCGATAAAAAAACAGTTATGAAAAGAAGGAAATGAAGTATTTAAACAAATTATATCATATTTTTAAATTAAATGAAAATTTGTGAAAACTCACCTTTTGGGGAAATGATGAATTTTTTGAGTCACAAACTTTCTTTTGATTACCCTCAAGTCTGTGAAATGTGTTCTCAATTCTCAGCCCAAAATTTAGAATGACAGCTTTGGTGGTTGTTTTTTTGAATGACGTATTGATGAAATGCAAAATAAAAACATCAAAGAAAATATTTTATTTCTTCTTTATGATTTTTTTTCTCTCAAACTCTCTCGCACCACTTCTTCCTCTCTTTGATTAGCCCCCCCTTTCTTTTCCTCTTTCTTTTAATTCTCCTGAATCAAAAAAACCTCCCCCTCATTTGTGCTGAGCCTTTCCCTCTTTATATATACCAAGACATATAATATAATAATAATATAAACATAATCTAATAACATATATATATATATATATACATACATGCCTGATGTTTGATGTCGGCAGCCGAGGGCTAACCGACATCAAACAATTTTTTATATTATTTTATTTTATAATATATATATATATATAATATAATATATAAAATATATAATTTATATTAAAATACTAAACATATAATATAATAATATTAAAAACATAATATGATAATATAATTTTTTTATTATTTTATTATATATATATAATATATAATTTATACCAATTTATATATATAAAAAAAAACACAAAAAATATGAACAAACACAAAAAATATGAACGAACACATAAAATTACAAAAATATTAAAGTAATGAAATATTTAGTATTTTAAAACAATTTGGCCATAATGGTGAAGGTTGGGATTAAAGTTCAAATTACATCTCTCTTACTAGAGGATTCTGTGAGAAAGACATTCTACTTGTCATCATCAGGTAATCAAAAGAAAGCGCCCAAGTCTGAGGGCCGGTCAAAATGGGGTGTCTACAGAAGGTAGTAAAAATAAAAAGAAAATAGTAAGGGTCAATATTAAGGTGAGTTATATTATACCTTGAGTTACCATAATATATTTTACGTATGTTTTGGCTTACCATAATCTATTTTCTACAAGTTGTATTTTATTAGTTATATTAATAGAAGTTATGGTTTATAAATATTTCAGTCACGTAGATTAATTTCTGAACTCTATTTGTTTAAAATGAAACCTATGGATATATTTGTTTATATTTTAAAGAATATTTGACTATAACCATGTATACAATTATGTTTTGTAAGTACCACCACGGGAGTCTTACGCCTTGGGGGACTTAAATAACCATTGGCCTCTGTTTGGCCACTTGGTGACACTCTGTTGTCATGGATCTATTGACCTTTGTTCTGTGCGGAGATAAGTGCTACACTATTGTGGGAGCCACCTCTATAATCCGTACGAGTCACCTCTTGAATCCGCACATCTATTCTGACTATCACTCCTGTGGCCTCTGTTCTGTTCTGTTCGGTACCGTGATTATGGTTATTTATTTACATAATCTCAGTTTTGCTACTTAAATGATTATTGGTTTAGACTAAGTTATCATAAATATTTTAGTTACATAACTATCCATGGTTATTTTGTGTCCCTTATACTCTTGGCATAATATTTCTCACTCTGTCATGTGGTTATAGCTGTTTACCAATTTTTAGGAAACATTGCAATTCAAAAATAGCTTTTGGAAAGTCTTAGACGCGGGGTTGCAGAATATACACGCACAACACTTTATGATATTTTTATATGTAAATATCGGCCCTTTTAGTCAATAAATTTTGTAATAAAAATAGAACCTCCGATGATTATTTTGGTACCCTCACTTAAATATTACTTCCGCTCGCGTTTATTAATTTGTTTAAGAATTGGCCAGAGGTAACTTCAATTACTAGCCATCACGATGCTTAACCCTTGGGTACGGGGAGTGAGTTGGGACAAATTTAATCCCTTCATCTTTGTTTTCTAATTTTTTTTCAATTTATAAGAAATTGAACCCAAACTCATCTTTAATTTCAAGTGTAACACAAGGATTCTGCAAAATCAACCATAAACTTTAATTTCAATATATTTGGTTGATTCTCCTCTACTTTCTCTTTTCTTTTCTTTTCTTCATTTCTTTCTTTAATCCATAGCTTTTCCCTTGAGCTCTTCTCCATTTCCAGCAATGTGCTGACTTGAACTCTTTCTCTCTCTTGATCCTACTCTCTCTCTCTCTCTCTCTCTCTCTCTCTCTCTCTCTCTCTCTCTCTCTCGGCTTATGCTCCAACCAAAGTAATAGATTGAACACCACTCTATATTCATATACATATAGCTAAAAGGTTCCAATGTTCTAAAATTCTCTCAAAGCTCACCAAAGTATTAATTAATTGAGTAGTACTAATTTAGTATACTAATCACATATTAGTTTAATTAAGCACTACTTAATTTATAATAAATCTTGATTCTCCTCTACTTCCTCTTTTCTTTTCTTTTCTTCATTTCTTTCTTTAATCCATAGCTTTTCCCTTGAGCTCTTCTCCATTTCCAGCAATGTGCTGACTTGAACTCTCTCTCTCTCTTGATCCTACTCTCTCTCTCTCTCTCTCTCTCTCTCTCTCTCTCTCGGCTTATGCTCCAACCAAAGTAATAGATTGAACACCACTCTATATTCATATACATATATGTAGACACCCCATTTTTGACCGACCTTAAGACTCAGACGTCACTGATTGAGCGCTTGGTGATGTTGCATAATGTGCTTGTTCAGAAGTTTCAGAGTTGCGGCCGTGAGCCCTGCCTCCGGACTTCCGAACCCTCTTTTGTACTTTGCCTCGGTTTGCGAACCAGGCTCGGTTTTCTTTGTTTCTTTTCCTGATGGAAGGGAGAGGTCCCGTAGACCATCTCTCAGTGGCCGTAGGCTACATTTGGTGGCCGTAGGCCATTTTTCCCATTTCGGAGTCCGGTTTCCGGTTTTCGGAGCCGTCAGGCCGTGTGCCTCGGTTCGGGACCGCTTAACCATCTCCTATTGCTCCGGTTTTTGGCATACTTCCTTTATACTCCCTTTTGAGGGACACTGGGGTCTGAGAAACCCACTTCGTGGCCGAATGCCACTTTCGGTGCTTAACAGCCCATTTTTGGGACCCCAAACTGCGTGTTTTGGCCCCGGAACTTTCATTTTGCAACGGTTTTCGTTCATTTTTGGCAGGTACCTCTGTTTTATCACCGGGGAGGTCACTGAAGGGTGGGAGGCCAGCAATTGTTGCAGCAACCAGTTATACATCCTCTGACGCCCTCCGACGCCCGTTTTTCGCACTTCCGGGCTAATGTTGAACCCCTTGGGCCCATTTTCTTGAACTTTGAACCACATATTTGTGATGTACACACATGGGAGGACCCTAAAAAGTGGTGGCCGGCCAATAATTCCACTTGACCCTTTTGACCCCCTCCTTCCGGGCTAATGTTGAACCCCTTGGGCCCATTTTTTTGAACTTTGAACCACATATTTGTGATGTACACACATGGAAGGACCCTAAAAGTTGGTGGCCGGCCAGTAATTCCACCTGACCCTTTTGAACCCCTCTTTCCGAGCTAATGTTGAACCCCTTGGACCCACTTTCTTGGAATTTTAACCACAAGGTTGTGTTGTACACACATAGGAGGACACCATCAGTTGGTGGCCGGCCAGAAAATCTGATTGACCCTTTTGACCCCTAGCCGGCCGGCTAGGGGGTGTGGCCGGCCGGCCACCTGCAGCAAAAGTAACAGGCCGGCCAAGCTCTTTGCACTGTGCACTTTACAGCTGTGGGGCTTTATCCCCCAGAAAAGATATTTATCCGGGGGATATTTTGTGGGGGAATGTTGCTCTCCTTTTCCCCCACCTTTACACCCCCTTGTTGGCCTATATAGCAAGCAAGCCTTGTAGTATTTTGGGGTTAGAAAAATTGGTCTTGAAGCATCTATACACAACTCCATCTCCATACCTCTCATTTCCTTGAAAATTCCTAAGTCCCTAAGCACCATTTCTTCTACACCACCAAGCTCTACCACCACCACCTCATTTCCAGCAACAAAGAAGGCTTCTCAAAGGCCAAAGAAGCTGCAAATTGATCCAAGAAGCAACCAAAGTCTTAGTCTTCAAGGGTAAGTAACATTTCTTCACTTTGACCCTTTTTCTTGATCCATTTGTAAGCCCCACATTCTTTTTGTTTCAAGCTCCGGCCCTAACTGAAAGGGGCCCTATTTTGAGCTCATTTTCACTTTTCATTAAGGGCTCAACCCAGTTTGAGCCCTCCATGATGCACTTGCTTCATTGATCCTCTTATATGTCACAATCTTGCATGCTATTTTTGGCCCATGAGTAATCTGTTTTTGAGCATGTTGTAAACTGATATTAGGCTTATTTTGAGCCCCTCTTCAACATTGAAGAAGGGCTCAACACCATTTGGGACTTCCATGTTGTACTTACCTTTATACTCCCCTTTTGGTCCCATTTTTGCATAAATCGGCAGACCCCTTTGCTTCTGTTTTTGGACCTTGGTCCGAACTGAAAGTGGCCTTATTTTGGCCTACACTTCATGTTTCATTAACACTTTTTTTCTGTTTGGTGAATATTTTGTATACTTCATGTTATAGCCATTTTTGAGCCTTATTTTGCATTGCATTTTTAGCATGTATGTATATTGATTCGAAGCCTGCCATATACTGTAAATATTCATATTTTTGGTCCCTCTTCAATGTTGTAGAAGTAAATTTTTCAGTTTGGATTTTTCTTATATCACTTGCTTCATTACCCCTCTCTTGGCCCCTATTCTTGCATGCTATTTTTACCATACCTATGCTTGCTGTTTGGTCATGTTTATAACTGTAAAAATTCCTTTTTTGGGACTGTCTAACTTCTGTCTTTGTATTTCATGTCCATATCGTGCATGTTTGGCATAGCTATAGGCCATTTCGGGTGCCTAAATTCGCATTTCGGGACAATTCCATGCATTTGGTGTCATTTCGCCTCATTTCGGGACTGTTTTCCCCCATATTTTAGTGCTGAAATTCCATTAGAATGATTGCTTTCCATTTTCATGTCATTTGCATCGCATTCTGTCATCGCCTCGGTTTGCGTGCCCGTGTGCACGCATTTCGAGGCACTTCATTTTTATCCGCCGGCACCCTATGTGAGTGTGGCTGAGGCTCACTCATGTTGATATAAGCCCATTTGTCATTTCCATGTCATTACATCGCATTCTGTCATCGCCTCGGTTTGCGTGCCCGTGTGCACGCATTTCGAGGCACTTCATTTTTATCCGCCGGCACCCTATGTGAGTGTGGCTGAGGCTCACTCATGTTGGTGTAAGCCCATATCATATTTCCATGTCACTTACATTGCATTCTACCATCGCCTCGGTTTGCGTGCCCGTGTGCACGCACTTCGAGGCATCTCATTTTTTCTTAGCATAGTGCATACTAGGTTGTATCTTAGATTGCATTTTGTCATTTTCTCGGTTTGTGTGCCCGCGTGCACGCACTTCGAGGCATCTCATTTTCATAGCATAGTGCATACTAGGTTGTATCTTAGATTGCATTCTGTCATTTTCTCGGTTTGCGTGCCCGTGTGCACGCATTTCGAGGCATCTCATTTTTCCATAGCATTGTGTATGTTAGGATTGTATCTTAGCTGCATTTCATGCATGCCATGCATATTGCATCGTGTTCGGAATAGGAGTTAGCCCGGACACGGGAAACGAGGTACATTTCGTACTCCGAGTGACGGAATGTGTCTCAATTCCCCAGTCACCGACACTCCGGATTATCCATGATGGAGTTAGGTTTTAGCTGTATTTTCATGTGCATTCACCCTATATTGAGTTGTGCATTTCGACTCCTCGGCCATCATGCCTCGGTATGCGTGATTGGTGGCACGAGGATCGAGACATGCATATATTTGTGCAAATACATTGCTATGCCCCTTTCCTGCTCTCTGTTGCAGCAAAACGAAGAATCAACAACTTTTTGGGGCTTGGCACGCATTTCAAGAACAGGTGTAAACAGAGGCTAATTGGGGCATTCCGGTGGATTTCCGCGCAAGACAACCTGGACATGTATCATCCATCAGAAGCAAGGCAATCCCTGGCTTGCACGCCAGTTTTACTTGCTTTCTTAGTTAATTCATTAATTAATTAGGATCTTGTAATTATTTCGGACTGTAATATTCTTTTATTCGGGACTGTAATATTCGGACTGTATTATTTATTTGGACCCTCTGCGCGAGGGCATAATTGTAATAAGTGTGGGTGAGTGTGATGTATGTCTTCCAACCCCGCGTCTTTCTCCCTTTTATTTATCCGCTTACAATGGTTAGATTAGGGCATATTTCAATTAGCATACAGTATGACAGCATGTTTGCATCATTCATCTGTATCGCATGCACCGGGCTCGGCGCATCATACTAACTGCATTGTACTTTCAATTCCAAATTGAATACATGATAGTTGTAGCATTTCATATGCCATCTTAGAATAGCCGAGCCTACTATAGTTGCATTTAGCATGTGTTGCATTAGGCATTTTTGTATACTTAGGATCATGCATGATTTCTAATGTAGTTTCTATTTTGGCTTGGAGTACTCGGTGAGTTTTATGCTTTAGCATCCTTGCATGCGTGTGAGTGACTGCCATGAATAGCATGCTTACCATGAGGCTATTTGCTTACATGATATATCTGCCTGAATGCCTGTGGGTGAAGGTTGGGTTACTTGGAGTGGGACAATTCATCAAATGTTTGTTTTAAGCCCACTAGATAGTGGCAAAACTATCTTTTCTAAGCCCACCTGAGGGTGGCAAAATCTGCATTTTAAGCCTACCTGCGGGTAGCAAACCATTTTCAAAAAGCAAACATGAAATGTTTTGTTCCAATTCAGGCGATCCAGTCTATATTTGTATGCTGTGCGCATCACATAGTAACCTAGGCTAATAAACCGGAATAAGAACTCACAATGTTTTCAAAAATTGATATCATGGTTAGTAGAGGCCGGTCTATGACCGGGCGAGCGGGGGTGCTCACGAAGTGACCTTCCCCAATCGTACCCAAGTTCCCGAGCCGAGGTAACTTTGGTGATGACGGACACGTGGCCTTTTGGCACCGAGTCAGGGTTTCCTAAATTTCCCAAAAAAAAATATTTAGGTGGCGACTCTGTATCTGGCAAAGCAGTCCATGCTTGGCACTTCTTTCAAAAATCTGTTTTCTTAAAACGATTTGCCGGATTTGGACTCTTTGGTTCAGACTTAGAACCGTGACAAATTTGAGAGTCCTGAGCTGTAGTGACCCCCAAAATGAACAGAACGGGAGCTCGTTCCTCCCGGGGCGTTCGGGGCCGTCTACAGTTTCTGGCGACTCTGCTGGGGATTTAGAAAACTTGACTCGAACTCATGATATCTGTTTTTGACTACACTTGTGTGATTCTTTGCATTGCATTTGCATTGGTGCGCCTAGGACACCGTGTTTGCCATCTGCTATTCCTGAACGGTTTGCCGGAGGCTTGTCTTGTCAAGGCATGACCATAAGGCTGACCGGTTGTGGGCTCTGCCAGTATGGGAACACAAACCCCGGTTTTACCGGGGCACCCTCTTTGACCATTCGGCCTAGTGCATATTCGGATCCATAGTGACTATTCCAAACTAGGACAGGTTGCTTACCCGTTTATAGGTTGTTTGAAACCGCTGCGTGCGTAGTGAAACCCTAGCTCCTGACACAATAGGACAGGGAAACCCTACCCCAACATAGGGGTGTTTTGGCTCTCACTTATCTGTTATGTGCTTTAGAGTGCGTCTCTACAGGAATGCATATATCAGTATATGAGTTTGGGCATCAAGCCTGCGGGCTTCAGTTCAGTATTGTCGGTATCAGGCCTGCGGGCATCAGATCAGTATATGAGTTTGAGTATCAAGCCTGCGGGCATCAGTTCAGCATTGTCAGTATCAGGCCTGCGGGCATCAGTTCAGCACATGAGTTTGGGTATCAGGCCTGCGGGCATCAGCCAGTATTTGAGAATCAGCTATCTGCGGATATCAGATTCTGTTTTAGGGGACAGTGATACAGGGATAATAATAAGTGTTTCAGGACAGTGTGTTTTCAGCTTATCAACTGTGTGTTGTTATACCCGACTGTGTGTCATGCATTTTATTTTAAGCTGTTATGCTGTCCGTTTATCTGTTTATTTATTTCCATTTCGCTTTATTTATCTTTTGCTAGGTCAGTTTTAGCACAATTGCTTCCAACCCAGCAGGCATTCCCCAAGCACTTTGGACACGAGGTCGTCGACTCCATCGATCTGAGGATCTAATCGACGGACAGCCAGTGTTCCATTCTCTACCCCCTGTTATCAGAAGAAAGCAGAAAAAGCGCAGTATATCTGAACAGAGATCATCAGAACAGTGGTTTCCCCCACCAGTGGACAGTTGGATTGAGATCCCCATTGAGACAGATCTGCCAGTAGTTCAGACGAATCGAAATAGTATGGCAACGCCAACAGGAGTTGAGGAAATGATACGCCAAATGCAGGAAACCATGCGGGCCATGCAACAGGATGCCATCCGCCGGGATGAACTCGCCAAGCAACAAGCTGAGATTATGACCCAACAGGCTGAGTTGATTACCAGGCTGCAACAACAGAATACAGCGTCTGCTTCACACCAAATCCCTCCTCCGGCAGGGGTTCCATTACCTGAGCAGGCACCTACTGTTCAGAACGCCCCACTAAATGCCCAGAATACCCTGCCGAATGTCCAAAACTTACAAGAGGACACGAATCTTCCAACGGGGCCAGCTCCGCCCCCGCTTCCACCACAACTATCCAAGGTCCATACATCCAATCACCTGGACTCTCCCTTCGAGGTCGAGGTTGATCATACGGCTCTGAAATTGAGCAAACTGGAGAAGCTCTTCAAGAAATCCCAAGGGGTCAAGGCTATGCCGGATATCGAAGACGGATATACCGAGGAGGCCGTAACACTCCCCAATAGGTTCAAAATGCCACAGATCGACCGCTTTGACAGGACCGGCGACCCCATGGTCCATATCCGACTGTTTGCAGACGTCTTGCGGCCAATGGGCCTAACGTGACCACAAAAGCTTTCATTATTCGGCCGAACCCTGTCGGGTGTGGCCTTCCATTGGTACGCAAAATTATAAGATGAAGTGAAAAGGAATTGGGATGAAATGGCTGAGGCCTTTGTCGCGCAATATTCATACAACACTCAGATCGAGATCACAACTCGTGATCTTGAAACGACAAGGCAAGAGCCCAAGGAAACTTTCTCGGACTTTGTGATCCGATGAGGGCAAAGGCGTCAATGATGACTTTAAGGCCCACTGACAAAGATCAAATCCGGATGATTGTGCGCAATCTCCATCCGAAATTGATGTAGAGAATGATCGTAGTCCCCTTCCCTACTTTCGCAGATTTACATGAGATGGAGGTGCAAATCAAAGACGCAATGAAACAAGGTCCGTTTGACCATGACAGAGAACAATCGAGGAGGACGTTCAACCGCAACAACAATGCAGGCCCGAGTGGCGCTGCAAATACGAGAGCCTCGGAAGTTAGTATGGTCACCACCACTCCCCCTCCCCCTCCAAGGCCCATGACTGCCACACCCTTCTCTTGCGCGTCCGGAAGCAACACACAAGCCAACAGATTCCAACCGCGAGGCCAAAGAACCTTTACCCCACTATATATGCCCCTGACCAAAGTTCTGGGAATATTGATCAGAAAAAATCATTTAAAACCCCTGGAGCCAAAGCCATTACCGAATCCACTCCCCCCCTCTTATGACCCAGCAAAGTACTGCGCATATCACCAACAACACGGTCACGACACCGACCGTTGTTACAGATTGCGTCATGAGATCCAAGATCTTATTGACAAACAGGTGATCGCACCTCCTGATAAACCCAATGTCACAACCAACCCTCTCCCACCACATAACCAACCTCCCCTTCCCAAAAGAATTAATTTTATCCGGACTGGGGTCGCATCTTACGATCCTAGCATCTATATTACGCCCACCCACCTACCCAAGCCAGAGGTGCTCCTCCCCGATTGCACTGATTTCTTGTGCATGGTGGACATCTCCAAAGCCTAACCAGAACCGATGGTGGTGACCGTCGAAGACAGGGCAGGGCAGATTTTGGGAGAGAATGAGATTGTTGAATCCGGGACTGGACAGAATTTTGCTGGGGGAGCCTATGATCCAAGCAAGTACATCCTATCAACGAGCCGAATTGGGCTAGGTATAGAATTGCCAGAGACAGGAGAGCTATGCATGATCCGGGGGGATGGATCTGGGCTATGGGCAGATGATCTGACAACCGTAGAGGAGGACTTCGCCAACCTGCAATTTCTCGATGACCAGGAACTGGAGGATACGTCAATCAATTGGTATGATTATGAGGGATCAGAGGAGGCCACCGGATGGCTTGAAGATCAACCAGATACAGTGGGGGAAGCCCAACCAGAACAGAGCCCGGCAGGGGCAGAAGTATCAGTTGTGGCTGGAATGGTCGAAAGTCAAGTTGTACCGCCGGAGAGCGCCGGTGCTAAGAATTCCGCTCGAGACATGGGCATTATGGATACGAGAAGTGTTGAACAAACAGCTGTACTGATACAGTTGGAACGAGGGAAGTTTGAGGAGGCTGAGAGAATTAGGAAAGCTAAAGGCCCTGAGGGGACTGAAAGTGCTGTGTGCACGAAGATAGAGAATACTACGAGCATGTTGACAGAGAGTACTGCAAGTACAACTAAACCGGAGCCAGACAGGTGTCTGTTGGCCGCCGATGGAATGTGGTGGGAAGACGATGACTTATGTCTTGCCCACACGGATGAAGACTGGGGGAATAATCAACCGGATGACACTTGGTACCTCGACGAGGTCGACCATATGACGAGAAGTGGGCGGTACTTCAAACCCCCACACCGGGACCAACCCGAGGCATCCGGGAAGGATAGAGAAGCGGAGAAACAGAAGGAGAAGCAGATTGAAGAGGAAGCTGTGTTGAAACAATTAAAGAAGATACAAGCAGACCTCTCCATCTGGGGACTGCTAATGGCATCACGAGTACACAGAGAAGTTGTCCTATCTGCTATGGACAAGTCCAAACTCTCCATAGACACCACGCTTGAACAGCTGGTTGGGCTGGTTTTTCCGGGAGGAGGTTCCCCGGCATTAACCTTTTCGGACAAGGAGTTACCGCCTGAGGGCACAAGTCATAACAAACCTCTCTATATTTCTGTGGAATGTAGAGATAAGTGGATACCGGTGGTACTTGTTGATACCGGGTCTGCGATTAATGTCTGCCCGACCAGAACGGCATATGCAATCGGGTTGAAGCCCGTGGACTTCGTCCCAACTACCCAAGTAATCAGAGCGTACGACAATACCAGCAGAGAAGTGATGGGGACTGTTAAAATTCAAACCAAGGTTGGTCCAGGACAACAAAGTATTGAATTTCATATCTTGGACGTTCCCGCAACCTTTAACCTACTTTTGGGGCGACCGTGGTTGCACCAGGTCAAAGCAGTCTCTTCCACTCTATATCAGATGCTAAAATACCCTCACGGGAAAGGGGTAGCGATCGTTTTTGGGAATTCATTAATCCATCCGCCGCCGGAAGTGTCCACACCTGTCTTGGAGATCGAGCACGGCACGGAGGATGTGTTTTTATCGGGGTTCACTTTGGTCAAGGCTCAAGTGGTGCAGAATGTCATGGCTGTGAATGAGGGCATGTACATTAGTGCTCAATCTATCTACCTCATGAACAAGCTAAAACATACTCCCGGGATGGGATTAGGGAGAAGCGGCCGGAAAGGCGTCTCAGTGTTGGCCGAAGTGCCACACAACCCCCACGCCTTTGGACTGGGTTATCTGCCCACCAAGGAGGATTGGGTGAGGAAAGGAAAAGAAATGGCCGGAAGGGCCAGAGCAAAGAAGGCCGGGAAGCCATTTGAGTTAATGCACAGGCCCATCTGGGGTACCCTAAACGGACGTTTCGTCCGGGAGGGGGAAGATTTTCCATTCTGCGGCTTCCCGGAGCCATGGCTAAACGCGGAGGGGAAGCGCGTGCCCGGCTTTGAAATCTTCTTCGACATACAATTATCTGGGGATGACGTTGCCGAAGCGCAGACAGACCCACCAATTGAGGTTGAGCAATGTGAAGCAGTGGATCCTGAGAGCACAGAGCTTGAAATGGGGGTAACACTGGCGTGTCTACTATCAGATCCTCCGATCGGCCAAGAGTGCTTGGGGGATAACTCTTCGGTTTCTATGATTGGAGATGAAGTAGCTGCGGGCTTTCCAGCGCTGATCTTGGATGCATCTATCGCACCTTCTCTCATCTGGCAATATGAAGAAGGCTTTTTATCTAGCAGCTCCGGGTCAGGTAGTGAGCCGGAATCTGATTCTACCGAGTCTTGTGTGTCGGAATCAGATTCCAGCTTGACTGAGTCTGAGTCCGGTATTCCTGGGGGTGATAACCCGGATGCCACAGTCCTGTCTAGGTCGTCATTTTCATTTTCTTTTGAGTCTGTTGTAACAGAGGAATCTGACGACTTGGAAGTATTTAATGAGAATGATGTGGATGTGGTTTCCGAGTATTTTTCTATGCCTTTGATTTATTGCTTAAATCAGGATTTTCAAAATTTTGATGAAAATAACGAGGGAGAAATTCTCCCAGTTTTGCAACGATTAATTGATCAAGAGCAGGAAAGATTTGTTAAACCTTTAATGGATGAAATCACCACTGTGAATGTTGGTACTGAGAAGGACCCGCGGCTGGTCCAGATCGGGTACACGTTGTCTTCGGAGGAGCGCGAGCGCTTAGTCGCTTTATTAAAAGATTTCAAAGATGTTTTCGCGTGGTCCTACGAAGACATGCCTGGAATCGATCTTGAGATTGTACAGCACCGGATCCCTCTTGATCCCGAGGCCCGCCCTGTCAAACAGAAACTCAGGAGGATTCGCCCGGACTGGGCCCTCAAAATTAAGGAAGAGGTCACCAAGCAAATTGACGCAGGGTTCCTACTGGTATCTGAATATCCAACTTGGTTGGCCAACATTGTTCCGGTGCCAAAGAAGGATGGCAGAATTCGGGTCTGTGTAGACTTCAGAGATTTGAACAGGGCCAGTCCGAAGGACGACTTTCCCTTGCCACACATTGATGAATTGGTGGATTTCACGGCAGGACACGCCTTGCTTTCGTTTATGGATGGTTTCTCAGGCTATAATCAGATAGTAATGGCACCCGAAGACCGGGAGAAGACTGCGTTCACTACCCCGTGGGGTACATATTGTTATAGAGTGATGCCATTCGGGTTGAAAAATGCTGGAGCTACGTATCAACGGGCAGCAACTACAATATTGCATGATATGATCCATAAAGAGGTCGAGGTGTATGTGGACGACATGATTGTCAAGTCCAAAGATAGAGAGGGCCACTACACCGCCTTACAAAAATTCTTTCAAAGGATCAAGGAGTTTCGGCTGCGACTGAATCCCCAGAAATGCACGTTTGGTGTTACAGCAGGGAAGATGCTAGGGTTTCTGATTACACAAAGGGGCATCGAGGTCGACCCTTCCAAAATCAAGGCCATCTTAGAAATGCCACCACCAAGGACTGAAAAGGAGGTGCGAGGCTTTCTGGGTAAAGTGCAATTTATAAGACGGTTTATTTCTAAATTAACCTTGACTTGTGAACCACTTTTTGGTCTCCTGAAGAAAGGAAAGAAATTCCAATGGGACGGCCGCTGTCAAGCAGCTTTTGAGCAGATCAAAGAGTATCTACAGAACCCACCCGTGTTGTCACCACCAGAGCCGGGGAGACCGTTGATATTGTACCTTTCGGTAACTGAGACTACCATGGGCTGCATGCTCGCGCAGGAGTCAGAAGACAAAGTGGAAAGAGCCATCTACTATCTAAGCAAAAAGATGCTGGATTACGAGACCCGCTATACACCGCTGGAAAAGGCTTGTTTGGCCTTGGTATGGGCAACCAGGAAGCTGCGGCACTACCTGTTAGCTCACTCTGTAATGTTGGTTTCGCGTTTGGATCCCGTCAAATATCTCTTCGAGAAACCAGCACTTACGGGTAGGCTAGCTCGTTGGCTGCTGTTGCTCTCCGAATTTGATTTGAAATATGTAACGCGCAAGTCAGTAAAAGGGAGAGCGGTAGCGGAGTTCCTTGCCGACCATCCGGTTGAGGGGGATGAAGCGGTTGAGTATCTATTCCCAGATGAAGCCATTCTGCACGTCAAAGATGAAACTTGGACGATGTACTTTGACGGAGCGTCAAACCAGTATGGGTATGGGATAGGGGTGTTGCTGATAGCACCTGATGATTCCCGTATCCCTTTAGCATTCAAGCTCCAGTTTAAAGTTTCCAACAATGAAGCAGAGTATGAGGCATGTATTACTGGCCTGGAAGCAGCCCTAGAACTAGGGGCAAGACGGTTGGACGTCATTGGGGACTCGAACCTTGTTGTGTCACAAGCAAAAGGAGATTGGAAAGTTAAGGAGGAAAGGATGATAATCTACCACCAAACCTTGGATCTGTTAATTCCTCGGTTTGAGAAGCTAAATTTCACCCACCTCGTAAGAGAGAACAACAGGTTTGCAGATTCATTAGCAACTCTATCTTCTATGATAGACATCCCGTCCGGAGTCCGGATGCGTCCAGTCATTATTGATCAAAAGTTCGTGCCAGCATACGAGTCAATTTCCTCCATAGATGAGGTTCAAGACGGCAACCCCTGGTATTACGACATCTGGAACTTCTTGGAAAAGGAGACATATCCACTAGGGGCAAATGCCAAGGATAAGAGGGCTGTCAGGAGAATGGCTGCTCAGTTTATTATCTGCGGGGGAAAGCTGTACAAAAGGGGTCATCTGGGAATGCATAAGCTCTGTGTAGAAGCCGAAGAGTCAAAGTGCCTGATGGAGGCCATCCATGGGGGAGAGTGCGGTGCACACATGAATGGAGTAATGCTGGCCAGAAAGATCCTCAGACAGGGCTACTACTGGTCAACCATGGAGGAGGATTGTATTAGTTTTGTTCGGCGATGCCACAAATGTCAAATTCATGCAAACCGCATGAACATCCCGCCGTCAAAGCTGTACAACATGACTTCGCCATGGCCTTTTTCGGTCTGGGGAATTGATGTGATCGGAGCTGTTACCCCGAAGGGGTCGAACGGGCATGAGTTTATCCTGGCAGCGATAGATTATTTCACAAAGTGGGTCGAGGCCCAATCATACACGGTGTTGAAGGCGTCGCATGTCGCAAAGTTCATCAGAAACAACATCATCTGTCGCTACGGGGTGCCAAACGAGATAATTTCAGATAATGGTTCCCACTTCAAGAAAGAAGTGATAGACTTGTTGGAAAAATACAATGTGGCTTTCCATAAGTCATCTACATACCGGCCGCAGACCAACGGAGCGGTTGAGGCCGCCAACAAGAACATCAAGCATATACTGCAGAAGATGGTGGGAACCTATCGGGATTGGCCAGACTAGCTGCCATTTGCTCTGTGGGGCTACAGGACTTCAATCAGAACTTCTACTGGAGCAACTCCATATTCATTGGTCTATGGAATGGAGGCTGTTCTACCCATTGAGATTGAGGTTCCGTCGTTACGAGTATTGGCTGAATGCCAGATAGCCGAAGCAGATTGGCAGCAAAGCAGATTCCAAGAACTCATGCTCTTTGATGAAAGAAGACTGAAAGCACTGTACCACATCCAAGGCTATCAACGCAGAATTTCCCGGGCTTTCAACAAGAAGGTTAAGTCCAGGAATCTGAAAGAAGGAGATTTGGTGCTTAAAGACAACCGAGCTCCCATCCACGACCCAAGGGGCAAGTTCAAACCCAATTGGACTGGTCCTTATATCATCAAAGCTATCTGGTCAGGCGGAGCTGTGGTTCTGATGGATCTAGATGGCTTGGAGTTCTCACAACCGATCAATATGGACAAGTTGAAGAAATACTATCCTTGAGAGGCTCGCTAGGCCGAAAACCCGAAAGGGCGACCTAGGCAAAAGTCAGAGCACAAAAAATTAGAAAATATAAAAATTGAGCTCGCAAGGTTGAAAACCCGCAAAGGGCGGCCTTGGCAAAAGTTAGAGCGCAAAAGGAGAGTGAAAATACTCGAGTGAACCTTGGCCTGAACTACGTAAGGCTTGATTCCCATCTTTGGGATACGTAGGCAACTTCACCTTGAAGTTCAGCCATAAACTTTTCCCCGATCAACTCTGTCCATTTTGATCATCTCAGTCATCTTTATCCATCAGCATTTATCGTGATCTCCGGTACAGTGCTGTTCAAACTAGGGGCAACTTTCCGTTGCCGCGACGGTGCAAAGTTACTCAGACAAGGGGCAACTTTCCGTTGCTTTGCAGTACCGCATTGTCCTTCAGACTAGGGGCAACTTTCCAGTTGCGGGGATCTGGGGTTGTGCATCTCAGTGACAGATTTTCGGCGTGTCCAATTCTGATCCACATCGAAAATAGTTTTGAAAAGTTTTAATAAAAGTTGACTTTGTTCAAATTAATCTTTTTACGACTAAGACCATTTTTGGACCAAAAGCGGAAAATTTTCAGTGCCATAACTTTCAATTTCATTGATTTCAAAACTGAGTTCTCCTGCTCTTGCATTACAATCGAGGTTGCTTTTTTTAGTACATTCATAAAGAAAACTTGAAAATGCTAAATAAGCAATAAATTTGGGGCATAGCTAAATCAAGTATCTCTGCGCCCCCTCCCAGAGCTGGACGGAGCATCTGATGCCAAGCTAGGCCCAACCTGTGCCTCCTCATTGAGCCAATCCAAGCACTCATCGGACAAAGTGCAACTGAAAGTGGAAGCAGGGGCCAGGAGCTCTCTAGTCCTCCATGCTGTGGCATATCGGGCAAGCTGTGCACCCCGGACCGGGAAAGCGGCTGGGTACTCAATCCCCTCCGGTGGGCAGGTCTGATCATGACCAAATTGACGCAGGAACCGGAACGGAAAATAGAACACGCAGTGGGTTAGACCAATCAATTGGATCCCAATCAGCCGGGACATACTATAGCTCATTGCCGGGAGGTTGAGCCAAGGACAACGCCAAGCAATGCCGTCTGCGGACAAATTGCACATCCAATCGAACCACCACCTTTCGTCAAGAGCATTGACTAGGCGCTGTCGAAAGAAGTATCCTCGAGCTGAATAGGCCGGGCAAGAGTCCACAACCTGCAACTTGTCCATTAACCATACCTAGGGGAGGGATGGAAAATGAGAGAATAAAGAATAGAGAGATGTACGATGGGAGAAAAGTAAGACAAGGGTTTTGTAAGAAAAACCGAGCCTGAGGGTCGAGTGATGTGAGCAAATATATATGTAAGGTTGGGTGGGAAACATTACCTGCAGTAGCAGTGGACTCCCAGCAAACCTAGTCGCCTCCCGGCGATAGACAGAATCTAAGCCCATCAGTGTCTCGGCCAAGGTCATGGCAATACAGCTCTTTCCTTCTCTCAAACCTTGGGCGACTTCAATCAGGCGAATGCTAGCCCTGCCGAAGCCCGAGGAAAGCAGAAAGTGAGACAACAAACATAAGTAGAGGGCGTGTTGCCGGAAACCCTGCCAATAATGGTTGCTGCGGTCACCGGCGTCGGAAAAACGGTGGATCAAGCCGAGGATGTCCAGTTCCCCACTACAGATCAGAGATTGAGCGTCATGCGCTGTGAGCCCACACATCCGCCCTAAAGCCTGAGCATGGCCAAAACGGAGCTGGGGCAAGATCACTTCAGAGCATTCAGACTCCATCAAAACCTGAAAATCTTCGAAAGTGGGACACATCTCTTGGCCGCCAAAGCTAAAAACGTGCGTCACTGGATTCCAGAACCTTGCCGCGGCATGGAGAAAAGGGAGATGTAGCGGAGTACGGCTCAGCGTGAATAGTGCATTCAAGCCGAAACCCCGGAAATTCAACTTTTCTGAGCCATCTAGAGAAGAGATCCAAGATGTGACATTTTCTGCGAGAAACGCCTCCATCTTTGTCTAAAACTAAGATGAAATGAATGTTCCCGAAGTTGAGGCTTTGATAGAAGGAAAAACACTATTCACGGGGACACGTGCCAAAAATCTGGTGACTGCAGGACTAAGTGGCCGGCCGGCCACCTTTTCTGGCTGGCCAGCCATTTACTTTTTACAAAACTGGCCAGCCAGCTGTCTCTCTCCACAAAAATGGCCGGCCGGCTCCCAGGGATGGCCGGCAATGCTGCAGTGTATCCTTGGCCCTGTTTTACTCTTCGAGGGGAAGTTTCAAGCATTTCCATGCAACGGGAGAGTCAAAGGCCTTCATCTCCCTCCGTTTCGGATGCGTTCCGATGCCCAGATCGTCAGGAGTACACTCTGTCGTCGTTTTGTTTATCGAGTTGTTGTTTTGATTATCGAGTTGTTGTTTTGCTTATCGAGTTGTTTGTCGAGCGGACGTGTTTCGTGTTTTTGAGTCATTGCGCTCCGTTCAAACAATCTTTGTTTAAAGTCTTGTTTATTTGCGTTGTCAACGTTGTTGCATTTTGCTTATCGAGTTGTAAACTTCCTAAGGTTCTGTTATATCTTAGTAGGTTGAGTTGCTTAGTTTGTTGCGTCGGTTCACTACCTGACTTGGTCATTACACAATGCGCATTACCATTCAATTTCATTTTTGTGCGAAATAAATTGATGCGATACGATGCTAAAAGTTCAAAATACAAACACCTTTTCAAAAGCTATTTCATTTCATCATGCTTTACAACAAACAAAGGTACAAGTTTTACAAAAAATAAAACTGCCTAACAATGTGCAAAGTGCTACAAACTACTAGTAAAAGAAAAATAAAGCAGGAAATAGTAACATCAATGTCCTCGGGAGCGGGAATGAGAAGCGCTCCTCATCCTCTTCTGCGGGACAACCTCTGTGCCATCATCATCATCTGGGTCAGAGCTGTCATCCTCAGGATCCCCCTCAGCCTCACCTCTGTTCCCCGAACCAAAACCGGAGCCCCCCTCCTCAGCAGATGTCTCTGACTGACGATCGGTAGCCTCCTCCTCCTCCTCAGCATCCTCCTCCTCCTCATCAGGCTCCACCTCTACAACGTGAGCCCTGCATCTGCGGACAGACCCCCATCGAGCTCCTCGAAAAGGCCTAGATGGCCCAGCTCCTCGGGAAGGCCGAGATGGCCCCGCCCCATGAAAAGGCCCGGGTGACCCAACTCCCTGAAAAGGCCCAGATGGCCCAGTTCCCCAAGGAGGCCCAGGTGGCCTGGCCTGCGGCTGACCGGACCATGAAGGCATCTGAAAACAAAAGAGTTCAATTCAAATACATCAGTCCAAATATATACATCAGATGCAGATACAAGCAAAGGCTACGTGAAGTGGATGCATGTAAATGCAGTGTACAAGTGGGGTGTGTGTCAGATGTGCTCTACACAAGTAGTCTATCGATGCAGTAGAAATCAGCATGTCATCAGAAGTATGATAAATGCCAGAAAATTGAAGGGTACCTGAATGCCCGCGACAGACAACTGTGCCTCCCTACGCAGGACCATGCCCTCGAGTGTGGCCACCAGTCCAACCACCTCCTCCATATACCCTCGATGTGGCTGCAAATATAATCATCAGTGAACAAAAGAATGTCTAAACATCTGAATGATGAATGAAAAACAGTGGAGCATACCAGCGGTGAGTCAGGATCAATGGCGTATCGATCACTGGGCATCGGAGGCTCTAGTGGGATCGGGGTCGGAGAGATAGCCCCATACTGCCACGCCATCAACTCAGTCGGCATATCTGGCCATCTGGGATGAGGATAAGTCGACGGAATCGGAGGAACCGGTCTACTCCCACCTCTAGATGTACTAGCCCTGGTAGTAGAAGGGGCGTCTGCAGCCCGAGCCCGAGCCTGGCCCGAGGATGACATACCGGCAGGCCTCATCATCGGGATACGAGCTCCCGTCAATGGAGGCATCAAATATACGTGACGGTAAGTGGCGTAGTCCCCCTCCTCAATATATAGTAAAGCATCACTGCCCAGCATGGCGCCGACTACCTCCGAGTAAGAGAGTCTGTCAGCAGTCCGCATATTGGCTGGGGGTACTGCAGGAAGATCCTGAGAAAGATACCCCCATACCTGGCGCAGAAAGCGTTCCCCCAGGAACCATACCCTGCCAACCGGCCCTTCGAGCAGGACTCTATACTGGGAGATGTCCGACCCTCCGGTATACTGAAGTCGGAGACCATCACCCAGGGACGCCCAAGGCTGCCATGTGATCTGCGGATGATAAATGCATAAACCAATCAGAAATCAAGAATGTACAGAGCAAATCAAAGATGAAAATGAAGGGAACTGAAAGTTCTGAGGTACCTCTGAATGTCGCACAGTGTCAAAGTACTGTCGCAGGTAAAGGAGGGTCTCTCGATGTCTCGGCCGGTGCGGGCCCTCGAACACCAATGAATAAGGGGTCATGGGAATCCCTGCCACCTCCAGCTCTGGGGCTAATGATGGGAAGTATACATAGACCCACAGCTGAGAAAAGCAGTGCAGAATGTAAGTACGAAATGCTGAGAGCAAAATACAGACTGTAAAAGTGCGCTGTGTGTGCAATGTACAAGTAATGAAAAGCAGAAATGTAAATCAAGGGGACAAAAAAGTACCTCCCAGGCTCTCCAGTAGCCGCCAAGTAAATCGCCCTGCCCGCGGGAGGTCGCGCTCATATAAAAGTAAAGGGTAGCCAGGCCGGCGCCACCCCAGTCATATCGATGGACCTGTGATAGGTCAACCAGAGCGCTCAGCAGATATAGCCTGACTGTGTTCCCTCTGTCGGCAAACAGGGTAGTCCCGAAGAGGAACATAAGGAAACCACGGGCGTACTGCTCCGTCTCCTCGGGAGTCTCGGGCACCATCTCCGCCCGCCGGAAGTGGGAAGAGAACCAAGTGTATCGGACTCTCCCGGAAACCCTGTCAACAGGCGGGCGAGCCCCCAATAGGTATGTCCAAGCGGCCTCCCACTCGCCCATATCCTCGTCATAGGGGATGGGCCAACCTCCTATGTCTAGGCCGGTCAGTACGGCGAAATCTAGAGGCGTCATGGTCATGTCCCCGGTAGCAGAGAAATGAAAGGAGTTGGTGGTGTCCCACCATCTCTCTACCAAGGCTGCCATCAGTGTCCTCCTGGCAGGACAACGTGACAACCCGACGCAGAAGGGCCCAAACCCTGCCAAGTCTACTAAGTCTCGGACACCCTCCGGGAGCTCAGCGTACCAGTCCCGCGCGATGGTGGAACCATACCCCCGCACACTGCGGGAACAAACCTGCATTCAGAATGAATACATGTGTCAACAATGAGATGAAATGGGCTGTGTGCCAATGAGATGAAATGGGCTGTGTGCCAATGAGATGAAATGGGCTGTGTGCCAATGAAATGAACTGGGCTGTGTGACAATGAGATGAAATGGGCTGTGTGCCAATGAGATGAAATGGGCTGTATGCCGATGAAGTGAAATAAGCTACATGCAAAATCTAATTTGGGCTGCGTGTTCAACTTTCAGTTAAATTGTGGGCTGCATGTTCACTATCTATCTGGGCTGCGTGTTCAGAAAATTTGAAGTTTGGGCTGCGTGTTCAACTTTCAGTTAAATTGTGGGCTGCATGTTCACTATCTATCTGGGCTGCGTGTTCAGAAAATTTGAATCTTGGGCTGCGTGTTCAACTTTCAGTTAAATTGTGGGCTGCGTGTTCACTATCTATCTGGGCTGCGTGTTCAGAAAATTTGAATTTTGGGCTGCGTGTTCAACTTTCAGTTAAATTGTGGGCTGCGTGTTCACTATCTATCTGGGCTGCGTGTTCAGAAAATTTGAATCTTGGGCTGCGTGTTCAACTTTCAGTTAAATTGTGGGCTGCGTGTTCACTATCTACCTGGGTTACGTGTTAAGAAAATTTGAATTTTGGGCTGCGTGTTCAACTTTCAGTTAAATTGTGGGCTGCGTGTTCACTATCTATCTGGGCTGCGTGTTCAGAAAATTTGAATTTTGGGCTGCGTGTTCAACTTTCATTTAAATTGTGGGCTGCGTGTTCACTATCTACCTGGGCTGCGTGTTCAGAAAATTTGAATTTTGGGCTGCGTGTTCAACTTTCAGTTAAATTGTGGGCTGCGTGTTCACTATCTATCTGGGCTGCGTGTTCAGAAAATTTGAATTTTGGGCTGCGTGTTCAACTTTCATTTAAATTGTGGGCTGCGTGTTCACTATCTATCTGGGCTACGTGTTCAGAAAATTTGAAGTTTGGGCTGCGTGTTCAACTTTCAGTTAAATTGTGGGCTGCGTGTTCACTATCTATCTAGGCTGCGTGTTCAGAAAATTTGAAGTTTGGGCTGCGTGTTCAACTTTCAGTTAAATTGTGGGCTGCGTGTTCACTATCTAATCTGGGCTGTGTGTTCAGAAAATGCAAAGTGTGGGCCGTGTGTTCACTTTCGAATTCGGGCTGTGTGTTCGACAAATCAGTGTCTGAGCCATGTGTTCTAATGTGGGTTGTGTGTTCGCAATTAATTAATGAGCCGAGTGTTCAAAAATTCGAGAATTGAAACTACATGTTCAGGATGCAAGCAAAGTACTATGTCATAAGCTAAACTGCGTGTTCAAGCATGGCAAAGGTGCGAAATGTACGAAAAATACAGAAAATGAAGTAAATACCTCTCGGGCCTCATGAGAGAGGTGATGCTCCGGCTCTCGGAGAAGCAGATCCCCGGGTGCTCGCTCGTCAAAACTAGTAAAGTGACGGAAGACAGCGCGCGGAAGAACGTGTGCTGACGGACGGTACCTCCCGGGAATAAAAGGTCGGGTCCTCGGAGGTAGAGTCATGGGATCGAAATCGTCTCCGGCACCTGGAAAACCTCCGCCGTGGGGAGAATTACCCGCCATTTTCAGAAGAATCTGCAAAAGGGAGCAAAAATGAGCAAAATGAGCCAAAATTGGAAAAAGTCAACAAAAGTCAACTCTCGGGAAATGAAAAGTCAACAAAAGTCAACTCCCGAGAAAATATTCCAAATATTGAGATAAACTTACCTCAAGTGGCGAAAATGCAAAAAGAAGCTCCGAAACCGAAATTTAATCACTCCAAAGTGCTTGAAAATGAATGTTTTTGCGAAAACAATTTGCTCGGGGCGTTGGAAAACGCGCATAAAACTTAGATCTGAAGAGGAAAGTGGAATAGGAGGCAAGAAAGGGGAAGGCCTCGGCTGCCTTATATAGGCTCAAGGTCTTGGTTGAAGAAGCATGCAAAAAGGAGGTGAAAAAGACCAAACTGCCCTCGGATCTGGCATATGGCCGGCCGGCCCCCTTTTCTAGCCGGCCAGCTATCTGCTTTTTGGATAACTGGCCGGCCAGCTATCTACTTTATGGAAAACCAGTTGGCCACCTCCCCTCTTCCCTATAACTGGTCGGCCATGTTCCCCACATGCCCACCTAGCTCTCTGCAAATTTTGAGG
This sequence comes from Camellia sinensis, assembly GCF_055761805.1. Taxonomy (NCBI): domain Eukaryota; kingdom Viridiplantae; phylum Streptophyta; class Magnoliopsida; order Ericales; family Theaceae; genus Camellia; species Camellia sinensis. The sequence continues at coordinate 17,087,725 of NC_138965.1, forward strand.
AAGATCAGAGTTCCCGGGACCTGAAAAAGTTCAAGAAAAGTACACTTCCAGTCGCGAAATTGCTCCGTCGGAACTTCGGCTTCAAGATCTGACATGTGTCTCATCATCACTCATCAAAATCAAAGTGTATCCTTTTTGAATGAGTTGTAACCTTTCAGGGAAGCGGATCGGAGGCCGTGATCGAGTCGCCTTCGCCGAAACGCGCATTTCCGTGCTCGTTATTTCATGACAAACGGACACCCTGATTCATGCTCGTGTCACATTATCTTGCATTCTCATGAGCATACTCACTTTTTTATGCACATTTCTTGATATTGGCATACCTCTATGTTTGAGCATACGTTGTCACGCATGTTCCACTCTTGCATTGCGATGCATTCACTCACCGGCACTGCGTGTGTTGAACTTTCGGAATCACATTGGATATATAGCATATTGTACTTGTTGCAATTTCTCTCTTTTGCAGGCACGATATTGTATGTACGGTTCAATTGAGGCTGGTGCGACCAGGCGAATCGCCCAGGTATCGTATCTTCTCCGTGTGAGACGTGGCGGGGATTGAATAATCCTCCGCATTCTTAAACTGCATGAAATGTAGTTGTTGCTTTGCATTCTCGCTTAAAACTGTTGCATCTATTTGCGAATACTTGCTTCATTACAGCTTGCTGCATTCGCATGATCATGAGTGATAACCGGCTTCGCGTAGCGTATAAGTCCAACTTTCAAAACCGGCTTCGCGTGGCGTATAAGTCCAATCTTCAAAATCTTCTTGCATTATCATTTGCATTTTGCCCCCTGCCTGCGGGCATGCCTGCGGGCACATTTCTGTTTATCTTGTACATTTGTCTAAGTCTTCGGCCTTGTCAAAAATGGGTCGTCTCTGGGCTTTGACATTCACTCCCGTCACTTATGACTTTCGAGTTCTGTCAAAGAGGGGCAACTGTAGACACCCCATTTTTGACCGACCTTAAGACTCAGACGTCACTGATTGAGCGCTTGGTGATGTTGCATAATGTGCTTGTTCAGAAGTTTCAGAGTTGCGGCCGTGAGCCCTGCCTCCGGACTTCCGAACCCTCTTTTGTACTTTGCCTCGATTTGCGAACCAGGCTCGATTTTCTTTATTTCTTTTCCTGAGGGAAGGGAGAGGTCCCGTAGACCATCTCTCAGTGGCCGTAGGCTACATTTGGTGGCCGTAGGCCATTTTTCCCATTTCGGAGTCCGGTTTCCGATTTTCGGAGCCGTCAGGCCGTGTGCCTCGGTTCGAGACCGCTTAACCATCTCCTATTGCTCCGGTTTTTGGCATACTTCCTTTATACTCCCTTTTGAGGGACACTGGGGTCTGAGAAACCCACTTCGTGGCCGAATGCCACTTTCGGTGCTTAACAGCCCATTTTCGGGACCCCGAACTGCGTGTTTTAGCCCCGGAACTTTCATTTTGCAACGGTTTTCGTTCATTTTTGGCAGGTACCTCTGTTTTATCACCGGGGAGGTCACTGAAGGGTGGGAGGCCAGCAATTGTTGCAGCAACCAGTTATACATCCTCCGACGCCCTCCGACGCCCGTTTTTCGCACTTCCGGGCTAATGTTGAACCCCTTGGGCCCATTTTCTTGAACTTTGAACCACATATTTGTGATGTACACACATGGGAGGACCCTAAAAAGTGGTGGCCAGCCAGTAATTCCACTTGACCCTTTTGACCCCCTCCTTCCGGGCTAATGTTGAACCCCTTGGGCCCATTTTCTTGAACTTTGAACCACATATTTGTGATGTACACACATGGGAGGACCCTAAAATTTGGTGGCCGGCCAGTAATTCCACCTGACCCTTTTGAACCCCTCTTTCCGAGCTAATGTTGAACCCCTTGGACCCACTTTCTTGGAATTTTAACCACAAGGTTGTGTTGTACACACATAGGAGGACACCATCAGTTGGTGGCCGGCCAGAAAATCTGATTGACCCTTTTGACCCCTAGCCGGCCGGCTAGGGGGTGTGGCCGGCCGACCACCTGCAGCAAAAGTAACAGGCCGGCCAAGCTCTTTGCACTGTGCACTTTACAGCTGTGGGGCTTTATCCCCCAGAAAAGATATTTATCCGGGAGATATTTTGTGGGGGAATGTTGCTCTCCTTTTCCCCCACCTTTACACACCCTTGTTGGCCTATATAGCAAGCAAGCCTTGTAGTATTTTGGGGTTAGAAAAATTGGTCTTGAAGCATCTATACACAACTCCATCTCCATACCTCTCATTTCCTTGAAAATTCCTAAGTCCCTAAGCACCATTTCTTCTACACCACCAAGCTCTACCACCACCACCTCATTTCCAGCAACAAAGAAGGCTTCTCAAAGGCCAAAGAAGCTGCAAATTGATCCAAGAAGCAACAAAAGTCTTAGTCTTCAAGGGTAAGTAACATTTCTTCACTTTGACCCTTTTTCTTGATCCATTTGTAAGCCCCACATTCTTTTTGTTTCAAGCTCCGGCCCTAACTGAAAGGGGCCCTCTTTTGAGCTCATTTTCACTTTTCATTAAGGGCTCAACCCTGTTTGAGCCCTCCATGATGCACTTGCTTCATTGATCCTCTTATACGTCACAATCTTGCATGCTATTTTTGGCCCATGAGTAATCTGTTTTTGAGCATGTTGTAAACTGATATTAGGATTATTTTGAGCCCCTCTTCAACATTGAAGAAGGGCTCAACACCATTTGGGACTTCCATGTTGTACTTACCTTTATACTCCCCTTTTGGTCCCATTTTTGCATAAATCGGCAGACCCCTTTGCTTCTGTTTTTGGACCTTGGTCCGAACTGAAAGTGGCCTTATTTTGGCCTACACTTCATGTTTCATTAACATTTTTTTTCTGTTTGGTGAATATTTTGTATACTTCATGTTATAGCCATTTTTTAGCCTTATTTTGCATTGCATTTTTAGCATGTTTGTATATTGATTCGAAGCCTTCCATATACTGTAAATATTCATATTTTTGGTCCCTCTTCAATGTTGTAGAAGGAAATTTTTCATTTTGGATTTTGCTTATATCACTTGCTTCATTACCCCTCTCTTGGCCCCTATTCTTGCATGCTATTTTTACCATACCTATGCTTGCTGTTTGGTCATGTTTATAACTGTAAAAATGCCTTTTCAGGGACTGTCTAGCTTCTGTCTTTGTATTTCATGTCCATATCGTGCATGTTTGGCATAGCTATAGGCCATTTCGGGTGCCTAAATTCGCATTTCGGGACAATTCCATGCATTTGGTGTCATTTCGCCTCATTTCGGGACTGTTTTCCCCCATATTTTAGTGCTGAAATTCCATTAGAATGATTGCTTTCCATTTTCATGTCATTTGCATCGCATTCTGTCCTCGCCTCGGTTTGCGTACCCGTGTGCACGCATTACGAGGCACTTCATTTTTATCCGCCGGCACCCTATGTGAGTGTGGCTGAGGCTCACTCATGTTGGTATAAGCCCATTTGTCATTTCCATGTCATTACATCGCATTCTGTCATCGCCTCGGTTTGCGTGCCCGTGTGCGCGCATTTCGAGGCGCTTCATTTTTATCCGCCGGCACCCTATGTGAGTGTGGCTGAGGCTCACTCATGTTGGCGTAAGCCCATATCATATTTCCATGTCACTTACATTGCATTCTACCATCGCCTCGGTTTGCGTGCCCGTGTGCACGCATTTCGAGGCATCTCATTTTTTCATAGCATAGTGCATACTAGGTTGTATCTTAGATTGCATTTTGTCATTTTCTCGGTTTGCGTGCCCGCGTGCACGCACTTCGAGGCATCTCATTTTCATAGCATAGTGCATACTTGGTTGTATCTTAGATTGCATTTTGTCATTTTCTCGGTTTTGCGTGCCCGTGTGCACGCATTTTGAGGCATCTCATTTTTCCATAGCATTGTGTATGTTAGGATTGTATCTTAGCTGCATTTCATGCTTGCCATGCATATTGCATCGTGTTCGGAATAGGAGTTAGTCCGGACACGGGAAACGAGGTACATTTCGTACTCCGAGTGACGGAATGTGTCTCAATTCCCCAGTCACCGACACTCCGGATTATCCATGATGGAGTTAGGTTTTAGCTGTATTTTCATGTGCATTCACCCTATATTGAGTTGTGCATTTCGACTCCTCGGCCATCATGCCTCGGTATGCGTGATTAGTGGCACGAGGATCGAGACATGCATATATTTGTGCAAATACATTGCTATGCCCCTTTCCTGCTCTCTGTTGCAGCAAAACGAAGAATCAACAACTTTTTGGGGCTTGGCACGCATTTCAAGAACAGGTGTAAACAGAGGCTAATTGGGGCATTCCGGTGGATTTCCGCGCAAGACAACCCGGACATGCATCATCCATCAGAAGCAAGGCAATCCCTGGCTTGCATGCCAGTTTTACTTGCTTTCATAGTTAATTCATTAATTAATTAGGATCTTGTAATTATTTCGGACTGTAATATTCTTTTATTCGGGACTGTAATATTCGGACTGTATTATTTATTTGGACCCTCTGCGCGAGGGCATAATTGTAATAAGTGTGGGTGAGTGTGATGTATGTCTTCCAACCCCGCGTCTTTCTCCCTTTTATTTATCCGCTTACAATGGTTAGATTAGGGCATATTTCAATTAGCATACAGTATGACAGCATGTTTGCATCATTCATCTGTATCGCATGCACCGGGCTCGGCGCATCATACTAACTGCATTGTACTTTCAATTCCAAATTGAATACATGATAGTTGTAGCATTTCATATGCCATCTTAGAATAGCCGAGCCTACTATAGTTGCATTTAGCATGTGTTGCATTAGGCATTTTTGTATACTTAGGATCATGCATGATTTCTAATGTAGTTTCTATTTTGGCTTGGAGTACTCGGTGAGTTTTATGCTTTAGCATCCTTGCATGCGTGTGAGTGACTGCCATGAATAGCATGCTTACCATGAGGCTATTTGCTTACATGATATATCTGCCTGAATGCCTGTGGGTGAAGGTTGGGTTACTTGGAGTGGGACAATTCATCAAATGTTTGTTTTAAGCCCACTAGATAGTGGCAAAACTATCTTTTCTAAGCCCACCTGAGGGTGGCAAAATCTGCATTTTAAGCCTACCTGCGGGTAGCAAACCATTTTCAAAAAGCAAACATGAAATGTTTTGTTCCAATTCAGGCGATCCAGTCTATATTTGTATGCTGTGCGCATCACATAGTAACCTAGGCTAATAAACCGGAATAAGAACTCACAATGTTTTCAAAAATTGATATCATGGTTAGTAGAGGCCGGTCTATGACCGGGCGAGCGGGGGTGCTCACGAAGTGACCTTCCCCAATCGTACCCAAGTTCCCGAGCCGAGGCAACTTTGGTGATGACGGACACGTGGCCTTTTGGCACCGAGTCAGGGTTTCCTAAATTTCCCAAAAAAAAAATATTTAGGTGGCGACTCTGTATCTGGCAAAGCAGTCCATGTTTAGCACTTCTTTCAAAAATCTATTTTCTTAAAACGATTTGCCGGATTTGGACTCTTTGGTTCAGACTTAGAACCGTGACAAATTTGAGAGTCCTGAGCTGTAGTGACCCCCAAAATGAACAGAACGGGAGCTCGCTCCTCCCGGGGCGTTCGGGGCCGTCTACAATATAGCTAAAAGGTTCCAATGTTCTAAAACTCTCTCAAAGCTCACCAAAGTATTAATTAATTGAGTAGTACTAATTTAATATACTAATCACATATTAGTTTAATTAAGCACTACTTAATTTATAATAAATATTGATTAGTGTATAATTTAATTAATCATAACTAATCACAAGTTCCACATAATTTAATTAATCTAATTTGACTTCCATTAAAGCCCAATCAGTCATAATTAAATTTATCGATCAGAATCAAATTTTTAATCAAATCCTCAAAAGGCTCCAAATATTAAATTAAACTCATTTCCATCATCAATCTTGGTTTTCCAAATCAATAAAGCCTTCAATTTTAGATCAAAATCAAAATTCCTCTCAGTAATTTACATATTCGAATTGGACCCTCGTAAGTAAATTTAATTTATAATAATCTTAATTCTCAATTTGTATAACTTAATTAACTCCAATTCAGATCCAATTAATCAAATCTCCATTTAGAAAACTGAATCGAATATTTAATTTAAACTCTCATATGGTTTGATACTCGAAATTAAAAGAATTCAATTCACCAATTATACCCTCTTGAGCCATTTAGGCTTTCAATTTCTAATTACAAAATAAATCCTCAATAGGATCCTATACGAATCAGTCTGCACGATTTTCACAAATCCCAAATTAAATCCAAATCATGGACAATTAAAGTTCAAATCTCCTTAATTAATTAAATGTTAAACCATGATTAAGAGTACCTAATCATTAATTAAGATGGAATTTTGAATTACTTGCATATGTGTTGCATTATTTGTGTTTCTATCTGTATATCGTAGAAATATATGTTTGTGTTTTCATTTTGTTCTGCGAATTGAAGGCCTTATCGGTCACAGAGCGTTGAATTAACTTGATTTATGTGTTACTTGGAATTTTCAGGAATTTATGGTAGGTCTAATTGAATTTTGATTCGGAACGAAATAATTAGAATAAATAATGCCCATTTGATTAGCTTAAGCCAAGTTTAATTAAGACTCATTAATGAGCCAATATAAGGCCACTCCTAACACTTTTTATACACTTTACACTCTCAATCCCTCATCTTTGGAGACTAAATGTGTGTGTGTGTGTGTGTGTGTGTGTGTGTGTGTGAGAGAGAGAGAGAGAGAGAGAGAGAGGAAGGGAGAATTGAGTTCAACCAAAGTGACTTGCTAGAGAATTGAAGGGAACTAAGGAGAATTAGATTGATCACTCAAGAATTGAACTACTTGAAGCTCAATTGGGAAGTTTAGGTGAGAATTCAAGCTTTTGATGATGTAATTAGGTTAGCTAACACATGAGTTCAAAAGAAATTCTATATTAAGACAAGAATTGAGCTTGGATAGATGACTATGGGAGTGTATCATGCATGCATGCATAATTCTCATAATTTTGAAGTTGAATTCAAAGAATTTCCTCTTGCATGTCCTCAATTTGGCTTTGTTCTAAGGATTCATCATGTTTTCCATTACTTCATCTTGTTTGAACATGATTTGAAAGGTTAAGTTGAAGGAATTTACATGCATGTAATGTTTTCAATATTCCAAGCTTGATTTTGAACCATTGACTTAGTCTTGAGCCTTGATTTTGTGAAATGATTCTTAATCCTTGATATTTTACAAGTTTAGTCATGTTTTCTCAAGTTTTGGGCCTCAAAAGTTGTATTTGAAGGCTTTGAATTTGAGTTTTGAACTTTGGAGTGCAATTTGGAAATTCCAGAATTCTGCTTTCTACTAGAGCAATAGAATTTGCACTCAAGCGACCACTCTTTCTTTGGCACTCCTGCTCGAGCGACAAAAAGTTGGCTCGAGCGTAAAATACATGCTCCCAAAAGTTTACCATTTTGCAGACCATTAGAGCGACAAGAGTTGCGCTCGAGCGAGGACCTCAATCTCACGCTCAAGCGACTGTCGAGCATGTGTCAAGCGAAAAAATCAAGAAATTAGTACTTTTACAGAGTTTATAGATTGCTCGAGCGACCGAAGTTGCGCTTGATTTAACTTGATTTATGTGTTACTTGGAATTTGATCCGGGACGAAATAATTAGAATAAATAATGCCCATTTGATTAACTTAAGCCAAGTTTAATTTAGACTCATTAATGAGCCTATATAAGGCCACTCCCAACACCTTTTATACACTTTACACTCTCGATCCCTCATCTTTGAAGACTAAACGTGAGAGAGAGAGAGAGAGAGATAAAGGAAGAATTAAGCTCAACCAAAGTGGCTTGCTAGAGAATTGAAGGGAACTAAGGAGAATTAGTTTGATCACTCAAGAATTGGACTACTTGAAGCTCAATTGGGAAGTTTAGATGAGAATTCAAGCTTTTGATGATGTAATTAAGTTAGCTAACACATGAGTTCAAAAGGAATTCTATATTAAGACAAGAATTAAGCTTGGTTAGATGACTATGGAAGTGTATCAGGCATGTATGCATAATTCTCATAATTTTGAAGTTGAATTCAAAGAATTTCCTCTTGCATGTCCTCAATGTGGCTTTGTTCTAAGAATTCATCATGTTTTCCATTACTTTATCTTGTTTGAGCATGATTTGAAAGGTTAAGTTCAAGGAATTTACATGTATGTAATGTTTTCACTATTCCAAGCTTGATTTTGAATAATCGACTTACTCTTGAGCCTTGATTTTTTGAAATGATTCTTAGTCCCTGATGTTTTACAACTTTAGTTATGTTTTCTAAAGTTTTGGGGCTCAAAAGTTGTATTTGAAGGCTTTGAATTCGAGTTTTGATCTTGGGAGTACAATCTGGAAATTCAAGAATTCTGCTCTCTGCTTGAGCGACAGAACTTGCGCTCAAGTGACCACTCTTTCTTTGGCATTCTCGCTCGAGCAATGTAACGCCCTCAAAATAATAACATTAAACCCAACAAATAAGACATGCATTGATATTCAAAAGTTCCACATTCTTTCATTTATCAGAGTTTCATTACAAAAAGTATTACATGTTAACAACAAAAGCAAATGCCCTACAGGCTTACAGCTTTCCAAGTTAACACTTGGTTACAACAAAAGAGTACTAACTCATACACATTAAGCCCTTGGCTTGTATTTCCATGTAATACATCAAAAAGTAAAACGACTACATTATGTCCGCCTCTAGCCTCCCAAGCTATGTCCTTGGAGGTGGCATGCTTCCTGCACCTGAAAATGATATTCCCATATAGGGTGAGCCACAGCCCAGTAGAAATACACTAAACCAACCATGAACAATGACTAAAATATTAGCAATTGATAGATGGCCAACACTGATACAATCACATAAATCACATATTTATGTCATACGACTTATGAGTCCAAGTTTCCTTTCATTTTCCCTTTTTCAACGGATAGGCATATAAGCACTACCCACATTCTCAACAGATATGTATAACAACAATATCCACAGATAAGCATATAAGCTATATCCACATTCTACAACAGATATGTATAACCACAATATCCACAGATAAGCATAAAAGCTATATCCACACATCACAAAGATAAGCATATAAGCTCTATCTTCACTTCTTTAGACAAGCATATGAGCTGTATCTACGGAGTTCATCCCCTATCTTCTCCCAACACTATCCGGTTTAGAGGTACATCCCCTATCTTCCCCTAAACCGCGGAGTACATCCCCCATCTCCTCCTCTACACATAACGTATACAAACACAATGGTTCTATATACAATCACTCAATACATATAGTTAATGTATTCAATCAACCGTCAAGTTCCATGACACACTTCATTGATTAGTTTCAGTTTGCCTAATCATCATGCATTGTCTACAACAATCACGACTATCCTCCACCGATAGCCCAAAGCAGTTATTTCTAAACAGAAAATAAATGCACAATGGATATTCAATCAACATTTCATTTCCTCATTCCTCACAATTAATTATCCCAATTAATTAAACAATGTAATTAGGTCAATTCCCATAATTAACATTTCAACCCTTAGGTCCCATTTTCATCAATGATTTAATATTTATTCCATTTCTCTATTCCAAACATGCATCTAGGTTTATTATGAATAAAACCCCAACTTTTGTAAAATTACACAAAAGCCCCAAACTTTCACAAAATTACCAAACCAACCCCAACATCTCAAAATGCCAAAATTTAAAGACAAAATCCATAGAGAGGAGTAGGATATCCCTACCTCGAAGTTTAAGCCAAAAAGGAGATGAAGACTCGAAGATCAACGTGCTCCAAATCCAAACTTTTTCAGATTAAATCAAAGCTCTCAACACTCGCTATCTTTTTAACAAAGGCCCTAGGCTAGATTCACACTCTAGGGAGATCAATTCTTAGAGAGAATAAAAGTGTAGAGAGAGAGGGTCTCAGATTTAGGGTTTGATCAAAAAAAGAAAGTGAAAAAGTGATGTTCAAAACGCTACTGTCCGCTGATATAAACACGCTCGCTCGAGCGAAGCCTTTGTCGCTCGAGCGACCAGACACAGAAAACTCTCGCTCGAGCCAAGAAGTCCTCGCTCGAGCCAAAAACTCAAAAGTGCGCTCGAGCGAAAGAATGCTCGCTCGAGCCAACAACTCAAACCCTCAGGTCTGCAACCAGAAGCACGCTCGAGCAACAGACCTCTCGCTCGAGCGAAGAACAAACCAGACCGCTCGAGCCAAGAAAAGCTCGCTCGAGCCAAGAAACACAACTCTCAGGTCCAGAACCAGGAGCAAGCGCTCGCTCGAGCGAAGCCACTCTGGCTCGACCCACCAGACACGAACTCAACTCTCGCTTGAGAGACAAACTCCTCGCTCGAGCGACAAACTCCTCGCTCGAGCGAAGGGCCAAAAATCTGGGCAGCAACACTAGGCTCCCAAACACAACCAACCTGAAACAAACCTGCCCAACACATCCTATAACTTAATATACCAGTTAAGAGGATGCAAACAAGATAATAAACAACTATCAACATCCACGGACATATGTCCGGATCACTGTATAACAAGGGTAAACCCGGGATCGCTATAAGCAACAAAAAGTTGGCTTGAGTGTAAAATGCATGCTCCCATAATTTTACCATTATTTGCAGACTGCTCGAGTGAGGACCTTAGTCTCACGCTTGACCAACCGTCGAGCATGCATCGAACGAAAAAATCAAGCAACCAGTACTTTTGCAGAGTTTACAGACCGCTTGAGGGACTAACGTTGCGCTCGAGTGACCACTCACATCTTTGACCCTCCGCTCAAGCGAGGGAAGTTATGCTCGAGTGAAGGCCCTATTTTTAGCAAATTTTATTAAGTGTTTCAAAAGTGCATTTTGGATTTTGGCATCCTCATTGCATCCTAAACATTCCTAGGCAATAGTTAATACATAATAATGAGGATAAGAAGTAGAAACACACCAAGATAAGAAAGAACTAAGTTAATGGTTTCGGGTGTGTAATTCAGTACATATTCGTTCTATATCTGTGTAGGTCATACGCCGCAAGTTATTTGATTTGTCTTCTCTATATGTTACTTTGGAGCCATCTGTGAGTAATAACTTAGTAAAGCTATGTTCAACTTTATTTATTTTCTGTATGATGAAATAAAATCTGTTTTATGAAATGTTATATTATGTACGATGAGTGATTGTCCAATTTCTGACAAGTACTAGTAGCATCCTTAGCACAAGGCCCTAGTCCAAGGGTAACAATACCGTGGTCTATGAGCACAAGGCCCTTGCTCGGGGGTAATAATACCGTGGTCTCATGGCCCTCACCCAGGGGTAACAATACCATGGCATATGCATGTTACAAGTTCTCGGTACCCGAGGTTCCTTTATGAAACTGGTCAAGTATGACCTTTAATACTCTGTATATGATCTGTTAGCGCTAATGGGTGTACCACGTATGATCTTCTGTGAAATTGAATAAGTACATATTTTTGAACTCAGAATATGAATCTATTTATGCTTTCCAAATCTGTTATGGGACATCATTAATTAAACCCTTTACTCTGTTATTATTCACTAGGCTTTCACTCACTATTTATATCATGTATGTAGGTGAGCAGACGCGTGACCAGGCCTAAGTAGCTACCTGGAGAGTTTTTAGGTCAACCAACTACCGTGCCTCCCAGGGAGGTTCTCGTCTAAGAAGTCAAGTTTTGTGAATCATGTTATGGATGTTTTGTTATTTTGTTTTTGTCAATTTGTACGTTGGATTAAGTCCCTTATAATACTATCTATAAGATGTTGCAAGACTTATACATCATAGGTATATATTTAAATTTAAATTTTTTGTCCCATGTATGTCTGTACAGCTCAATGGATCTTGTATTTTCTATATTTGCTTCCGCATCCCCTCTATTATTATGATATTCAAGTCAGAGGTCTTTGGTAATCCCAGGGTTACTGGCCGGTTATGACGCTAAACCTATAGGGGCGGGTTTGGGTCGTGACAATACGTGATGGGGTCGTCACAGCGTGAGCTCGTCCAAATGGACATTTTGTACCAAGTCGTCCCAAGTGGACGTTTTGCATAAGTCGTCCAATAAGGACACTTTGTATGAGGTCGTCCTATATGGACGTTTTGTATGTGGCCGTCCATTGAGGGCGTTCCGAATGCTTTGTTTTGTTATGAACATTTTGTGTGACATTTTGTCAAAGGTTTAATAATGCTTTTGGAAATGTACCACACTATGTGTAAAACTATAGAAAGTTTGTTGAAGGTTTGATAAGCTGTATGTACTTTAAACATACATATATCTGATTACCGATTCATTCTGCCGTGAACATTCTGTGTGGTGTCCCGTCAAGGTTTGATAATTATTGGGTAAGCTAAGAAAGGTTTAATGATCCATATCTTTAGCTCACTATGTGTTTATATGTGTATGTAGGTGATCAGCCACCAGACTGGACTTAGTGGCATCAACCTAAACCCCGTTTTGTCAAGCCAACTACTCTCAGATCCCGGTGTCCTTCATCGGGAATGGATGGGGAGTTCCTGGGCTATAAAAGTAAAAACCTAGACCCTTATACAGCATCGAGGCCTTTTCCCAGGTGGTGAGATCCCTGGCAGAACTTCCCAGTTAAGCGTGCTTAGGCTGGAGTAGTTCTGGGATGGATGACCCACTGGGAAGAACAAATCTGTGCGGGCGTGGCCCAAAGCGGACAATATCGATGACATGTGAAGGGTTGGGGCGTTACAACTACCATGCCTCACCACAAGGTTTCGAACCGTTACGTGTCAAGGCATTTTGGGTGGTTCAGAATTCACCCTTTCGAAGCTGTGTTCAAGCGATACGAATGTTTTATGACTTTTGTTAATATTGCGTTTGGTAATGGGATTTATTTCCCTAACTTATGTTTTTATATTTGTGTATAAGTGTGACATGGACTTAAGTAAATGTGTGCATATATTGTATTAAGTTTGTTCACGTAAGTCCTTACAGCTCATTAGACGATATATTATATGACTTATTGGCTTCCGCTAGCCCTTTTTACTGTATTACTGTTAAGCAGGCCTTTGTTAATCACAAATTACTAGCCGGTTACGACACTAAACCTATAGGGACAGGTTTAGGTCGTGACACCGTCATTCTAAAAGCTAATGCTATTGCCATCCCTAACACTAAGTTGAAAGTTATTCAAATACAAATTATACAATCTAGGTCTCTGCTCTATAATTGCAACAATTCCATTCCACACTTTTGAATACTTGCTATTAGGGTTGAAAGAAGGTTTCTAGCTGCCCATATCAAGCTTATATTAGATTTGCTTTTCATTTACTGTCTTACACTTTCGGGTAGATATGAGTTTCAAACATTATATATTAGACACACTTGTTACATATGTTTGTGCGTCCGGGTGTTATATACCATCGAGTATGTGTTTGCCTTAGATTATTATTTTAAAAACACAACCAATCACATGAGTCCTACTTAGGTATTATTTGGGAAGCAAAGCTAAAAGTCATTACAAGTTGTCAAATTATTTGTTCTATTTATGTGTATATTTTTTTCGTAAAAGATCAAAAAAATCACTAAAATAGTTAATCTTCGAACATGCTCTAAGTGATAATATGAATCGGTCACAAAAATTCATAAAACATTTTTGTTACATGAAAAAAGGTTAAGTTTCTCTCATATTCGCATCTCAATATGAAACAACTTAAGGGACCCTTGAGGCCTACCACAGGTCCCATTTCAATAATTCATATTGTTCATTTTATAAGACTCAATATACATCATCCATAAAAAAAACTAGTTTGATCTAATAATTGTAAGCTTTTCATTTTACCACAATTCTCTTTGAAAAAATAGATACCAAATATATTTTTGAAATAAACTATTCATTTTTTTTTAGAGTCAAATACAAAAACTTGAAAATATTATTATTAGATTGATCTAATTTTTTATGAATGATATACATTGAGAGTCTTACAAAATAAATGATTTAAATCATCAAAACGGAATTTGTGGTAAGTTCCAAACTCCTCAATTTTTATTTTTATTTATATTAAGATGCAAACATGAGAAAAATTAAATCCATAAAAAAAAAAATGTGGTGTGTTCCTCATGCTATAATTCTTCACATGGCTTACAAATTTTAGCTAGGATAGCACCAATGACTATGAAGCCAAGAGCCACCCATGTGGTCCTCTCTCCTTATATCTTGACTTCATTCATTGAACAAGAAAATATTGCCAATACACAAATTAAATATAGGATATATATGCATAGATAATTTTTTTACATAATTATTAATCTATGAATTTCACTTTTAAAAACCTTATTATCCATATGTATTTTGTATTTAATTTTATGATTAATTTTGTGTTCTTAAATTTATTTATTATAAAAAAATTAAAAAAATTTATAGTTTGCTGTTTTACTTTACTTGATCAACAATGTTAGGGATACTAATACATTTACCAACAATTTTACTAATACACTCATAAGTTGACGTGGGTCCGGGACCCACATCAACTTATAAGTATATTAGTAAGATTGTTAGTAAATATGTTAATATCCATAGCATTTTTTCTAACTTTATTTACCTCTCCTTCGTTCTTCAAAGGTAGAATTCTTGCTTTTTAAAAACTTGTGGTCCAAGAATATTTTTTACCTATCGTACGAGTAATTTTATACCAACAGAATTTTTATTGGGATAATTTTATTTTAGTATATATTTAACAAAATATTATAAAAATTATAATTTTTTTCATGAATTTATGATAATTTTAAAAAAAATCTATGAAATGTAATTTTCCCATTTGTGTACTAATTTTTTAAATCGAAAAGTCTACAACTATAAATTGTACTCCTTTCATCTCATTTTGTTGGCTATTATTTCATTTTTTGTAATTCCAAAATACATGTCTACTTTAAAAAATCAAAATTTTAAATTTAGAAGTATTCAAAATTACCCCTTGTAAAGTAATTATAAAATATTTAAAAATAAGAATATTGTATTTTTGGAATTAATTTTATAAAATTTGAATTCAAAATATAATTATTATATTTCTTTAAAAATTTTAAAATTTTTAAAAGAGACTATCAATATAGGACTATCACGACCCAAACACGTCTCTATAGGTTTAGCGTCGTAATCGGCTAGTAATCTTTGGATTACGCAAGGCCTCTAAACAGAATAACTTATAATTAGGGGCTAAAGAAGCAAATATAAAAGCATACATAGTCCATTGAGCTATAGAGACATCCATGGGACAGAAATTTTAAACCTTTATACATATATACGTGACGTCATAATGCAGTAGTCTTACGCCACATTCATTACAGATATAACCAAAAGGGACTTAACCCCAATATACAGATAACAGAAAACTTGTTCATAACTCAAAAGAAAATGAAGCCTTTTATGTTCACGAAACATGACCACAAGACGTGAGGAACCTCCTCAGGAGGCACAAAGGCTAGCTGACAAAAACTCTGCAAGTGATCATCACTGAGCCTGGCCACGCACATGATCACCTACATAAATAAATAAATGATGAGTGAAGCCCAGTGAATAATAACAAAGTAAAGAGTTTAATGAAAGATGTCTCATACCAGATTTCAAATCAGTAATAGATTCATATTCACATACTTAACCAGAAGTCACAAGCAGATGTTTGTGGTACATCCATTTAACTATCATGACATATCAAATTTGTATAGTTGGTACCGATGACCATAATGGTCAATATCTTGTGTACAAGTAGCCATGGTATTGTTGCCCCCAGGCGAGAGCCATGTAAATAAAGGCCTCGGTATTGTTACCCTCAGGCAAGGGCCACATGAACATAAACCATGGTATTGTTACCCCCGGACGAGGGCCACGTGCATATTGGCCATGATATTGTTACCCCCGAGTGAGGGCCACGTGTATATTTGCCCAGTATTGTTACCCCCGAGCGAGAGGCACATGAACATAAGGATGCCACAAATATATTTCAGAAAGATGGACATTCATTCATTTTCACAAATAGCATTTCAATAACCAGATCATATTACGTCATACTGAAGATAAATAAAGTTGAACATAGCTTTACTAAGTTATATTACTCATAGATGGCTCTAGAGATAGACAGACAGAGCAGACAGACCAAAAAGCTTACGGCGTGTGACCTACACAAATATAACAGATATATACTTGAAACACACATCCGGATAATACTTAATTCATTTCATTCGTTCTCAGTGTGTCTCTAGCCTTTAACCTCATTATTGTGTCTTAACTTTGGCCTAGAAAAGCCTAGGATGCAATTAGGATGCAAAAGTGCACTTGAAGATACTTAACAAAACTTGTTGAAAACAGGGCTCTCACTCGAGCGGACATGCAAAATGTGATTGGTCGCTAAAGCGCAACTTCTGTCGCTCGAGAGGTCTGTAAACTCTACAAAAGTATTGGTTGTGTGAAATTTTCGCTCGATGGCCGCTCAACGGTCGCTTGAGCGTGAGACTGAGGTCCTTGCTCGAGCGCAACTCTTGTTGCTCGAGCGGTCTGCAAAAGTGGTAAACTTCCGAGAGCATGCATTTCACGCTCGAGCGAACTTTAGGTCGCTCGAGCAGAAGTGCACAAACTCAGAGTGGTCACTCAAGCGCAGGTTCTTCCACTCGAGCGTAGGAACAGAATTCTAGAATTTTCAAATTTGCTCCCAAGCTCAAAACTCCAATTCTAAATTGAAATTCATGATCCTTTGGGCCAAAAACTGAAGGACACTAGTGTAAACATGCAAAACAACTTGAATTCAAAATCAATTCACAAAATCAAGGCCCAAAGGTAAGCCAATTATACAAAACCAAGCTTGAATCTTAAAGAACATAACTTGAAGATAGCATGCATGAATTCATATGAACTTGGACTCTCCAAAACATGATCAATTAAGGTCAAATGGTAAGAAATGTGATGAATTCTCAAAACCAAGTCAAAAAGGACACATGCATGTATGACTTGAGTGAAATTCAAAGTCAAAATGCTATGATATATGCATACATGCATGAATTGCTCAGTTTTCTTCCTTCCTATCTCAATTTTTGTTTGACACAACTTAATTTTCTTTGATTCTTCAAGAAAATGAGTTTAAGGTTATATAAATGAGTTGAATTCTTACCTAAGACTCAAATTCTTCAAGTAGGAGTTCAATTCCTTTGATTCCTCTTCAATCCTCTCCCAAAGCAAGCTTGAACACAACTGCTTCTCACTCTCCCTCTCTCTCATGTTGGGTGTGTGTGTACATAAGCTCAAAGATGAGTTGCAATGAAGAAAAAAATTGAGCGGAGACACATATGGGAGCCATATATAGGCTTGGTTAATGGTTTAATTAAATTGTTGATCAACTAATCAATTGGACATTAAATTATTCTAATTTAATCGTTCTGAACTGAATTTTAATTAAACCTACCATAATTTTCTAAAAACCTTAAATAACACATAAATCAAGCCAATTTCGCGATCGGTTCCCAATAAGGCCTTCAATTCGTAAACTAAAACAGAAACACAAATAGATATTTCTACATTAGACAGATAGAAATGCAAATAATGCAACACACAAGTAATTAACTCAAGATTTCATCTTAATTACTTATTAGGCTTATTTAATCATGGATTAACATTAATCAGAGGTCGGGGTTGTTACAATGACGGAAGGAGTAATTATATAAATATCATTATCACATTATTTTAAATGATTTTATGTGTATAATTTTTGGATTTGGGTTCTCTATTAGAGGGTGTTGTTGGGTCTCTATGGGCCCATCATAGAGGCCACTTCGATGATCTAAACTGTTAAATTTGTAGAGCTCGTCAGGTATTTTATCCTTGCAAAAAATTATATTGATCGAATATTGATAGTTACTTGATTAGATGACATTTGTGTCAACAATTTATTTTTAAAATTATATTTACCATTGACACAAATATAATTTCATCAAATGATAATTATTATCCGATTAACATAATTTTTTATAAAAATAAAATACTTGACAAACTCTACATATTCAACCGTACTAATTATCAATGCAGGCTCTACAATGAGCCCACAACCAACCAACCACTCTGGAATGCCTCCCTAATTTTTTTTTTAATTTTATTTTGTATGTTAGCATTATTGAAAGCAACTGCTCAACTTTTTGTGATTGATTTCACCTGCTTGGGAGAATCAGAGCCGTACTAAAATGGATTGAGCGTGTTAATGATTTCAACTTTTAATTTAATCATTCATGTCATGTAACATGTTTTTTTTTTTTTAATTTTTAAATCCTGAACTATATTTTAGAGAGTTCTTTCTTTGCATCCATTCAAAGAACTTAAAATTCGAAAACAAAAAGAATTAATCAATCACTTTATTTGATTTTAATTTTTTTTAAATGAAATTTTTTTATTTTTTTGCTTTTACTAAATTTTTTAATATTTTTAATATTTTTTTTAGTTTTTAAAAAATTTAAATAATATCACTGCATAGGACCACCATATGCTTGTTTTAGAAAGATGGTTAAAAGCTAGAAAGTAACTTTTAATTCACTTTCCAAAATAGGCTAATGTCATACAATGAGGTGGTTCCTGCAGTTTATGTCCACTATATTTTTTTAACTTAGTAGTAGGTGATATTGTTAATTGAAATTATATAGTACAAATTTGGATAAATTATAATTCGCATCTCTGTACTTTACATCTAATTTCATTTTGGTCATTATACATAAAATTATAAGAGTAAACTTATTGTATTTCTGATTAAGTGTCAATCTCTTACGAAATGAGGGTAAGGAAAAAAATTTGTTCTCATTTTCTGCTAATACACACTTCGTCCCACATAGAAAATATATAAAAGTTATGTGGGGAAGAATTTTGTGAATGATGCCTGTAGCACGCCTTTTTCGTGTCCCCCTTTCGAAAGGTTCGAAAGAAGCCCTACAGTTCGGACTCCCACGATTCTGAATCTAATCTCACAAGTGCAATGTGAAATCGATAAACACCAAAGAGTTCAAATTTGACAAATCTTTTGAAAAATCGATTTTGAATCAAATTGCTAAAAATGGACTGCTTTGCCAGATATAGAATCGCCACCTAAATATTTTATTTTGGCAAAATTTAGGAAACCCGTGACTCTTGCCAAAGGCCACGTGTCTGTTATCACCAAAATTGTCTTGGCTCAGGAACTTAGATACGAGGGGGGAAGGTCATGAATACATTTGAGCACCCCCGCTCACCCAATCAAAGATCGGCCTCTACTAATCATGATATGATTTTTATCAACATTATATGCTCTTGTTCCAGTTTATTAGGTTAGCCTTACTATGTGATGCGAGCAAGCAAGTATAGACTAAATTGCAAGAATTGGAACATTTTAATTTCATGTTTGTTTTGCAAAATTGTGTGATTTTCCACTTAACAAAGTGGGCTTAATGTTTGTGAATTTGCCATTTCACAAAGTGGGCTTAAACGTACATTCATTGAATCATTTCAATTCAAGTAACAAGCCTTCATCCACAAGCACTCAAACAGTTAAACAAGTAAGCACTTAGCCTCATGGCAATCATGCTAGTCATGGTAATTACTTACACTCTTGCAAGTATGCTAAAGCACTAAAACTCACCTAGTACTCCAAGCCAAAAAAGAAACTAGTTAGAAAAATGCATGTTCCTAACTATGACAAATGTCTAATGCAACACATGCACTAATGCAACTAAAATAGGCTCAACTAATAAGCATGGTATATGAATCGATTTGATAACATGCATTCTAAGCACGTATTCAAAGAAGTATTGAAATGACAATGCAGTTAGAATGATGAACCGAGCCTCGGTACATGCAATACAAGATGAATGGATGCAAGCATGAGAATGCTAATTGAAATGTGATGCCCTTAATCTAACCATCATAAGCTGGTAAATAAAAGAAAGAAAAAATTGGGGATGGAAGACATACATATTATTACAACATTGCACTCTCCCGAAGGAGAGTCTGAATGAATAAACTAAGCTAACTAGAAACTAATTAAGCTAAAGCAAATTAAGCTGACTATTACAAACCGAATAAATAACTAAACTACTTAACTAATTATTATAACACTTGAATTAACTAACTAGTTAACTAACTAATAAAATAATTACAATGTAAGTGTAATTATGATAAGTATTTAAACTAAGCAACTAACTACTCCGCCTCGAGAAATGAGGGATGTGCATGCGCATGCTCAGTTTCCACCCGAAGGACCACCGTTTTGCTTCCGAATGCCTCTATTTACACAGTTGAACACTTCCTGAACAAATCTGCTCCACCTTACCACATATTTCTGAGCTTTGCATCAGTGGCTGGCTGGCCACTAGTGAAGATTTCCAGCCACCAGCCGGCCATGGAGGTCGTCTACCGGTCACCTGTCGGCCATGGAAAGTGGCCTGCCGGCCACTGATGCATAGGTTCATCTTGCTACAACAGAGGATAAACAGAGCATATACAAGGTATTTTCAAGGGTTGTCTGCACAACTCACCTATCATTTTCATGAACAAATCCAAGAAGTGAAACGTAAGCCACAAACCACCAATTCAAGTAATTTCATTGCATGACGGCTTGTGAACCCAGATGTGCAAGTTCAATAAATGCAAGAAAACAAGACATTAACCTCCTCCCTTTCATGAATGATCAAGGGAAGTGGTTGACCTTAGAGACTTAGATCATTTCATCACTAATGAGTATGAAATGGCCCAAGTTTCCATGTTTTCAATTAACGTTCGATTGAACACAACCAATTATTATCTTGCACCATTTTTAGTTCCAAGTTTTAGTTACTCATTTTAGTTTACCAACCATTCTTTAATTCAATTAAGTCCAATGATGAATTTAAGTCCTCTAAATGGAAGAGGGCTCAAACCAAAAGTTGTTTTAGGCATGAAAGAGACATCATACCGTTGGTAATGAATCCCAAAGGGATTAAACCATTAAGCATGACATCTCAATCTCATGTTTTAAACAAACAAGTTGCTTGAACCACTTTCAAGAAAAACCAAAAAGCCAAGAAAGAAAGGAGGTTGCACAGATTATTAGTATTGAAAATGAGTGAGCAACGCATAAATAAATGCTATCAACTCAAATAAGAAGGTGTCTAAGGCCTAGAACACCAAACTTATGAGGACTATTAGACTATAAGCATGCAATGCGAAGCACAAATGCAACTAGTAGCCTAAAATAGTCCTAAAATAGTCTAAAATAAGTCCTAAAACATGCTGGACTTGAGCTAAAAATAGCTAGATTAACATGCTAAAGCATGGCCCAAACTATGCTAGTAAGCAAGATACATGGAGGGAAGGCTAACCCCTCTAATTTTGGACTGCAAAACATGATTTTGGCCACTGAAATAACTCTGAAAATCAGTATTTAAAAGCTCAAAAAAAGATAGTGTAAAGGTGGGAAACACAGGGGTAAAGGCCTTGAAAGCAAGGTGTAAAGAAGGGTGAACCACCCCTCAACCCTTATTGGCCTTAAACCACAAGTTTCAACCCCCCCCCCCCCAAAAAAAAAGGGGGTTGAAAAATACTTCAAAATCAGCAAGAAAAGATAGAAAAGAAGTGGTGTAGAGATGGTACAAAAGAAGGAGAAGGTATACCTCTTGGAGAGGAATGAATCCTTAAGTCATAAACCACCAATTTCCACACTCTCAAGTGCTTCAAGAGCTCAGATTTAAGCTCAAATCACCTCAGCAAAGCTCTCTAGGTTTGGTTAGTGTTTGGGAAAGGCTATGCAAGTTGCAAAAGAGAGAGAGAATTGTAGAGAGAGAGGATTTTTCCAAAAATATTTCGTGACTTCTAAATGTTTCTAACCTTGACATATGAGAAGGATGTCATCTATATATAGAAAACCATGTGCCTATCTCGAAAATATCTAAAAAACGACAGTTGGAACTTTGTGGAAACAGATGGAGAAAATATATGGGTTTTATACTGGTGGCCAACCGGGCAGCAGTAGCCTACCGACGTAGGCTAGAAATGGTGGCTTGCCGTCCAAAAATGGTGGCTTCCGGCCACCTGCCGGCCATGCTTCCAAGCCCGACTTCAAATGGGCATATCTCCTTCATCCAAACTTGGTTTTAGGTCATTCTTGAGTCTAAATTGAAGCCCCAAAAGTCTAGTTTCCAATGGTGGTAGCCTCATATCTAAATTCTAAGTGTGTAAAGAAATATGCCAATTTTAGGGAAGGTTGCTCAGTTTTGTCTTAATCTAATTGATGCTAACTTCAAACAGCCATATCTCCCTCATCTGGACTCGGCTTTAGGAGATTCTTGGGTCTAAATTGAATCCCCAGAAGTCCACTTTCTAATGGTGGTGGCATCACAACTAAAGTCTAAGTGTACAAAGAGATAGGTCTGATTTAGTGAAGGCTACCCAGTTCTCTCTTAACGGTTTCAAGCCCAACTTCTTCCCCAACTAGTTTTCTTCCCTCTCCTCCAATTTTCTTCAACTCCAAATCTATAAATAAGAGGTTTAGAAGGATTTTTCAAGGAGTTCACCTCTCTTCCATTTATTTCCACTTTATCCTTGTTCGATTTACTAAAAAGTATAATTTTTAACGAAATGCGAGCCTCAGAACATCATGGAAACATTTTCAAAAATATTTTGAGAGAGAGGGTTCTGAGGTCTAAAATAATTTTGGTCAAAAATGTTTTGGTCCAAAATGGGGTGTAAGGTTGGGATTTAGAAGCTCTTCTTGCTAAAGAAATTGAACATTTGTACAGCACAACTTTCATCATCGAGTGATCAATCAGTGGCGTCCAAGTCTTAAGGGCAGTCAAAAATGGGGTGTCTACAACGCCATGTGGCCAAGATAGCCCAAGATGTCGGCTAAGGTGCCACGTGGATAAGTCATGTTGCCGAGGTTATCATGGTGTTGCCGAGATGTTTTACGGTAATGCTAGAATCCCAAGGTATCCAGATAAGGGACAAGAGTCCTAGAACAGGGGAAGATCACAGTCTGGATAAGGATAAGGCTTAAGAAGAGTTTATCTCTATCTAGCCGAGTGTCCATGATGAGCATTGAGCCTAAGTCCAATGAAGTAAGCCTTCTAGGTGATCAGGTCACTACGGGTTATAAAAGTGAGGCACCCTCGTGGGTTTAACGTAAGTTTTTTCTTGGGAGTTTATGTACTATTTGATATCTGTAAGAGATAAAGTTTACTGACTTGATTGTCGGAGTGGTCCTAGGTGGACGAACCACCGTAGAATTCTCATCTCCTTGTTGGCAAGTAGTTGGTTCATTCTATTTTGCCGGTGCTCTCCAATTGAGTTCTCTTTTTGGTTGTGTGGTCGGAAATTAACACCCACAATTTGGCATCGCCTGTGGGAACTTAAGGAGAATAGATGGCCAACAACGGGCAAGAAGAAAAGATTGGGGACAACATCGATAGTGAGGAGGAGGAGCAAGTGAATCCTAATGGCAGAGAAGAAAATCGTAATGAAAGAGTACAAGAACCAAACCTTGGGGAAAATGACACCAGCAAGGAGCATAATGTCCCGAGGAAGGGAGGCCAAGATCAATAATGCAATGAAAGTGGCCTCCATGTATGGAAGGATAGATGCCTGAGGAGAGATAGGGAGATAAAATGAATGGCAAACAAGTTGGCTGTCCTACAGACAGTGGTCAACTTTATGATGCAAACAACGTAATGCAACCACCATTACCGTTGCAGGACACACTGGCACCAGTAGTCAAAACTGATGCTTAAAAAGGAGAACAGAAGACAGTCCCTGTGGTCCCACAACATGGCAAGGGACATGAGCACATACATCGGCCGTTACGGGATATCGGGTGAACAAAGTTAGTGCGAGGTGAGTCACAGAGGACACCATGAACCAAGGGGACCTATGCCAAAAAATCTCGGTAGTTCCAAGGTAAGGGACTGTATTTTGATGCAATGGATGAAGGGAAGTCCAAGAGGATGCACAATTACACTTGGAGTAGCATGCCAAAGAAGCTAAAATCTATTGATAGCCGAGCTCCCAATAGGATGAAGGAGGATTTGATAGACTACCTACAGAGAAAGAGACTTGACACCGAGATCACATCCACTGTCATGCCAAGGATGCCATTCTCGGTAGAGTTGGATATGTTTAAGGCCCCAAAGAGATTCAACATGCTGAGGTTTCAGATCTATGACGGTAAGTCTAATCTAAACTTTCATGTTGGTTTGTATTTAAATTCAATAGTTTTGTGGAGCCAAAATGAGTAACTGCTATGCAAAGTATTCCCCTAATCATATGGGGAGATAGCATCGGATTGGTTCCATAAGTTACTGAAAGAAACTGTGAAGAGTTGGGAAGGCCTAACCGAGATGTTTGTGGCTAGATTTGTTATGAACAAGTCGCATCCATTAAGGAAAGATTCCCTATTGGCTTTAAAGATTACCGATAGTGAAAGCCTTAGTGCTTACGCCAGGAGATACTATGAGGTATACAATAGAATTCCGGCATGTAACCAAGAGCGGGCGGTCGTGTCTTTCAAAAATGGCCTGGATGATAAATGCTCACTTTGGAAATCACTTGCAAAAACCTTACCAAAGAGCATGCAAGAGCTCACGGCACAGATTGAGAAGTATGCTAGAGCAGAGGAAGACACACAAGGAGCAAGGACTTCAAAACAAGAAAGGAAAAATGGCTCTCCGAAGCAAGGCTAGGGGAATGTCGGTGCTGACAGGCAGGAAATAGGAGCGAGTACTATGTAGGCAGTCAGTACGGTATTCTGGATCTTGATCTACAAAGTCTTGGAGAGGATCAGAAATCAACCATATTACAGAGCGCTGGAGAAGATCCCTGGCAAGTTTATAGGCAGGAACACGTGGAAGCATTGTGCTTACCATAATCAGAATGGGCACCTGACTCAAGGATGTCGGGTTCTGAAGTCACACTTGGAGGATCTAGTCAAACAGGGTCACCTGAGAGACCTAGTGGATGAGGTAAAGACAAGGGAAGAGCATGCGAGGCTAACCTAGGCACTAGCAGCACCACCTTTACCACCACCACCGCAGCAAGCAGAGGGACCTTGGGTAATAAATGTGATTCACTCAAAGGTCAATGAGAATGAAGTTCGAGGGAAAACCCAGAGAGTAAGGCACCTGCAACATGTTTATCAGGTGTAGCAAAAGAACCCAGAACAAATGAATACCAAGGACCAATAATTTCTTTTACTGAGACCAACTTGGATATAGTGCAGCATCCGCACAATGATGCCTTGGTGGTAACTCTGAAGATTGGAGATTGGCAAGTGAGGCGTATACTGATTGATGAAGGCAGTTCTTGTGACATCATGTATGTCAGATATTACAAGGAGCTTGGCCTCCACCTGGATGATTTAAAGCAATCTGACAGCCTTATGGTCGAATTCAATGGGATGCTGACATGGCCTCTCAGAGCCGCGAATTTGGAGGTGTGTGAAAGGAGTAAAAAGGTAATAACAGAGTTTACTGTGATAGATACTCCTTCCATGTACAATATCATTTTGGGACGACCTTGGTTACATGTGATGAGGGTTGTTCCCTCAACGTTGCACTAATTGTTGCAATTCCCAACTGATTAGGGGATCGAAGAAGTAATGGAAGGACCAAGTACAGGCAAAAAATTGCTCCATGACGGCAAAGAAGTACACCTATAGTGTAAAGAAAGCAGAGAGTGCAGAAATTGAAAACAAAGACCATGAGGCCTTGGATGATTTCAGCAAAAAACCTACCAAGAAGAGTGAAAAACCACTGAAAAAGGTTCTGGTGTAGGAAGGAGATGATGGACGATTCTTCCTTCTCAGCTTTGGTTTAGCTGAGGATGAAGAAAGAGATCTGGAGGCTTTCTTGAGAGAGAACATAGAGGTGCTTGCCTGGATACCTTATGAAATGTCGGGGATCAGCCTTGAGGTCACCTGTCACAAACTTAATGTGGGCAGGTCGACAAAACCTGTCATTCAGCGAGCAAGAAGAACGACATTGATACATGTGTAGGTAGTTGAGGAAGAAGTGGACAAGCTACTAAAGGCACAGGCCATCAGAGAGGTAAATTATCCCACCTAGTTGTCTTATACAGTAGTGGTGAAGAAGAAGAATGCGAAGTGGAGGGTCTGCGTGGACTTCACAAGCCTGAACAAGGTTTGCCCCAATGATAGTTTTCCACTACCCAAGATTGATCAACTGCTAGATACCATTTTAGGGCATGGGAGGATGAGTTTTCTAGATGCATACAGAGGTTATCACCAGATTACAATGTATGTCCCAAACAAAGAGAAGACGACATTCATCACCCCTATAGGACTCTATTGTTACAAAGTAATGCCTTTTGGGTTGAAGAATGCAGGGACGACCTACAAAAGATTGGTCACCAAGATGTTCAAACATCTAATTGAGATGACAATAGAGGTTTACATAGACAATATGGTTATTAAACCAAGGAACCTGGAAACCATCTGGCCAACTTAAAGGCGGTGTTTGACATCCTGAGGTCATATCGACTTCGACTCAATGCCTCGAAGTGTGCATTTGGAGTTGGATCCAGTAAGTTCTTGGGATACTTGGTCACTAGAAGGGGTATTGAAGCAAGCCCAGAATAGATCAAGGCCATCCTCGACTTGAAGAGCCTGACAACAGCCAAACAAGTCCAGATTTTTACTGGAAGGGCAGCAGCCTTGAACAGGTTCATTAGCTGAAATTCAGATAAATGTAAGCAATTTTTTGGTTTATTGAAGAAGGCCACAGACTTTTTGTGGACAGAAGAATGTGAAGTCGCCTTGGCCGACTGTGGCTTGCCTTTTTCGCGCCCCCTTTCGAAAGGTTTGAAAAGTAGGCCTCACAGTTCAGACTCCCACGGTTTTGAATCTAATCTCACAAATGCAATGTGAAACTGATAATCACCAAAGAGTCCAAATCTGGCAAATCATTTTGGAAAATTGATTTTAAATCAAAAAGTACCAAAATTGGACTGCTTTTCCAGACACAGAGTAGCCACCTAAATATTTTGTTTTTGGGAAAAATTAGGAAACCCTGACTCGTGCCGAAGGCCACGTATCCTTCATCACCAAAGTTGCATCAGCTCAGGAACTTGGGTACTAAGGGGGAAGGTCATGAATTGAGCACCCCCGCTCGCCCGATCCAAAATCGGCCTCTACTAATCATGATATGATATTTTATAAACATTATGTGTTCTTATTGATTATTAAATTACCATTACTATGTGATGCACACAAGCAAATATAGACTAGTTTGCTTAATTTGGAACAATTCAACTCATGTTTGTTTGCGAAAATGGTTTGAATTTGCCACCTCAAGTAGGCTTAAAGTTTGCGAATTTGCCACCAAACATAGTGGGCTTAAAACATGATTTGCCATTCAACAAAGTGGGCTTAAAAATGCATATTTGTTGAATCATTCTAATTCAAACACCAAGCCTTCATCCACAGGCATTCATGCGGTTTAGCATTTAAGCACATAGCCTCATGACAAGCATGCTAATCATGGCAACACTTACACTCATGCAAGTATGCTAAAGCGTTAAAACTCACCTAGTACTCCAAGCTAAGAAGATATGAGTTAGAAAATAATGCATGATTCCTAACTATACAAGATGCCTAATACAACACATGCAATATGCAATCAATAGGCTCGGCTACTAATATGGCATATGATTCAATTTGATAATGTGCGGTCTAAACGCGTATTCAAAGAAGTATTGAAATAACAATGCAATTTGAATAATGCACCGAGCCTCGGTGCATGCAATACAAATGAATGGATACAAGAATAAAGCATAAGGTATGCTAATTGAAACATGTCCTTAATCTAACCATTGAAAGCGGTTAAGTAAAAGGGAGAAAGACGTGGGGTTGGAAGATATACATACACGCAGGCACACTTATTATAACATTGACATACACACACGCAGACACACTTATTACAACATTGTGCCCTCGCGAAGGAGGGTCCGAATGAATAAGCTAACCAACTAGCTACGCTAATTAAGCTAACTAATTATTACAAACTGAATTAATTAACTATTCTAGTTAACTAATTACAAAACGAAAGAGCGAAACGAATTAGCTATTCTAACTAATTAATTACAAAGCAACTAAGCTAATTAATTACAATATGAATTAATTAACTAATCTACTTGAACAATTACATCATTTGCAAGCATTAGCTACAACTAATTAACATAGAAAATTAACTAAAAGGCCACGGGAAACGAGAGATGCATGCATGCTCGATTTTTCACCTGAAAGGCCACTATTTTGTTGCTACAAGCCTCTGTTGCACAGAAGCACGTACGCTTTCTCTTTCTCCAGATCAACTCCGTTTTGTCTCAGGAGCACACTATTGAATTTGCATTAGTGGCCAACAATGGGGCTGGTCGGCCACTGCTGATGATCGGTCGTCCAACAATGGTGGCCAGTCGGCTACTGATGGTGACCGGTCGGCTATTGGTAGTGGCTGTCGACCACCACTGGCTTGGACTTCCTTGTTGCAACAGAGAGCAAACAGAGCAAAACAGTGCACTTTTTGAAGGTTTGTTTGTATTGTCACCCTCCTTATCATCAAACAAGTTCAATGGAGTGATACTCTTGGCTCCCAAACCATCAACCAAGCAATTTCATTGCATGATGGCCAAAGAACCAAGTTTGTACAAGTTTAATGAATGCAAAACAAGACTCAAATGACCATCACTCTATCATGCATGATCAAGGGCAATGGAGACCTAGGAAAATGGCACATTTCATCACTTGTGAGTATGAAATGTTCCGTTTTCCTTATGTTCAAACTAACGTCCAATTTGAACACATGCAATGCAACACAAAGAAGTGCTTATCTTACCACTTTTATGTGCCAATTTTGTTTACACGTTTTAATTACCAAATCATTTTTTAATCAATTAGTCCATTGATGAGTGTCTTCTAAGATGAAAGAAGTGTCAACCAAGGGATAGTTTAGGGCATGAGAGAAACTTCATGTCGTTAGTAATGAACACTCAAAGGAGGATTAAACCATTAAGCATGAGCCTCGATCTTAAGCTTAAACAACCCTAAGGTTGAAACAACCCTCAAAGAAAATGAAAAAGTAAAGAAATGAGGGGGATTGCAGAGATTCTAAGTGCTGAAATTAGGTGAGAAAAAGCACTAAAACATGCAATCAACTCAAACCAATGGTGGTTAAAGCCTTAAAACACCAAGCTAGTGAAAGGACTTACACTACAACTATGCAAAGCAAGACTCAAACAACCCAAACAGCCCAAAATAGAGCTAGAGAAGTCTATTTTAGAGCCAAAAACATGCTGGACTTGAGCTAAATAAAGCTAGAAAAACATGCTAACATGTGAAGCTAACTAGACATGCAAACAAGGCACAAAGAGGGGAGGTTAACCCCTCCAAATTTGGACTTAAAAATGAGTTTTTTGTCACTAAAACCCCCCTAAAATTCAGTGGTTAAGAGGCCCAGAAAAGTTGGTTTGAAAGTGATGAACAAAGGCACAAAAACATTACAAACAAAGAAGCAAGAAGGGTGAACCACCCCTTAACTGGAAATGGCCTCAAACCAACACTTTTAAGCCATAAAAATAGAGCTTTCTACAGTTCAAATTCATCCCCAAAACAATTGAAAAAGATGGCAAAGCAAGTGTGCAAAACAATTGTAAAAAGAGAGTGTTATACCTCTTGAAGCCAAGGCACAATTTGGCCAACAATCCAAGCCAAAAACCTCCTCCTAAAGCTCAAAGAGGGTCTCAAGAAACATCAGCCCAAAGACTAGCAACTTCTATCAAGGGTGTATAGGCAAATGTTAAGGATTTGTGAGCAAATGTGTATAAAATTACAAGAGAGAAAGAGAAGTCTAAAGAGAGAGAGAGATAATTTGGTTCCAAATTTTCTAACACTCAAAAATGGGGAGGAACCCCCCTATATATAGAAAAACATGCCTTTAGCTTAGAAACATCCCACCATACACATGTAGAGAGATGCGGCTAAATCTGCCAACAACTGGCACAGTTGTCAACAAATATCTAAAAAAAGACACTGGTGGCCGACCGGCCACACCAATGGCCGGCAACCATGAGCCATGGCCGACAGCCTATGGTGGTGGCCGACAAGTCACCCTAAGTTCCAGGCTTGAAACAACAAGGTTTTGGTCCAAAACAAAGCACAAAATGGACAAGCTTTAAAGGCTTAAAGACAGGGTGTTCCACCGAGGACTTCGAGCATTCAAAACGAACACATGCAATCGTAATCATCGAGTGCACAAGCGATGACCTCTAAGTCTTGAGGTCAGTCAAAAATGGGGTGTCTACACCGACTTGAAGAGGTACTTGACAACCCCACCAATGTTGTCGAACTCGGTACCAGGAGAGGAATTATTTTTATACCTGTCAGTTTCAGACCACGCCATGAGTGCAATGGTAATCCAAGAAGAAGGAGGCGAGCAAAAGGCAGTGTACTATGTCAGCAAGACCCTAGCAAGTGCGGAAACCAGGTACCTGCCTCTGGAGAAGTTGACAATGGCCTTGGTAATGGCCTCAAAAAAGTTGAACCATTATTTTCAAGCCTACAAGATTGTGGTGCTAACTGAACTTTTACTAAAGTCCCTATTGTAACATGGAGACCTGACAGGCAGGGTAGCTTGATGGACAGTAGTTCTAGGCTAGTATGACTTAGAATTTAGGTCGAGAACAACAATCAAGGGCCAAGTTTTGGCGAACTTTGCGGCAGAATTTTCTCCTGGTGCGATCCCAAGGTGGGCACCGATGAGCCACCACCTAGAATGTCTAGGAGAGAAAGAAGAAAACCAACTGGGGCCATGGAACCCCACATCAGCAAAACAGAAGAAGATAGAGGAAGGGCTAAAACCCTGTGACATTTACATCGGCGACTCCTTCTACCTCTTTGTTAATGGTAACTCAAACCGACAAGGGTAGAGGCAAGAGTAGTTTTGGTATCACCAGATGGGCAAATGGTAGAACAGTCCATTCGTTTAGGGTTCAAGTCCTTAAATAACGAAACAGATTACGAGGCGCTAATTGCTGGACTGAAATGGGTAGTGATTGTGGAAGTCAACGAGGTGGTAGTCTTTTGTGGCTCATAGCTCATTGTGACTCAAACGACGAGTGAATATGCAGCCCGGGATGAGAGGATGATAGTCTGTGTCAAGGATGTTGTCAAGTTGCTAACATGTTTTCAAAATTGTCAGTTGTAATAGGTTAGTCGAGATGATAACAGCCATGCCGACACACTGGCTAACCTCGCCAGCGTAATGAAGTTGGGTAAGGCAAGGACAATAATGGTTGATTATTTGTCAGGCCCAAGTATAGTGCCCCTAATAACATAGTACGAGGCAATGTGCGTGGAAATAGGTCCGAGCTGGATGGACACCATAGTTGTGCTCCTCAAGGATGGTAGGCTCCCAACAAACAAAAAAGAAAAGCACAAGACTAGATTGAAGTCGGTCAGGTTCTGCTTGTCGGCAGAAGGCCATCTATATAGAAGGTCCTTCATTGGACCCCTTCTGAGATGTGTGTATCCATCCCAAGTTGAGGACTTTCTATACAAGATCCATGACGGTGTTTGTGGAAGCCATGTTGAGGGCAAATCACTTGCTTGTATGGCCATATCTCAGGGATACTGGTGGCTCTACATGTAGAAAGATGCTTAAGCCTATGTGAGGAAATGTGAGAAGTGTTAAACGTTTGCACCATTGATACACCAGTCAGTTGCAGATCTGAATCTAGTTTCCAATCCTTGGTCATTTGCCCAGTGGGTCAAGGATCTTGTTAGGCAATTTCCCCAGGCCACTAGCCACTGGTCAAAGGAAGTTCCTACTGATAGCAACTGACTACTTCACGAAGTGAGTAAAGGCAAAACCCTTAAAAAAAATCCGAGATGTGGAGGTGAAGAATTTCATCTGGAAAAACATAATCACCAGATTTGAAATCTCCAGAGCCATAATATCAGATAATGGCACTCAATTCGATAGCAAGTTGATTAAAAAGTTATATGCTAAATACAAGATCAAGAACTATTATTCTACTCCTAGCTTTCCCTAGAGCAATGGACAAGCAGAGGTGTCCAACAAGACCATCTTGGATGGAATCAAGAAAAGGCTAGAAGCTACTAAGGGCAAATGGGTGGAGGAATTGCCTAATGTCCTATAGGCATATGGGACTACGCTGAGAAGATCTACTGGAGAATCACCCTTTTCCATGGCATATGGCACCGAAGAAGTTATCCTCTTAGAGGTTGGCATCCCTAGAATTAAAACCCATGGAGTGGATAATGAAACAAACATGGCATTTCTTGCCTGAGATCTTGATCTAATAGAAGAAAGAAGGGAGAGAGCAGCAATTCGGCTAGGGGCATACAACAAAAAGGTCAATCCTAGAGAGTTTCAGATTGGGTATCTCGTCCTTAGAAAGGTTATCGGCAATAAGAAGGATCCCAAGGAGGGCAAGCTTGGCCCAAACTGGGGAAGGACAATATCGAATCGTCTTGGTCACCGGCAATATCGCCTACCGGCTGGAAGACACTAATAGTTGCCAAGACCCAGGAACACAAGCAATTTAAAGTATTTCTACCATTAATTTCTATTTTTTGAGATTTATGTAAAGAGTTTATTAGCCGAAGTATTAATAAAATGCTAGCTCGATTTTGTTTTTATGAAATATTGTTGAAACTTGTGCAATAGGACTGAACAGTCTTATGATGATGTTCCTATGGTAAAAATGACGAATAACTTAGACTTGATATCTTGGTAGAGTTGAACTAAGTTTGCAATGTTTCGATATGAAACATGACGAATAACTTAGACTTTCCATATTGCTAGAGTTGAACTAAATTTACGATGTTTCGGCATGAAACATGACAAATAACTTAGACTTGCCATGATGGTAGAGTTGAACTAAGTTTACGATGTTTCGACATGGAACATGATGAATAACTTAGACTTGCCACGATAGTAGAGTTTAACTAAGTTTTCGATGTTTCAACATGAAACATGATGAAATTGGTCATGACTTGGTCAGTTTGGAAAGCCGAGGAGTATGGTACTCTTGGTGCACTAAGGTTAAGCCTTTAGTGCTTCGTTTGGGTGAGCCAAGCATGCTGACCTCAGCCAAGAATGTCTAAGAGAGACTTAAGCGATAACTATGTGATGCGTTCTTAATGTGAACATAAGTGGTACTTAGGTTCACATTAGGGGGCAGGAAGTGGGAATGAGCACAACACATATGGAATTTTTTGAGAAATTTTTCAAGTTGAAGTTATCCAAGATCATTGACAAGTGATACTATCCGAGATAAGTCAATCCGAGATGACAGTACTGTATTATACCCGAAGCATAGTTGTCTGAGATACCCAGTCAGGTTGTTAGAGTTGGAAGGGTGAAGTCTTGCTAGAAGACAGTTAGTACCAGTGAAGAAACAATAGTTGTAAAAAGTTTGTTAGAAAAATTTTAAAAGTGTTGTTTGGGCGAGATAAATAATAAAAGTGTGGTCGTCTAAGATAATTAAGCAGTTCGAAATACGACATATGGATGTATCTGAGGTGAGGAGCCCAGTTGTCAGACCTGAAAAGATCAGAAAAATTCTAGGTATGAAACAATATGCAAGGCATAAAGCAAATGCAGTGAGCATACATAGAAAGCATCCAACACTTAGAAGAAAAAAGAAGATTTGCATTGACATAAACAACTTGTTCAAACACAAAAAAGGCACATCTGCCTGGCATAAAAGATAACTTGCTTAGTTACAAAAGATGGCACTACGGCCCAACAAAAGAGGAAATTGTTCAAACACAAAGGATTCCAAAACAACAAAGTTACAAAAGGTCCAAGAAAAGAAAAAAAATCCTAAGGGTCTTCAACATCTTTTTTAGATTGTGTTTCCTTTATAATTGGCGTTGTTTCGGTGTCGGCAGATAGTTGAGCTGACTTTTTAGCCGCGATCTCAGCGTCGATCTCAAACAGGCTTTGGTCTAGACTCTTCTCGGCAGGTTGGATCTCAGCCTCAAGGACAGCCTCATGGGTGGAGGAGCCTTTCTAGACCTTGTCTTTCTCATCTTCGGTCAAGTCCAGGACTTGATCATTAAGAGTTGGAGACTTGACTCCAGCAGCGACGTCGACCACACTGGCTTCTTCAGTCTTGGCGTCATCATCTTCAGAAGCGGCCTCTTATTCGACCTCGGACTAGTCAGGCGAGGGGGGAAAGGGCACATTGAGTTGATTGATATCTTGGAAAGGCTAGTCATCGGCCATTGATAGCTCCTTGAGTGTCGCCATCTGTAGACACCCCATTTTTGACCGTCCTCAAAACTTGGACGTCACCGGTGGGGACACTCGGTGATCATTCATGTTCGTGTTCGTTTTGAGTTTCCGGAGGCCTTGGTTGCGCACCTTACCTTAGGATCTCTCAACTTGTTCGTCTTGCGTTTGGTTTCGCACCAAATACTGGTGTTTTTGCTTTGAGGGGTAGGGAATGGCTTGTTGACCATCCCTACACCCCATCGGCCTTCCCTTTGCATCACCGGCCATTAATTGTTGACACCGGCCATGGTTTCTTAATACTAATGGCCGGTCGGCACTCCATATGGCCGGCCGGCTATCTGTTTGGCCGGCGACCTCCTTTTTTGGCCGGTAACACCCTTTTTGCCTTCTTCAGGCATGGTGCATGCCAGCTGTGCCAGCTGGAATACACCAAACCTACCCCGGGGCTAACATGTGGCTATTTTGCCCCTTTTGCCCCCTTTTGGTCAAAGCTTCTTGAGGAAGCTTGACCCTTTGTCAAAGCTTCCTCAAGAAGGTTGGTCAGCTGTCTTAGCTTCCTCAAGAAGCCTTGACCTCCTTGCCCCCTTTGCCCCCTTTGCCCCCTTTTATTTAGCTTCTTTGAGAAGCTTAGAACCATTTCTTTTTCCTATATAAGCACCTCTCTTCTTCCATTGTAGAGGGTTAGAGATTTTGAACAAAAAAACCAGAGATTATACATATACACATCTGTCGTATACTCTCTCTCTCTATATATTTCCCTCTCTCTCATCCTTAGTGTGTCTTTGGAGGCCTAGAAAGTGTGTTTTGACCTTAGTTTTGCACTAAGACACACACCATTACACCTTGCTTCGACCTTGAGGGGATTTGAGGTTTTGTTTTTGAAGTTTTGGACTGATTTTGGTCAGAAGAGAGTGGCTGGACCAGCTATTCTTGAAGTGTTCTTCAAGGGTAAGACTTTTGCTTTATTTTCCCCAATCTTGCATTAGTTTTTCACCTGCCTTGCATGCTGATTTAAGCTTTGTGTATAACATAAAAAAGTCTTGTATTTGCATGCTTGAGATCTTTCATTCAGGTCCTTTTGTGGTTCGGGGTCGACCTCCCCTTCTTAGGCCTTATTTGGCCCTTTTGGTGCTTTCTTTCTTAAGCTTTGGTTACTCTTGAGTCTTGGCCTTCTCAACACTGAAATCCAATGGATTTTTAGTGGTGAAGAAGGGGTTTTGAGGTCTTGTAAAGGGGAGGGACACCCCTCTCCCTTGGTCTCTCATTTTGCTCATGTTTTGGCTCATAAGGGTAGCATGTATGCTTGGTTGTATTCGGCCCTATTTCAGAGCTTTTTGGGTGTTATTTGGGCATATCTTACCTCTATTTTTGGTCGGATTTGTGGTCCCTTACATGCTTAATACACTTACTTTGTACTCCCCCATTTTGCCTAGAAGTGCATCTAGCGATTAGACCATCGTGCTTGCATGTTCTTGCCTAGCTTTGTGAAGCTTTTGGTCATGATTTATCATGATTAAGGTCTGTTGGGTGCTGGTTTGGTCGTATTTTCCGTGTTTGGTATAGCCCCTTTGTATTTTGGCCTGTGAGTCTTGGGTGTGTGAGTCACTAGCATGCTTTAGTTGGGTTGTTTCAATGATTTGGAGTCATTTCATATGCCATTTTAGTCCGTAATCCATGCTTGTATGCCCACATTCATCATCAGTTTCTTTCCTTGAAAGGTTGTTCTTTTGTGCCTTGGAAAATGGTCATTGTGTATGCCTATGTGTTTAGACATTAGGCTGCCATATCAGTGGGTTTTGAGGGCCCTTTTTGCATGCTAAAACTCCGTTTTGTATTGAAAAATTCATGTCGTGTTTGCATGTGGGAAGTGTTGAGCAATGCTCCTATTTTTGGCCTTGAATGCCCATGTTTTGGACTCATTCCTTGGCGTGTTTTGACCATGATCTATGTATGCTTTAGTCTTGTTTTGGGGTCCCTTGGGACTGTTTTAGGTCATTTTGGTCCTTTAAGGTTTGGTTGACATAGCTTTGGTTTGCCCCC
Source organism: Camellia sinensis (assembly GCF_055761805.1). Taxonomy (NCBI): domain Eukaryota; kingdom Viridiplantae; phylum Streptophyta; class Magnoliopsida; order Ericales; family Theaceae; genus Camellia; species Camellia sinensis. The sequence goes on from NC_138965.1 coordinate 17,124,121, forward strand.
TTTGTGGGCTTCAACTGTTGGTCATTGTTGCATGTCTCGCTTGCATGTTTTGTTTGATTTGGCATCATTCTCTATTCATTTTCAGAGCTTAGCATGTTGGTTTAATGCCCATATATATCGCCTTTAAGTATGCTTAGAGTTGTCCCCTTTTATGCTTAGGTGATGGACCTTGATGTGTGCAAGCTTGCATGTATCATTTGTGTTCTTGTGTATCCTCTTAGGCCACTATTTCGGGGGTGGGCTGAGGTCCTCTCATTTCAGTATAAGTCCGTCTTTGTATAGTTTGCATGCTTGCATGTTGTATTGCATTGGTTGCATGCTTACATTGTATCATTTTCGCATGTTTGCATGTTGTTTAGTTAATGGCATTACATAGTCTTGTTGTATGCTTGATATGTCCATATTGCATTAGTCTAGCATGCAGGATTAGATAGTGTCATGTTGCGTTAGCTTAGCATGTTCATGTTATCTTGCATGAGTTGCATCACTTTGCATTGTATATTGCATCCATGCATTACATTTGGCTTGGTTTGGGGTGTCAAGCCAAGTATGAGGATTGGGGAGTGCTCATACTCCAAGTGATGTAACACGTCTCAACCCTCGGTCATCATTCCCCTTGACCTCAACATGATAGGGTGTTGGCATTCATTTTTTTTTGTTTGCATGCATTTACATCAAAGTTGCTAACTTGGCCTCTTAGGCCATCATGCATCAAAAGTGCACAATTGATGGCCCGAGGGTTGAGGGTCATGCTCCCTTGAGTCCCTTGCATGATAGGGAGTGTGCCCATGCTCACATTTGCTCGAAAATTCCATGCCATACACTGCTTGCCCTCTGCTGCTGTCAACTGCAAGCTTCAACAGGAAGATTTGGCCGGCCGGCAATGATGAGTGCCGACCGGCAAATAATTTTGGCCGAGAGCAAAATCTTTAGCCGATAACCTCATTCCCATGGCCGGTGGCCTTTTGATTCGGCCGGTGGAACTCCACTGCACTCAGAATGAAGTTCCGAACAGTTCAGGAGACTTTCATAAATTTCAGAGGGGCAGGGCAGTGTCAACAGAGGCAACAGTGCTATGGCAGCAAATTTCCCGGCGAGACGAGTCAAACTTGCATCATCCACGCATCCCAAGGCAGGGCTGTGGCCACTTTAATCCTATGTTTAATTTGTTAATTAATTAGAAATTCTGTAATAATTAATTTAGTATTATTTATTCGGACTGTAATATTTATTTGAACCCTCCAAGCGAGGGCAATTGTGTAATAAGTGTGCGTGAGTGTGTATATGTCTTCCAACCCGATGTCTTTCTTCCCTTTTATTTACCTGCTTATGATGGTAGACTAGGGCATATTTAAATTAGCATACCTTATGCTATGCATGCGTGCATTCATACATTTGTCTTGCATGCACCGGGCTCGGGGCATCATTCTAACTACATTTGTATTTCAATTCCAAATCGAATACGTGTTAGTTGTAGCATTTCACATGTCATTGTAGATTAGCCAAGCCTATCTTAGTTGCATTTTGCATGTATTGCATTAGCCATCCTAACATGAACTAGGATCATGCATATGATTACTAACTAGTTTTTGTTTTGCCTCGGAGTACTCGGTAAGCATTTATGCTTTAGCATACCGCATGCGTGTGAGTGTTGCCATAACCGCATGATTACCATGAGGCTAGCTGCTTATGTGATATAACCGCCTGAATGCCTATGGATGGAGGTTGAATTGCCTAAATTGGAACAATGGATTAAAACTGTGAGTTTTATGCCCACTAGATAGTGGCAAAACCATCTTTTCTAAAGCCCACTTAAGGGTGGTAAAACCTGCATTTTAGCCTACTTGCGAGTAGCAAACCATCTTCAAAACGAGCATGAAATTTTTTGTTCCAATTTAAGCAATTTGGTCTATACTTGTTTACTGTGCGCGTAACATAGTAATTCTAGGCTAATAACCGGAATAAGAACACATAACGTTTTCAAAAATGGATATCACGGTTAGTAGAGGCCGATCTTCGGATCGGGCGGGAGAGGGTGCTCAAAGCTGACCTTCCCCAATCGTACCCTAGCTCCTGAGCCGAGGCAACCTTGGTGATGATGGACACGTGGCCTTTGGCACCGAGTCAGGGTTTCCTAAATTCCCCCTTAAAAAATATTTAGGTGGCGACTCTGTATCTGGCAAAGCAGTCCATGTTTGGCACTTCTTTTCTAAAAATCTATTTTCTCAAAACGATTTGCTGGATTTGGACTCTTTGGTTCAGATTAAGAACCGTGACACAAATTGAGTCCGAACTGTAGCACGAAGGCCTCACGCGGGCTCGTCTACAGTTTCTGGCGATTCTGCTGGGGAGTTAGAGAGCTTGACTCGAACTCGTGATATCCTGTTTCGATTCCATTTATGTGTCGCTTTGCATTTGCATGTGCATCGATGCGCCTAGGACACCGTGTTTGCCATCTGCCATTCTTGAACGGTTTGCCGGAGGCTTGACTTTGTCAAAGCATGCCATAATGCTGACCGGTTGTGGGCTCTGATAGTATGGGAGCACAAACCCTGGTTTTACCGGGGCACCCTTTTCGACCATTCGGCCTAGTGCATATCGAAATCCATAGTGACCATTCCAAATTAGGACAGGTTGCCTACCCGATGTTAGGTTGTTTGAAAACTGCTGCGTGCATAGTGAAACCCTAGCTCCTGACAAAATAGGATAGGGAAACCCTACCCCTCTATAGGGGTGTTTTGGCTCTCTTTACTTGCTATGTGTTTTAGAGTGTATCTATGCAGGGGAACACGCATATTAGTTCGCAAGTTTGAGTGTCAGGTCTGTGGGCATCAGTGTTTTTTGGAATCAGTCATCTATGGGTATCAGATTTAGACTTTGGGACAGCAATTTGGAAACGGTGATCAGTGATTAAGGAACAGTACATTCAGCTTGTGGGCAATTTGTTGTGACACCCAACTGCGTGTTGTGTTTATTTTACGTTGTTACGCTTTCCATTTGCCTATTTATTTATTTGCTTTATTTATCTTTTTGACTAGGTAGTCGAGCAAAATTGCTTCTGACCCAGTAGATATTCCCCAAGCACTCTGGATTAGAGGTCGTCGGCTCCATCGATCTGAGGATCTGGTAGACGGACAGCCAGTGTACTACTCTCAACGCCCGGTTACTAGACGGAGGGCAGTTAGGCAGAGGATATCAATTCAGCAGTCAGTACAGAGGGCTTTGTACACCCCACCCGAGTACAGCAGGGATTAGGGTTCTGTTTCTCCCACAGAAAGGGAACATACACCGATAATTCAGTCAGATCAGAACAGTATGGCCAATTTAGAGGAGATGGTGCGCCAGCTCCAAGAGAGTATGAAAATGATACAGCAGGATGCTGTCTGATAGGCAGAGTTCGCCAAGCAGCAGGCCACGGTTATGAATGAACAAGCAGAGTTAATCGTAAGGTTACAGCAGCAAACCGGAGCATCTACTTCGCAACAAGTTCCTCCCTTGCTAGGAATTCCCACCCCCGGGGAGACAGCTAATGTTCAGAACGACACGGACATTCCCACGGGACTACCTCCACCTCCGATCCTACCCCAAATCCAACCCCAGTTATCCAAACACCCACCAACCTACCAGACTCTCCCTTTGAGTTCGAGACGGATCCCACAACATTGAAGTTGAGGAAGCTCGAAAAGCTGTTCAAAAGATCCCAAGGAGTCAAGACTATCCCTGACATCAAAGACGGGTATACCGGCGCAGCTGTGACGCTGCCTGACAGATTCAAAATGCCGCACATTGATCGATTTGATGGGTCTGGGGACCCCATAGTGCACCTAAGATTGTTTTCAGACATCTTAAGGCCAATGGGCATCAGCAGACTTCAGAAGCTGTCTCTGTTCGGCCGAACCCTGTCGGGTGTGGCGGCCATTTGGTATGCCAAATTAGAAGATGATGTCAAGAGAAACTGGGACGAGATGGCCGAGGCCTTCATTACGCAATACTCATACAATACACAAATCAAGATTACAACCCGTGATCTCGAGACAACAAGGCAAGAGCCTAAAGAGAGCTTCTTAGAATTTGTGACTAGATGGAGGGCCAAGGCTTGATGACCCTAAGGCCTACAGACAAAAACCAGATTCGGATGATTGTGCGCAATCTTCAGCCGAAGTTGATGCAAAAGATGATTGTACTCCCCTTCCCTACCTTTTCTAATCTATATGAAATGGGGGTGCAGATTGAGGACGCCTTAAAGCAAGGCTTAATTGATAATGACCGGGAGTAACCCGAAGAACTTTCAACCGCAACACTAATGCAGGTCTGAGCGGTACTACAACTACAAGAGCCTCCGAAGTGAGCATGGTCACCGCCAACCCCCCTCCAAGAACCATGGCAGCTGTGCCATTTTCCGGCGCGTCCGGAAGCCATACCCAAATAGCCAAGTACCCACCCAAAAACACGAGAACCTTCGCTCCACTATATATGCCCCAATCCAAAACTCTGGGGGTTTTAATCAGAAAAGGGCATCTGAAGCCCTTAGAACCGCGGCCCCTACCAGAAAGACTTCCCCCTACCCACAACCCAGCCAAATATTGCGCATTTCACCAACAGCACGGTCATGACACCGATCTGTGCTTCCGATTACGTCATGAGATTCAAGATCTCATTGATAATGGGGTGATTCTGCCTCCCGAGAAACCCAATGTTACAACAAACCCTCTCCCCACACATAACCAAGCCCCATCGCCTAAAAGGATCAACTTTATCCAAACTGGGGTCGTGCCTTACGATCCTAGCATCTATATCACTCCTTCCCACCTGCCTAAACCAGAGGTACTCCTTCCCGACTGCACCGACTTGTGCATGATGGACACCTCCATGACCCGACCTAAGCCAATGGTGGTGACTATCGAGAACAAGGGAGAGGAGATCCCAAAGGAGAAGAAGGTTGTTGAGTCAAAATCTGCAGAATCTGGGAGTCGTGTAGAGAAGACATATAGTCCGGGTGACTACATTTCATCAATAGACCAGGATGGGCCAGATGTGGAATTACCAATAGGAGAAGAACTGTGTGTGATCCAAGGGGATAGTCTGGGACAGAGAACAGATGATTTAAAGGCTGTGGAAGAAGACCTTGCCAATCTCCAGTTTTACAGTGACCAAGATCTAGGGGGCGTAGCAGTCAACTGGTTTGACTATGAGGAATCAGCAGAGGCCACCGGGTGGTTAGATGATCAACCAGATGTAGTGGAAGAGTTCCAACCAGGACAGAGTCCGATAGGGACACGAATGTCGGCGATAGTCGAAAGAGTCAGAGAACAGGATACATCGCCGGAGAGCGCCGGTGTTAAGAATTCCGCTAGAGATTGGAGCATTCTGAATGCAGGAATTGTTGAGTAGCCAGCTGTGTTGATACGGTCGGAACAAGAAAGATTTGAAGATCCCGCGAGAATCAGAAAGGTAAAGGCCCATGTAGGGACTAAAATTGCTGTGTGCGCAGGAACAGAGAATGATGCGAGCATAGGGGTGAAAGGTACCGCGAGTACGAGAATTGTCATGCCAGAACCAGACAGGTGTCTGTCAGCTGCTGATGGAATGTGGTGGGAAGATGAGGATTTATGTCTTGCCCATACAGACGAAGATTGGGGGAACAACCAACCCGATGACACCTGGTACCTTGGAGAAGTCGACCACATGACAAGAAGCGGACGGTATTTCAAGCCCCCGCACCTAGACCAACCGGAGACATCTGGGAAAGATAAGGAAGCTGAGAGACAGAAAGAGAAGCAAGTCGAAGAAGAGGCTGTACTAAAGTAGTTAAAAAAGATACAGGCAGACATCTCCATCTGGGGACTGCTTATGGCATCACGAGTGCACAGACAGGCTGTCCTATTAGCCATGGATAAGGCAAAGCTTTCGATAAAAACTACGCCAGAACAGCTAGTAGGCTTAGTTTTTCCGGGAGGAGCTACCCCGATGTTGACCTTTTCTGACAAAGAACTGCCGCCTGAGGGTGCGAACCACAACAAGCCACTATACATCTCCGTGGAGTGCAGAAACAAGTGGATACCCGTGGTACTTGTCGACACAGGCTCCGCCATCGATGTATATCCAGCAAGGACTGCCTATGCAATTGGCTTGAAGACCGCGGACTCGTACCAACAGCCCAGGTGATTCGGGCATACGACAATACAAGCCGAGAAGTCATGGGAACAGTGAAGATCCAGACCAAGGTTGGGCCAGGGCAGCATGAAATTGACTTTCACATCCTAGAGGTTCCCGCCACTTTCAATCTACTCTTGGGGCGGCCGTGGCTGCATCAAGTCAAGGCAGTCTCTTCTACCTTTCATCAAATGGTGAAATACCCCTATGGAAAGGAAGTAGCCATTGTTTTTGGAAATTCATTGATCCATCCACCGCCGGAAATATCTACGCCAGTTTTGGAAATTGAGCACGGCATGGAGGATGTGTTTATGTCAGGTTTCACCCTTGCTGAGGCTCGGGTTGTACAGGACATCATGGCCGCTAACGAGGGGGTATATGTCAGTGCTCAAGCGGTATACCTCATGAACAAGCTTCAACATATCCCCGGGATGGGATTGGGAAAGAGCGGCTGGAAGGGCGTCGCAGCATTGGCCGAGGTGCCACATAACCCACATACCTTTGGCTTGGGTTACCTGCCCACCAAAGAGGATTGGCTGAGGAAAGGAAAGGAAATGGCCGGAAGAGCCTGCGCGAAACAGATGGGGAAGCCTTTTGACTTAATGCACCGGCCCATTCAGGGTACCCTAAACGGACGCTTCGTCCGGGAAGGGGAGGACTTTCCGTTCTGTGGCTTCCCAGAGCCGTGGCTGAACGCGCAGAGGAAGCGCGCACCGGGGTTTGAGATTTTCTTTGACCTGCAGTTACCTGAGGATAACATTGGCAAAGATCAGACGGACCTATTAGCTGAGGCTGAGCAGAGTAAGGAAGTGCAGTCTGAGGACGCTGAAAATGAAATGGGGGTAGCGCTGGCATGTCTACTTTCAGATCCTCTGATCGAATAGAAGTGCTTGGGGGATAACTTCTCAGTATGCATGATCGGGAATGAAACGGCTGCGGGCCTACCATCAACTATTTTGGATGCATCCATCGCAGCCTCTCTCGTTTGGCAATACGAAGAGGGATTTTTATCAAGCAGCATCGGGTCAGGTAGTGAGCCGGAATCTGATTCCACCGAGTCTTGTGAGTTGGAATCAGGTTCCAGCTCGACAGAGTCTGAGTCCGGTATTCCTGGGGGTGATAACCCGGATGCCACAGTCCTGTCCAGGTCGTCTTTTTCTTTCTCCATTGAGTCTGTTGTAACAGAAGAATCAGACGGTTTGGAAGTATTTAATGAGAATAATGTGGATGTGGTTTCCGAGTACTTTTCTGTGCCTTTGATATATTGCTTAAATCAGGACTTTCAAAATTTTGACGAAAACGACAAGGAAGAAATTCCTCCGGTTTTGCAACGATTAATTGATCAAGAGCAGGAAAGATTTGTTAAAGCTTTAGTTGATGAAATCACTACTGTGAATATTGGCACTGGTCCAGATCGGGTCCACGTTGTCTTTGGAGGAACGCGAGCACTTAGTCGCTTTATTAAAAGATTTCAAAGATGTTTTCGCGTGGTCCTACGAAGACATGCCTGGAATCGATCCTGAGATTGTACAGCACCGGATCCCTCTTGACCCCGAGGCCGGACCTGTCAAACAGAAACTCAGAAGGATTCGTCCGGGCTGGGCCATCAAAATTAAGGAAGAGGCCACCAAGCAAATCGATGTAGGCTTCTTGCTGGTATCCGAATACCCGACTTGGTTGGCCAACATTGTTCTGGTACCGAAGAAGGATGGCAAGATCCGAGTATGTGTGGATTTCAGGGATTTGAACAGAGCTAGTCCAAAGGACGACTTCCCCTTGCCACATATTGATGAGTTGGTGGATTTTACAGCGGGGCATGATTTGCTTTCGTTTATGGATGGCTTCTCAGGTTACAATCAGATAGTAATGGCACTCGAAGACCGGGAGAAGACTGCTTTCACCACCCCGTGGGCGACATACTGTTACAGAGTGATGCCGTTTGGGTTGAAGAATGCTGGAGCTACATATCAACGGGCCGCGACCACGATATTGCATGACATGATCCATAAAGAGGTGGAGGTGTACGTGGACGATATGATTGTCAAGTCCAAAGAAAGAGAAGGCGACTACACTACCTTGCAAAAGTTCTTCCAAAGGATCAGAGAATTCCGGCTGCGGCTGAATCCTCAAAAGTGTACGTTCGGTGTTATGGCAGGAAAAATGCTAGGGTTTCTGATTACACAAAGGGGCATCGAAGTCGACCCTTCCAAAATCAAGGCCATCCTAGAAATGGCACCACCAAGGACTAAAAAGGAGGTGCGAGGCTTTCTGGGTAAAGTGCAATTCACAAGACGGTTTATCTCAAAATTAACCTTGACTTGTGAACCACTTTTTGGTCTCCTGAAGAAAGGAAGAAAATTCCAATGGGACGGCCGATGCCAAGCTGCTTTTGAATAGATCATGGAATACTTACAGAACCCGCCTGTGTTGTCACCCCCAGAGCCGGGGAGACCGTTGATATTGTATCTTTTGGTAACCGAGACCACAATGGGCTGCATGCTCGTGCAAGAATCAGAGGATAAGGTGGAAAGGGCTATCTACTATCTGAACAAGAAGATGCTAGAGTATGAGACTCGCTACACACCGTTGGAGAAGGCTTGCTTAGCTTTGGTATGAGCTACCAGGAAGCTGCGGCACTACCTGTTAGCTCATTCCGTAATGTTGGTTTCACGACTCGATCCCATCAAATATCTTTTCGAGAAACCGACACTTACGGGTAGGCTAGCTCGTTGGTTGCTGTTGCTTTCCGAATTCGATCTAAAATATGTGACGCGCAAGTCAGTCAAGGGAAGGGCAGTGGCAGAATTCTTAGTCGATCATCCAGTGGAAGGAGGTGAAGCAGTTGAATACTTATTCCCGGATGAAGCCATTTTGCACGTCGACGACGAGTATTGGATGATGTACTTTGACGGAGCGTCAAATCAATACGGGTATGGGATAGGAGTGTTGCTGATAGCACCCGACAATTCCCGTATCCCTCTAGCCTTCAAGCTCCGGTTCAAAGTCTCGAACAACGAAGCAGAATATAAGGCATGCATTGCTGGTCTAGAAGCAGCCCTGGAACTAGGGGCAAGACGGTTGGACGTCATTGGGGACTCGAACCTTGTTGTGTCTCAAGCAAAAGGAGACTGGAAAGTCAAAGAAGAAAAGATGATGATGTATCATCGGACCTTGGACTTGTTAATTCCTCGGTTTGAGAAGCTAAACTTTGCTCATTTACTAAGAGAGAACAACAGGTTCGCAGATTCGTTAGCAACTCTATCTTCCATGATAAACATCCCATTCGGAGTCCGGATGTGTCCAGTCATCATTGACCAGAAATTTGCGCAAGCCTATGAGTCAATTGCTGCTATAGATGAGGTTCAAGACGAAAGCCCCTGGTATTACGACATTTGGAATTTCTTGGAGAAGGAAGCATACCCGCCAGGGGTAAATGCCAAGGATAAAAGGGCAATCATAAGAATGGTCGTTCAGTTCATCATCTACGGAGGTAAATTGTACAAGAGAGGTCATCTAGGAATGCATAAGCTATGTGTTGAAGCCGAGGAATTGAATCGCCTGATGGAGGCCATCCATGGAGGAGAATGCGGTGCGCATATGAATGGAGTGATGCTAGCACGGAAGATCCTCAGACAAGGTTACTACTGGTCCACCATGGAGGAGGATTGTATCGGTTTTGTTCGGCGATGCCACAAATGCCAGATCCATGCAAATCGCATGAATATTCTGCCGTCGAAGTTGTACAATATGACTTCGCCATGGCCATTTTCAATTTGAGGAATTGATGTGATCGAGGCTGTCACTCCGAAGGGATCGAATGGACATGAGTTTATCCTGGTCGCGATAGATTACTTTACAAAGTGGGTCAAGGCCCAATCATATGCGGTGTTGAAGGTGTTGCACGTTGCAAAATTTATCAGAAACAATATCATCTATCGCTATGGGGTCCCAAACGAGGTCATTTCGGATAATGGTTCCCACTTTAAGAAGGAAGTGATTGACTTGTGGGAGAAATATAACGTGGCTTTTCATAAGTCACCCACATACCGGCCGCAAACCAACGGAGCGGTCGAGGCCGCCAATAAGAATATCAAACACATACTGCAGAAGATGGTGGAGACCTACCGTGATTGGCCAGATAAGTTGCCGTTTGCTCTGTAGGGCTACAGGACTTCAATTAGAACTTCTACCGGAGCGACTCCGTATTCATTGGTTTATGGAATGGAGGCCGTTCTACCTATCGAAATTGAGGTTCCGTCATTGCGAGTATTGGTTGAGTGTCAAATAGCCGAAGCAGATTGGCAGCAGAGCAGGTTTGAGGAACTCATGCTCTTTGATGAAAGAAGACTGAAAGCACTGTACCATGTTCAAAGTTATCAGCACAGAATTGCCCAGGCTTTCAGCAAGAAAGTCAAGTCCAGGAATCTAAAGGAAGGAGATTTGGTGCTCAAGGACAACCGAGCTCCCATCCACGACCCAAGGGGCAAGTTCAGACCCAATTGGACCGGTCCCTACATCATCAAAGCTATCTGGTCAGGTGGAGCTGTGGTTCTGATGGATCTAGATGGCCTAGAGTTCTCCCAACCGATCAATATGGACAAGTTGAAGAAATATTATCCCTGAGAGGCTCGCTAGGCTGAAAACCCGAAAGAGCGACCTAGGCAAAAGTTAGAGCATTGAAAAAATTAGAAAATATAAAAAACTGAACTGAGCTCGCAAGGTTGATAACTCGCAAAGGGCGGCCTTGGCAAAAATTAGAGCGTAAAAGGAGAGTGAAAATCCTCGAGTGAACCTAAGCCTGAACTACGTAAGGCTTGATTCCCATCTTTGGGATACGTAGGCAGCTTCATCCTGAAGTTCAGCCATAAACTTTTCCCCGATCAGCTTTGTCCATTTGATCATCTCGGTCATTTTTGTTTATTCAACATTCAAGAGTCCGGTTATGATCTCTGGTACAGTGTTATTTAGACTAGGGGCAACTTTCTGTTGCCAAGCAGTGCTGCGGTACTATTCAAACTAGGGGCAACTTTCCAGTTGCTGGGATCCGGGGTTTGTGCATCTCAGTGACAGATCTCAGGCGTGTCCAGTTCTGATCCATATCAAAAATAGTTTTGAAAAGTTTTGATAAAAGTTGACTTTGTTCAAATTAATCTTTTTACAACTAAGACCATCTCTAGACCAAAACGGGAAATTTTCAGTACCATAACCTTCAAAGTTCATTGATTTCAGTACAGAGTCCTCCTGCTCTTGCATACAAATTGAAGTTGCTTTTTATTACATTCATTAAGAAAACTTGAAAGTGCTAATAAAGCAATAAATCTGGGGCATAGATAAGTCAGGTGTTCCTGCGCCCCCTCCGAGAGCTGGTCGAAGCCTCTGATGCCAAGCTGGGCCCTTCCTGTGCCTCTTCATTGAGCCAATCCAAGCACTCATCAGACAAAGTGCAACTGAAAGTAGGAGCGGGGGCTGGGAGTTCTGTTGTCCTCCACGCTGTGGCTTGCCGAGTGAGCTGCGCACCTCGGGCTGGGAATGCAGCTGGATACTCTATCCCCTCTGCCAGACAGGTCTAATCGTGGCCAAACTGACGCTGGAACCGGGACGGGAAATAGAATACGCAGTGGGTCAAGCCAATCAACTGAATCCCGATCTGTCGGGACATGTTGTAGCCCATTGCCGGTAGATTGAGCCAAGGGCACCGCCAAGCAATGCGGTCTACGGACAGGCTGCACATCCAATCAAACCACCATCCCTCGTCAAGGGCGTTGACTAGACGTTGCCTGAAGAAGTAGCCGCGAGCTGAGTATGCTGGGCAAGAGTCCACAACCTACAACTTGTCCATCAACCACACCTGGGAAGGGATGAAAAATAAGAGAATAAAGAATATAGAGAAGTACGATGAGAGAAAAGTGAGAAAAGGGATTTTGTGAGAAAAACTGAGCTTGAGGGTCGAGTGATGTGAGCAATACATATGTGAGATTGGGTGGGAAACATTACTTGCAGCAGTAGTGGACTCCCCACAAATCTGGTCGTCTCTCGGCGATAAAAGGCATCGAAGCCCATCAACGTCTCGGCCAGAGTCATGGCAATGCAGCCTTTGCCCTCCTTCAAGCCTTGGGTAACCTCAATCAACCGGATGCTAGATCCCCCGGAGCCTGAGGAAAACAGAAAATGAGATAGTATGCACAAACAGAGGGCATGTCGCCGGAAGCCTTGCCAATGATGTTCGTCGCGATCACCGGTATCCGAAAACTGATGAATCAAACTCAGAATATCTAGCATTCCGTCACAAATCAGAGATCGAGCGTCATACATAGTGAGTCCACACATTCGCCCTAAGGTCTGAACATGACCAAAGTTAAGCTAGGGTAAGATCTCCTCGTCACGCTTGGATTCCATTAAAACTTGAAAATCTTCGAAGGTAGGGCATACCACTTGCCTGCTAAAGCTAAAGACGTGAGTCACCGGATTCCAAAACCTCACTGCAGCATGAAGAAACGAAAAGTGCAGCGCAGTGCGACTCAAAGTGAATAATGCATTTATGCCGAAACGCCAGAAATTCAGCTTTTCCGAGCCATCCAAGTTGTTAATCTAGGACGAGAGATTCTGGGCAAGAAATCCCTCCATTTCGAGCAAATCAGTGTTGAATTGAGTTGAACTACAAAGCTGAGGCCTTTTGTAGGGGATAAGATTGAGTGGAGGATAGGTGTCAATATTCTGGTGATTCTTTCATTCATGGCCGGCCGGCCAAATATAGTGCCGACCGACCACCACTTTTGGTCGATCGATCAAAGATTCTGGCCGATGGTCGTTTCTTGAGGCCGATGGCTTTCTCCCGCGGCCGGTGGTCTTCCTCTTTGCTCCCTAAGCTGTTTATATGTTGAAACATGCTGAGAATTTGGAGAATGCCACCACTTCCAAGGCCCTCCGATGATGGATTTTGCGGCATTACGCCCATTTGCTTATCGAGTTGTTATAAATTTGCTTATCGAGTTGTATTTCACTCTTTTCAAGTCTTTTTTGCTTATCGAGTTGTAAGACAGCTCACTACCTGATTATTACGATGCGAATGCTCAATTTTCAAACCAAGTTCAATTTCATGCGATGCGATGCGATGCATAGGAAGCACAAATGTAACATCATTTTGATTAAAATGGTTGTTTTATTTCCCTCAAGTGTTTTGCAAAATACACTTTTCTTTTTTTTGAAAAGGTAAAACCTACTTAAGGCAGTGCAATGTGTTCAAACCACTAGTAAAAAGAAAAGTAAAGCAAAAAGAAGAGCAGGGCGGCAAAGTATCGGAATTGATGCCAGTAACCTCCCCTTGTGAGCCATGCATCTCCCGCGCCCTTGTTCGGGTCAACTATGTGATTTGGCGCCTTCATTACTTGAGACAGTGCAAGGAAGTACACTTTCGGAACATTAGTAGTCCTTCGAGTTAACCTCAAGCCGTGTCTTCTATGAGCGATGCTCGGCACGCGTAAGGAACGTCCCTTCCTGTATCCTTTTTGTATCTTGTGAATTCCACAAATCACTTCAATTATACCATGTTACAGTGCTCGGCATTTCAACATCATGAATAATTGGTCCTTACCATGTTCAAGTTCCTTTTATACACATTGCTTGCATAGACCGCATGCTTTACTTACATGTGTTCAATTTCAAGTTCCTTTTATACACATTGCTTGCGTAGACCGCAAGCTTTACTTACATGTGTTCAAGTTCCTTTTATATACATTGCTTGCGTAGACTGCATGCTTTACTTACATGTGTTCAAGTTCCTTTTTTATACACATTGCTTGCGTAGACCGCATGCTTTACTTACATGTGTTCAATTTCAAGTTTCTATACACATTGCATGCGTTGTCGCGTTATGCTTTACTTACATGTGTTCAAGTTCCTTTTTATACACATTGCTTGCGTAGACCGCATGCTTTACTTACATGTGTTCAATTTCAAGGCTCTATACACATTGTTTGCGTAGACCGCATGCTTTACTTACATGTGTTCAAGTTTCTTCATACACATTGTGCACGTTGTCACGTGTTCTTTACTTACATGTGTTTGTGCCTTCACGGAATTGTTATGCGTCCCACTCAACTTGCGTTGTCACGCACTTTCGATTGCATGTTATGCATGTTGCTAACAATATTATACCTGTTAAGTTTGCTTTCTTTTCAGGCACGATATTGTATGTGCGGTTCATTTGAGGCTGGTGCAACCAGATGAACTGCGCAGGTATTGTATCCTCTGCGTGAGACGTATTGAGAATTATATAATTCTCTTACATCCTTTCTGCATTGTAGTGTAGTTTGGTGTATGCTAGCTTAAAATTGTTGCATTATTATGCTTCGTTATAGCTTTCTTTGCATGATTATAAGTTATGTTCGGCTTTGTGCATTGTCTTGCATTTTGCCCCTGCCTTCGGGCGCATATCTTGTTTGCCTTGCGTGTTTGTCTCAGTCTTCGGCCTGGTAAAAAATGGGTCGTCTCTGGGCTTTGACAATCACTCCCGTCATTGTTATGACTTTCGAGTTCTGTCAAAGAGGGACAACTATAGACACCCCATTTTTGACTGTCCTCAAGACTTGGACGTCACCGGTGGGGACACTCGGTGATCATCCATGTTCGTGTTCGTTTTGAGTTCTCGGAGGCCTTGGTTGCGCGCCTTGCCTCAGGATCTCTCAACTTGTTCGTCTTGCATTTGGTTTCGCACCAAATACTTGTGTTTTTGCTTTGAGGGGTAGGGAATGGCTTGTTGACCATCCCCACACCCATCGGCCTTCCCTTTACATCGCCGGCCATTAATTGCTGACACCGGCCATGGTTTCTTAATACCAATGGTCGGTCGACACTCCATATGGCCGGCTGGCTATCTGTTTGGCCGGCGACCTCCTTTTTTGGCCGATAACAACTTTTTGCCTTCTTTAGGCATGGTGCATGCCAGCTGTGCCAGCTGGAATACACCAAACCTACCCCGGGGCTAACATGTGGCTGTTTTGCCCCTTTTACCCCTTTTTGGTCAAAGCTTCTTGAGGAAGCTTGACCCTTTGTCAAAGCTTCCTCAAGAAGCTTGGCCAGCTGTCTTAGCTTCCTCAAGAAGCCTTGACCTCCTTACCCCCTTTGCCCCCTTTTACTTAGCTTCTTTGAGAAGCTTAGAACCATTTCTTTTGCCTATATAAGCACCTCTTTTCTTCCATTGTAGAGGGTTAGAGATTTTGAACAAAAAAACCAGAGATTATACATATACACATCTGTCATATACTCTCTCTATATATATTTCCCTCTCTCTCATCCTTAGTATGTGTTCGGAGGCCTAGAAAGTGTGTTTTGACCTTAGTTTTGCACTAAGACACACACCATTACACCTGCTTCGACCTTGAGGGGCTTTGAGGGTTTGTTTTTGAAGTTTTGGACTGATTTTGGTCAGAAGAGAGTGGCTGGACCAGCTGTTCTTGAAGTGTTCTTCAAGGGTAAGACTTTTGCTTTATTTTCCCCAATCTTGCATTAGTTTTTGACCTACCTTGCATGCTGATTTAAGCTTTGTGTATAACATAAAAAAGTCTTGTATTTGCATGCTTGAGATCTTTCATTAAGGTCCTTTTGTGGTTCGGGGTCAACCTCCCCTTTTTAGGCCTTGTTTGGCCCTTTTGGTGCTTTCTTTCTTAAGCTTTGGTTACTCTTGAGTCTTGGCCTTCTCACCACTGAAATCCAGTGGATTTTCAGTAGTGAAGAAGGGGTTTTGAGGTCTTGTAAAGGGGAGGGACACCCCTCTCCCTTGGTCTCTCATTTTGCTCATGTTTTGGCTCATAAGGGTAGCACGTATGCTTGGTTGTATTTGGCCCTATTTCAGAGGTTTTTGGGTGTTATTTGAGCATATCTTACCTCTGTTTTTGGTCAGATTTGTGGTCCCTTACATGCTTAATATACTTTCTTTGTACTCCCCCATTTTGCCTAGAAGTGCATCTAGCCATTAGACCATCGTGCTTGCATGTTCTTGCCTAGCTTTGTGAAGCTTTTGGTCATGATTTATCATGATTGAGGTCTTTTGGGTGCTGGTTTGGTCGTATTTGCCATGTTTGGTATAGCCCCTTTGTATTTTGGCTTGTGAGTCTTGGGTGTGTGAGTCACTAGCATGCTTTAGTTGGGTGGTTTCAATGATTTGGAGTCATTTCATATGCCATTTCATTCCTAATCCATGCTTGTATGCCCACATTCATCATCAGTTTCTTGCCTTGAAAGGTTGTTCTTTTGTGCCTTGGAAAATGGTCATTGTGCATGCCTATGTGTTTAGACATTAGGCTGCCATATCAGTGGGTTTTGAGGGCCTTTTTTGCATGCTAAAACTCCATTTTGTATTGAAAAATTCATGTTGTGTTTGCATGGGGGAGGTGTTGAGCAATGCTCCCATTTTTGGCCTTGAATGCCCATGTTTTGGACTCATTCCTTGGTGTGTTTTGACCATGATCTATGTATGCTTTAGTCTTGTTTTGGGGTCCCTTGGGACTGTTTTAGGTCATTTTGGTCCTTTAAGGTTTGGTTGACGTAGCTTTGGTTTGACCCCCTTTATGGGCTTCAAGTGTTGGTCGTTGTTGCATGTCTCGCTTGCATGTTTTGTTTGATTTGGCATCATTCTCTATTCATTTTCAGAGCTTAGCATGTTGGTTTAATGCCCATATATATCGCCTTTAAGTATGCTTAGAGTTGTCCCCTTTTATGCTTAGGTGATGGACCTTGATGTGTGCATGCTTGCATGTATCATTTGTGCTCTTGTGTATCCTCTTAGGCCACTGTTTCGGGGGTGGGCTGAGGTCCTCTCATTTCAGTATAAGTCCGTCTTTGCATATTTTGCATGCTTGCATGTTGTATTGCATTGGTTGCATGCTTACATTGTATCATTTTCTCATGTTTGCATGTTGTTTAGTTAATGGCATTACATAGTCTTGTTGTATGCTTGATATGTCCATATTGCATTAGTCTAGCATGCAGGATTAGATAGTGTCATGTTGCGTTGGCTTAGCATGTTCATGTTATCTTACATGAGTTGCATCACTTTGCATTGTATATTGCATCCATGCATTACATTTGGCTTGGTTTGGGGTGTCAAGCCAAGTATGAGGATTGGGGAGTGCTCATACTCCAAGTGATGTAACACGTCTCAACCCTCGGTCATCAATCCCCTTGACCTCAACATGACAGGGTGTTGGCATTCATTTTTTTTTTTTGTTTGCATGCATTTACATCAAAGTTGCTAACTTGGCCTTTTAGGCCATCATGCATCAAAAGTGCACAATTGATGGCCCGAGGGTCGAGGGTCATGCTCCCTTGAGTCCCTTGCATGATAGGGAGTGTGCCCATGCTCGCATTTGCTTGAAAATTCCATGCCATACACTGCTTGCCCTCTGCTGCTGTCAACTGCAGGCTTCAATAGGAAGATTTGGCCGGCCGGCAATGATGAGTGCCGACCGGCAAATAATTTTGGCCGAGAGCAAAATCTTTAGCCGATAACCTCATTCCCATGGCCGGTGGCCTTTTGATTCGGCCGGTGGAACTCCACTGCACTCAGAATGAAGTTCCGAACAGTTCAGGAGACTTTCATAAATTTCAGAGGGGCAGGGCAGTGTCAACAGAGGCAACAGTGCTATGGCAGCAAATTTCCGGGCGAGACGAGTCAAACTTGCATCATCCACGCATCCCAAGGCAGGGCTGTGGCCACTTTAATCCTGTGTTTAATTTGTTAATTAATTAGAAATTCTGTAATAATTAATTTAGTATTATTTATTCGGACTGTAATATTTATTTGAACCCTCCAAGCGAGGGCAATTGTGTAATAAGTGTGCGTGAGTGTGTGTATGTCTTCCAACCCGATGTCTTTCTTCCCTTTTATTTACCTGCTTATGATGGTAGACTAGGGCATATTTAAATTAGCATACCTTATGCTATGCATGCGTGCATTCATACATTTGTCTTGCATGCACCGGGCTCGGCGCATCATTCTAACTGCATTTGTATTTCAATTCCAAATCGAATACGTGTTAGTTGTAGCATTTCACATGTCATTGTAGATTAGCCAAGCCTATCTTAGTTGCATTTTGCATGTGTTGCATTAGCCATCCTAACATGAACTAGGATCATGCATATGATTACTAACTAGTTTTTGTTTTGGCTCAGAGTACTCGGTAAGCATTTATGCTTTAGCATACCGCATGCGTGTGAGTGTTGCCATAACAGCATGATTACCATGAGGCTAGCTGCTTATGTGATATAACTGCTTGAATGCCTGTGGATGGAGGTTGAATTGCCTACATTGGAACAATGCATTAAAACTGTGAGTTTTAAGCCCACTAGATAGTGGCAAGACCATCTTTTCTAAAGCCCACTTAAGGGTGGCAAAACCTGCATTTTAGCCTACTTGCGAGTAGCAAACCATCTTCAAAACGAGCATGAAATGTTTTGTTCCAATTTAAGCAATTTGGTCTATACTTGTTTGCTGTGCGCATAACATAGTAATTCTAGGCTAATAACCGGAATAAGAACACATAACGTTTTCAAAGACGGATATCACGGTTAGTAGAGGCCGATCTTCGGATCGGGCGAGAGGGGGTGCTCAAAGCTGACCTTCCCCAATCGTACCCAAGCTGCCGAGTCGAGGCAACCTTGGTGATGACGGACACGTGGCCTTTGGCACCGAGTTAGGGTTTCCTAAATACCCCCTTAAAAATTATTTAGGTGGCAACTCTGTATCTGGCAAAGCAGTCCATGTTTGGCACTTGTTTTTTAAAAATCTGTTTTCTCAAAACGATTTGCCAGATTTGGACTCTTTGGTTCAGATTAAGAACCGTGACACAAATTGAGTCTGAACTGTAGCACGAAGGCCTCACGCGGGCGCGTTTACACCATCCAACTAAGGTAATAGCCTTTGTTGCAAGCCAGATTGACTTGAGGCTTATACTGGTCGCGTACGCCGGCTTATCCGTCCTTGAGCGCCTTCTCATTGGCGACCATTACCTCGGCCTCCGTTGACTTAATGGCCTCTTTGAGTTTGGCCTCGGTTTCTATTTCTTTGACCTTAGCGGCCTTGGCATCAGTCTTGGCAACTTCGGTGGCAGCCTCCGCAGCTTCGGCTTTAGCCTCGGCTCTAACATTTTTGGCAGCTTTTGTTTTGTCTAGCAAGCTCCGTACGTAGGTTTTAGCTTCATTCAGTGAAGCAAGGAGACGTGTAGCTTCCTGTATCTTTTTCATGAGGTTCTTCTTCACCATCTCGGCCTTGACTACGTGGGAGTTGGCATATTGGATGGCTTGTAAGAAAAGGAACAAGTTAGAAAATTTGGCTAACTGAAGGAATTGAAAAGTGAAAATAGCAAAGAAGAAGTTAAGAAACTTACCAAGACTGAGTGGCGCATCATCATCGCGAAGTTTTCATATTGATTGAACTTGGTGACCTGGTTCATGTCGTCCGGTAGGAGAACAACTGTGGACAACGCAACGCCAATTTTCAAGCTTACCACTGCGTTATCGTTGGCCTTAAGGGACCTGTCACCTACAAGAACCTCGGGCGCCCATGTATCGTCGGGGTGGAAACTGCTCCCAACTCCTGGGCTTTCTGATCTCTTCTTCTTCGGTGACGATGCATCGGATGATTCAGCCTCGACTGGCCTTTTCTCAGCGTCAGCCGGTTTGGATATTCAGATAGAGTCTTCTGGATCCTTTTCAAAATCAGAAGGAATGTGGGTAATAGTAGCCTTTGCCTTGGCCTTTTTTACAGGTTTCTGCTTCGGCTTCGGCTTTGGCTGAGATTGTGGGGTGGACTGCATAGATATAACATCGGCAAATTGGCCAGTAGGTCCTCCGTAACTGTCGGTTTGTGACTCATCTCCTCGACGGTGATGGCAATGGTCACTTTGGAGTTCGACCGGCAGGACCGTACAAAATTCGACATCAGCGTTAGCACTAGAATGGTGGAATGAGTTGGGTTGCAGTAGAGAGTGAGAACTGTTCAACAGGATCCGAACTAGATGCGTAGTCTGGCCTAGGCGAAGATGTAGTTGGTGGAGTGGATGCGGAAGGCAGAGTCTGGCTTCTTTTGGGAATGTTAGGGAGCGGGAACCAGTATGTCGGCATGTAGTTCAATAGAATAGGGGCCTTGCAATTTTTGATTGGCAGACCCAGAAGCCGGTTGAGATCTCAGCTTGGGATATACTCCTGGCAAAAATTCTTTGACGGCTGGAGAGGAGCTGCAGAAACAATGAGAAAATAGTAGTATATTTAAGAGAAATAATTACTAAGTGTTAACAAAAATTGAACTGTGGGGTGACTAAGTTCTTATCCTCACCTTCCCAAAAAACTCCTCGGCGTAGTGGGCAGAGATGAAGATCGTCATCCAACGTGAACTCCCAGTTTCCCGAGACAATCAAATATCTTCTCCAGCACCTTTATTAGAGTCGGGAAAGTTGGCTATGAGCTTGTACTTGGTGGATCTGGGCTTCAAGTAGTAAGTATAGTCACTTTTGGATTTAAGGCCACTCATGGTGTAACAATATTGGAGGCCAGACAGAGTTATCCTAGCCTTTTATCGGCGTGCTAGCTCAACAACACCGTTGATGACCCTAAAGGTGCTTACTGCTAACTGCATGGGTTAGTTTATAGAAGTAAAGGACTTCTCTAAATAAGATGTCAAAGGGGAGTTTGATTCCATCCTCGATAATGGAGACTATTGGAAAGGGGTAGAAGGCCTCTCCAGGCATCATGGAGTCCTTTTCGCTAGCCACCCTGAGATGAACATCGGTTGGGATAGAGAACTCCTGGAAAAAATACTCAAGTTTGGTCGGCGAATCTATTCTCCACTTAAACATACCCATGATCTCAGCTAGGGTGATTTGGGTACTGTTGTCTGTGTAAAAAGGGTTTAATGTGGGTTCAAAGACCTTGGCAAGACCCTAATGAGCACTAGGGTAAGGGTTCTTAAAGATCTAAGAGAGGATTTGTTTCAGTTTTCCTAAGAATATGATTTCTAAGTCAAAACACAGGCCTAGAATCCATGCAAGTGAACAATATTCGAAGGCAAAATCTGGAAACAAAGCAAGAAAAGCAGAAAATAAACATGATTCAGAAAAAGATAGAGAAAAATAACAATGTGACAAGTGCAGTGGCATGGAGCAGCGGTTCAAGAACACGACCAAATTTAAAGAAAGACACGATTCAGAATCAAGAAGTCCAAAACCAGAGGCATTGTCAAACTTGTGAGCATCAATTCATGACATTTAATGAATGAGTACAAGGGAGTGTACAGGAACAATGAAGAAAAGTATAGTACAACTATGAATACAAATTCAATAGCAACACATAAGTGATTACAAATACAATTTAAGGCATGTGGAAAATTCAAGAGCAAAAAATATTGAGGAACACAGTCAAGAATAGTAGAGAACAAAAAATGAAAAAGAGGAAATTGAAGACTTATAGAATGGAACCAAAGAAATGGCCACTGGATTCGTAATCCCCGGACTCAGGTGGTGAGGAAGCAATGAAAAGATTGCCGAAGGTAATGAACAGATGGCTGCTGGAAGCTCGAAGGAACAACAATGGCGGTTTGAGAGTGGTTTGATAGAGAGAGAAATTTTAAAACGCAAAAGAGAAATTGAATTTGCAAAAATGAGAAGGCGAAGAGAGATAGAGAGAGTTTTGTCAAAAATTGAAAAGGCTCAAAAATGTAATGAAAGTACCTTGGACGACGTGCCTGTCAAGCGACGTGAACAGAAACGACACGATTCGATAACTCGTGTCAAGTATGAGCCAGTAAAGATGGGACATGTGGAGGAAATGCTTGAAATAATTGTGCGTGAAAACTCATGCGCAGTTGAAACTCTTGAAATTCTTGAAATAATGGGGTAAGAACCTCGGTTGGAGGTCGAGCTCAATTGAAATGCTTAAAAGAACTTGGTTCTTGGTTCTTGATTCTTGATTCTTGATAAAGTGGGCAACTGAATCATAGTTACTTTAAGCCAATGAGTCATGATCTCAATGGGGGTAGTATCTGAGTTTTGAGCCGGCATGTTGGTTAGACAAACAATATAGGTTCCATCACTTCAGGTTGCCGAGATAATAGAACCTAGGGGGCAGTTATGGGGAAGAACTTTGCGAATGATGCCACATGGCCAAGATAGCCCGAGATGTCGACTAAGGTGCCACGTGGATGAGTCATGTTGCTGAGGTGATCATGGCGTTGCTGAGATGTTTTGCCGTAATGTCAAAATCTCGAGGTATCCAAATAAGGGATAAGAGTCCTAGAACAAGGGATGATCATAGTCTGGATAAGGATAAGGCTCATGAAGAGTTTATCCCTATCTAGCCAAGAGTCTAGGATGAGCATTGAGCCTATGTCCAATAAAGTAAGTCTTCTAGGTGATCAGGTCACTGTTGGTTATAAAAGTGAGGCACCCTTGTGGGTCTAAAGTAAGTTTTTTCTTGGGAGTTTAAGTACTATTTTGATATCTGTGAGAGAGAAAGTTTACTGACTTGATCATCGGAGTTCCCCTAGGTGGACGAACCACCGTAGAATTCTCATCTCCTTATTAGTAGATATTTGGTTCATTTTATTCTGTCGGTGTTCTTCAGCTGAGTTTCCCTTTTGGTTATGTGGTTAGAAATCAACACCCACAAGTTATATAATACAATATATATAAATATATGTGTGTTCATATTCTGAAAACATAATGAACATTAAAAAAAAAAAAAAGCTTCTAAAAAGAAAAAAATAGAAAAATCAAAAAAGAATGAAGAAAAATGTACGAAAGACTGTTATTATAGAAAGCCATGCAGGTTGAGTATATCTATCTCAAAGTATTTACATTAATTAAAACATGTATTAAAATTATTATATTTTAAAGATGGTCCTAGCTTCCCTCTAGTCCCAGAGCAGACTAGAGAGTGCTGATGGGCCCATAGAGGCCCACCACGGGTTTCGTTTTGATAATTTGAATCATTTAATGTGTAGAATTTGTCGATTACTATATGCCTGTAAAAAATCATATTGATCGGATGTCGATAGCTACGTGATCAAATAAGTTTTCCATAAAAAAAAATAGATGGTGAATATTATGGTTTGGTTAATGTATGTGTATGATATTATTAGGTGGCTGGGACGTTGCACCAAGTGGGCGTTTCTTGTGGGGATACTGCCGTGTGAAAGAAGTACTCTCGATAGGTGACTACGGTGATCAAGAATTTGAAACTCAATGGCCCTGTGCTCCCAGCAAGCAATATTATGACCGAGGCCCAATCCAACTTTCCTAGTAAGTCAAGTAGTTGCTTTTGCTTTTGCTTTTGCTTTTTATTGTTAATCATGGAAATACTTTGACTTTATGTTTTCATAAATATTAATTTCAACAATTACAACTATGGACAAGCAGGAGAGGCCTTGGAATTGGACCTCCTGAACAACCCAGATCTAGCAGAAACTGACCCAGTCATCTCATTTGAGACAGCTGTATGGTTCTGGATGACCACACAATCGCCGAAGCCTTCTTGCCATGATGTCATCATTGGAAATTGGATGCCAATGCCCGATGACCTAGCGGCAAGTCGGGTTCCCAGGTATGGCGTCATCACAAACATCATAAATTAAGGTCTTAATTGCGGTCGTGGCCAGGATTCGAGGGTTGAGGATCGCATAGGGTTCTATAAAAGGTATTGTAGTGATGAACTATTTGATGTTAGCACCGGTGACAATCTTGACTGTAACAACCAAGAGCCTTTCAGAACCGGACTCTTGCTTGACTCTATGTAATTGCAACTGCCCTACAGTTGTTGCAATCAGTTGAAAACTGCACAACCTACTGTTGTACTAAACTAAAATAAGTGTGCACAATGATAATGACTTTCAACTTTTTTTGTTCTAGCTCCGAGTGATTGCTATATTTTCTAAAAAAACAAATGAAATTTGCAGACAAATTGTAGTCAAGGCCAAGAGACTACAAAAAGACCAGTTATGTAACACTCTATACTCTCGTTTACTTTTAAAATGTCACACATCACAAGGAAAATCAAAGTTGGCCACAAATATATATATTACTTTTATGAATATTCATGAATTAATACTGTAGAAATTAGTATACTATATACACAGTGAAAATAAATGGATTCGGGTATACTTTTCGCTCTCAAACCAAATTTATGGATCATGTGGGTGAATCATGTGCCTCCATTAATGTCTTTGAATAATTCCCAGTAATGGAGTAGTACTACTAAAAAACTACCCACGCTATTCATAGTACAAAGGTGGAATGGTTTATGGGAAGAAAGAACGTATCATTTTTTGTTGTGTCAAATACAGAACCCAAGTTTTGTTTATATAGGAGAGTTAGGAGATCCATAAGATAGATGTATTATCCCAGACAATGTCTATCTCATATCAACAATATCTAATTAATAATTATCAACTAATATATTGACAATTATCCATATCAAGATTATCTGATATCAAGATTTTCTCATATCTTGAAATATAATCCATTATTTTATTTGGATCTCTCCTAATCGGGTCATGCCACCATGGGCAAGTTCTAAACCCGACCCAATTTCTAGCATCTCCGACTTGAACATGCGCTGGCGTGACACCGCGCCTTTTGTTTCTCAATCTACCTAATAAACGCAATCATACTAGCCAATAGACTGTGCGACCACTGAGAACACCTGCATGTGGAAGCTCTACACTAGAAACTCAAAAAGTGCCAGTATAGAGATATCAACCTGAAAATAAAAATAGTGTCTCATATACCCCAGACCCATCTAATTACACCGGTCCAAAAAACATCTGTAATCCCTCAAAAGAGCATGTTTGACCCTGTCAATTCTTGCAATATATTCACACTCAATCCACCTCTCATACAGAGTGATGTGAGTTACCGGTAGTGAATATACAACGGTGGTGTAATACTAAATGATTTTTTCCTTTGCCTTCATGTCATTTAGTTTAAGATTGACCGCTATTCCCAGTGATGTCCCTTAAGGCTGAATCATACATGACCGCATCAACCTCTTACCTTATAGCATAGTCAAAGGTCACAAAAGGGTACACAAGTAAAAGTCAGATAAATAATGACATGTAAGACTTACACGATGAGGAAACATGGATCTATTCTCTCACCTCATTACTCGGTCGCCAAGCACATGTAGTATGAATACATGTTACGATGGAGTAACTCTTCCAAAGTGTGACATCATTCTCGATACACCGTATAGATCTTAATCTAGTCGCTTTCTAGCGTCTAACCAGAATTCTCTATTTACTCGCCTTCTAGGCGCCAAATAAGATCTCCCATCTGGCTAATCATAACAGGCACAACATAGAAAGTGGATAGTAACATTGATGTTTGGTCTTTAACATGACCTCATCTTGGTTGTAACCAAGGCGACATACATAGTGGATAATTTAAGCCTCTCTTAGCTCTAAATAAAATAAACCACTAGTCTCATCCTTGCTCGCTCCCAAGTGCCAATGGCGATTGCTCGTGTAAGTGAGCCAATCTTACATGCTGACCTCATCATCTACTAATCATTATGACACAAAGCATAATAGTATCAATATCCCATAATCTCACAACAAATAAGTGATTGATTGAAAAAACACAACTACAGTTTGCGCAATTCTAGCTTCCAAACATAAGCCTTATCAGCACCTCTTGCGATAAGCATATACAACGGAATCCACCTTGTGTGCCTCACATGAAATGGTTCAAGATCACTACCTCTTGCGCAATTACCTCTCTAAAGATATTTTGGTGACCAATTTTCTTTCATTGAAGATGTGTCCAACAAGCGTATTAAATCTTACAAGGGCCAAATTTATACACTACCAATAAAGCATCATATCCACAGTCTAATAAGTAAGGTCAAGGTCTAAACTACTCAGTTGGCCATTTACAAAAGATAGCACTCATCATGTCGGATACGCCCAAGTAGCGTACTTCAGGATCCCACAACAAAAGATCAAGGAATATGAGGCTCTAGCTTTTACCAATGGATAAGTCAATGGATTTGCAATTTTGCATCTGGAATCATTCTAGGATATTCCTTATGTAAGTCATTAAAGACAAACCGAGAATTCTCCCAAAACAATCTCTAAGGATCTTACATCCGAGCATATAAATTACATCACCCATGTCTATCATGTCTAAAATAGATGACCACCAACCCTAGGTGGCGACAACCTTATAAATTCATGGTTCATAATGACTAAGTAAGGAAAAACTTCTTTTGGACCAATGATCATGCCTCAGTGGTCTTCATCGATCATCGTTGGCCTATCATGGCTCGACGAAATCTAAGAACCACTATTTGGATAATTGTTTTGGGCCGTTAAAGATTTATTGGAACTAGCAATCTTTTTACGCTTCTAACTTTTCACCATAAAAGCAGAAGGTAAGTCCCTATGGATCTACTTATCCAATTCTCCAACGAGAAGTTGGGTCACAATGTCCACAAATCAAAGTTCCGAACTCATATCAATCATAGCCTAAGTCGAAGTAACCTTACTCCCCAAGAGAAAGTCTTCTCATGGTCTACACCTTCCTCAATGATGCAACTTTTGGGTATCTAACGAGCCTTATGCCTCAAAAAATGACTACCCAAATCGCGCATAACTTTAGAACAGTTTTGCGTCATATTGGAAAGTCAACCAAATCCTAGAAATGATTAATCCTCAAAAACTGTCTTAAAATGCACAACTTTGATCCACTTTTCTAAAAGTAGGGGACTAGAGAGACTTTGGCATTATCCTAGTCTCTTTATCGTCTTGCAGAACAATCATGAATGTTTCCCTCTCAATCACCCAGTGATGAAATGGAAAAATTTCATATTCGCTAACATGCAACTAAGAATGTAGAATATTCTTCTCTAATGGAGTAATCCACTAGTAAGCACGTCGCTTCCATTATCCCTAGGATATTGAATTTTTTTTTCCATTCTCAACTAAACTACATAAAGCGACATACTTAGAATTCTCTATCTTATAGAGTTCTAAAACTCTATTCATGTCACTTTTACTAAGAAAACTTTATGTGACCTAGTTACACTCCCATAAAGTTACTCATCTATAAGCACATGACCCGGAGGGTTTACATGATAGCATACAATAATGCGCCACATGACCCTAATAGTTTACAAGACAACATACAATAATACGCCATAGAACTCTAGGTCTTAACTTCGTAACCTTATGAGAAGTAAAATAAAGATAAGCTGCTTGATGGTTACAGATTGCCCACAAACGGCTCTTCGCTAACCCATTACTCAAATGGAGTGTAAAACCTGATATGGAGGGCACTTAGTTAGGGACATAGGCAACAAACTAAAATGCAATTCCCAATTGGGAAAACTGCGCCATCATCCACCTAACATAAACAATACTTAATTCCTTATCTCTACTACACCATTGTGTTGCTGAGTGCTAGAAATAATCAATTTTCTAAGCATCCATTTCTCTTCACAAAGTTTTCTAAAAAACAACTCAAATAGATACTCGTTACCTCGGTCAAAACTAAAAGCACCAAAGCTTTTATCTAATTGTTCTCAACCTCATATGTGCAATGTCAAAAATCATCTCAAAACTTTTGACTTATGGGAGATCAAATAGTCTTGACTAAGATGCGTATCGTAATCTACAAATGTGCCGAGATTGGGGCTGGCTATCATACCCTTACACATATCTAGTGACAAATATTATAGTAGACTAAATGTGCTAATACATATGCCCTTCTGTGGCTTTCTTACTTACTAGTGCGCAACCATTGAGAACAAAGTTACATATTCACATGAGAGTAAGATACCACAAGCGAGTGGGCCTGAGAGGGCCTACTCAAACCATCCATGTCATCTTCTCATTAATGTGATTAAGTACAACAAAGCCACTAGTTTATGACTGTAGACACCCCATTTTTGACCTCCCGCAAGGCTCGAGCGCTTTGCCTGGTACACTCGATGATGAAAGTGGTGTTGTGCGTGGTTCAAGGTCTCAACGAAGAGGCCATGTTTAAGCTTTGAAACTATACCAAACCTCCTATATTCCCACTGATTATACCCAAGAAATCCTTTTTTACACATTGTGCCACCCTATGCTGAGTCTAATGAAAAAAATAGGGGAACACATTGTGGCCCGGCCGTGCCTCATTGAGGGCTGGTTGTGGCTATTGATGGCCGGTTGTGCCTTAGTAGTGGGAAATACTATTCTGGGTGGGAGCCCACCAGCTGTCCATTTTTGAAGATATTTATGACCCCTCCTACTCAAATTCTATAAAAACGAAGTTGTATCATTATTTTGAGGGTTGAAGAATTTCTAAAAAGCCTTTACACTTTCTTGAGAGCTCCTTCTTCTTTTGTAAGTGATCCTTTGAGCAAGCTTACCAACTTGAACCTATATCCATACACCATATACACCGTCAAACCTTAGCCTATGAACCTTGGTTGAGCCTTGAGCATCATAATTCAAGCTTGAGAGTGTGTTTGGACTTAGTTTGATTCACAAACAAAGAGCTACCTTTGTCAAAAGGTATAATCTTGCTATTTACTCTCTTGCTTTCATTTATATCATTTACTATCTAGTTCTTGTAGTTCTGTGTTGTTATGATCTCCCTTCAAGTGTCTAAGTTTGGGTTTGGAGAGCTACCAAAAGAGTAGAGAGAGTTTACACTCTTTCTTACACCTTTGCCTATAGCTCAAACCCTTCCTTTTACACTCTTTTTCTTTTCTTTCTAAATTGATTTTCCGAGTTAAAAAGAGGCTAAAAATCATGCTTTGAAGTTTCAAAAGTGGAGGGTTAGCCACCCCTCCTTGTTCTTATTTACTAGCCTTGTTTTCCCTCTTTGTTTATTAGCTTTTTAGGCTTTTTTCATGCACTTTGAGCCACTATTTTTCACCCATTAAGGGTTGTTTTAGGGCTGTTCTAGGTTGTTTAAATAGTTCATGCTTTGATTAGCTTGATTGTTGTCTCATAAGTTTTCATACATAGCTTGTTGAATATTGTTCTTAGTTTTTCTTTAACTAACTTCCATGTTTAAGAACTTCATTTTAATAAATCAACTTCCTATTCATTTCTTTCATTTGAGAGTTGTTTCAATCAGTTGACGGTTATTCAAAACGTGAACTAGCGATTTATGCTTAATGGATTAATCTCTACGGAGGTTCATTGTTAATGACGTAGTCTCTTTTTCATGTTGAAAATCACCTCCCATTTGACATATTCCCACTTAACGGACGTAATCTTTAGTGGTCATAACAATCATCTTGGATTTAATGGATTACAGGATGGCAAAGACTAATGAATTTGGCTTAAAATGAACCAACCCACATAAAGAAAATGAGTTATATTGCTTGGGTTCGGCTGGACTTTATGCCGAATCTATTGTGTCAAGGGTTGTCTTACATCAATTCATGATGTTTTGATGAACCTCGAAGCGTCTCTACCTCCCTCTTTGAATTCACTCTATGATAGGACAAAGAGGTGGTTGTAGTTCATTTTATTTAATGATTTTTGTCCAAATTGTATCAGAAATCATCAAGCAATCAACTTGCTCATTGATGGTTTTGGAAACAATTCCAACCTTCTCTCGAGGCTTTCCCATGACAGAGAAGTGTGAGAGGGACAAACAGAGTTCAAAACAACTCTGTCTACACTGGTTTCACTTCAGGGCACAAAACAAAATTGTGCATAAAATTGAGGCACAACCAGCCTTCTTTAGGCGCAATCGGGCTTCATTAAGGGCCAGCCGGTCATCAATGTTTGGTCAGCAGTGTATTTTGTAGAAAACAGAGGGCAGTGGTTGAAGGTGAAACAGAGCAGGCCTAGGTAGACAAAGCTGTTCTTGGACACTATGCATGCAACCCTGGCATATCGTTGCTTACATCATTATTATAAATTAATGCTTTGAGTATTGTTGTAATTATTTATTATTATTATTATTATTATTATTATTATTATTATTATTATTATTGTTGTTGTTGTTGTTGTTGTTGTTGTTGTTGTTGTTGTTATAATTAGTCTTGTTAATTATTAGTGTTGTAATTATTACTATTGTTTATTTGTTATTGTTATATCTAGTTAGCTTAAATAGCTAGTTTGTTTCTCACTCTCATTATTATCCTTGTTGTAATAGAGCAGTTAGCTAGTTAATTCTTTGCTTAGTCATTCATTTAGTTTTGTACTAATTAGTTTAATTTAGACTTTCGGACTTTGATTCGCACCTCTTGCACGAGGGCAATTATGTAATAAGTTGAATGTCATTCAACCCCACGTCTTTCTCCTTTTTACTTACTTGCTGACAATGGTTAGTATAGGAACATCATTTTTCAAATTAGCAATTTTATGCTTTGCATACATTGCTTTGCATGCATCCAAAGCTTGGCTCATCATACTAACCCAATATCAAATGTTCAAATTCATTGCCTCAATACGTACTTTATCGCGTGTTTTGAATGAAATCATATGCCATGCTCATAGCCGAGCCTACAAATTACATAATGTATGTGTTGCATTAGTCATATTGCATTAATTAGGAATATGTAAATTTTCTAATTAATTTGCTTTGTTTTGGCTCGGAGTACTAGGTGAGCAATTTTGAGTTTTAGAACATCGCATGAGTGTGGTTGTTACCATGTCCAAGCATACTTCCATGAGGCTAATTGCTTAAATGATGTAACTATTTGAATACTTGTGAATGAATGGTGGAGGTGTATGGTTATGAGGTGGTGTGCAATAGGCCAAGAACAAAGTACTTTCCAAGCCTAAAATATAGAGACAAAGAGAGAGATATAAGCTTTGCCTTAGAGCATTTTCTCAACCTGGTATAAGGAGAGGGAGGGTCTCTCTTATAGAGTTTAAAGCCAAAGCTTCTCCAAGAAGCTAAAAACTGGGTTGCAAATCCTCCATACACGTGTATGGAGGATCCAGTCTGTGTCTTATAGCTGGCACAACTGGCATGCACTCAGACAAACAAAACAGGAGGAAGCTGGCCGACCAGAAAAGGTGGTCGGCCGACCACTTCACCTGGTTGGCCGACCAGGGCAAGTGGTCTCCCAGATAAAAACTGGTCGTCCAAGGCAAATGGTGGTGTCCACTTTGAAAGCAAGCTAGTGGTGTGGTGGGAGACCAGCAAATGTGGCCCAAAGACCAAGAAAACCAGCTTCCCGACAAGAAAACATGCTGGTGGGGAGAAAGTGGTCTCCAAGGAGAAAAGGTGGTCTCACACTATTGCACCACCTCCCAAACAAGGAAAACAAGGTTCATGCCAAAAATGAACCAACACGGATGCAAAACGAGAGTTCGGGGGGCAAAGCGCGCGGCCGGGTGCCTTGAAAACTGGCTGTTGAGCACAAAAAGTGGCGTACGACCACAAAAGTGGTCTCCCGAACCACAGTGTCCCTCTAGACATAGGAAACAAGGTGTGTTCCAAAAATCGTGCCAAACGGAGAATGTTAAGCGGTCCTGAACTGAGGCGCACGACCGACGACTCCAAAAATCAAAAACTAGTCTCCAAACGGGAACAGTGGCCTATGACCATGAAAAGTAGTCTACGACCACTGAGAGATGGTCTACAAGACTTCTCCCTCCCTCCAGGAAGAGAAAACAAGACTTAGTCCGCAAACCGAGTCAAAGTACAAAGAGTCCCGAGGTCCAGAGGCGAGGCTCTCAACCAAGAACTCCGAAACCTCAAAATGAGCACAACATGCGCAATCACCGAGCGCTCAATCGATAACGTCTGAGTCTTAAGGTCAGCCAAAAATGGGGTGTCTACACCAAGTATAACCAAATTCTGATGGCATCCGAGGACAGAGAGAAAACCGCATTCACTACACCGTAAGGTACCTACTACTACCGGGTTATGTCGTTTGGGTTGAAAAATACTGGGGCTACCTATCAGAGGGCTGCGACCACCATTCTACATGGCATGATCCACAAAGAGATCGAGGTGTACGTGGATGACATGATTGTCAAATCTAAAAAAAGAAAGGGCCACTAAACCGCCTTAAAGAATTTCTTTCAACGGATCAGAGAATACAGGTTGAGGTTAAACCCGCAGAAATGCACCTTCGGCATAACGACAGGGAAAATACTAGACTTTTTGATCACACAGGGGGGCATCGAAGTAGATCCTTCCAAAATCAAGGCCATCCTAGAAATGCCACCACCAAGGACTGAAAAGGAGGTGCGAGGCTTTCTGGGTAAAGTGCAATTCATAAGACTGTTTATTTTCAAATTAACCTTGACTTGTGAACCACTGTTTGGTCTCCTAAAGAAAGGGAAGAAATTCCAATGGGATGATCGATGTCAATTCGCCTTTGAGCAACTTAAGCAGTACCTCCAGAATCTACATGTGTTGTCACCGCCAGAGCTAAGGAAGCCTTTGATTCTATACTTGTCAGTAACAGACACGACCATGGGATGCATGCTCGCTCAGGAATCTGAAGATAAGGTAGAGAAAGCCATCTAATACTTGAACAAGAAAATGGTAGAATATGAGACCTGCTATACTCCGTTGGAGAAAACTTGCCTAGCCTTGGTATGGGCTGCCAAGAAGTTAAGGCACTACTTTTTAGCTCACTCTATAATCCTGGTTTCCAGATTAGACCCATCAAATATCTCTTTGAGAAACCGGCGCTTACGGGTAGGTTAGCTAGTTGGTTGCTTCTCCTTTCCGAATTTGATCTCAAATATGTCACCCGCAAGTCGATCAAGGGAAAAGTTGTAGTAGAGTTCTTGGAAGACCACCCGGTAGAAGGAGATGAGGCCGTGGAATACTTGTTCCCAGATGAAGCCATTCTGCAATTTGAGGAGGAGACTTGGAAAATATACTTTGATGGAGCAGCCAATCAGCACGGTTATGGGATAGGTGTGTTGCTGATAGCACCTGATGACTCTTATATTCCTTTAGCCTTTAAACTCTGGTTCAAGGTCTCCAATAATGATGCAGAATATGAAGTGTGTATTGTTGGTTTAGAAGCTGCCCTGGAACTAGGGGTAACAAGATTGGATGTTATCGGGTACTCGAACTTAGTTATTTCTCAAGCAAATGAAGACTGGAAAGTCAAAGAAGAAAAGATGAAGGTTTACCACCAGACCCTAAATGTTTTGATTCCTAGGTTTGAAAAGCTGACTTTTACGCATGTACTGAGAGAGAACAACAGGTTCGCTGATGCTTTAGCAACTCTATCTTCTATGGTAGACATCCCACTTGGAGTCCAGATGCGTCCGATCATCATTGAGTAGAAATACACGCTGGTTTATGAAACTATTGCCGTGATAGATGAAGTGCAAGACAAAAAACCCTAGTACTACGATATTTGGAACTTCCCAGAAAATGAGACATATCCACCAAGGGCAAATGCCAAGGACAAAAGGGGAATGCCATGAATGGCTGTCCAATTTATCATCTGCGGAGGTAAACTGTATAAAAGATGTCATTTGGGAATGCACAAGTTGTGTGTGGAAGAAGAGGAATCAAAGCGCCTGATAGAGACCATCCATGGAGGAGAGTGCGAAGTGCACATGAACGGAGTAATGTTAGCCCGAAAGATTCTCAGACAAGGTTATTACTGGTCCACCATGGAAGAGGATTGTATTGGTTTTGTTCGGTAATGCCACAAATTCCAAATTCATGCCAATCACATGACTATCCCGCCGTCAAAACTATCTAACATGACTTCACCATGGCCTTTCTCAATTTGGGGAATTGACGTTATCGGTGCAGTCACGTCAAAGGGGTTGAATGGGCAAGAATATATCTTGGTGGCGACTGATTACTTTACAAAATGGGTGGAAGCTCAGTCCTATGCAGTGTTGAAAGCATCGCATGTGGCTAAGTTCATCATAAACAATATCATTTGCCGGTATGGAGTCCCAAACGAGATCATATCAGATAATGGCTCCCACTTCAAGAAATAGGTGATAGACTTGTTGGAGAAATACAATGTGGCTTTCCATAAGTCATCTACATAAAGGCCGCAAACTAATGGAGCTGTTGAAGCCACCAACAAGAACATCAAGAACATCTTGTAGAAGATGGTTGAGACCTACAGGGACTGGCCCGATAAATTGTCATTCACACTCTATGGCTACAGAACTTTGATTCAGACGTCTATAGGTGCAACTACTTATTCTCTCATCTATGGGATGGAAGTTGTTTTGCCAATTGAAATAGAAGTCCCGTCGCTACGAGTTATAGCTGAGTGTTAGATAGCAGAGGCGGACTGGCAACAGAGCAGATTTGAAGAGTTAATGCTGTTTGATAAGAGAAGGCTGAAAGCATTGTATCATGTTTAGGGTTACCAACGCAGAATTGCCAGGGCTTTTAATAAGAAAGTTAAGTCCTGGAATCTCAGAAAGGGAGACATGGTGCTAAAAGACAACCGAGCTCCCATTCATGACCCTAGGGGCAAGTTCAGACCAAATTGGACTAGTCCTTACATCATCAAAGCTATCTGGTCGGGTGGTGCGGTTATTCTTATGGACTTAGATGGCCTAGATTTTTCAAAGCCGATCAACATGGACAAGTTGAAGAAATACTATCCCTAAGAGGCTCGCTAGGCCGAAAACCCAAAAGGGAGACCTAAGAAACAGTCAGAGCATTAAAAATTAAAAATTAAAAATAAAGAAAAATTGAGCCCCCAAGGTTGAAAACCCTAAAGGGCGACTTTGGCAACTTCATCTTGAAATCCGGCCGTAACCATCTCCAACTCAACTGTCCTATCCATATGTCTGATCAAGCCATCTTTGTTTGTTCTTTACCTGAGAGTTCAGTTGGGATCTCCATTCTGGGAAAAAGAGCTGGATATAATGCAGAGTAGTGGTGTTCAAGCAGGGGCATTTATGATCTTTTGATTCAAGGTTATACATCTTAAGGATTGATTCCATGTGTGTCAGGTAGTGATCACTTTCGAAAATGGTTTTAGAAAGTTTTAATAAAAGTTGATTTTGTTCAAAATTTTACCTTTTACAACCTAGACCATATTTGGACCAAAATAAAAAAATTTAGTGCTCACAACTTTAATTCCATTGATTTCAACATAAAGTTCTCCAACTCTCTGATACAAATCAAAGTTACTTTTACATCATAAAACTTGAAAAGAAAGGTCAAAGCAATAAACTAGGGGCATAGGTGAGTCAGGTGCTCTTGCATTCTTTGCTCGTGCTTGCGGAAGCTTCTGAAGCCAAAGTAGGCCTAGTTTGTGCCTCATCCTCGAGCCAAGCCAAGCACTCACCAGAAAGGGCATAACTGAAACTAAGGGCAAGGGCCAGAAGCTCTCTTGTCCTCGAAGCCGTGAGGTACCTAGCCAAGTGTGAGGCACGAATTGGGAATGAAGTCGGGTATTCTACCCCCTCCTCTGGGCAGGTTTGATCATGTCCAAACTGGCATCTGAACCAGAAAGAGAAGTAAAACACACAGTGCGTGAAACTGATCAACTGTATACTAGGCTACCAAGCCATGCTGTAACTCATCTCGGTCAAATTAAGTCGGGGACAACACCAAGTTATGTTAGCTGTAGACTTGCTGCACATCCAGTTGCACCACCATCCCTCGTTGGAAAAATCCACTAGCTGATGGCAGAAGAAATAAGCTCGAGCTGAGTACTCGGGCTAAGAGTCCACTACCTTTAGCTTATCCATAAGCCACACCTGGGAAGGGATAAAAAATAAGAGAGATTAAAGAATAGAGAGATGTATGTTGGGAGAAAGGTAAGAAAAGGGCTTTGAGAGAAAAAATAGAGCATGAGTGCTGAGTGATGTGAGAAACATATATGAAAAAGGATGGGAAACAGTACCTGGAGAAGTAGTGGACTCCCTATGAATCTGGTAGCTCTCACCAATGAAACGCATCTAAGCCCATTAGGGTCTCGGCCAGCGCCAAACCAATGCAACTCTTACCTTTTTTCAGACCTTGGGCCACTTTGATTAGCGAAATACTGGATCTGCCAAAACTAGGGGCAAGAAAGAAATGAGTAAGCATACATAAGCAGAGGGCATGTTACCGAAAACCTCGCCAGAGAAGGTCTCCTCTGTCACTGACGTCAGAAAATTGATAAATCAAGCTGGGTATGTCTAGCTCTCCGTTGTGGACCAAAGACCGAGCCTCGTGCAAAGTGAACCCACATATTCATCCTAAAGCTTGGGCGTGGCCAAAACGGGGTTGAGGCATGATTTCCTCATCGCGCTGGGATTCCATTAGTGCCTAAAATTCTACAAAAGTCGGGCATATTTCTTGTGCTCCGAAGCGAAAGACATGTGTAATTGGGTCCCAACATTGGAATACGACATGGAGGAATGAAAAACAAAGCAGAGTACGAGTCAACAAAAAAAGCGCATTTAGGCCGAAACCCCTGAAATTTACCTTTTTCGTGCCGTCTAAAGTAGCTATCCAATCTGTGAGCTTCTTGGCAAGGAATATCTTTATTTGTGGAAGAAATAGCAATTGAAATGAGGTTCTGGAGATGAAATCATGAAGCAGAACGTTTGTAGAAGATAAAGCTGTAGTGGAGGCCAGCTTGCAACAATCTTGAGGCTTCTCACACTAGTGGCAAGCCACCTCCTCTGGTCGGCAACTCCCATCTCTGGCCGACAACTCTCTTTTCTAGCCTGCCATCCACCTGTGTGCTAGGGAGTGTTGGCAACTTGTGTTTTGTCTTGATCTTTGTGTGTTGTAAGGTCTTGTTTTGAGTCTTTTCATTTTAGCAAGTGTGTTTATTTATACTTGAGTTATTTTTTCTTTATTTATCGAGTTGTATTTTGTATTTTGTATTTCGGTTGTTGGTCGGCTTATTATCCGATTAAGAACATCATGCCAATACAAGTGTTCAATATTCATTTTCAAATTCGAGTCCATGTCCATTTCATGCAAATATATGCTCACGATACAAAAATGATAACACTTTTCATAAAAAACTGTGAGGTTTTATTCCAATCATGGTTTTTAAAAAAAGAGGAGTACAAGTTTCAGAAGCAAAAATAAAACCTATTTGAAGCTATACATGTGTTTTTGCTACCAAACAAAAAGAAAATAAGAAAAAAGTACAAAAACATCAGCGCCGGTCATCTCGAGCTCGAGAGGCCCTTTTTATCCTCTTCTTCGGAGAGGACTCGAGAGCACTATCTTCATCAGCATCGCTATCAGAATCAGACTTTGAACAGGAGCTGGTATCATCTCCGCTCCCTGCCTCAGAGCCCGCCTTAGTGTCACCTCCGCTCTCGGACCCTGAGCTCGCATCATCCTCTCCACTCTCGGATCACTCAGAATGGCGACTCACTGTCTCCTCAGAGTCACTAGTCTCAGCATCATCGTCGCTCAAAATGGGCTCTGACGGACTTCTCTGGCCTTAGGTGCCCTTATTCCTACCTTGACTGTAGCTCACATCTCGGCCACGAGCTACGGCCTGTCTCTCTCTCCTCCCTGCTACTGGAGGAGGTACTACCGATGCTGGTTTTGCTACCGCTACTGGTATTCTCAGCACAGGTGGAATAGGGAAAAAACCGCTATCAACATACCAGTTACAGTTTGTGTATGAGATACAGGCATAGTAGACAGAATAAGGGTCATGCAGAAATCAGATACAGTATAAGTATAGTATGTAGTGTATCGGTGCAGTTTGGGAAAGACTACAGTTGAAATGCCAACGTATTAGTGGAAATATGATAGGGTGATGCACAACAGAGTTAGTAATAAAATGCATACTGAGCTGAAAAAATTAATTACCTGGATACCGTGGAGACCAAGCAGCATCTCCCTCATCTGTACCATGCCCATGAGAGAAACCATCAGTTCGAGGAGGCTCCGTGTATACTCTATAGATGCCTACAAGTGCATTTGGATGATCAATGTCTGGGATAAACATATCTGAAATGGAAGTGTGAGGTGCAAATTGTAAAGTGTGGTCCATACTTGAGATGTGCCTCGAACTCCAACAAACTCGTGCCCTGCCTCTGTCGGCTCGATTGAAATCTGGTAAGCAGTCCCAATCGGCCGACAGCATGTGAGTGTAGTGAGAAGCTCTGGCCAACAGATAGTCTGCTCAATAGGGGGAGCCCCTTTAGTATGGGCCATGGTTGCCCGAGTCGCCTCGCCCGCCACAGAAGCCCTTGTTCTATCGCTTGCGTGAGCTCCCGTCAGAGGAGGCATAAGATGGGTCTGAATAATTGTCGTGTAATCGCCCTCTCCTCTGAAGAAGTTAGCGTCTAGGCCTACCATGAACTGTATGGCTGCATCAATAGATAGGTTATCCGCTGTCTTCACAGATGCTAGGGGCGGCATTGGAATGACTGGATCAGGTAAGCCCACAGTCTGGCGTACGAATCTCTCGCTCATTAACCAAGCCTGACAGATTGGGCCCTCCAGCAGAATCTAGAAGCGCGATGTGCCCCAAGCTCCCGCATACTGGTCTCTCACCTCGGCTGACATCATCGCCCAAGGCTGCCATGTGATCTGCAAGTAGAGGACGTACAGATTGTTAGCCGCTGTCAGTTGCCAAAGTATGAATCAGAACAGTATTAAAGCAAAAATGACTATGAGTTTGAGGTTACCTCATGGGTGGCCACTGTATCAAAGTAATGGTGAAAGAAGGCGAAGGTCTCACGACTTCAGTGCTGATATCGACCATCGTACCATCGCAAGTAATGGACAACAAGGGGAAGCTCCTCCATAGGCTCTAGAGCGAGGACTGGAAAATATGCATAAACCCATAATTGCGAGGAAAGGGCAACGATGTGATCTAAGTGTCAATAGATAAAGAAAGTGCAAAGCATAAGCACAGAGTGTTAACAGATATAGAAAGTGCAAAGCAAAAAGCACAGAGCATGAACAGGTATAGAAAGTGCAAAGAAAAAAGCACAGGTGCTGAACATATGTAAAGAAAAAAATGTGAAATAGAAAGTATAAGTGCAAAGAGGGAACTAAAGTGCATACCTCCTAGGCTCGCCAGTAGCCTCCAATCCGTTTTCCCTTCATGCGGGAGGAGGAGCTCATATAAGCGTAAAGAGTGGCGAGGCCAGCTCTACCCCAGTCATAGAACCGAACCCGAGACAGGGTCACCAAGGCGCTCAGCAGGTATAAATCCATGGTGTTCTACTTGTTCAAAAACAAGATGGTACCGAGGACAAATATCAGGAAGCCCCGGGCATACTGCTCTATCTCCTCTGGTGTGTCAGGCTCTCTCTCGTGGAATTGTTTGGCGAACCAACTGTATCTCACCATGGTCGGTTGGTATAGGAGTAGGCGTACTCCCAGTAGGTGGATCCAAGCAGCCTCCTACTCGCCCATGTCTGTGTCAAAGGGGATCGGATCACCCCCTACTCCTAAGCCTGTGATCATGGCAAAGTCATAGGGAGTCATTGTCATCTCCCTAGTAGCAGAGAGGTGGAAGGAGTTAGTTGTGTCCCACTAGTGCTCTGAGAAGGGGGCTGCTCCCTATGACGCTTGACAGTCCAGAGTAGAAAAGGCCGAAGCCAGCCTCATCAACGATATCTCGGACCCCGACAAGGAGCTCATCATACCAGTTCCTTGTCTTGGTTGCTCCGTACCCCCTATAGGCACGAGAATCTCCATGGGGTAGAGAAAAAAAGTGAATTAGGCAGTGATGAAAGAGCAAGCAGATGAAAGGCAGTGCAAGAAATGTAGTTAAAGGAAAGGTAGGAATGCATGAAAACAAAGTTCATACCTCAGTAGCACTAGAAGAAAGGTGGGAGGCCAACTCCCTCAGCAGGAGGTCCTCCGGTACGCCACGAGTAAAATCGCTGAAACGCCTGATCCCTCCAGGCGGTAACATGTGTGTGCGGGGATGATATGTCACCAGGTTAAAGGGTCGCACTCTCAATGGTAATAGCTTTGGCTCGAACTCTGGCGTGAACTCCACCTCAAGGTCAGCCTCAATGTCCTCTGCCACCCCACTGGCCTCAGCAACTGCTGGCTCCTCTACCTCGACTATAGGTGGAACCATAGATAGAACCTCGGGAGGAGCTCCATCATGAGGCATATCGTCTACCATTTGGAAAATGGGTGAAAAGTAGGTGAAAAGTGAAGAAAAATGAAGAGAAAAGGGTAAACTTGGAAAAAAGTCAACCCTAGGTGAGAGAAAATAGAAGAAAAAATCAAAACCCAGGAAAGTTCACGAAACCTGAGAGAAAATCTAGGGCAACAAGCCTAAAATGGTGAAAATTGGAGAAAAAACGACGAAATCAAAATCTGATCGGTTCAAAATATAGAGAATCAAGAGGGTTTTATGAAAAAAGTGTGCGTGGGGTGTTGGAAAACGTGTACAAAGCACAGATCTAGAGAGAGAAAGTACCTAGAGAGGGAGAAGAAGTGATTTCGGGCTTGGAGAAGTGAGGAAATGAAGTGTGTTGATCTGTACTTAAAGACTTGAGCAAAAAAGACTAATTTTCCCAGAAACTGGCATGGGTGGTCGGCAGACCACCATTGGTGGTCGGCAAGGTTTTTTGGTGGCCGGCAGGTCACCGGCGATTTCTCCTAGTGGCCGGCAAGTGGCTGGTAGCTCTCAGTTGGGTCTTGGTGCTGTTCAGTGCTTCTCCTTCCCGAGTAGTGTATGGTAGGTTCTGTTTTGGGAGCTTGTAGCTGCGTTCTGGTGTGTGAACGCGTCCCACTTGCCA
The DNA here is from genome assembly GCF_055761805.1 of Camellia sinensis. Lineage (NCBI taxonomy): Eukaryota > Viridiplantae > Streptophyta > Magnoliopsida > Ericales > Theaceae > Camellia > Camellia sinensis. The sequence goes on from NC_138965.1 coordinate 17,164,910, forward strand.
ATGTGAATGAGGTGTATCCTTTTTGAGCATGTTGCAATGCCTCTGAGAGATAAATCGAAGGTTGCCACCAGGTATTGTTTTTATTTGTTTCGTCAAATTACATCGTCGTTCTCTTCTATTGCATAGAACATGCATTTTCATATACACTTATATCACATTTGTGCCTTGCATAGCTCATGATTCATGCATAGAATGTGTACTCGTATATGCTTTCTTGTCTTACATAGAATATGCTTTCAGTAGCTACATCTGTTTGTTCTCTATCACTGTGGTGATCTACTGCATGCGTTCACTTTGTGCATCTATCTTATTTGTTCATTTTGTGCCTCTATCGTGCACTTCTTTGTTTTATCTTAGGACGCATGAAGCGCAAGCCCGAGCGGTTTCTCATGTATCTCAGGACGCGTTACACGCAGCCCTGGGCGTGTTTTATCTCGGGACGCATGCAACGCGAGCCTGAGCGATTTCTCTTGTATCTCAGGACGTGTGAAGCGCGGCCCTAGGCGAGTTTTATCTCAGGACCCATGCAACATGAGCCTGAGCGCTTTCTCTTGTATCTCAGGATGCGTGAAGCACAACTCTAGGCATGTTTTATCTCAGGACGCATGAAGCGAGAGCCCGAGCAGTTTCTCTTGTATCTCAGGATGCGTGAAGCGCGGCCCTGGGCATGTTTTATCTCGGGATGTGTGAAGCGCTAGCCCGGGCAGTTTCTCTTGTATCTCAGGATGCGTGAAGCGCGGTGCTAGGCATGTTTTATCTTCGTCGAACGACTACTGTCAGTCTGGCTGTTTGTAGGACCCTTATTGTGACTTTTGCCCTTAGATGGTTCAATGTACTCATTATCGAATGAGTCAACAACTATGGCTTCAACCACATTACTCCCACCAGCTCCAGACAACCAAAATTTGTTAAGCATTTCATCATCTTCATCGGAGTCAGGGGCTCTTTTTGTGGATGCACAGGCCAAGGCCCCTGTGGCACAGTAGTTTTCAACAATTTCGGCCATTTCATGAAAATACTCAAATCCTTTAGTCCTGAATTTCTTTTCATTTTTTGTTGCCTACCTCCAATTGAAAATTTTGTATATAAACGTATTGTACGTATGATAAAATTTTATAAAATTGAAAAGGGTACAGCTTAATTCAATACCTTTTCCCAAAAATCATCAGGTGTAATAACCGTTCCTACAATGGGATCCTATCCTAGATCGATCTATGCCTAAAGTCGCTTGAAAGTTTGGTAATCAGCTTTCAGTCATTGATATTTTTGTCTCACCTATTTTGGTGTGTATCGGAACCCATATAGATTTTGCAACTCAGTTGCAAAATGGTTCCAATGCCTAACTGTCCACACAGTACTACGGCCTTTTGTTTGGTTTTTTTGTACCTAGTCTCTCAACATGCTTATTAGCTTCATTTCAATTCTGGAGCTCCACATTCTTGTGTCTTGATTATCATCTGAATTGTTGCTATCCATCTAACAACACACAATTTATATCTAAACTATAATCAAGCCATCCCAGTTCAAGTGACTAGCCTTCATCCATAGACATTCAAACAATTATATCATAAAAGCAATTAGCCTCACGGTATTCATGCTTTGGATATGACAACACAAACATTCGATAGAAGATGCTAAGACATAAAAGCTCACCTAGTACTCCGAGCCAAAGCAAGAGTACGAGTTAGAAAAATATGTATGTTCCTAATTAAATGCAACATGACTAAATGCAATGCACACATTATGCATTTTTATAGGCTTGGCTATGAGCATGGCATATGATTTCATCCAAGACATACGATAAAGCATGTACTCAAGTCATGAGTATGAACAATTTCATATTGGGTTAGCATGATGAACTGAACCTTAGATGCATGCAAGACAATGGATGCAAAGCATAAGGAAGCTAATGAAACGTGATGTCCTATACTAACCATCGTAAGCGAGTAAGTAAAAGGGAGAAATACGTGGGGTTGGAAGACATATAACTTATTAGAACATTACCCTCGTGCAAGAGGGTGTGAATCAAAGTCCGAATCAAACTAATTATTACAAAACCAAATGAATAAATAAACGAGGCTAATTAACTAGCTAACTATACTATTACAACAAGGATAACCAAGATAAATAAACTCGCTATTTAAACAAATTAACTACAACAATTACAAAGAGACAATAATAATAATTACAACACTTAATAATTAATGAGACTAATTACAATAAGCAATATTAAATTAATTAATTACAACAACAATCATAATGTCAGCGAGGATGTGCAAGGATTGCATGCATGCACATACACAATGTTCGAGAACAGCTCTGTCTGCCCCAGGCTTGCTCTGTTTCACCTCAGCCACTGCCCTTTGTTTTCTGCAAAAATACACTGATGACCAAACATTGAGGACTGGCTGGCCCTTAATAAAGCCCGACCGAGCCTAAAGAAGGTTGACCATGCCTCAATTTTGTGCAAAACTCTATTTTGTGTTCTGAAGTGAAAACAGTGCAGATAGAGTTGTTCAAGTTCTGTTTGTCTCTTCCTTCCTTCCTTCTCTGTCATGGAAAAGCCTCGAGGAAAGGTTAGAATCGTTTCCATAACCATCAATGAGAAAATTGATTTCTTGATGATTTCGGATACGATTTCGAACAAAAATCAATGAATGCAATGAATATGACCACTCCTCTCTTTTTATCATGGAATGAACTCAAAAAAAAGGAAGTAGAGACGCTTCAACAATCATCAAAACGCCATGAATTAGCATATGACCACTCTTGACCAGATAAACTTGGCATAACGTCTGGCCAAGCCCATGCAAGATGACTCATTTTCTTTATGTGTGTTGGTCGCTTTTAAACCAATTCTTTTAGTCATTTCCATTCTTTAGTCTATTTGTCTGAAATGATGATTAAGTCCTCTAAAATAAGAGAAGCATCAAACGAGAAGTAATTCTCAACGAAAGAGAGATCATGCCATTGACAATGAATCTCTGTAGAGATTAAGCCATTAAGCGTGAATCTCTAGTTCATGTGTTGAATAACCATCAACCGATTGAAACAACTCTCAAATGAAAGAAATGAGTGGCAAGTTGATTCTTAAAATGATGTCATTAACATGAAAGTTAGACAAAGAAAAGCTAAGAACAACATAATACAAGCTATGTACAAAGACCAAGGCTATAACAAAGGAACTAAACAAAGCTTGAATCAATTAAATAGATTAGGACAACACTAAAATAGTCTCTAATAAGCCAAAAATAGTGGCTAAAAATGCAAGAAAAGAACTCAAAAAAGCTAAACAAAAGGCAAAGACGCTAAAGCTATGTAAGCAAAAGCAAGGAGGGGTGGCCAATTCCTCCAATTTCAAGACTTCAAGCCATGTTTTTTCGCCTTAGTTCAACTCTGAAATTAGTTCAAAAATCAAAGAAAAAGAGTGTAAAGGAACCAAGGGTTGAGCTATAAAAATAGGTGCAAGTAAGGGTGTCAACCTTACAACCTTTGGTAGCTTATCTAAACCCAAGTTACAACACTTAAAATGGATGCAAAACAACCCAAGAATACAAGAAATAGGTAGAAATGAAGTAACCAAAAGCAAGAAGAAAAGTTACAAGCTTATACCTCTCAAAATGGAGTAAGCTTCGGTTGGTGATCAAACTCACTCTTGACACACTCTCAAGCTTGAATTATGCTTCTCAAGAGTCAACCAAGGCTCTAAGATAATGAGTCAAGGTTGTGTATGGTGTATATAGATGATACAAGGAAGGTAGGTTAACTCAAAGGTAGCTTGCAATGGAAGGAGGAAGAAGGAGCTCTCTCTATGTGTATAGGCTTTCTCTCAATTGTTCAACCCCCAAAACAGAGGTAGATGGTCGTATTTATAGAATTTGAGCACAAAAGGTGATAAATATCTTCAAAAATGGACAGCTGACGGCCTCTTGCCGAGAACATTGTTTCCCGCTATTGAAGCCCAGCCGGCCCTCAATAGCCATGGCCGGCCTTCAATGAGGCACGGCCGAGCCTCAATCAATTCTCCTATTTTTCTGTTTCAGCCTTAACACAAGGTGCCACAAGGTGTACAAATGGATTTCTTGGGTATGATCAATGAGAATATGGAAGGTTTGGGGTTGTTTTGAAACTTAAATTAGGCTCCTTTGTTGAGACCTCGAACTACGCATAATACCACTTTCATCATCGAGTGTTCCGAGTAAAGCGCTCGAGCCTTGCAGGTGGTCAAAAATGGGGTGTCCACACATATCTTGTAACATCATAACATAAACCACATTAATCACAAAACCAATATACCTTCATTTAGCAAACCACATATCTTCTAATAATTCACATATTTCCAAATAACCCATATGTCTTCCATTAGTCAAGGATTGATCACAAATGATATTTATAATCTTTCTTAACTTCAAATAAATCAAAGTACTTCTCTATTGACATGCTATAAATTCTTCAAATTGAATTTACTAGTCAATGCATTATTAATAACAAATACAAATTCTTAGTCTTTCAAGTCTATTGACTATTAAGAGTCTTGACATTTTTTCGACGCAATTCGTGTTTCATTATTTCCTAACGCTATGTTTGGTTGGGGGATTTGAGGAGGGAATTGGAAAGGAAAAGGGAAAAGTTAGGTGAAACGTGAATAAAATATACCTACATTTCACCTAGTTTCACACACCTTTCCTTTTTCCTTTCCAAATCCCTCCCCAAATCCCCCAACCAAACACAGCATAAAAGAATAGTCATTTAACTTTCATTGACCATGTCAAAGGTTCATAAGTTACGTATATAATGTAGTATTCCCGAATATGGTTTCGCATGATAATCTATAATAGAAATTTCTGAATTATAAGGAAATGTAATCACATATGAATGGCCTCAGTTTCAAATAGACATCTTGGATACCAATTATGATGGTAATTTCAAAACAGAGGAGCACATCGGATTCAAAACAAAAGCGTATCAGAGTCACAACAAAAGCATATTTCACAGAAATTCATTGAACCTTTCGTAAGTGATAGATGTATGGTTGTACTCATATAGTAATAGACAATCATACGGATCAGCGCAGAACTTTACATACTTTTGTTAAATTAAGATTACCTTCTTTTTTCTTTTAAACAATCTTTCTCATATTATTATTTCAAAGTGGTGATTCGATTTCAGAACAGGTCTACGTTTTACGCGGTCTCATTAGGTTTCTTATTTACTTAAGATTACACTTATATAAGTAATTCAAATTACATTGTATTCATACTTATTCCAAATCTTAGACCTATATAGATATATTCATTGACATTGATAAATTGTCACATGGTAACTTAGGCCTATTTTTTTTTTTTTTTACCAAGCATTTTCAAACTATTACAATTAGTTAACTAAAATTCATATATTCCGAAAGGTTCTTCAAGAGTTATACATTTGTCATTCTAACAAAATTTATTTTCTTATTTTCCTTCGGTCTTTCTTTCTTCCATTTAACACTATAGTTGAATTTCTTCACAATGACTTAGGTTATCTAAGTTAGGATTCAAAATCTAAATTTGATTATGTGTCTAAAAGATCATCATATCATTCCTTTCTAACCATATTTAGATACAAAATTACTAGATCTCTTTTTTATTTTTTTTTAGGTCTATATTTTGAGTTAATAGCTTAAGTAAATTACAAGTGTCTCTTTTCCAATGTTATTAATGTGATATGATATGATCTATTTTCCAAATTGTGTTAAGTCTTGATCTCATCCTACTAATTCTAACAATTTTGGGTAAAAGTCTCAAATATCCAAGTAATGGATCCTGATTGTATCAATTGTTTATGAGATCTCTTATTATCTTACTGTTGTTCATGTATGAATATTACTATGTCTTCTCCCTTTTTTTTTTTTTTTTTTTTTGAGGGGAAAAAATTCTTTCAGATTCGTAATTTAGTATGTCATAAAATTGTCACTTTCAATGTTTTCAAATGGTTCCAGTACGATACAATTTCAGTAAAGCCATACTTATTCGGACACTAAGTAGGAAAATTTTCATTAGCTTAAATCGCTTAGTCTTTTTACTTAGCTTAAGCCTTGGCGATATCCTATTAATCTTTAGCAATCTCAGGTTGAGTTTCTAATAGTCCAGTAGATAGGCTCTCACTTCATCAAATATTGATTAGGACCGATTCAAATAAAGTCACACATATATACCATTTTAACTTCAGATTTCTATACAAGTATTTAAAATATTCCTACTAATCTCCTGATTTGTAGTTAAGTACTAACCTTTAACCAAGTAAATCAGTTGAGTTCTCCCTAGACTTGGGAACAATCTTTTATCTGATGTCCCATCTTCCCACACTTGAAACATGCTCTGGTAATTCAATGACACAATCTCCGATGACACTTGTGACATATTGAGCATACTGGGACAAACTTACTACCTTTACAACCTCGCTTAGAATTACTCGTTTCTCCTTCCACCAAATTCTTAGTCTTCTTCTTTTGTTTACTTTTTGCTTCCATGCCTAACTTTTTCTTTTGATCTTGCCAAGTATTGTAGCATTGAACAGCTTTTGCTATGTTTTCTAGCATTTCTTTTACTTTGTTTAATTGTTCTGATAAGGACCCAACCCCTACTTCATTCAAACTTTTCAGAATCTTTCCCTAATGAGGGAAAATAAAGGGTTAAACACGTGAAGATGGTTAATAACACTTGGGTTAATATCAACTGACTTAGATTATAACACAAAGCACATACCATACACAAGTAGACACACACATACAGGCATATAAGGACATTGGTAGGGTGACCTATTAATTCTTATGAAACTTACCGAGAATTTTCGATTCGAAACTACGCTTGCCAAACGTGATTCCAATCAGACTTTCAAGGTTATTCAACAAAGGCATGAAACTCTATAGTTTAGCATTTCACAAAATCGGTTCCCCGCCAAAATATACCATCTTACATATCAAATAGCTTTCTCATCCTCAATTGCCATAGTTCCACTTACTTCATTGATCATTAAATTCATCAATTTCCCAAATATTCTCATGGTCTAATTTGTCATATAACCCATATAGCTTTCTGGACTTCCATTACAAATTGTAATTCCTTTTTACACCATGTTTCCACAAATCAACGTACTTGTACTCACCAATGCTTTAATCAAAAAATTTCGAGATCCTTATAACATTAGAAATTTCACAATAATTCTTAGCTTTTAGCCTTATTGCTAAACTGATTAAACACATTTAAGTTTCCTTATAATTATCAAAATTTCATAGTAGCTCTTACTTAGTTTCAATACCATATATATAGATTTCTGAATGCACAACTTCTTACTTACTATATGCATGAAACTTAAATCCATTTTAGACATTCTAATGCTCAATGGACACATGTGTAAGATATTAACTCGTGCTTTGATACCACTCTGTCATGACCCAAACCCGCCCCTTTAGGTTTAACGTCGTAAGCAGCCAGTAATTTGTAGATTACCGAAAGCCTCATAGACAGAAAACATAATATTAGAGGCTAGCAGAAGTAGATAACAAATATACAACGCCCATTGAGCTCTGCAGACAAATATGGGACAAAAAAATTTTAAACTTTATATACATATATCATACATCACCTTATGTCATCACAATTTTACAGATAGGACAAAAAGGGACTAAATCTTAGTTACACAATAAACAAAAACTTAAACTGTAATCACATAGCCATGACCACTTGACATATCCAAAACCTCCATGGAAGGCGCATAGGTTGGCTGACAAGACAGAGTCCAGGCAAAAGCTCTAGGCCGGGTGTAGACACCCCATTTTTGACCGTCCTAAAGACATGGACGTCATCGATTGAGCGCTCGATGATTGCGCATGTTCGCGCTTGTTTGGAGTCCCCGAGGTTTTCGACTGCACGCCTTGCCTCTAAGTCTTTCAACTCTCTTGGTTTTGTGCTTGTTTTAAGCTAACTCTTGGTCCCCCCCCCCCTTTTCCTAGAGGGAGAAACAGTGATGTAGACCACTTTTCTTCCCTGTAGACCACTTGTCTTCCCTGCCAGCCACTTTTGGTGGTCGGTTAGCTAGAGTGGGTGGTCGGTCGACCACCTCAAGTGGTCGGCAACATGCCACCACCTTCTCCTCTCTTGGGAGAACCCCTTTTTTCCCTGTCGACCAGATGTTTCCCCTGTCGACCACCTGAGGTGGTCGATTGACTAGGTGGGGTGGTCGGCGGCCATTTTTCACTTTCTGCAGATATTTTTGGTGCCAGCTGTGCCAGCAGTTAGGCACAGAATGCATCCTCCCTACACGTGTAGGGAGGGATTCAAGAAAGCTTTGGCTTGCATATTCTATATAAGGGGAGGTGTCTCCCCCTTCTCAAGGGTTCAGAATTTTAAGAACAAAAGCTCTCCATCTCTCTCTATATTTGTGCCTTAAAGTGTTGTTTCTTCATACTTTTGCACGCAAACATCTACTCAAACACCTTTATCTTGTTGCTGAGGTACTTGGGAACCTTATTTGAGTGGTTTTGCCTCAGAAGTTGCTATTTTTGAAGTTGTGCTTCAAGGGTGAGTAATAGCCTCTTTAAAGATTTATTTTCATTGCTTATTTAGCCACCTTTGCATGCTATTTTAGGCCCTTCTTTCAACTACAAAAACCTTTTTTTTAAAGTGTTTAAAAAGGTTGTTTAAGGATTTGTTTGAGTTAGGGGTGGTTTACCCCCTTTGGTGGCTTGTTTTGCTTTGCTTTGTGCCATCTCTTAAGGCCTTTGGGATTATCTCTTTTTGGCCTTCTCACCACTGAAACTCAAAGGAATTTTAGTGGTGGAAAAGTGGTTTGAAGGTCCCAAATAGGTGGGGGTTGTCACGCCCTAAACTCGCCCCTAGAAGTTTGGGCATGACCACTTCAGTAACGGACACTTAACCTGTTATATATAACATATGGGGCCTTATCGGAAGCACAAAAAAATAAATAGATAAATAATAATGAACAATTAAACTCCATTGAGCTACTCCTACATGCCAGGATCTCATTCATCACATGCATTATACCAGATAAATAAAGCTTCAAACTATATCCCAGAATGTGTACATACACATTTACAGTTCCAGCCCTAAAGTCGGGCGTATACAAAAACAAACATGAAAGGTATATACAACAACCTTGGATGGACACTCATAAGCAAACCAACATCTTGACATCTTAAGAAATTAAATGACTTAAACAGTGCCTGAACATATGAAGGTCGACTAGAGGAAGCGGCGTCTTGGCTAGGACTGACCGCCTGATTGGTGACCTACAGAAACAGACATAACAGAGGATGAGCCGGGCTCAGTGAATAGTAATACATAAATAAAATGATGCATAACTTGAACCAGAATACATATCAACGCATATATAGAAATGCAGAGTTTACATAATTAGTCTGATTCTGTGCTAATTTCATAACGGCCTTAAGCCCAGTCTTAAAACATAATAGCTTGAGACATAATAGCTTGAATCATAACGGCTTTAAGCCCTTGAATATCATAGCATTAAACTTTTAAACATGTTGGCATATAGCCCTTGAAACATGCGGCATAAAAGCCCTTGAACGTGTGGCATAAAGCCCTTGAACATGTGGCACAAGGCCCTTGTAACTTGTAATGGCATAAAAGCCTCATAACTTGTAATGGCATAAAGCCCTTGTAACTTGTAATGGCATAAAGCCCTTGTAACTTGTAATGGCATAAAAGCCTCATAACTTGTAATGGCATAAAGCCCTTGTAACTGGTAATGGCATAAAGCCCTTGTAACTTGTAATGGCATAAAAGCCTCATAACTTGTAATGGCATAAAAGCCTCATAACTTGTAATGGCATAAAGCCCTTGTAACTTGTAATGGCATAAAGCCCTTGTAACTTATGGCACTAAGGCCCTTGAAACTTGTTGGCGTTAAAGCCCTTGAAAATGGCATAAAGCATACTTAAACTTGTAACATATTTAAAATATACCTGAAACATACTTGAGCTCGTAACTTACTTGAAGCATACCTGAAACATACTTGAGCTCGTAACTTACTTGAAGCATACCTGAAACATACTTGAACTTGTAATATAATGGGAACCATACTTGAAACATGTTTAAAATATACTTGAAACCATACTTGAACTATTCTTGAAATATACTTGAAACCATACTTGAACTTGCAACATGCGTAACTTAAAACATACATGAACTTCTATCATACATAAACTTGTAACACATTTAAGCTTGTGTCGTACTTAAACTTGTAACATACTTGAATTTCTAACATACGTGAACTTGTAACGTACATGGACTTGTAGCATACGTAAAACTCGTAACATACTTAAACTTGTATATACTTGAATTTGCCACACAATTAAACTTGTAACACTCTTGAGCTTATAACATACTTGACTTATAACATATGCAAACTTATAACAGACTTAACTTATAAACTTGTAACACAACAAAATAACTTCCAATTCACATGGAGTCACATAACTTTCCAATTTTTATAGTATTCGTAGAACACTTACAAAGAACAGAGCATTAGTGACAATAATTATCAACAATAAATAACATGTACATTTTTGTACTACTACTCACAGTGTTCAGGTGCGTAGTCCGTCCTTGTAGCTAATCCTACACAAGTAACGTAATTCAAACATAATTCATCATAGTGCAACATCATTTAGTTCATTAGTACTATTGGCAATTCAAAATAATACAAAATAAACCCTTGAATCTCATTTTAACATTCCAAAAATCAAGTTCATGTCATCCATATCCTTACTAAATTATTCTCCCAATTTTTCCTTTCCATGATAGCATGAATTCCAACATTTATAACAAGGTTCATTCGCAAATTGTAAACATAATTTCCAAATATTCCCAAATTCCAATTAAACTTGAACACATCCAATTCAATATCTCAATTTCATTACTCTACTTTCAATTTGGGCCAATTCATTGGTTATCATCTTTAAACAACCTAGGGTTTCAAGGAAAAAGAGGATTGTTAACAAAAATCAAACTTCTTAAATCATCACTCCTAATTCCAATTTTCCAAATGATTTTACATCTATGATTCTCAATCCATCACTTAAACCCATCAATTTAATTCCCAACATCACAAACCTTAAAACCCCCAATGTTCAAACCCAAAATTCCCAAAATCTCATAATTTCCTCTATATACATAACATTAATGAAAATTGAACCATTATACAATGAAAATACCTCAAATCTATCTATGGATGTAAATATTGAAGAGTATTAAAACCCTTACCTCAAGAATCAAACAAAGGAGCAAGGATTGAGAAGAATCCTCCAAAATCTCGAAATTCCAACCGGTAGAACATAATAATCTTCATGCTTCTTCACTTTTTGATGGATGATCTTGATCAAAACTAAGAGAAATGGAAGGTTTTGGAGATTAAGGACCTAGGGTTTTCGGACCTAGGGGAGAGGGATGAAGAGGGGAAAAGGAAAATGTGAGAAATGATCAAAAAAATCTCATTTTAAGCTGCTGTCCCGTAATTCCCGCTCGAGCGCACATCTTCACGCTCGAGCGTACATGCATTCAGCACAGATGTCAAAACTTCAAATAGGCATAACTCTCCCATCCGGACTCCGTTTTAAGTCATTCTTGTGCTCAAATTGAAGCCCCGAAAATAAGCTTTCCAATGGTTCCAACCTCACATCCAAATTCAAAGTGTGGAAAAAGAAAAGGGAAAAAGAGTGACGGCTGATCGTAGACAAAATATTCAAACTAAAGTTTTTGATCCAATCTTACTCTACCATCATATTACCACCACAATCAAGACCCCAAAATAAAATAACGAGGTTCCAAATACACCACTACAATGTCAAGGGAAATCTTACTTCTCACGCTCGAGCATCGCTTCAACCGCTCGAGCGCGCACAGACCAATAAAGCAGTCCGCTCGAGCGTCAACTTCTCCGCTCGAGCGGAGATTCACAACTCCCAGAATCTCAGGCCGTCTGCAAAATTGCTGAGAACCCCAAAAGTACGCTCGAGCGCCTACTGCTCCGCTCGAGCGGAGGGAAAAAGTTCCAGATTCTTCGGTAAAGGTCACAAATTCCAGTTTCAAAGGCATAACCCAACGGATTGTTCTTCAATTCCGATAGCAAACACATTAACCCCTAATTAAATAAGGATTACTTCCTATACGCACTTTGGGGTCATTACATTCTCCCCACCTTAAGAAGTTTGGTCCTCCAAACTTGATTCTCCTTGTCACCAGTCTAGTTCGTTCTGGACATATAACATTTCTCAATCATTTCATAAATTATCAAACATAATTCAAACTTGGCAAGTTCACTAGGAACTCCCATTATCATAATTCCTCAAAGGTATATGCTTCTTATAACAATTAGACCCAGAATAGCAATTAAGTGCTAAATTAACGACTTTGGGGCTCTTTACTCATTATCTGAATTAGACTTATCAGTTTAGATCAAATCTCTACCAGGCTCAAATTTAAAATTAAAATTGGCTTATCTCAAAGTCAACGTCTTGACATCAAATATATAATACATTTGTCCGAAAGTTATTATATTCTTGTCCCATAGTTAGTCAAATGTTCCTAGCATGGACAAAAACATTTTCCAAGAATATGTAATACATAAGTCCTTTAAACCCTTCATAAGTACAGATAATACGTTGTTCAGAGATATTACTCAGAAACTCAACAGACCTTTCAAAAATATCAGATGATGAAATAATTCTCAATAGCATTAAACTAATGTAAACTTTGATAGAACAATCTAAGACAGTATAGCTTGAAGCTCAACATAGGGCCTTTATCAATTGGAGGACTTATTCATACATAGCGAAATATTTCTTTCAGAAAACTTGTCATATCTTGAACATTCGGAGTTTCGTAACATATTTTATCTTGGGAAAATTATCCAGAAAACTTATCAGAAAATAAAGCATTGCTTGTCATATCATGTCATTGTCGTGTACCTAACAAAATAGAATAATTCACTTCTTATATCGGTCACTGTAGACAAAACTTTCTCTTGCAGCCGGTTATACGTAACATGATTCAACTGTTATACAAAACACAACTTATCAAAGTACGTATCACAATAACTTTCCAAATCATAGGTCCAAACAGTACCACGACAAGGAAGACATAACTATATCATAATAAAAAATTTCCATATGTCGCATTTAAGCAATTCATCTAAATAAATGATAAGCAACTATCAGTTCAAAAATAACAACCAAAGACGTTAATTCCTTAGGTCCAGTCCATGGTCAACTTATACCAGGTTATACTTGCCAAAAGTATCGATTGTAATTGTTGGTATGACATCTCGAACTAACACGGATTACATAAGTTTCATTCTAATGACCACTCATTTGCAAATTACAATAAAGGAACAGCCTTAATTCTTATACAACTACCTCATCTTTAACTAATAATGGTAGGTTCAATACGGAAACACATCAAAATAAACTGGACAAGGGCAAAAGTCCATCGAACATTATGTGAGTACAATCATAATACTTGTATTTAACAACATTCCAGGTAGCAATTCCAACGTGCTAACTCGTGACGACTAGTTCCATGCTTGCTATCAACCATCAAATATTCTATTCCAAGAGTTGTCAGCTACCATAATTCTAATGTCTCTCATTATTTCATCTTTCCAAAACTCAATATGTTTGTACTTTTTCATTAGTCAAGTCAAAACACTACAATTGCATAAACCTTAGCCTTTGATGTTCTTATGCATATCATGTAGAAAAAAATATGGATTACAGATTATAATTTACACGTAACAAAATAGATTACAAATGGTAGCGTTAAATTTCAGATTTCAAAGTGCACATTTAGCTTACAGGTTTCCATAAACAAATTACACTCACTAAAGGAGGTCATTATATGCATAACCTCTACTTTCTCAAAACCACAAATCCAAACAGTGTCATAGTAAAGAATAATTCTACTTTAAAATTGGAGTATCACATATAGTATTTCCTTTGTTCCTAGAAATATTCCATGCTTAGAGTTTAATCAATTCACCAATCCACTTAGAGAGATGCTAAAAGATGACTAACAACCGACAGCATACATTTTAATCTTTACATATAAGTCGTCTTACCGACCAGTTCAAACCCTCACCACGCTTCCGCTGCGCAACTTTATTGATTAAATCCCATCTGTAGATCTTACCATGTTCTGCATAGTAATTACACACAATATACAAGTATAACAGACATGAATAATAACCATTATGGTTAGCGTCATCACATATACCATAATCGTTGCTATCACTTCCTTTCATATGCACGGAAGATGTCATGCATGATGCCTAAGTCTTTTCTAGACATCCTAAAGCTCAATGGAGTCGTGTGTGAGATAGCAACTCGTGCTCTGATACCACCTGCCACGCCCTAAACTCGCCCCTAGAAGTTTGGGCATGACCACTTCAGTAACGGACACTTAACCTGTTATATATAACATATGGGGCCTTATCGGAAGCACAAAAAAATAAATAGATAAATAATAATGAACAATTAAACTCCATTGAGCTACTCCTACATGCCAGGATCTCATTCATCACATGCATTATACCAGATAAATAAAGCTTCAAACTATATCCCAGAATGTGTACATACACATTTACAGTTCCAGCCCTAAAGTCGGGCGTATACAAAAACAAACATGAAAGGTATATACAACAACCTTGGATGGACACTCATAAGCAAACCAACATCTTGACAGCTTAAGAAATTAAATGACTTAAACAGTGCCTGAACATATGAAGGTCGACTAGAGGAAGCGGCGTCTTGGCTAGGACTGACCGCCTGATTGGTGACCTACAGAAACAGACATAACAGAGGATGAGCCGGGCTCAGTGAATAGTAATACATAAATAAAATGATGCATAACTTGAACCATAATACATATCAACGCATATATAGAAATGCAGAGTTTACATAATTAGTCTGATTCTGTGCTAATTTCATAACGGCCTTAAGCCCAGTCTTAAAACATAATAGCTTGAGACATAATAGCTTGAATCATAACGGCTTTAAGCCCTTGAATATCATAGCATTAAACTGTTAAACATGTTGGCATATAGCCCTTGAAACATGCGGCATAAAGCCCTTGAACGTGTGGCATAAAGCCCTTGAACATGTGGCACAAGGCCCTTGTAACTTGTAATGGCATAAAAGCCTCATAACTTGTAATGGCATAAAGCCCTTGTAACTTGTAATGGCATAAAGCCCTTGTAACTTGTAATGGCATAAAGCCCTTGTAACTTGTAATGGCATAAAAGCCTCATAACTTGTAATGGCATAAAGCCCTTGTAACTGGTAATGGCATAAAGCCCTTGTAACTTGTAATGGCATAAAAGCCTCATAACTTGTAATGGCATAAAAGCCTCATAACTTGTAATGGCATAAAGCCCTTGTAACTTGTAATGGCATAAAGCCCTTGTAACTTATGGCACTAAGGCCCTTGAAACTTGTTGGCGTTAAAGCCCTTGAAAATGGCATAAAGCATACTTAAACTTGTAACATATTTAAAATATACCTGAAACATACTTGAGCTCGTAACTTACTTGAAGCATACCTGAAACATACTTGAGCTCGTAACTTACTTGAAGCATACCTGAAACATACTTGAACTTGTAATATAATGGGAACCATACTTGAAACATGTTTAAAATATACTTGAAACCATACTTGAACTATTCTTGAAATATACTTGAAACCATACTTGAACTTGCAACATGCGTAACTTAAAACATACATGAACTTCTATCATACATAAACTTGTAACACATTTAAGCTTGTGTCGTACTTAAACTTGTAACATACTTGAATTTCTAACATACGTGAACTTGTAACGTACATGGACTTGTAGCATACGTAAAACTCGTAACATACTTAAACTTGTATATACTTGAATTTGCCACACAATTAAACTTGTAACACTCTTGAGCTTATAACATACTTGACTTATAACATATGCAAACTTATAACAGACTTAACTTATAAACTTGTAACACAACAAAATAACTTCCAATTCACATGGAGTCACATAACTTTCCAATTTTTATAGTATTCGTAGAACACTTACAAAGAACAGAGCATTAGTGACAATAATTATCAACAATAAATAACATGTACATTTTTGTACTACTACTCACAGTGTTCAGGTGCGTAGTCCGTCCTTGTAGCTAATCCTACACAAGTAACGTAATTCAAACATAATTCATCATAGTGCAACATCATTTAGTTCATTAGTGCTATTGGCAATTCAAAATAATACAAAATAAACCCTTGAATCTCATTTTAACATTCCAAAAATCAAGTTCATGTCATCCATATCCTTACTAAATTATTCTCCCAATTTTTCCTTTCCATGATAGCATGAATTCCAACATTTATAACAAGGTTCATTCGCAAATTGTAAACATAATTTCCAAATATTCCCAAATTCCAATTAAACTTGAACACATCCAATTCAATATCTCAATTTCATTACTCTACTTTCAATTTGGGCCAATTCATTGGTTATCATCTTTAAACAACCTAGGGTTTCAAGGAAAAAGAGGATTGTTAACAAAAATCAAACTTCTTAAATCATCACTCCTAATTCCAATTTTCCAAATGATTTTACATCTATGATTCTCAATCCATCACTTAAACCCATCAATTTAATTCCCAACATCACAAACCTTAAAACCCCCAATGTTCAAACCCAAAATTCCCAAAATCTCATAATTTCCTCTATATACATAACATTAATGAAAATTGAACCATTATACAATGAAAATACCTCAAATCTATCTATGGATGTAAATATTGAAGAGTATTAAAACCCTTACCTCAAGAATCAAACAAAGGAGCAAGGATTGAGAAGAATCCTCCAAAATCTCGAAATTCCAACCGGTAGAACATAATAATCTTCATGCTTCTTCACTTTTTGATGGATGATCTTGATCAAAACTAAGAGAAATGGAAGGTTTTGGAGATTAAGGACCTAGGGTTTTCGGACCTAGGGGAGAGGGATGAAGAGGGGAAAAGGAAAATGTGAGAAATGATCCAAAAAATCTCATTTTAAGCTGCTGTCCCGTAATTCCCGCTCGAGCGCACATCTTCACGCTCGAGCGTACATGCATTCAGCACAGATGTCAAAACTTCAAATAGGCATAACTCTCCCATCCGGACTCCGTTTTAAGTCATTCTTGTGCTCAAATTGAAGCCCCGAAAATAAGTTTTCCAATGGTTCCAACCTCACATCCAAATTCAAAGTGTGGAAAAAGTAAAGGGCAAAAGAGTGACGGCTGATCGTAGACAAAATATTCAAACTAAAGTTTTTGATCCAATTTTACTCTACCATCATATTACCACCACAATCAAGACCCCAAAATAAAATAACAAGGTTCCAAATACACCACTACAATGTCAAGGGAAATCTTACTTCTCACGCTCGAGCGTCGCTTCAACCGCTCGAGCGCGCACAGACCAATAAAGCAGTCCGCTCGAGCGTCAACTTCTCCGCTCGAGCGGAGATTCACAACTCCCAGAATCTCAGGCTGTCTGCAAAATTGCTGAGAACCCCAAAAGTACGCTCGAGCGCCTACTGCTCCGCTCGAGCGGAGGGAAAAAGTTCCAGATTCTTCGGTAAAGGTCACAAATTCCAGTTTCAAAGGCATAACCCAACGGATTGTTCTTCAATTCCGATAGCAAACACATTAACCCCTAATTAAATAAGGATTACTTCCTATACGCACTTTGGGGTCATTACAGGGGTGGTCCCCCCTCCGCTTCTCTTGTTTGCATGTGTTGATGGCCCATCAAAAGAGCATGTGTTTCTACTTCTTAGTGGCTCTGTTTAGGCTCATTTTTGTGACTTTTTAGACCTTCCATAACTCTATTTGTGGATTTTTTGGTCACCTCTTGCATGCTTCTTGTACTTGTAGTATAATCCTACTTGTAGCCTTACAAAGTAGCATGTCTTTGTGCCTTGAATTTGCATAGTTCAGGCATGTTTTTAGCCATTATTTGCCATGTCATAACTCTGTTTTGGGTTGGTTTGGTTGCCTCTTGCATGCTCTTTGCACTTGTAGTGCAATTTTGTTCACTAGCCTAGTGTATTCGGTGTTTCAGCCTATTAATCTAGCATGTGTATGCTCTACTCTAGCACATTTTTTGCTTTGTTTTAGCATGCTATAGGTCTGATTTGAGTGGTCTTGGTCATGCATGCTTGGCTTTGCATAGCTATAGTGTATTTGGCTTTGCTAGCCTTGCACTTTGAGACCTCTAGCATGTCATATTTGAGCTTTTTGCACAGCATAGCATCATTTGGCAAGTTATTTCAGACCATATACCTCTGTCATATTCTTACATTTATCGCCCTTTTGTTGTGTTTGAGGTTTGGGCCTTATGCTTCACTTGTGAGCCAACTTGCATGCTTGTTTGTCTAAGCTTTTGGGCTATCATTTTAGCATGTTTCGGCCTCTGTTTTGGCATGTTTTAGGTCTGTCCATAGCTGGTTTGATCATTTGTGCTTGATATTGCGTGCCTCTTGTGTGATACTCTTCACTAGCCTTAGTGTTTTTGGCCTTTAACATGTCTTGCATGATTTAGTGTCTTTAGCATGTCATTTCAATGCTGAAATATATGCCATTGCATCCCCCTAATTCACTCTTCCAAAGCTAGAGGACTTTCACTTTTGGACTTAACTGATTAAGGGATTAATTAGTAATCTAAAATGTGTAAACAAAATGAATCAAGTAAAACATGGCCAAGATAAGCATGTTGTTTGTATTGCATGCGTTTGGGTCGAACGTTAATCCAAACACGAGAAATGTGGGACGTTTTATACTCATAGTGATGAAACGTGTCACATTTTGCGGTCGCCGACACCCTTGATTGTGCATGATAGGGTGGAGGCCTTTCGAGTCTTATGTGTGCATTCATTGAGTTTTGCGCAAGCTTGATCCTTCGGCCACCATGCATTGAAAATGCTTGGTTGTTGGCTCGAGAGTCAAGTGCCATACTCCTTTGAGCTTGAGATATGATAAGGAGTGTGGAAGTGCATACATTTCCTTGCAAATACACTGTCTGGCCTCTGTCTGTGCTCTGTTGCAGCAACAGGAGGAGTTTCAGCCCTTAAGGTGTTCTTGAGATCAAAAAGAAGCAGTATGGAAATCGGTGTAATTTTCAAAAATTCAAAAGAGTGCAAACAGAGGCGTCTTGAGGCAAGGCGGTGGATTTCCGGGAGGACGCAACCGAGCATGCATATCTCCCTCGCCCGCAAGGCCATTTATCGCTTTTGTTAGCTAGTTATAGTTAATTACCTGTGCTATAATTAATTTAGCTTAGTGCTTTGTAATATTCTAATTAGCTTAGATTAGCTAGTTATTCAATTCAGTTTGTAATAATTAATTAGCTAGAATAGTTAGTTAATTAGTTGGTTTGTAATAGTTAGCTTAATTAGCGTAGCTAGTTAGCTTTCATTTTATTCGGACCCTCCGTCGAGAGGGCAAATGTTGTAATAAGTGTGTGTGTGTGTGTATGAATGTCTTCCAACCCCACGTCTTTCTCCCTTTTATTTACTCGCTTTCAACGGTTAGATTAGGGCATGTTTCGGTTAGCATACCTTATGCTTTGCATGCATGCATCATTCATTTGTCTTGCACGCACCGGGCTCGGCGCATCATTCAAACTGCATTGTATTTCAATACTTATTTGAATATGTGTTTCAAAGCATGTATCAAATGTCGCATTCATATGCCATCTTAGATAGCCGAGCCCATTTAGTTGCATTTTGCATGTGTTACATTAGGCATCTTAACATAGCTAGGATCATGCATTGATTTCTAACTAGTTTTCTTTTTTGGCTCGGAGTACACTGTAAGTGTTTATGCTTTAGCATTCTTGCATGTGTGTAAGTGACTGCCATGATAGCATGCTTGCCATGAGGCTATGTGCTTAAGTGATTAACTGCATGAATGCCTGTGGATGAAGGCTTCTTTGCGTGAATTGCAACAATTCATCAAAATGTTCATTTTAAGCCCACTTGGAGTGGCAAAATCATGTTGTTTTTAAGCCCACTTGAGGGTGGCAAATCCGCATTTTAGCCTACTTGAGGGTAGCAACTTCAAATCATTTTCAAAAAACAAACATGAAATATTTCGTTTCAAATTGAGTGATTTAGTCTATACTTGTATGTTGTACGCATCACGTAGTAAAGATAAATAATAACTGGATAAGAACACATGAGGTTTATAAAATAACATATCATGTTAGTGGAGGCCAATCTTTGAACGGGTGAGCGGGGGTGCTCATTTCAAGTCCTTCCCCTCTCGTACCCAAGTTCCCGAGCTGAAGCAACTTTGGTGATGACGGACACGTGGCCTCAGGCATGAGTCAGGGTTTCCTAAATTTTCCAAAAACAAAATATTTAGGTGGCGACTCTAAAATTTGGCAAAGCAATCCATGTTTGGCGCTTTTTGATTAAAATTGATTTTTCAAAACCAATTGCCAGATTTGGACTATTTGGTGATTTATCAGCCTCACATTGCACTTTGTGAGATTAGATTCAAAACCGTGACAGGAGTCCGAACTGTAGTAGCTATGAACCCAATCTGTGCCCTCGCGCGCGGAGGATGTTCGGGCGGTCTACACCTGGTCACACGCCTGATCACCTATATACATAAATAATATAATGAGTTGGAGCCCAGTGAATAATAACAATGTAAAGGGGTTTAAATGAATGATGTCTCATATCAGATTCAGAAAATAGATTCATTTTTATTTCAGAAACAGAAGCAGATCCATATTCATATTCTTGTTCAAATCATATATAAAAATCAGAGTTCATGTTTAATTATACATAGTACATCCATTAGCGTTAACAGAATAGATACATAACAGATACAAAACAAATGGTGGTTATGAGTACCCAGTTCCATAAAGGAATCTGGGTAATAGATAACAGATATGCTAAGCTCCATGAAGGAGCCTCCAGTACGGGTAATAGATAACAGATATACTAAGTTCCATGATGGAACCTCCGATACCGAGTAACAACTAATAGATATGCTGAGGATGCCACAAATACTTGTCAAAAATTGGATAATCATTCATTGTACAGAACATAACATTTCAGAAAACATATCTAATTTCAACATATAGAAAATAAATAAAGTTGAACATAGCTTTACTAAGTTATTTCTCAAAGATAGCTCCAGAAGCAGAACAGACGAATCAGATAGACGATAGCGCGTGACTTTCACAAATACATAGCGTATACACATTGAAATACAATATAACTTCTTGATCAAACTTGACTTCTCTTGTCTTTTTTCTGTCAAAGTAATCCGAGGTTCTACCATGCGTATTATCTCTTTATTCGAATGAATCAGGTTCTCATTTCACATATTATTTTATTACTAAGTCCTTTTTCAATAGACCGATTTCTTATTTGGCATCTTAATCAATTATTATTAAATTAATGACTTATTCCTTAACCAACTAAATTATGTTGATTGTTGCCTTATTAATCTTTATTGAGTAATAAATCATGTCTAGAACACTTTGGGAGGAGATGAGATGAAAATATAAACAAAGTGCGATTTTTCAAAACATGCAAAAAAATAGCCTGGCCACTCAAGCCACCACTTGGTTGCTCGAGCGAACTGTACTGTCTGTAAAAATGCTGGAAACTTGTAATGTTCACTCGAGCGATCTGTGAATTTTTTGAGTTCCAAAATTGAAGATTTAGCTTTCAAATTTCATTTCAAATTTAGATTCATGCATGACTCAATTTAAACATGTAATGTCATTAATAAAAACGAACACATGACTAATTTCTAAATCTCAATGCAAAAAACTTCTTAATTAGTCCAAATTTGAATGTAATTCATTTCATCCATATCAAACCTAACTTCGAACTCATAAGTTCGAAAATATGAATTATGCTTTCAAAATATAATTCCAAAACTTAGGTTTAAACATGGCTTATCTAGAAATATACGAACTCTTAAATAATTATGAAAATTTGATCAATTTTAAACCATTGACATCAAAACTCCTTTAATATAAATTAAAGCTCATTCTTTATAAACTCATACTTTTTAATCCAAAACTTAATTACAGATGTTTCAAAATATGTTTAATTTGAATAAAACTTTTAAATTGAATTACATGCATGGATTCAAAATTAAAATTAAACCAATTCTTATCATTCATAATAAAATCAAAACCTTGTTTAACTTTAGGATTAATCCAAAATTTCCATAAACTTGATTTTTATAAAATTTCTTCCTTCTTTAAAACATGAAATTCATTATCTTAAATACTTCAAAATTCATGATGCATGCTGTAATTAGAGTATTAATTTTCTCATGCATGTAACAATGAGGCTTATTTTCATGCAAGATCACAACATCAAACCCAAAATAATTAATTTTCATAATCATGAACCTAACTTAATCCCTTCATCTTTGTTTTCTAATTTCTTCCAATTTATATGAAATTGAACCCAAACTCATCTTTAATTTCAAGTGTAACACAAGGATTCTGCAAAATCAAACATAAATTCCATACCTTAAACTTTAATTTCAGTATATTTGGTTGATTCTCCTCCTCTTCCTCTTTTCTTTCCTTCATTTCTTTCTTTAATCCATAGCTTTTTCCATGATCTCTTCTCCATTTCTAGCAATGTGCTGACTTGAACTCTTTCACTCTCTCTCGGTCCTACTCTCTCTCTCTCTCTTTCTCGGCTTGTGCTCCAGCCAAAGTAATAGATTGAACACCCACTCTATATTCATATATATATATAGCTAAAAGGCTCCAATGTTCTAGAATTCTCTCAAAGTTCTTTAAAGTATTAATTAATTGAGTAGTACTAATTTAGTATACTAATCACATATTAGTTTAATTAAACACTACTTAATTTTTAATAAATCTTGATTAGTGCATAATTTAATTAATCATAACTAATCACAAGTTCCACATAATTTAATTAAACTAATTTGACCACCATTAAAGCCCAATCAATCAGAATTAAATTTATCAATCTGAATCAGATTTTTTATCAAATCCTCAAAAGGCTCCAAATATTAAATTAAACTCATTTCCATCATCAATCTTGGTTTCCCAAATAACTAAAGCATTCAATTTCAGATCAAATTCAAAATCCCTCTCAGTAATTTACATATTCAAATTGGACCCTCATAAGTAAATTTAATTTATAATATTCTTAATTCTCAATTCGTATAACTTGTTTAACTCCAATTCGGATCCAATTAGTCAAATCTCCATTTACAAAACTGAATCGAATATTTAATTTAAACTCCCATATGGCTCGATACTCTAAATTAAAATAATTCAATTCACTAATTATACCCTCTTGAGCCATTTAGGCTTTCAATTTCTAATTCCAAAAAAAATCCTCAATAGGATCCTATACGAATCAGTCTCCACAATTTTCATAAATTCCAAATTAAATCCAAATCATGGGCAATTAAAGTTCAAATCTCCTTAATTAATTAAATGTTAATTATTATATGTGTAATAACCCCGACCTATGATTAACTTTTAAACCATGATTAAGAGTACCTAATCAATAATTAAGATGGAATTTTGAATTACTTGCATGTGTTGCAGTATTTGTGTATCTATATGTCTATCGTAGAAATATCTGTTTGTGTTTTTGTTTTGTTCTGAGAATTGAAGGCCTTATCGGGCATAGAACGTGGAATTAACTTGATTTATGTGTTACTTGGAATTTTTAGGAATTTATGGTAGGTCCAATTGAAATTCGATTCGAAATGAAATAATTTGAATAAATAATGGCCATTTGATTAGCTTAAGCCAAGTTTAGTTAAGACTCATTAATAAGCCTATATAAGGCCACTCCCAACACCTTTTATACGCTTTACACTCTCAATCCCTCATCTTTGAAGACTAAACGTGAGAGAGAGAGGGGGGGAGAGAGAGAGAGAGAGAGGAAGAATTGAGTTCAACCAAAGTGACTTGCTAGAGAATTGAGAGGAACTAAGGAGAATTAGGTTGATCACTCAAGAATTGAACAACTTAAAGCTCAATTGGGAAGTTTAGGTGAGAATTCAAGCTTTTGATGATGTAATTAAGTTAGCTAACACATGAGTTCAAAAGAAATTCTATATTAAGACAAGAATTGAGCTTGGACAGATGACTATGGGAGTGTATCAGGCATGCATGCATAATTCTCATAATTTTGAAGTTGAATTCCAAGAATTTCCTCTTGGATGTCCTCAATTTGGCTTTGTTCTAAGAATTCATCATGTTTTCCATTACTTTATCTTCCTTGAGCATGATTTGAAAGGTTAAGTTCAAGGAATTTACATGCATGTAATGTTTTCAATATTCTAAGCTTGATTTTGAACAATCAACTTACTCTTGGGCCTTGATTTTGTGAAATGATTCTTAATCCTTGATGTTTTACATGTTTAGTCATGTTTTCTCAAGTTTTGGGGCTCAAAAGTTGTGTTTGAAGGCTTTGAATTCGAATTTTGATCATGGGAGTACAATCTGAAAATTCAAGAATTCTGCTCTCCGCTTGAGCGACAAAACTTGCGCTCGAGCGACCACTCTTTCTTTGGCACTCCAGCTCGAGTGACAAAAAGTACGCTCGACCGTAAAATGAATGCTCCTAGAAGTTTACCATTTTTGCAAACCGCTCAAGCGACAAGAGTTGCGCTCGAGCGAGGACCTCAGTCTCACGCTCGATCGATCGTCGAGCGGAAAAATCAAGCAACCAATACTTTTGCAAAGTTTACAGACTGCTCTAGCAACCGAAGTTGCACTCGAGCGACCACTCGCATCTTTGAGCCTCCGCTTGAGCGAGGGAAGTTGCGTTCGAGCGAAGGCCTTGTTTTCAGCAAATTTTTTTTAAGTGTTTCAAAGTGCATTTTGGCATCTTCATTGCATCCTCAAAATTCTTAGGCCATAGTTAAAACATAATAATGAGGATAAGAAGTAGAAACACATCAAGATAAGAAAGAACTAAGTTAATGATTCGGGTTTGTAATTCAGTACGTATTCGTTTTGTATCTGTGTAGGTCACGCACCGCAAGTTATCTGATTTGTCTGCTCTGTCTGTTACTTTGGAGCCATTTGCGAGTAATAACTTAGTAAAGCTATGTTTAACTTTATTTATTTTCTGTATGATGAAATAAGATCTGTTTTATGAAATGTTATGTTCTGTACGATAAATGATTGTCCAATTTCTGACAAGTACTCGTGGCATCCTTAGCACAAGGCCCTAGCTCGGGGGTAACAATACCGTGGTCTATGAGCACAAGGCCCTTGCTCAGGGGTAACAATATCGTGGTCTCATGGCCCTCGCCCAGAGGTAACAATACCATGGCATAAGCATGTTACAAGTTCCTGGTACCAGAAGTTCTTTTATGGAACTGGTCAAGTACGACCTTTAATGCTCTGTATATGATCTGTTAGCGCTAATGGGTGTACCACGTATGATCTTCTGTGAATTGAATAAGTACATATTTCTGAACTCTGAATAAGAATATGAATCTGTTTCTACTTTCTGAATCTGTTATGGGACATCATTCGTTAAACCCTTTACTCTGTTATTATTCACTAGGCTTCCGCTCACTATTTATATTATATATACAAGTAAGCAGGTGCATGACCGGGCCTAAGCAGCAGCCTGGAGAATTTTTTGGTCAGCCAACCACCGTGCCACCTGGGGAGGTTCCCGTCTAAGAAGTCAAGTTTTGTGAATCATGTTATGAATGTTTTGTTATTTTGTTTTTATCTATCTGTACGCTGGATTAAGTCCCTTATGATACTATTTGTAAGATGTTACAAGACTTATACATGATGGATAGATATTTAAGTTTAAAATTTATGTCCCATGTATGTCTGTACAACTCAATGGACATTATATTTTGTATGTTCGCTTCCACAACCCCTCTATTATTATAATATTCAGGTCAGAGGCCTTTCGTAATCCCAGGATTACTAGCCGATTATGATGCTAAACCTATAGGGGCGGGTTTGGGTCGTGACAATACGTGATAGGGTTGTCACAATGTGAGCTCGTCCAAATCAACATTTTATACCAAGTCGTCCCAAGTGGACGCTTTGCATAAGTCATCCAATAAGGACATTCTGTATGAGGTCGTCATGTATGGATGTTTTGTATGTGGCTGTCCATTGAGGGTGTTTTGAATGCTTCGTTTCATTATGAATGTTCTGTGTGACATTTTGTCAAAGGTTTAATAATGCTTTTGGAAATGCACCACGCTATGTGTAAAACTATAAAAGGTTTGTTGAAGGTTTGATGAGCTGTATGTACTTTAAATATACATATATCTAATAACTAATTTGTTCTACTGTGACCGTTCTGTGTGGTGTCCCGTCAAGGTTTGATAATTATTGGGTAAGCTAAGAAAGGTTTAATGATCCATAGTTGCCATTACTCGTTTTCGAAGGATGCTTGAATTATGCCAAGAACCTTATATTGTTATGAGCTATGAATCTCATTCAGTTAACCTCTTTACATTAAGATTATTCATTGGGCTTTAACTCACTGTTTGTTTATATGTGTATGTAGGTGATCAGGCACCAGACCGAACTTAGAGGCATTGACCTAAACCCCATTTGGTCAAGCCAACTACCGCGCCTCACCGCAAGGTTTCGAACCGTTACGTGTCAAGGCTTTTTGGGTGGTTCAGAATTCACCCTTTTGAGGCTGTGTTCAAGCAATATGAATGTTTAATGACTTTTCTTAATATTGTGTTTGGTAATGGGATTTATTTGCCTAACTTATGTTTTTATACTTGTGTATAAGTGTGACATGGACGTAAGTGAATGTGTGTATATATTGTACTAAGTTTGTTTGTTCATGTAAGTTCTCACAGCTCATTGGGCGATATATTATATGACTTATTGGCTTCTGTTAGCCTTTTTTACTGTATTACTGTTAAGCAAGCCTTTATTAATCACAAATTACTATCCGGTTACGACACAAAACCTATAGGGGCAGGTTTGGGTCGTGACACTGTCATTCCGACAACTAATGCTACTGCCATCCCCAACATTAACTTGAAAGTTATTCAAATACAAATTATACAATCTAGGTCTCTGCTCTATAATTGCAACAATTCCATTCCACACTTTTGAATATTTGCTATTAGGGCTAAAAGAAGGTTTCCAGATGCCCATATCAAGCTTATATTAGATTTGCTTTTCATTTACTGTCTTAAACTTTCGGGTAGATATGAGTTTCAAACATTATACATTAGACACGCTTGTTACATATGTTTGTGGGTCCGAGTGTTATATATCATCGAGTATGTGTTTGTCTTAGATTATTATTTTAAAAACATAACCAATCACATGTGTCCTACTTAGGTATTATTTGGGAAGCAAATTTTAGCTAAAAGTCATTACAAGTTGTCAAATTATTCGTTCTATTTTTGTGTATATTTTTTTTGTAAAAAATCAAAAAAATCAAAAAAATAGTTAATCTTCAAACAAGCTCTAAGTGATAATATGAATCGGTGACAAAAATTCATAAAACATTTTTGTTACATGAACAAAAAGGTTAAGTTTCTCTCATATTCACATCTCAATATGAAACAACCTGAGGGACCCTTGAGGCCTACTACAAGTCCCGTTTCAATAATTCATATTGTTCATTTTATAAGACCCAATATGTATCATCCATGAAAAAAACTAGTTTGATCTAATAATTGTTGTAAGTTTTTTATTTTACCACAATTCGCTTTGAAAAAATAGATAGCAAATATATTTTTAAAATAAACTTTTCATTTTTTTTAGAGTCAAATACAAAAACTTGAAAATATTATTATTAGATTGATCTAAGTTTTTTTATGAATGATATACGTTGAGAGTCTTACAAAATAAACGATTTAAATCATCAAAACGAAATTTGTGGTAAGCTCCAAACTCCTCAATTTTTTTGTATTAATATGCAAACATGAGAAAAATTAAATCCATAAAAAATTTAAAAAAAAAATGTGGTGTGTTCCTCAAGCTATAATTCTTCACATAGCTTACAAATTTTAGCTAGGATAACCAATGACTATGAAGCCAAGAGCCGCCCTCGTGGTCCTCTCTCCTTATATCTTGCCTTTATTCATTGAATAAGAAAATATTGCCAATACACAAATTAAATATAGGATATATATGCACAATTTTTTACATAATTATTAATATATGAATTTCACTTTTAAAAGCCTTATTATCCATATGCATTTTGTATTTAATTTTGTGTTCTTAAATTTATTTATTATAAATTTTTTTTATAATTTGTTGTTTTACTTTACTTGATCAACAATATTAGGGATACTAATACATTTACTAACAATTTTACTAACACATTCATAAGTTGACGTGGGTTCGGGACCCACATCAACTCGAACCGACGTTAACTTATAAGTGTGTCAGTAAGATTATTAGTAAATATGTTAATATGCATAGCATTTTTCTAACTTTATTTACCTCACCTTCGTTTTTCAGAGGTAGATTTCTTACTTTTTAAAAATGTGTGGTCCAAGGATAATTTTTACATATCGTACGAGTAATTTTATACCAACAAGATTTTTATTGGGATAATTTTATTTTAGTATATATTTAACAAAAATTTTTTAAATTAGTGATAAATTTTACAAATATTAAAAAAATTATAATTTTTTTTTAAAAATCTATGAAATGTGATTTTCCCATTTGTGTAATAATTTTTTAAATCGAAAAGTCTACAACTACAAATTATACTCCCTTCATCTCATTTTGTTGGCCATTATTTCATTTTTTGTTATTCCAAAATACATGTCCACTTTAAAAACTCAAAATTTTAAATTTAGAAGTATTTAAAATTAACCCTGGTAAAGTAATTATAAAATATTTAAAAATAAGAATAGAATGGTAATTTTGGAATTAATCTTTTAAAATTTGAATTCAAAATCTAATGATTATGTTTCTTTAAAAAGTTAAAATTTTTAAAAGAGACTATCAAACGGAGGGAGTAGTTATATAAATATTATTATCACATTGTTTTAAATGATTTTTTATGTATAATTTTTGGACTTGGGTTCTCTATTGGAGGGTGTTGTTGGTCTTTGTGGGGCCATTATGGAAGCTGCATCGATGATCTGAACCGTTAAATATGTAGAGCTCGTCGAGTATTTTATTCTTCTAAAAAATTACATTGATCGGATATTGATAGTCACTTGATTAGAAGACATTTATGTCAATAATTTATTTTTAAAATTATATTTACCATTGACACAAATATAATCTAATCAAATGATAATTATTATCTGATTAACATAATTTTTTATAAAAATAAAACACTTAACGAACACCACATATTGCACCGTTCTAATTATCAATGCGGGCTCTACAATGATCCCACAACCATCCAACAACTCTGAAATGCCTCCCTAATTTTTATTTTATTTTATTTTGTATGTTAGCTTTAGTGAAAGCAACTGCTCAACTTTGTGTGATTGATTTCACCTGCTTGGGAGAATCGGAGCCGTATTAAAATGGATTGAGCGTGTTAATGATTTCAACTTTAAGTCATTCATGTTAATTATTTCAACTACTTTTAGTCATTCATGTTAATTATTTCAACTTTTACTCATTCATGTTAATGATATCAACTTTTAGTAACATGTTTTTTTTTTTCTTTTATATATATATATTTTAAATTTTTAAATCAAGAACTATATTTTTCATATCATGTAACATGTTTTTTATTTATTTATTTATTTATTTTTAAATCAAGAACTATATTTTAGAGAGTTCTTTCTATGCATCCATTAAAAGAACTTAAAATTCAAAAAAGAAAAGAATTAATCAATCGCTTCATTTGATTTTAATTTTTTAAATGAATTTTTTTTATATATTTTTTTTGCTTTTACTAAATTTTTTAATATTTTAAATAATTTTTTTAGTTTTTAAAAACTTTAAATAATGTCACTGCATAAGACCACCATATGCTTGTTTTAGAAAGATGGTTAAAAAAAATTTCTTTTTTTCTTTTTACTCTTTTTGGCTTTTTTGTGAAAGATGAAAGTGGGTTAAAAGATAGAAAGTAACTTTCAATCCACTTCTCAAAATAGGCTATTGTCATACAATGAGGTGGTTCCTGTAGTTTATGTCCACAATATTTTTATTACTTAGTAGTAGGTGATATTGTTAATTCAAATTATATAGTACAAATTTGGATAAATTATAATATGCTTCTCTGTACTTTACATCAAATTGCATTTTTGTCATTATACATGAAATTATAACAATCAACTTATTGTGTTTCTGATTCAGTGTCAATTTCTTATGAAATGATGGTAAGGAAAAAAATTTGTTCTCATTTTCCGCTAATGCACACTTCGTGCCACATAGAAATTCTATAAAAGTTATGTAGGGAAGGATTTTGAGAATGACACCACGTGGCCAAGATATCCCGAGATGTTGGCTATGGTGCCATGTGGATAAGTCATGTTGCCGAAGTGATCATGGCGTTGCCGAGATGTTCTGCAGTAATGCTGGAATCTCGAGATATCCGAATAAATGACAAGAGTCTTAGAACAGGGGAAGATTATAGTCTGGATAAGGATAAGGCTCATGAAGAGTTTATCTCTATCTAGCCAAGAGTCCATGATGAGCATTGAGCCTGAGTCCAATGAAGTAAGACTTTTAGGTGATCAAGTCACTGTTGGTTATAAAAGGGAGGCACCCTCGTGAGTTTAAGGTAAGTTTTTTCCTTGGGAGTTTAAGTATTATTTTGATATCTGTGAGAGATAAATTTTACTGACTTGATTGTCGGAGTGCCCCTAAATGGACGAATCACCTTAGAATTCTCATCTCCTTATTGGAAGGTAGTTGGTTCATTCTATTATGTCGGTGCTCTCTAGCTGAGTTCTCTTTTTGGTTGTGTGGTCGGAATTCAGCACCCACAATTTGGCATCGCCTATGGGAACTTAAGGAAAATAGATAGCCAACAACGGGCAAGAAGAAAATATTGGGGACGACTTCCATAGTGAGGGGGAGGAGCATATGGATCCTAATCCCAGAGGAGAAAATCATAATGAAGGAGTACAGGAACCAAATCCTGGGGAAAATAACGCCGGCAAGGAGTGTAGCGTCCCGACGAAAGGCCGCCGAGATGAATATTACAATGAAAGCAACCTCTATGTATAGAAGGATAGATGCTTGAGGAGGGATGGGGAGATGAAAAGAATGGCAAACAAGTTGGTAGACTTACAAACAGTGGTCAACTTTATGATGCAAAACAATGTCATGCAAACCACCATTACCGTTGCAGGATACACAGGCACCAGCAGTCAAAATTGATGCTCAGAAAGGAGGACAGAAGACAGTCCCAGTGGTCCCACATCATGGCAAGGGACATGAGCACTCACATCGGCTATCATGGGATATTGAGCGAACAGAGTCAATACGAGGTGAGTCACAGAGGACACCACGAACCAAGGGGACCTATGTCAAAGAATCTTCGCAAATCCAAGGTAAGAGACTCTATTTTGATGCAATGGACGAAGAGAAGTCCAAGAGGACGCATAATTACACCGGGAGTAGCACGCCAAAGAAGCTGAAATCTACTGATAGTCGAGCTCTCTATAAGATGAAGAAGGATTTGAGAGACTACCTGTAGAGAAAAAGACTCAACACCGAGATCACATCCACCGTCATGCCGAGCACACCATTCTCGATGGAGTTAGATACGTTTGAGGCCCCAAAGATATTCAACATGCTGAGGTTTCAAATCTATGACGGTCAGTCTGATCCAAACTTTCATGTTGGTTTGTATTTAAATTCAATAGCTTTGTGGAGCAGAAGTGAGTAGCTGCTATGCAAAGTATTCCCCTCATCATTTAGGGAGATAACATCGGATTGGTTCCATAAGTTGTCGAAAGAAACTGTGAAGAGTTGGGAAGGCCTAGCCAAGATGTTTGTGGCAAGGTTTGTTACGAATAGGTCGCAGTCACTGAGGGTCATTCCCTATTGGCTTTAAAGATTAGCGATAGCGAAGGCCTCAGGGCTTACGCCAAGAGAAACTATGAGGTATACAATAGAATTCCGACTTGTAACCAGGAGCCGGTGGTCGTGTCTAGATGATAAATGCTCACTTCAGAAATCAATTGCAAAAACCTTGCCAAAGAGCATGGAAGAGCTCATGGCACAGATTGAGAAGTGTGCCAGAGTAGAGGAAGACACACAAGATGCAAGGACTCCAAAACAAGAAAGGAGAAATGGCTCGCCGAACCATGGCTGGGGGAATGTCAGCGCTGACAGGTAGGAAATAGGAGTAAGGGCTATGTAGGCAGTCAGTACGGTGTTCTAGATCCTGATCTATAAAGTCTTGAAGAAGGTCAGGAATCAGCTGTACTATAGAGCATCGAAGAAGATCCCTAGCAAGTTCATGGGCAACAACACAGGGAAGCATTGTGCCTACCATAATGAGAATGGGCACCTGACTCAAGGATGCTAGGCTCTGAAGTCACACTTGGAGGATCTAGTCAGATAGGGTCATCTAAGAGACCTAGTGGATGAAGGGAAGACAAGGGAAGGACATGCAAGGCTACCTTAGGCACTAGCAGCACCACTTCCACCACTACCACCACCGCAGCAAGCAGAGGGATCTCGGGTAATAAACATGATTCACTCGAAGGTTAATGAAAATGAAGTTTGAGGAGAGACCTAGAGAGTAAGGCACTTGTAACATGTATATTAGGCCCAGCAAAAGAAACCCAGAACATATGAATACCAAGGACCGATGATTTCTTTTACGGAGGTCGACTTGGATATAGTGCAGCATCTGCACAACAATGCCCTGGTGGTAACTTTGAAGATTGGAGATTAGCAGGTGAGGCATATACTGATTGACCAAGGCAGCTCTTGTGACATCATTTATGTCAGATATCACAAGGAGCTCGGCCTCCACCCAGATGATTTAGAGCAATTTGACAGCCCTATGGTCGAATTCAATGGAACACCGACATGGCCTCTAGGAACCACGAATCTAGAGGTGTGTACAGGGAGCAAGAAGGTAATAACGGAGTTTACTATGATAGATACTTCTTCCTCGTACAATATCATTTTGGGACGACCTTGGTTGCATGTGATGAGGGTTGTTCCCTCAATGTTGCACCAATTGTTGCGATTCCCAACTGATTAGGGGATCAAAGAAGTAAGTGGGGACCAAGTACAGACAAAAAATTACTCCATGGCGGCAATGAAGTACACTTGTAGTGTAAGGGAAGCAGAGAGCGCTGACATTGAAAGCGAAGACCATGAGGTCTTGGATGATTTCGGAAAAGAACCTGCCGAGAAGAGTGAAAAACCATTGAAAAAGGTTCTGGTGTAGGAAGAAGATGATGAACGATTATTCCTTCTTGGCTCTAGTTTAGCCGAGGAAGAAGAAAGAGATCTGGAGGCTTTCTTGAGAGAGAACATAGAGGTGTTTGCTTGGATACCTTATGAGATGCTGGGGATTAGCCCCGAGGCCACCTGTTGCAAGCTTAACGTGGTCAGATCAGCAAAACCTGTCATTCAGCACGTAAAAAGGACGACATTGATACATGTGCATGTAGTCGAGGAAGAAGTAGACAAGCTACTAGAGGCACATGCCATCAGAGAGGTAAATTATCCCACCTGGTTGTCTAATACAGTACTGGTGAAGAAGAAGAATGGGAAGTTGAGAGTTTGCGTGGACTTCACAAGCCTGAACAAGGCTTGCCCCAAGGATAGTTTTCCACTGCCCAAGATTGATCAACTATTAGATGCCATTTAAGGGCATGGGAGGGTGAGTTTTTTGGATGCATACAGAGGTTTCACCAAATTGCAATGTATGCCCCAAACGAAGAGAAGATGGCATTCATCATCCCTAAAGGACTCTATTATTACAAAGTAATGCCTTTTGGGTTGAAGAATGCGGGAGCAACCTACCAAAGATTGGTCACCAAGATGTTCAAATATCTAATTGAGAAGACAGTGAAGGTTTACATAGACAATATGGTTGTTAAAACCAAGGAACCTAGAAGCCATCTGGCCAACTTGAAGGCGGCCTTTGACATCCTAAGGTCATATCGGCTTCGACTCAATGCCTCGAAGTGTGCATTTGGAGTTGGATCCGATAAGTTCTTGGGATACTTGGTCACTAGGAGGGGTATTGAAGCAAGCCCAGATCAAATCAAGGCCATCCTTGACTTGAAGAGCCTGACAACAGCCAAACAAATCCAGATTTTGACTAAAAGGGCGGC
Organism: Camellia sinensis; assembly: GCF_055761805.1. Lineage (NCBI taxonomy): Eukaryota > Viridiplantae > Streptophyta > Magnoliopsida > Ericales > Theaceae > Camellia > Camellia sinensis. The sequence continues at coordinate 17,199,227 of NC_138965.1, forward strand.
CTTGAACAAGTTCATTAGTTGAAGTTTGGATAAATGTAAGCAGTTTTTTGGTTTATTAAAGAAGGCCACAGACTTTTTGTGGACAGAAGAATATGAAGTCACCTTGGCCGACTTAAAGAGGTACTTGACAACCCCACCAATGTTGTCGAACTTGGTACCAAGAGAGGAATTATTTTTGTACCTGGCAGTTTCAGACCACGCCGTGAGTGCTGTGGTAATCAGAAAAGAAGGATGTGAGCAAAAGCTAGTGTACTATGTCAGCAAGACCTTAGCAAGTGCGGAAACTAGGTACCTATCTCTGGAGAAGTTGACATTGGCCTTGGTATTGGCCTCAAAAAAGTTAAACCACTACTTTGAAGCCTACAAAATTGTGGTGCTAACTGAACATCTACTATAGTCCCTGTTGCAGCATGGAGACCTCACAGGCAAGGAAACTCGATGGACAGTAGTTCTAGGCTAGTATAACTTAGAATTCAGGCCGAGAACAACAATCAAGGGCCAAGTTTTGGCCAACTTTGTGGCATAATTTTCTCCTGGCGCGATCCCAAGACGGGCACCGATGAGCCGCGACTTAGGATGTCCATGAAAGGAAGAGGAAAACCAACTGGGGTCACGGAACCCCACATTGGCAAAATAGAAGAAGATAAAGGAAGGGCTAAAACCATGTGACATTTACATTGGCGACTCCTTCTGCCTCTTTGTCTATGGCAGCTCAAACCGACAAGGGGCAAAGGCAAGAGTAGTTTTGGTATCACCAGATGGGCAAATGATAGAACAATCCATTCATTTGGGGTTCAAGGCCTTAGATAATGAAACAGATTATGAGGCACTAATTGCTGGACTGAAATGGGTAGCGACTGTGGAAGCCGACGAGGTGGTAGTCTTTTGTGACTCCCAGCTCAATGTAAATCAAGCAACGGGCGAATACGCAGCCCGAGGTGAGAGAATGATAGCATACGCCGAGGAGGTTGTTAAGTTGCTAACATGTTTTCAAAACTATCGGCTGCAATAGGTTAGCTGAGATGATAACAGCCATGCCGACACACTGGCTAACATCATCAGCGCAATGATGTCAGATAAGGCAAGGACAATAATGGTTGATTATTTGTCAAGCCCAAGTATAGTGCCCCTAATAACAGAGTATGAAGCAATGTGCGTGGAGATGGGTCCGAGCTAGACGGACGCCATAGTTATGTTCCTCAAGGATGGCAGGCTCCCAACAAACCGAAAAGAAGCGCACAAGACTAGATTGAAGTCAGCTAGGTTCTGTCTGTCGACAGAAGGGCATCTATATAGAAGGTCCTTCATTGGATCCCTTCTGAGATGTGTGCATCTATCCTAGGTTGAGGACTTTTTGTAGGAGATCAATGAAGGTTTATGTGGAAGCAATGCTGAGGGTAGATCACTTGCTCATAGGGCCATATCTCAGGGATACTGGTGGCCCTACATGCAGAAGGATGTTGAAGCCCATGTGAGAAAATACGAGAAGTGTCAGAAGTTTACAACATTGATACAACAGTTAGCTACAAATCTGAATCTAGCTTCCAGTCCCTAGCCATTTGCCTAGTGGGGCATGGATCTTGTTAGGCAATTGCCCCAGCCACCACTCAAAGGAAGTTCCTATTGATAGCGACTGACTACTTCACGAAGTGGGTAGAGGCAAAACTGTGGGAACCTGAATATACAAATCAAATAAATAATTAAGTAATAATTATTTTACAATCTCAAATGTTTTGATTGTGAATCCTAAAATACAAATTAAATATTATTGGAGGGTCTTTAATTAATTTTAAACCTAAAATAAAATCATGGTGAAAGTCTTTAATTTAGAGGGAAGATTTATTATTTAAAAAAAAAAATCGGGGGCCAATTAGTTAGTATATTTTGATCTAGTAATAGTTGTATTTTATTTAAATTAATGCAGAGAGTAAATGAATTAAAACCAAAGATAATATTTTAGGGTCTTTTGTTTAGATACATAATGTTACCCTAGGTTGCCTAATATAATATAGGGCAGCAGCAGTAGCAGCCACGGGAGAGAGAGAGTTTGAGATAAAAGAAGAAGAAGAAAAAAGGTTACAACAAGGAAGGACTTTTGGGTGTGTGGTAGGTTCTAGGTTTCTTCTTTCTTTTATTTTTGTTCTTTATACTTATTCTATTTCATTATTTAGTTCATTGATGGAGAGGTTGTAGGTTTATGTATTATATATATATATATATATATACTGTTAAGAATATAAGGAGCTAAATTTATATGTAAAGAATGGGTGTAATTCTTAGTTCAAAAATTCTGCACAAAACCACAAACTTTAAAAATCAAGAAACCATATCAAACGGATGAATTTTGAACTGAACTTTTTACAGTAGATTAATTACATATTGAATTGAATATCTGACTTTTCTCATAATTTTTGGGAGTCAAAATCTATATTAACTGGTGCGTTCAAATCTGTTCAAAAAACTGGTGTAAAACAGTAACTTCAAAAGTGTCGTTCTCGTTGGGTATAAATCTGAAAATTATCAAATTAGTTATGAGTCTAGTTTCTTACATTTTTGGCCTTGCATTGATTGCTTGTGTATACTAAGAGAGCCATTAATTTCTTTAAAGCGTTGTAGAAAACAACCTGTTTGGGCATAATTAACTGTTAATAATTATTTTGATAAGGAAATCAAGTAAAACCAATTGGGTTCGAAACTTAGGATATATTAGTTGATATTTGGAGGGTTTTGAAATTTTTTGAACAACGTGGAGTGGGTTTTGTAATGTTCAAAGTTAGCGAATAGATTGGGAAAGCTTTTTTAAAATTCTGTTTATCTTAAAGTTACTTTTAATTAAGTTTCGATTTAAACCAATGTCTTGGGTGATTTTAGACCTTGAAGAACATGAGCTTAGGTAATATTCATCAGTAATGGTGAGTTGGGTTGAGCTGTGTTAGTGTGCTTTAGTTTGGGGTTACTTAGCTTCTTATTCTTTAGTATTTTTAAACTAGTAGTGACGTGTAGTTTTCATACTTGGTTCAGGGCACTAATTGGACTTTATACTCTATTCGAGGATAGCATTATTCTGTTTTTAGGTGAGTAGTTGCATACTACATATTTTTGTAAATGTTTCCTTACCCTGAATTGTTGGAAAATTGAATTGTTGTTTCAGGACTAAACTGTTTTGATAAATTATTATAGTATCAATGGAATTAAATTATTTCTGAAACATGTGTAAACCTAGCATACTGTAAATTAGTTGTAATGGTCTCATGTTTATAATGGTGAACTACCATGTTTTACGAAACTGAATTGTATTGATTATTGGGGCCATCTATATATTTAGTCTAGGGAAATTATTCCACTGTGTGTGGTGACTCTGGCCAATAGGGAAAAGATCCGAGTTGGGCCGTGATGACTCTAGTGCTCAACGATTGTAAGGAAAAGACCTCGATTGGGCTAGGTGACCTTCAATCGGATTGTCTTAGAGAAAAGGCCCGGGTTGCCACCTCGAGGATGACTCTTGGTTCGATATTGGATCCAACGAGCTTATTGCCTTGAGAACTGTGTGGCATGTTACTTGTTATTCTTGGTACCTAGAAAATTATTGGTGTTCATGTTGTAATCTGTTTTAAGTGAAAAATGTCATTTATTATATTTTTGAGAGACATGAGTATTTTAACTGTTGAACTGTGGAACTTTCTTTTTGAAACAGATTATCTTTATCAAAAGTGAATGCTAATCTAGTTTCTGTGATATATATCTTATTTTGGAATCGATCCCTGTTTTCAAAACTATATACACTATCCATGTTGCTACTCACTGAGCTATCAGCTGACTTAGTTGTTTATCATTTCCAGGTGTTAGAAGGACTTAGAGTGGACTCATGTCGTAGCGGGGACTCAATTGCATAGACCTCTAGGATATTCATTTATTTTGTTTTAGATTGTTATGTCAAGTTTGTGCATATTTCTTTTCATTCTTATCGAGATTCATTTAGGATTATTTTGATATGTGGGCTGTTTATATCCCAGAAGTTTAGATGGTATTGATTACGGTTGGTTTTTCTATTTATACTTTTGGCATGTCACTGGATTGAGTTTGGTTATTTATTACTGGACTTGTTTTAGTTGTTCAATGTGATTATGGATTCGTGTTTAGGGTTACTTGTGCCTTGGGCTAAGGCCCTGTGGGCCACGGCCGATCATACCCAGGTTTGGGGTGTGACAAGAACCCTTAGCTAAAATATGAGATGTGGAGGTGATGAATTTCATCTGGAAAAACATAATCACTAGATTTGAAATCTCAAGAGCCATAATATCAGATAATGGCACTCACTTTGATAGCAAGTTGATTAAAAACTTATGTGCGAAATACAAGATTAAAGCTAGTATTCTACTCTTAGCTTTCCCCAGAGTAATGGACAAGTAGAGGCGTCCAACAAGACCATCTTGGATGGAATCAAGAAAAGGCTAGAAGCTGCAAAGGGCAAGTGTGTGGAGGAATTGCCTAATGTCCTATGGGCGTATCGGACTACACTGAGAAGATCTACTGCAGAATCACCCTTTGCCATGGCATATGCCACCGAAGCAGTTATCTCCTTAGAGGTCAGCATCCCTGGAATCAAAGCCCATGGGGTGGAGAATGGAACAAATGAGGCTTTTCTTTCTCGAGATCTTGATCTAATAGAAAAAAAAAAAAAAAAAAGAAAGAAAGGAGAGAGCATCAATTTGACTAGGGGCATACCAGCAGCAGCTTGCTAGGGCATACAACAAAAAGGGGAATCCCAGAGAGTTTCAAATTGGAGATCCCGTCCTTAGAAAGGTTGATGACAATAAGAAGGATCCCAGGGAGGGCAAGCTTGGCCCAAACTGGGAAGGACCATATCAAATCTTCTCGATCACCGACAATATTACTTACCAGCTGGAAGACACTGATGGAAAGGAGTTTCCAAGACCCTGGAACATAAGCAATTTAAAGTATTTCTACCATTAATTTCTATTTTTTGAGATTTTTGTAAAGATTTTATTAGTCGAAGTGTTAATAAAATGCTAGCTCAATTTTGTTTTTATGAAATATTATTGAAACTTGTGCGATAGGACTGAACAGTCTTATGACGATGTTCCCATGGTGAACATGACGAATAACTTAGACTTTCCATCTTGGTAGAGTTGAACTAAGTTTGCAATGTTTCGGTATGAAACATGACAAATAACTTAGACTTGCTATATTGGTAGAGTTGAATCGAGTTTGTGATATTTTAGCATGAAACATGACGAATAACTTAGACTTGCCATAATGCTAGAGTTAAACTAAGTTTGCGATGTTTCGACATGGAACATGATGAATAACTTAGAGTTGCCACGATGGTAGAGTTTAACTAGGTTTTCGATGTTTCGACAAGAAACATGACAAAACTGGCCATGACTTGGTCAGTTTGGAAAGCCGAGGAGTATGGTACTTTTGGTGCACTAAGGTTAAGCCTTAAGTCCTTTGTTTGGGCTAGCCAAGCATGCTAACCTCAGCCAAGAATGTCTAAGAGAGACTTAAGCAATAACCATGTGATGCGTCCTTAATGTGAACATAAGTGGTACTTACGTTCACATTAGGAGACAGGAAGCGGGAATGAGCATAACACTTGTGGATTTTTTTGAGAAAAATTCCAAGTTGAAGTTATCCGAGATCATTGGCAAGTAATACTATCCGAGATAAGTCAATTCGAGATGACAGTATTGTACTATACCCGAAGCATAGTTATCTGAGATACCCAGTCAGGTTGTTAGAGTTGGAAGCATGAAGTCTTGCCAGAAGACAGTTAGTACCAGTGAAGAAACAACACTTGTAAAAAGTTTGTTGGAAAAATTTTGTAAGTGTTGTTTGGCCGAGATAAATAACAGAAGTGTGGTTATCTAAGATAATTAAGCAGTTCTAAATCTGACATATGGATGTATTTGAGGTAAGGAGCCCAGTTGTCAGACTTGGAAAGATCAAAAAATTCTAAGTATGAAACAATATGCAAGGCATAAAGCAAATGCATTGAGCATACATGGAAAACATCCAACACTTAGAAGAAAATAGAAGATTTGCATTCGCAGAAACAATGTGTTCAAACACACAAAAGGCACATCGGCCTGGCATAAAAGATAACTTGTTTAGTTACAAAATATGGCACTACGGCCCGACAAAAGAGAAAATTGTTCAAACACAAAGGATTTTGAAACAACAAAGTTACAAAAGGTCCAAGAAAAGAAAAAAAAAATCCTAATGGTCTTCAGCATCTTTTTCAGATTGTGCTACCTCGGCAATTGGCATTGTTTCGGCCTCGGCAAACAATTGAGTAGACTTTTCATCTCGATCTCGACGTTGATCTCAAGCAGGCTCTAGTCTAGACTCTTCTCAACAAATTGGATCTCGGCCTCAAGGATAGCCTTCTGGATGGAGGTGCCTTTGGAGACCTTGTCTTTCTCTTCTTCGATCAAGTCCAGGACTTGACCATTAAGAGTCGGGAACTTAGCCCTAGCAGCGATCTCGACCATACTGGCTTTTTCAGCCTCAGCGTCATCATCTTCAAAAGCGGCTTCTTCTTCGTCCTCTAACTGGTCAGGCGAGGGGGGAAAAGGCACATTGAGTCTGTTGATGTCTCGGAGAGACGAGTCATCAGGCATGGATAGCTCCTTGAGTGTCGCCATTCAGCTAAGATAATAGCCTTTGTTGCAGACAAGATTGACTTGGGCCTTGTACTGGTCATGTACGGCAGCTTGCCCTTGCTCGAACGCCTTCTCATCGGCCATCATTACCTCGGCCTTTGTTGACTTGATGGCCTCTTTGAGTTTGGCCTTGGCTTCTGTTGTTTTGACCTCAACGGCCTTGGCATCGGTCTTTGCGACTTCGGTGGTGGCCTCTGCGGCTTCAACTTTAGCCTCAGCTTTGCTCTAACCATTTTTAGCAGCTTTTGTTTTGTCCAGGACGCTCCATACGCGGGTCTTAGCTTCGTTGAGTGAAGCCAGGAGACGTGCAGCTTCCTACGTCTTTTTGATGAGGTCCTTCTTTACCATCTCGGCCTTGACTACGTAGGAGTGGGCATACTGGATGGCCTATAAGAAAAGGAACAAGTTAGAAAAATTGGTTAAGTAAAGGAACTAAAAAGTGAAAATAGCAAGGAAGAAGTTAAGAAACTTACCGAGATTGAATGGCGCCTCATCATCCCGAAGTTTTCATATTGGTTGAACTCGGCGACTTGGTTCATGTCGGTCGATAGGAGAACGACTGTGGACAACGCAGCGCCAATTTCCAGGCTTTCCACTGCGTTATCGCTGGCCTTAAGAGGCATGTCACCGACAAATACCTCGGGCGCCCATGTATCGTCAAGGTGGAAACTGCTCCCAACCTTTGGGCCCTCCGATCTCTTCTTCTCCTGTAGCGGTGCATCGGATGATTCAGACTCGGCTGGCCTTTTCTCAGTGTCGACCAGTTTGGATATTCGAATAGAGTCTTTTGGATCCTTTTCAGAATCAGAAGGAATGTGGGTAATAGTAACCTTTGCCTTGGCCTTCTTTACACATTTCGGCTTCAACTTCGACTTTGACTGAGAATGTGGGGTGGATTACACAGATACAACATCGGGCAAATTGGCCAGTAGGTCCTCCGTAACTGTCGGTTTGCGACCCATCTCCTCGACGGTGGCAACAATAGTCAGTTTGGAGTTCGACCAGCAAGACCATGCAAAATTTGACATCGATGTTAGCGTTGGAATGATGGAATGAGTTGGGCTGCAGCAAAGGGTGAGAGCTATTCAACTGGATTCGAACTAGATGCTTGGTCTAGCCTGGATGAAGATATAGCTGGTGGAGTGGACACGGAAGGCAGAGTTTGGCTTCTTCTGGGAACGTTGGGGAGCTGGGACTGGTATGTCGGCACGTAGTTCAATAGAATAGGTGCCTTGCATTTTTGGATTGGCAGACCCAGAAGCTGGTTGAGATCTTAGCTTGGGATATACTCCTGGCGAAAATTCTTTGACGGCTAGGGAAGAGCTGCAGAAACAATGAGAAAACATTAGTATATTTAAGAGAATTAAATTGCTAAGTTTTAACAGAAATAAAACTACGGGGCGACTAAGTTCTTACCCTCATCTTCCCTAAAAACTCCTCAGCGTAATGGGAAGAGATGAAGATCGTCATCCAACGCGAACTCTCAGTTTCTCGTGACAATCAAATAATCCTCTCCAGCGCCTTTATTGGAGTCGGGAAGGTCGGCTATAAGCTTGTACTTGGTGGATCTGGGCTTCAGGTAGTAAGTATAGTGACTTTTGGATTTAAGGCCACAAATTGTGTAACAATATTGGAGGTCGGACAGAGTTATCCTAGCCTTTTCCCGGCATGCTAGCTCAGCAACACAGTTGATGACCCTAAAGGTATTGATTGCTAACTGCATGGGGTTGAGTTTATAAAAGTGAAGGACTTCTCTAAAGAAAATGTCAAGGGGGAGTCTGATTCCACCCTCGATAAAAGAGACTATTGGAAAGGGGTAGAAGGTGTAGACACCCCATTTTTGACCGTCCTCAAGACTTGGACGTCACCGTTTGAACACTCGGTGATTATCCATGTTTGTGTTCGTTTGGAGTTCCCGGAGGCCTCGGCTCGCGTGCCTTGCCTCAGGATCTCCGAACTCGACCGTTTAGTGTCTGGTTTTGCACCAAACACTGACATCTTGCCTAGGAGAGGCAGGGTAGGGCTTGTAGACCATCCCCACCCACCACCGGCAGTGGCTAGAGGCCACCGGCTGGTTTTTGCATTGCCGACCGGCACTATTTGTTGCCGGTCAGCACTATTTAGTGCCGGTCGGCACTCTTTTTTGTTCAACTGTTCAATTTCTTCCGCATAATTGTTCAATTTCTTTGCATAAGTCATAATTGTTCAATTTCTTCCGTAGACCGCATAATTGTTCAATTTCTTCCCTTGCGTAGACCGCATATTTATTGTTCAATTTCTTTACCTGCGTAGACCGCATGTATTGCTTGCGTAGACCGCATGTTTGTAAACATTTCTTTGCTTGCGTTGACCGCATATTTATTGTTCAATTTCTTTACCTGCGTAGACCGCATGTATTGCTTGCGTAGACCGCATAATTGTTCAATTTTATTACCTGCGTAGACCGCATGTTTTGACTGCGTAAACCGCATTACTATTTTCATTACCTGCGTAGACCGCATGTTTTGATTGCGTAGACCGCATTATATCATTACCTGCGTAGACCGCATGTTTTGTTTGGGTAGACCCCATATTAATTTCATTGCTTGCGTAGACCGCATGTATTGCTTGCGTAGACCGCGTAATTTGTTAATTTCATTACCTGCGTAGACCGCATGCTTATGATCAATTTCGTTACCGGCGTAGACCGCATGCTCTGCTTACATGTTTGTATTTCCACAGCATTGTTATGCTCCCCACTTGCTTTGCGCTGTCACGCATTTCGAGTATACTACTATGCATGTTGCTAACGATATTGTACCTATTAAGTTTGTTTTCTTTTCAGGCATGATATTGTATGTACGGTTCATTTGAAGCTGGTGCAACCAGACGAGCCGCACAGGTATTGTATCTCCCGAGTGAGACGTTTTGAGAATTGCATAATTCTCTTACATCCTTTCTGCATTGTAGTGTAGTTTGGTGTATGCTAGCTTAAAACTGTCGCATGTATGCTCCGTTACAGCTTTCTTTGCATGATCATAAGTTATGTCCGGCTCTGTGCATTGTCTTGCATTTTGCCCCTGCCTTCGGGCGCATATCTTGATTGTCTCGCATGTTTGTCTAAGTCTTCGGCCTTGTCAAAAATGGGTCGTCTCTGGGCTTTGACATTCACTCCCGTCATTGTTATGACTTTCGAGTTCTGTCAAAGAGGGGCAACTGTAGACACCCCATTTTTGACCGTCCTCAAGACTTGGACGTCATCGTTTGAACACTCGGTGATTATCCATGTTTGTGTTCGTTTGGAGTTCCCGGAGGCCTCGGCTCGCGCGCCTTGCCTCAGGATCTCCGAACTCGACCGTTTAGTGTCTGGTTTTGCACCAAACACTGACATCTTGCCTAGGAGAGGCAGGGTAGGGCTTGTAGACCATCCCCACCCACCACCGGCAGTGGCTAGAGGCCACCGGCTGGTTTTTGCTGCCACCTATTTGTTGCCGGTCAGCACTATTTAGTACCGGTCGGCACTTTTTTTTGCCAAGATGGCATTTTTGGCCGGCCGGCTACTGTGCATCTGCTTTTGCAGATATTTTAAAACAGCTGTCTTGCTTTTGGCTCCCCTCCATACACGTGTATGGAGGGATCTCTCTCTTGGAAGCTTGTCTTGTAAGCTTTACAAGACAATAAGCCTCTATAAGAGAGAGCCTTGTCTCTTGGCCTTAGAGGTTAGAGACTTAAGATATTTTGGGAGCTTAGACAGCCATTGTTAGGGTTTGAGTTCTAGGGTTAGGGCTAGATACGCATCCTATCTCTCTTTCCCTCTCTTTTGTGCTCTAGGTGTTTTGTGTCTTACTATTGCACATAAACACCTAGTGTTTCACCTTTGTCTAGCTATTGAGGTTCTAAGGGACTGATTTTAGTACTTTGGTGTTGGATTCAAGCCAAGGAAGGCCATTGGAGCATCATTGTTGAAGAAGGCTTCAAGGGTAAGAATCTCACCCCTTTATTCCCCATTTTTGCACCTTATTTCTACCTGTCTTAAAATCGTTTTTGAGCTTAGTGTATAATACAAAAAAGTTCTATTTTTAGACCCTCTTGATTGTTTATTAAGGGTGTTTTGTGATTTGAGGGTTTTTGACCCCTCTTAGGCCTTGAAAGGCCTCATTTTGTGCTATTTTGTGCTAGTTTCGGGACTTTGGTGTTTGGGTCTCTTCACCACTGAAATCTTGAGGGATTTCAGTGGTGGAGATGATACCTTGAAGTCTCTAAAAGGGGAGGACCACCCCCTCCCCTTGTTGTCCTTGAAAAGGGCATGTTTTGGCCTCTTGAGAGAGCATTATGTTTGAGTGTGTGTTGAGCATGTATAGACTGTTTTTCATGCTTATTTTTCCGTAATATAACATGATTTTAAATTGATTTTGGTACCCCATGCATGCTTAGCATAGTTGCCATGTAATACCTTGTGATCCCTTAACATGCCTTAGGTTGTGTGCCTTTGTTTCTAGCATGTTTTAGGCTTATATTTGTGAAGGTTTTGTGCTCACTTTGCCATGTTTTAGCTCTGTCCATAGTCGTTTCGGTTGATCTTGGCATGCATAGTATAGCTCCTTTGCATTTGAGTTTGTATGCTTCAAGTATGTGAATGTGTAGAATGTGTTTCTTGCATCATTTTGGTGGTTTGGAACCACCCCACATGTTATTTCAGTCCTTTTAGCATGCCTAAATGTTTGCATTTTGTGGTCCTTTTGTTGCTCCAAGAGTTGATGCTCCATGCTTCATATTTGTGCCATGATGTATACCTCTAGGATTAGGTTGCCTAGATGCCATCTAAGTGATTCTTAAGGCTTGTTTTTGCATGATTTGGGACTGTTTTGACCCAATTTGGTCATTTGCTTCATGAGTCATATGATCGTGCTTTAGGTCCTTGGGCCTCGTTGTATGTATAGCTTGCATGAGTAGGTTAATTTGGCATTACTTCCTACATGTTTTCAAGGCTTGTAATGCATGCTAATTAGTCCATGTTCGTCCCTTTCAAGTGTGCTTGAGGGTTGTCTAATTGGTGCCTAAGTGTTGGGCCTTAACATGTGCATGTGTGTATATGTGTTTTGGTCTCTTCTTTTGGTCATTTTGGCCACTGTTTTGGGCCTTATTAGAGCCACCCAAATCATGCTTTAGACCACCTTTTCATTGGCTAGCATTGCCTCGTGTTTGCTTGCATGCTTGCATAAGTGTATCGTCATACCATGTTGCATCCTTAGCTTGCATGCCTAGGTTGCATTGCATTTTGCATGCATGCCTTGTTCCTTGACTTAATGATAGGAATTGGGCCTTGTTTGGTTGATTGGTTTGCATTTCATTTGACATGAAAGTTGCACACTCGGTCACTTAGGCCACCATGCATGGAAATGCGTGATTGGTGGTCCAAGAACCGAGAAATATGTCCCTTTGAGTCACTACCATGATAAGGGACATGGTTGGTGCATATATGCCTTGAATTGTGCTGCCATGCTTTGCCTTGCCCTCTGTTGCTGTCATTGGCAGTTTCTGCAGGAACACTCTGCCGACCGGCAGTGTAAAGTGCCGACCGGCAATAATTTCCCTGCCGACAGCTTAAATTTGTGCCGGTGGCCACATCCCACTGCCGGTGGCAATTCCATGCAGCCGGTGATGTCTCCCAGCATCCAAGGAAGCAGTCTTGAGGTTTTGGCAACCTCCAGAGGAGTGAAAGAAGGAAAACAGAGGCAGCTCACGCATGGCGGCGCATTTTCCGAGGCGATTTACTGTTTTCTTAGTTTAATTAAATTTGTTAATTAATTAGGCAATTTGTAATATTAATTAGCTTGCATAGTTAATTAATTTGTAATATTTATTCGGTCCCTCCGAGTGAGGGCGATGATGTAATAAGTGTGGGTGAGTGTGTGTATGTCTTCCAATCCCCACTTCTTTCTTCCCTTTTATTTACCTGCTTATGATGGTAGATTAGGGCATCTTTAAAATTAGCATACCTTATGCTATGCATGCTTGCATCCATACATTTGTATTACATACATTAGGCTCGGTACATCACGCTAACTGCATCTGTACTTCAATTCACAAATTGGATATGTGGTAGTTGATCGCATTTCACATGCCATGTTTAGGGTTAGCCGAGCCTGCCTAGAGTGCATTTTTGCATGTGATGCATTAGCCATTTTTAACATGAACTAGGACATGCATGTTTTGCTAACTAGTTTACTGTTTTGGCACGGAGTACGATGTAAGTATTTATGCTTTAGCATCCCGCATGTGTGTGAGTGTTGCCATGACAGCATGTTTACCATGTGGCTAAGTGCTTATATGAGATAAACTGTTTTGAATGCCTGTGGGTGAAGGTTGGATTGTTTGAGTTGGAAAAACTCGTTGAAATCCGCATTTTAGCCTACTTGCGAGTAGCAAATCCAAAACATTTTCCAAAACAAACAGATATGCAATGCTTATTTCCAAATTAGGCAATCTAGTCTATACTTGTTTGCTGCGCGCATAACATAGTAATTCTAGGCTAATAAATGGAATAAGAACACGTAATGTTTTCAAAATCGGATATCATGGTTAGTAGAGGCCGGTCTTCGGACCGGGCGAAAGGGGGTGCTCATAGCTGACCTTCCCCGATCGTACCCAAGCTCCCGAGCCGAGACAACTCCGGTGATGATGGACATGTGGCCTTCGGCACTGAGTCAGGGTTTCCTAAATTTCCCCATTTTAAAAATATTTAGGTGGCGACTCTGTATCTGGCAAAGCAGTCCGTGTTTGGCACTACTTTTTCAAAAAAATCTATTTCTCAAAACGATTTGCCAGATTTGGACTCTTTGGTTCAGATTAAGAACCGATACACAAATCGAGTCCGAACTGTAACGAGGTCCCCCTGCGGACTTGTTACAGAAGGCCTCTCCTGGCATCATGGAGTCCTCTTCGCTAGCCAACCTGAGATGAACATCGGTTGGGATAAAGAACTCCCGGTGAAAATTTTCAGGTTTGGTCGGCGAATCTATTCTCCACTTCAACATACCTATGATCTCAGCTAGGGTGATTTGTGTACTATTGTTTGTGTAAAAAGGGTTTAATGTGGGTTCAAAGACCTCAACAAGACCCTAATGAGCACTAGGGTAAGGGTTCTTAAAGATCTAAGGGAGGATTTGTTTCAGTTTTCCTATGTATATGATTTCTAAGTCAAAACCCAAACCTAGAATCCATGCAAGTGAACAATATTCGAAGGCAGAATCTGGAAACAAAGCAAGAAAAGCAGAAAATAAGCATGATTCAAAAAAAGACAGAAAAATAACAATGTGGCAAGTGTAGTGGCATGGAGCAGTGGTTCAAGAACACGATAAATTTGAAGAAAGACACAATTCAGAATCAAAGAAGTAGAAAACTAGAGGCATTGTCGAATTTGTGAGCATCAATTCATGACATTTAATGAATGAGTATAAGGGAGTGTACAGGAACAATGAAGAAAAACAGAGTACAAGTATGAATACAGATTCAATAGCAGCACAGAAGTGATTACAAATAAAATTTAAGGCATGTAGCAAATTCAAGAGCGAAAAATATTGAAGAACAGAAAGTCAAGAATAGTAGAGAACAAAAAATGAAAAAGAGTAAATCGAAGACTTACAGAATAGAGCTGAAGAAATGGCCACTGGATTCGTAATCACCGAAGTCAGATGGTGACGGAGCAAGGAGAAGATTGTCGAAGGTGATGAACAAATGGCTGCTGGAAGCTCGAAGGAACAATAATGGCGGTTTGAGAGAGGTTTGATAGAGAGAGAAATTTTGAGACACGAAAGAGAAATTGAATTTGCAAAAGTGAGAAGGTGAAGAGAGAAAGAGAGAGTTTTGTCAAAAACTGAAAAGATGAAAAAATGTTATGAAAGTACCTTGGATGACGTGCTTGTCAAGCGACGTGGACATAAATGACGCGATTTGATAATACGTGTCAGTTACGGGCCAATAAGGATGGAACAAGTGGAGGAAATGGTTGAAATGATTGTGTGTGACAACTCATGCACAGTTGAAACTCATAAAATTCTTGAAATAATGGGGTAGGAACCTCGACTGGAGCTTGAGCTTGATTGAAATGCTTAAAAGAAATTGGTTCCTGATTCTTGATAAAGTTGGCAATTGAATCTTAATTACTTGAATCCAACGAGTCATGATCTCGGTAGGAGTAGCATCTAAGTTTTGAGCCGGCATGTTGGTTGGACAAACAATATAGGTTCCACTACCTCAAGTTGCCGAGGTAATAGAACCTAGGAGGCAGTTGTGGGGAAGGATTTTACGAATGACAACATGTGGCCAAGATAGCTCGAGATGTCGACTAAGGTGCCACGTGGATGAGTCATGTTGCCAAGGTGATCATGACGTTGCCGAGATGTTCTGCGGTAATGCCGGGATCCCGAGGTATCCGAATAAGGGACAAGAGTCCTAAAACAGAGGATGATCACAGTCTGGATAAGGATAAGGCTCATGAAGAGTTTATTCTTATCTAGCCAAGAGTCCAGGATGAGTATTGACCCTAAGTCCAACAAAGTAAGTCTTCTAGGTGATCGGGTCACTGTTGGTTATAAAAGTAAGGCACCCCCGTGGGTCTGAGGTAAGTTTTTTTCTTGAGAGTTTAAGTACTATTTTGATATCTGTGACAGATAAAGTTTATTGACTTGATCGTCGGAGTGCCCCCACGTGGACGAATCACCGAAAAGTTCTCATCTCCTTGTTGGCAGGTAGTTGGTTCATTCTATTATGCCGGTGTTCTCCAACTGAGTTTCCCTTTTGGTTATGTGGTCAGAAATCAACACCCACAAGTTATATAATACAATATATATATACGTGTGTTCATATTCTGAAAACAGTGATGAACATTAAAAAAAAAAAAAAAAACACAAAGCTTCTAAAAAGAAAAAAATAGAAAAATTAAAAAAGAATGAAGAAAAATGTACGAAAGATTGTTATTATAGAAAACCATGCAAGTTGAGTATTTCTATCTCAAAGTATTTACATTAATTAAAACTTGTATTAAAATTATTATATTTTAAAGAGGGGCCTAACTTCCCTCCAGTCCTAGATCAAACTGGAGGGTGCTGTTAGGTCCCTGGAGGCCCACCACGGGTTCCGTTTTGATAATCTGAACTGTTCAATGTGTAGAACTTGTTGAGTACTATATGCCTGTAAAATATCATATTGATTGGATATCAATAGCCACATGATCATATCAGTTTTGTATAAGAAAAAAAAAATGAACGGTAAAAAAATAAATGGTTGACAGAAAACTGATCCAATGAGATAGCTATCGATATCCGATCAAGGTAATATTTTATAGGCATATAGTACTCGACGAGTTCTACACATTAAATGGTTCGAATTATCAAACCGAGACCCGTGGTGGCTCCCATGGGCCTAACAGTATCCTCTAGTCTGATCTGGGACTGGAGAGAAGCCACTACCTTTAAAGAGTAACAAAGATTTAAGGGCTTGATAGTAATTGTTGAATGCAACACTGCTCAACATTTTGAAGTCCTCATAATTGTACTTCCACTAGCCACTTGTGTCTCCATGCGCATCGCGTGCTAAGTTAAACCACTACAAACAGAAAAAAAAATTTGACAAAGTAACCTAAGGGTGGTTGGCAACTTGGCAAAGGCTTGGGGATTAAGCTCCTAGGTCTCAATCTCCTGGGCGTAGCACAGTTAGTTAGGAGGTTAGCCTCAAGAAGCTTCATCGCACTTGGTGTGGGCTCAATGCTCTCCTGTTGTACGAGTTTTGACTTAAGTGTAGCTTGTCTTGAGATGTCGGGACAAGTTCCTAGGTTAGTAATCTCTGTAAGAGGTGCTGCCTTAATGCTGCCTTAAACCTGCAGGTGAGTGGGAGGATTTTCCTGTAACAAAAAAAATAAATAAAAATAAATAAAAAATAAAATTTGACAATGTAATGTTTCACTCACTTCGATAGTTGTGTATTTAGACGTGTAAATGAGTGTGATTGTAACATTATTCATATTTATTATTAAGGTTAAGTTTTATAAAAAAAAATATCATGCAAAAATTTTATAAACATTATTTATTCTTAGATTATACGTATAATATAATAAAATATCATAAATTAATTAAAGAAAGAAAATTTTTCGTAAATTTTTTTATGATATATATATATATATTTATTTATAAAGCATATCATTACTCTTTATTATTTCATATATTAATATTATATTAAAATTATGCATGAATTATTAGATCAGGAGTTAAGATGATAAAGTAAAATATAATAAAAAAATTGTGATCATCTAACCATTATTTTATTGTAAACCCTCCTAGGACTACCCTATATAAACAGACAACCCCAACCACTTACCTTAACATAAACTTAGATCAGAAATAGAAATGAAAATGAGGTCTTGGGCCTTGACAATACTCTGTTTGCTGGCCGCATTACTAATTACAAAAGGCTCAGCCGAGCAATGTGGTAGTCAAGTTGAGGGTGCACTTTGCCCAGGAGGGCTTTGCTGCAGCAAATATGGTTGGTGTGGCACCACATATGACTATTGTGGTCCTGGTTGCCAAAGCCAATGCCCCATCACTCCTCCTCCTCCTCCTCCTCCTACTACTACTTCGCCTCCTCCTTCCCCGCCAGGTGGTGAGAATATCACCAATCTCATTACTAGCTCTATGTTTGATCTAATGTTTCCAAATGGAAACTACAGTAGTTGCAATAGCGAGGATTTCTACACCTACGACGCCTTCATAACCACGGCCAAGTCCTTTCCTGCCTTTGCCACCACTGGCGACACCGATACATGTAAAAGGGAGCTTGCAGCTTTCTTCGGCCAAACTTCCTAGGAAACTTCTGGTTATTTAGTCCATCCTCACTCCTTTCCTGTAGCCATCACACACACACACACACACACACACACGATTGATTGAATGAGTGATGAATATGGATTGGTTAATGTATGTGTATGATATTATTAGGTGGCTGCACTACTAGAAATATGACTTTCTGCGTCTATCTTTTTGCGACCGTTTGTTTTGCGGTCGCAAAAAATCTCTTTTTAATTGACCCAACCGTGTCCTTAAAAATAAAAAAATAAAAAACCCCTAAATCACTAAAAAAACTTGACCCGTCCCCCTTTTTTCCCCTTATTTCCCAAATCTGAACTCTCTCTCTCTCAAAATATGTCTGTCGCTCGACTCTCTCGCTCAAATCTCACTGTCTCTCTCACTAGACTCTCACTTTGAAGAAGATTTGAAACTTTTGATCGATTGTTGATGAAGATTTGAAGATTTCAATCTGCTGTTGATGAAGATTTCGATCGATCTATAATCGAGATTCATAATCGGTAAGCCTAAACACTTCTCTTTGTCCCTCTCTGTAATGTTTGGCACATCTTCATCGATTCATCTTCATCGCTCGAATCTTACTCTTTGTAATGTTTGACGTATCTTCATCGATTAATTTGTAATGTGTAAATTGAAACATTAATCGATTCAACTGTCTGTCTCTCTCTGTAATCTTGCTCTCCTCTCTGCTCTTCGTACTCTCTCTCTCTCTATATATATATATCCATGTAATGTATCACCGATATGTGTTGTTCAATTACAACAGTGTGTAATAGTTGGCTTGAATGATTGTTCTAGTATGTTATTGTTGTTCTGCTAACCATTGGATTTTGGCATTTTGGAACTAGCTTGTTGGACAACTGATCCAGCTGGAATGATGCAATTAAACAATTGATAGTGGAATAAATATAATTTTTGTTTGGAAATGTTTGATTAGTTCTACAGTCAGTAGATTATTTGGATGAATGGTATTATAGAACTGGTGGTCGATGGAATTTCTGCTAACACTTTTTGCATTGTTTTCTGGCGGTTTGTTAGCCGTATGCTCACAATGTCTTACTCTTCCTATATAGCCAACATAGCTATGTGGAGGTCAAACCGTCCTTCATGAATAGAATATTATAAAGAACCATTGATTGTTCTGTGTTGGCCCTTTATGGTCTTTTCTAAATTTTAAAATGACAAGGCTAGTTGACCAAAACCTCTCCAACTGAATCTAAATTACAAATGAAATTCCAATTAGGAAATTTCTTTCTTTCTTTCTTTCTTCTTCTTCTTCTTCTTCATTTCCCCCCCCTCCCCCCATAATGTGTTTTGAATGCAGTAGCTGATGAATTCATTGTTCATCTACCATGTTACATAAAATATTTTTTGTTTTAAATTTTTGTTGGTTTGTTTCCTTTCTTTACCATTTTTTTTTTAGCTTGTATATGAAGATTATATTTTCTTCTGTGTTTCAACCACAACCACCTTCAATGAAATTTAAATCTTTTTTTCTTTCTATAACAGCCAAAGCTAGTGGCAGTGTCAAATATTGTAGCTTTTGCAAATCCAAATGCGCCGGTGTACCCACGCTTAGCACAAGGAAAAACATGGAATGAAGTAAGTCTAATTCTGTCACATTAGTTGTTAGATCTTATGTGTAGTGTATGCCGAAAGTATAAGAAAGCTATTAATTTGTGTAGATGATTATCTTAATGCCTTGCCAATGCATGGGTAGGGCCTTCTTTCTTGTTGTTTCTTTTATTTAGTCATTTAATTACATGGTTGATTTTAAAAATTTCTTAGAGGAGATGATGTACTTTAACTTGAAATTTAGATGACCGTAACATGGACAAGTGGATATGGGATCAATGAAGCAGAACCTTTCGTTCAATGGGGTCCAAAAGGAAGAGAACAGAGCCGTTCCCCAGCTGGGACAGTGACTTTTGATCGCAGCAGTATGTGTGGTGCGTAAATATCTATAAATGTAAATATACATTTGAATCTAGTTTCTATAACATATTCTTTAGTATGGACACGAGGTGCATTGCTTTGGAATGATGACCTTATTTTTGTACTGAATTTCCACATACTTTCAAAGTAATGGATATAAAATAGAATTCTAGTGGCAACATCTTTAATATGCTGATAATTATGGAACTTCTGTTTTGAGTAAAACATCATATATTAAAATTTAATTAAATATTTTGTGCATTTATAGATACACCCTTCTGGGCAGAGTGACTGTCTCAATAGTACCATGCACCAATCTTTAATAATGAAACAAAGTCTTATTTATTTTTTTTGGTGCTGTTTTTACTTGGATAATGCTTCTTGCGCACAGTGATTGTTACTAAATCAAATCTTGTATGGAGATTTATGTAACATGTAATGCAGTTGTGGCAAAAATGCTATTCCATAAGAACTGGCAAATCAGTGACAATACTAGACAATTTACACAAGTCATGCTCTTTTTTTATTTTTTTTTTATTGAACTAACAAAAGTTTTGTTTGGCACTTCAATTTTTGAGCATTCTACACAGTTGGTGTTTCCTGGCCTTTTTATTCATTTGGTTGAACGGAGCAAGACTTCTATGAAAAAATCTTTATGGTAGATAATTCATCTTATATTTCCATGGTGCAGGTGCACCAGCAAGAACAGTGGGATGGCGTGATCCTGGATTCATACACACTAGTTTCCTGAAGGACTTGTGGCCCAACTCAGTGTATGTCTATATGATTTTTATTATATCAGAATAAAGGATAAACTAATTTATAACTTATGATAATATAAAGAAGCCCTTTGTTTAATAAAGTTAAATAATGTATCCAAATCAGCGAAAGAATGAAATATACTAATTGATATTAGAACTTGTAGAAGTATGATGTTCTCTGATAATGTTACGAGATACATACTTTTGTTGAGGAAAAAAGAAAGAAAATAAAAAAGAAACTGTTTGTTTTGATGGTGGCCTCTTCAAAATGATTTAGTTGAATATTCTACTTTGAGTATGGGTACAAAAAGTGTTTTCCTATTTTCTGAATTATAATGCAGGTATACGTACAAGATAGGGCATATGTTGTTGAATGGTACGTATATATGGACTCAGATGTACCAGTTCAGGGCATCACCTTATTCACCAAGAGGGAGGGAAATTTGCTACCCTCCAAATTTCATTCCTATTAATATACTTGATTTTCATTCCTATAAATATACTTGAGTGTATTAGTCTAGGCTGATATTTATAACTATGGTCTGAATACTTTTTTGCAATTCATATTAAGGTAAAGTAGTCAAAATAGAGAATCTCCTTAAAGTAGAAAACATTACATTCTCTTGCAGGCCAATCATGCATATCACATTTCCTATTGGTGCAATGTCAATGTTATTGTGATACTTTTTGAACTATAATATGCAATTGTTATTGTGATACTTTGCAAACTCATTCTTTTTATGGATGTGTACAAAAACAGTTAAAGAAATAGAAAGATGGACAAGAATTGGATTGATTTGCCACTTGATTTTTTATTTTTGTTACCAAAAATAGTAAAGAATTGTATATCATATCAGATACTTTGTAAAGAATTGTTACCAAAAATAGTAAAGAATTGTATATCGTAGAAAATGTAAAATTAATTTTTCTTGTGGCAAAATTAGGAGCCACTTGATTTTTTATTTTTGTTCTAGTATTATATCCCTATATTGCTTGCGTTGCCTCTTCTCTTCTGTGTCCCAGTGTCCTTTGAAGTTATTTTTGACAAAATACTTGATTCCCATATTTTGTGGTCTTGATATTGAATATTTTTTACTTTGAAGTGCTTGTTCTATATAGGTACATGATTTTGGTTTCTGTTTGATTTTGCAGAGTGAGAGGTCAAATGATATGTTTTGTGATGACATTTTTGGAGAGTCACCTGCTGGAGTTCGTAAAACAGTAAGTCTTGTGCTTAATTTTTTTTTAATCCATTATATGTTGGTATATTCTTTTACCTTGGTTGTAGTATCCTATTGTCAGCTGGCCTTTAATAAGAAATCATAAATGAGACATGTTGTCACTAGTCCAGAAAATGTACAAGTCTTTCTTTTCAATGTATCATATAACTCTGTATTAATTTATACCTTTACGTTTAACATGTACTAGCTTGTCTTTAGGTTTTCTTTCTTGGTTCATTATGACTTATTAATCAGCTCCAGCAGCTAGGCAAAACTTGAGGGAAACAATTTCGTGCATGCATGAATGTTTCATAATTAGATAATGGATTATAGTTTGTGAATTTTGTTTCCCTCAATGTTTTGAGAAAAACAATTTTGTGCATGCATGAACTAAACTTTTTCTATGGAGCTGATTCTTTGTTACTTAATATAAGTAATTGCGGCTTTGGTCTGTAAATGGAATTTCTGAGAACGACGTGAATTGGTGGTTCGGTTTGGTTCGTCTGATAAGCATGGGTTTGAGGTTTGAGTTGCTGATCTTGAGATTGTGGTCATCCCCCTTTTTGTACATTTTTCCGGCCTCTATGACAATTTTCAGTCGTTGGAATGGAGCCTACAACCTGTCATTGCTTAATAATTAGAATTCAATAATTAACCATTGGGTGTTAGCTTGAATAGTCCAAATTTCAGCTGTATTGTTACTTGTACCAATGGGACATTCGAAAGCTTATATCCAGTGACAACTTGATTTTTTCTGTGATATTTTTGTGAGATGATTAAATGATTAACTCTTTTCAAACTAGTATTGATTCTAAGAACAATTTTGAACTTCTTTGTACCGCTATTGGAAAAGGTTTTGGCATCCAAGTAAGTCAATTAATGTGCTCTTTGTATCCATTTTTGTTTTGGCATCCAAGTTAGTCAACTAATATATTGATGTATATTTTTGCAGGTAGTGTTGAGGGAGTAGTTGATATGATTGAGTGGGTGATATTGAGAGTTAAATTCAGTTTTTTTTTTTTTAGTACTTGAATCTATTAGTATTTTGTATAAATACTTTTAAGGATGGTTGATGGATATTTGTTTTGTGTGTATAGAAGTTTATATTTTGTATGCACATTTTTTTTTTTTTTGAAGAAAGATAATTTTGTTGAGAGAAGTGATGGAAAATAATACATGTGTATTAGAATTTTTGCAAATATCACTTTATATTTATTGTATATACTACTTGAATATATATATATATATATATATATATATGAGAATATAGGTTGCTAAAACATTGTAGGTATTTTATTTATTTATATTTTTTTTCCGACGGTAACAAGATGGTCGTTAATACATTGTAGGTATTTTTTTAATTTTTTTGCGACGGCAAAATATTAGTCGCGATAAGTAGATTAGGCGGTCGCAAATAGTTTGTGACTGCTATTTTGCGGTCACAAAAAGTATTTGCCACCCCTACATTCGCGACCCCCATTTGCCGTCGCATGGGCCGTCGCAAAAAGTCTTTTGCGACTGTTTTTTATTATTTGCGACGGTTTATAGCGGTCGTAAAAAGTGATTTTTTTAGTAGTGTGTAACCCGCCTCGTTTTATTTTGGCCTGTAAGATTTGAATTTATGAATAGGATGCGATTTTAGTTTGTCAAATAACTAGTCAAAGACTAAAAAACTCATTATAATATGGGATTTAAACACAATAGTTACGGGATAAGTAAGCCGGCCCATCCCACTTATAAGTATATTATTTATTTTATTTTGTTCTTTTAAATTTTTATTTGTAGTTACATTTTCAAAACTCGCATATTTACTTAATTAGATTAGTTCAGATGGTCACTTCTGTAAACTCTTACTTTCACTACTAAAAATATAACTTTTTGCGTCCATTCTTTTGCAACTGATTGGTTGACCGTCGCAAACAAGCACCTTTTATATCAACATCTCATTTAACATAACCCCCAAATCGTGCTCTTTAACTTGAAAAAAAAAAAAAAAAACCAAATCGTATAAAACTTGCCCTAGACCCTTTCACTCTTATTTCCCAAATCTGTGTCGATTTCGCTCTCTCGATTTCGTTCTCGATATTCCTCTCTTGATTTCGCTCTGTTTCTTGTTCTATAAATCGCCATGGTCGTCTGAAGAAGAGACCGGCAACGGTATGAACTCCCCTAACTTCTTTATCTGGTAATCTCTTCGTTCTCCTCCTTTCTCTCTTGAATCTCCTCTTTCTTTGTTTCTTCTTATTTTATGATCTGAATCTACTTCTAGGGTTTGAATCGACGTGTTCACCAATTCTTCTGTTGCATGATGTTGCCTGTCATGATTTTGAAGCGGTTATTTCTTTTTCCTCTTTCATCAATTCTGTTATTTGAATTGCTCTGTTCGGTTATGTGTGTTGAATTTAATCGGGATTGCTAGAATTGATCACCTAAGTTTGTTGATGCTCATGCTCTATTTTTTACCTTCTATTGCTTCAGATTCGTACAATTGATGAGAGGTAATTTTAGTGTTTCGTATATATGTTTGTGATGTCATTGAATAGAAACAATGATGAGATTGAATATATCTTAGCAATCTGTGTGTTTTATCCACAAAACCTAGGATGTCTGAGAAATTCTTTGCATCGAAATAGATTGAATTAATTTTTCTTAGGTTTTGTATCTAGAGAAAATGTTGACAATATGAGAACTCTAACATTTTTTGTCACTTTAGTGTTCATCAAAGAACAAGAGAGAGGGGGGGGGGTGTCGGGGGGAATTAGGCTCAATTGATTTGAATGCATTTCTATTTCTAAACTTTGCACATTCTACTAAAATTTTATGATATATAATACTATCTATTACTGTCTATGGTAGAGACTTTGAGCTCTAAAATTATATAAAAAATTCATATAACTCATCAATGAGAGAGTGAGGGTAGGGAGAGGGTGAGACAAAGAGAAGAGAGCAAGAGTTAGAGAGGTCTGACAGAAGGGGAGAGAGACAGAGAGCCTAAGAGACCAGTGAGAAAGTCAGAGAGAAGTGAGAAGTGCGATGGAGAGATGAGAAGGTTTAGTGACCAAGTGAGATGGTGACTTTCTTTTGAATCAATGAGAATAAGTCATCTATTATTTTTTTACAACAATCAATGAGAATGAGACTTCAGTGGTATTTATGAACAAAAAAAAAAAAAATGGACCTTCTGTGGGGAGACATATACACCATGTGGTAAAATACTTATGAGCAGAGTTACCTTAAAAAGAGCACCCAAAACTCATCTTAAAAGGAGGTGAGTTTTTTGAATTTATTTCCAGTTGAAAAAGCAGAGGTGTAAATGTGAAAAGCTGTACCAAACACTAAAAAATAATAGAATTACCAGTTTTTGATATTGAAATTTAATAATTTCTGAACTGTGTATGAGTACCAAAGTCAATTTCGGATATATTAAAAAAAAGAAAAGAAAGCTGTATTGTTTTATATTTCATAGATTACAGTTACATGACTTTTTTTTTTTTTTTTTGACTTAGATCTTATATTGTTCATTTAAACTTATAGGAATAACTGTAGTATGTTCAATTGTAGCTGGCTGGAGTTATTCTATATTGAATTGCTTTTGTACAATAGTGTATTGATTGAAATCGGGAATTTCATGAGTTTGAAGTGTGTAGGAGCTTCGACAAATTTGATTAGTGTGATGAAATGGAAAAAAATGATTCATAAACCCAATCTACTCGATTTGGACAAAAAGCTTAGTTTGGTGTGGTTTGGCTTTTTAAATTGGCACTTCAGTCTCCGTTTCAGAGTTCTTGCTTGTAGATAATGCTATTAGTTTTTGGCGGGGCCAAGAAGGTATAGTTAAGATATCTCTGGTGTCCTCTATGCTTTGAGGTGTGTATAGCTTAAAGATCAACTTCAGGAAGGCTAGTTGATTTTGCTCTTCCATTCTTCATATATTTTCTTGGTCCTCACAATCTTAATCATTCTAGTCAGCCAAACAGTACCATCATTATTTGCCCTCTCGGCCTTACTCATTGGCTTTGAGCTTTGGGCCTTTCTTCTTGGAATGTTATATGACACGTTTTCAATCCTAGCCATGCTTGTAAAGAAGATTAAAATAAAATGCATGCAGTGATAATACTTTATTTACATTTCTGTCATGATTTAATACTTTATTTACATTTCTGTAAAGAGTAAATGTCATGATTTAATACTTTATTTACATTTCTGTATGAAATTTATAGGCACACAGTTGTCAGCATTCCTTGTGGTCCTTCTGCTTTGGCTGTGAAAGAAGCAGCATGGGGACTTGCTCATTGTGCTAGCATTTCTCAGGTATGACCCCTCTCTCTCTCTCTCTCTCTCTCTCTCTCAGAGTAAGAAATAGAGGATATTTTGTCTAAATTGAACAGAGGAAGGAAATTGTTGATATAGCTTTGCTGCACAAGTGTATTATGCATTACTGGAAGTTATTAAATGATAACTTCATTTTTTAATTATTGGCAACTATAGAGTGCAAATGGGCTAAGTAAAATTTGTCTTGTAATATATTTGACAGGTGCCTGCTCGGCAATGGATTCAGGATGATGACAGGAATTATTCATCTAAAGCAAGCATAAACATTCATGTCAACTTCACATTCTATCCTGATTGAGTGTTTACATCAGAACCTCCTTATCCATAAGTTATGATTTGTATTGGAGTTGATAAAACAGTGAGAGAATTTTGCAAAGTCTAAGTTTGTTGACTGTTTCTCACATATGTTCATTTAAGTTCTTGTCACAAATTAATTCACCATTTCTGCTTGATTGTGTGTGGTAGAATTCTGAATTATTCTAGTCTTCAATATTTCGGCTTTGATAAATTCATAGAAGTTTTCTATAAGAATATTGTCTTGTCATTCTGCAATTTAGTATAATAAACAGATTAGAAGTGAAGCTAGTAAAGCATAGGGAAATTTTTGTTCGATACAGGTTTGTTTATCACTCTTAATCATTTAGTATATTTTGTTTTCCGATGATAAACTAATTTTCCAGGATAAAATTTTTGAACTTTTTGGTTTCTTGTGTAGGATAATGGTCTTATGCCTGTTGTGGAACCTGAGATTCTTCTTGATGGGGAGCACCCTATTCAGAGGACACTAGAGGTGGCGGAGCGTGTTTGGGCAGAAGTCTTCTACTAATTGGCTGAGAACAATGTGATGTCTGAAGGTATCTTACTTAAGCCCAGCATGGTAACCCCAGGAGCTGAGCATAAGGAGAAAGCTTCTCCAGAGACCATTGCCACATACACTCACTATGCTTAAGAGGAGAGTGCCTCCTTCAGTTCCAGGAATCATGGTGAAATTGCCTGAACCATTTCTAATAAATTTACATGCTTCATTACTTTCCTCTCTGTTTTTGTTACAATTTTGTTCAAACACTTGGAGTTCTTATTCTCAATATTTATTGAACAGAGAATTAGCTTTCCAATTTTTCACACTAAAACCATGCTTCTAGTCTGAGTTCATAAACAAAAAAATGTTCCTTTAAATGATTTTGGTAAAAAATGTAGCTAACATGTGGGCTTGTTTGGTGCAATTTTCTCTCTCTCTCTCTCTCTCTCTCTCTCTCTCTCTCTCTCTCTCTTAAAGCAGATGATGAAATCAGAAGATGTCTGTAATCTCAAGAGTTGCTGCTCTTCTTCCGGCTCTGTAACAAGACTATGAAGGATTCTTAGAATTAGAACTATGATAACTTCAAATGTTCTTTGTAATTGCAAGAGATGAAAAACCTTTGTAGGATTCTTTCAGGAACTCCTTGTTATTGTTGTACATTGTTTTTTTTTTTTTTGTTGAAGAAAGAGAATTTTATTAAGGAAAGAAATGGAAAATAATGCATGAATGTTGAGATTTTTGCAAATGTCTTTACGTTTTTGTATATAATATTTGAATATATACATATATGATTGTAGGTATTTTTTTTTGTTTTTTTTTGCGACAGAAGATGGTCGCTAATACCTTATAGGCATTTTTTAAACTCTTTTGCGACGGCAAAATAACAGTCGCTATAAGTAGGTTAGGCGGTTGCAAATAATTTGCGACTGCTGTTTTGCGGTTGCAAAAAGTATTTGCCACCCCCACATTTGCAATCCTCATTTGCCGTCGCATGGGCCATCGCAAAAAGTCTTTTGCGACTGTTTTTTTATTATTTGCGACGGCTTGTAGCGGTCGCAAAAAGTACTTTTTTTAGTAGTGCTGGGAGACTGCACCAGGTGGGCGTTACTTGTGGGGATACTGCTTTATTAAAGAATTAAACCCGCCTAGTGACTACTGCAATCGAGGATCTCAAACTCATTGGCCCTGTGCTCCCGGCAAGCAATATTACGGCCGAGGCCCAATCCAACTTTCCTAGTAAGTCAAATGCTTGCTTCTGCTTTTGCTTTTTATTATTAATCATGGAAATACTTTGACTTTATGTTTTCATACATATTAATTTCAGCAATTACAACTATGGACAAGCAGGAGAGGCCTTGGGATTGGACCTCTTGAACAACCCAGATCTAGTAGAAACTGACCCAGTCATCTCATACCAGACGACTCTATGGTTTTGGATGACTCCACAATACCCGAAGCCTTCGTGCCACGATGTCATCATTGGAAATTGGACACCAACGTCAGCTGACCAATTGGCAGGTCGAGTTCCTGGGTACGGTGTCATCACAAACATCATAAATGGCGGTCTTGAATGCGGTCATGGCCAGGATTCAAGGGTTAAGTATCGCATAGGGTTCTATCAGAGGTACTGTAGTGATGAAATATTTGATGTTAGCACCGGTGACAACCTTGACTGTTACAACCAGTCGCCTTTCGGAACCGGACTCTTGCTTGACTCTATGTAATTGCAACTTCCCTACCGTTGTTGCAATCAGCTCAAAACTGCACAAGCCACTGTTGTACTAAACTAAAATAAGTGTGCACAATAATAATGACTATCAACTTTTTCTGTTCCGGCTCCGAGTGATTGCAATATTTTCTGCAGAAACAAATTAAAATGTCACACATCACAATGAAAATCAAAGTTGCCCGCAAATATATATTACTTTTATGAACATTCATGAATTACTACAAAATTGGCTACTATTCCCTGTCCATTACACTATACTTGCTACCATCATGTTGGGTATACCTCCTTATTCAAGTGTGGGACCCAATTAGTTTTGGAAAAAGAGTTTAATTTGGTTTAGTATTAATTATAATATATTTTTATATATTATATTTAATTTGTAGAGACCTAATTCAATTTGGAAACAACTAAGGTTTGATAAAAAAAACCCTAGATTCACAATACACAATTTTTTGGTATTGGTTTTCACCAAAAAGAAAAAGTGTGCGGCTGCCATACTAGTCCCTTGGTTCGGTAACAGTGCCGAAGTTTTAAAATTGGTGAAGAATTGTCGAGGTGCTTCATTCGTTTATGCTTAAGTTGTCTCTGTTTTGAAGTTGATTTGGTTTGTTATTTTGGGTCTTCTTCAACTTTGGTTCTGAAGATTTTGGTTCATCTATTTGGTGAGGTCTTTCCTCTTATTTGTTTGTGATTATTTGGAATTCACCTAAGGGTGGCTTTGTGAGACCATTAGTGTCTCGTTTGTAATCGTTTGGAACTTATTTGGTTGATAGTGGAATCGGATTTCGATCCCGTGGACGTACCTCACATTGAGGAAACCACGTAAACATTCTTGTGTTGTCTTTGATTTAATTTTTCCGCATTAGTTTTTATTCCCATTGATTGATTTACTTGTGGGGAATCACATATTTTCCCTAACAACTGGTATCAGAACTTACGGTTTATTTGGGTTTAATTATTTGTGTAAATCAATGGAGGGGAATGTGGGTCGTATGTCTAGCTTCAATGGAAGCAATTGGGTAACTTGAAAAACTAAAATGGAGGACCTATTATTTTGTAAAGATTTGTATGGACCCATTGAGGGTGATAGTGGCAAACCCGAGAGTATGAAAGATAATGAATGTAATAGGCTTAATCAAAAAGCTGTTGGTGTTATCCGTCAATGGATTAATGACAGTGTGTTTCATCATGTTGCTACTGAAACTTCAGCACATGATTTATGGAAAAAATTAGATGGCCTTTATGATAGGAAATCAGCTGCAAATAAAGCTTTTCTGTTTCGTAAGTTGGTTAATTTAAAATATAAAGAGGACAACCCTATTCCGGAACATCTGAATGAAATAAAGAGTATTGTTAAACAACTTACTTCTATGAAAATTGTTTTTGATGATGAGTTGCAGGCTTTGATGCTACTTAGTTCTTTGCCCGAAAGTTGGGAGACTTTGGTTATGACGGTTAGTAATTCGGCGCCCGATGGAGTTGTCACAATAGGCCAAGTCACTAGTAGCCTGTTGAATGAAGAAACCAGAAGAAAATCAGTGGGTTCCTCTCATTCGGAAGCATTTGTTGTGAGAGGCCGAAGCAAAACAAGGGGGAGGAGTAAGACTCCTCATGGTCGTGATCAAAGCCGTGACAAATCAAAAGATGGTTCTTTTGTAAAGAAAGACATTGAGTGCTATTATTGCCATGGGAAAGGGCACATGAAGCGGGAATGCCGCAAGTCCAAGAATAAGGAGAAAAGGCATGACAAAAGTGTGGACAAGAAGCAAGAAGACACAACGGTAGTTACTACCGATGATCTCATAGTCGTTTGTGAAGATGATTGTATCAATTTTGTGGGCCAAGAGAGTAATTGAGTGATTGATTCCGGTGCTTCTTTTCATGTGACTTCTCGAGTTGATTTCTTCACTACCTACATCAAAGGAGATTATGGTTCTGTTCGAATGGGTAATGAAGGTTTGTCCAAGATTATTGGCATGGGTGATGTTTGCTTGGAAACAAATTTGGGCTGCAAGTTGTTACTTAAAGATGTGAGGCATGTTCCTGACATTCGCCTCAATTTGATCTCTACTGGGAAGCTAGATGATTAAGGCTTCAACAACAAATTTGGTGATGGAATATGGAAGCTCCCAAAGGGTTCTTTGGTGGTGGCTAAGTGCAAGAAGACTCATACACTTTATTCGATGCAAGGAAAAATTTGTAAAGGTATTGTCAATGCGCTTGAAGATGATACTTTTACCGAATTGTGGCACAAGCGGCTTGGCCACATGAGTGAAAAGGGGCTGCAAGTATTGTTCAAGAAAGAGCTTCTACCCGGTTTGAAAGGTACACATCTTAAAACTTGTGTTCATTGTTTGGCGGGTAAACAATATAGAGTTTCTTTTCATAAAAATGTTGCTTCTAGAAAAGAAAATGTGTTGGAGTTGATTCATTCGGATGTTTGTGATCCTTTAAAAGTTAGAACACATAGTGGTGCACTTTATTTTGTTACTTTCATTGACGATTATTCAAGGAAAGTTTGGGTTTCTACTAAAAACTAAAGATCAATTTTTAGAAGTATTTAAGCATTTTCAGGCCATGGTTGAAAGAGAAACAGGGCAGAAATTGAAGTGCATCCAATCAGATAATGGTGGTGAATGCATTGGGCCATTTGATGAGTATTGTCGCAGCCAAGGTATTCGGCACCAAAACACAATTAAGAAGACTCCTTAACAAAATGGCGTTGCCGAGAGGATGAACCGCACAATTGTGGAAAGAACAAGGTGTTTGCTTTCACAAGCTAAATTGCCAAGATCCTTTTGGGGTGAGGCAATGAGGACAGCGGTTGATGTGATCAATTTGTCTCCTTGCTATTATTTGAATGGCGATGTTCCTGAAAGAGTTTGGACTGGCAAAGATGTGTCTTATGAGCACTTGAAAGTGTTTGGTTGCGAGCTTTTGTTCACATTCCAAAGGATGAGAGGTCCAAGCTTGATAGTAAGTCAAGACAATGTATTTTTCTTGGCTATGGGTGTGATGAATTTGAGTATAGATTGTGGGATCCGGTCGACAAGAAAGTCATTCGAAGTCGTGATGTTGTGTTTCTTGAAGACCAAGCAATTGAAGACTTTGGCAAAGGTGATCAACCGAAGCCAAAAACTAGTGATCTCATTGACATGGATTCATCTCCTTCATCTTCAGTTGATGATGAAAACGGGGGAGATGTACAGCCACCTATTGAAGATGTAGAGGATGATGCTAATCCTAATGAAGTTGAGCCAGAAATTGAGGAAGAGCATCCAACTCAAGAACCACCACCACAACTTGAGTTGAGGAAATCTACAAGGGACCGACAACCTTCAATAAAGTATCCTCCCAATGAATTTGTGTTGATTTCTGATGAAGGGGAGCCGGAGAGCTATCAAGAAGCATTTGAGCGTGCAAAGAAAGGTAATTGGAAAAAGGCTATGGAAGAGGAGATGAACTCCTTGCTTGAAAACCAGTCTTATGATTTAGTGAAGTTGCCTAAAGGGAGGAAAATTCTGAAAAATAAGTGGGTTTTCAAATTAAAGAATGATGGCAAGACTCTGAGGTACAAAGCACGTCATGTTGTGAAAGGCTTTGGGCAAAAGAAAGGTATTGACTTTGACGAGATTTTCTCACCGGTTGTAAAGATATCTTCTATTCGGGTCGTACTTGGCATAGCTGCAAGTATGAACCTTGAAGTTGAGCAACTTGATGTGAAGACCGCATTTCTTCATGGTAACCTTGAAGAAGAAATTTACATGGAGCAACTGGAAGGTTTTGTGGAAAAAGGGAAAGAGAAATTTGTTTGCAAATTGAAGAAAAGTTTGTATGGTCTCAAGCAAGCCCCGCGGAAATGGTACAAAAAATTTGACTCTTTCATGATGAATAATGGTTTTTCTAAAACCACTTCGGACCATTGTGTGTTTGTGAAAAATTTCCCAGATGGTAAATTTATTATTCTTTTGCTTTATGTTGATGATATGTTAATTGTGGGTCAAGATTCTACCATGATTAATAGGTTGAAATTGGAGTTGAGCAAGTCTTTTGCTATGAAAGATTTGGGACCGGCAAAGCAAATACTTGGTATGAAAATTATTCGTGATCGCAAAGAGGGGCTGATTTGGTTGTCTCAAGAAAGCTACATTGAGAAAGTTCTTGAGAGGTTCAACATGAATAAAGCAAAGCCGGTTGGTTGTCCACTTGCGGGTCACTTCAAGCTTAATTCGAATCAATGTCCTACAAGTGAGAAAGACAAGGAAGAGATGCTAAAAGTTCCTTATGCTTCAGCAGTTGGTTCTTTAATGTACGCCATGGTTTGTACAAGGTCGGATGTTGCTCACCCCGTTGGTGTGGTGAGTTGTTTTCTCTCTAATCCGGGTAAAGAACATTGGGCAGCGGTAAAATGGATTCTAAGGTATCTTCGAGGGACTTCGAAGGTGTGTTTGTGTTTTGGGGATGGTAAGCCGATGCTTGATGGGTTCACAGATTCTGACATGGCCGGTGATATTGATTCTAGGAAATCTACTTCGGGGTATTTGATGACTTTTGCAGGGGAAGCTGTGGCATGGCAATCTAAATTACAAAAATGTGTTGCACTCTCAACTACCGAAGCTGAATTTATTGCCATTACGGAAGGTTGTAAAGAAGAGTTATGGTTGAAGAAATTTTTGCAAGAGTTGGGCTTGAAGCAAGAAAAGTATGTGCTTTATTGTGATAGTCAAAGTGCTATTCACTTGAGTAAAAATTCTACTTTTCATTCGAGATCGAAACACATTGATGTGAGATACCATTGGATTCGTGATGTATTAGATTCGAAATTTTTACAACTCGAAAAGGTTCACACTGATGATAATATTTCAGATATGTTGACTAAGACTTTGTCAAGGGACAAACATTTAAAGTGTCGAACTTTGGCGGGTATGGTTGATGTCTCCACCTAAGTCGGTAGGGAGAGAATTGTTGGGTATACCTCTTTATTGGAGTGTGGGACCCAATTGGTTTTGGAAAAAGAGTTTAATTTGGTTTAGTATTAATTATAATATATTTTTATATATTATATTTAATTTGTGAGACCCAATTCAATTTGGAAACAACTAAAGTTTGATAAAAAAAACCTAGATTCACAATACAAAATATTTTGGTATTGGTTTTCACCAAAAAGAAAAAGTGTGTGGCTGCCATACTAGTGCCTTGGTTCGGTAACAGTGCCAAAGTTTTAAAATTGGTGAAGAATTGTCAAGGTGCTTCATTCGTTTATACTTAAGTTGTCTTTGTTTTGAAGTTGATTTGGTTTGTTATTTTGGGTCTTCTTCAACTTTGGTTCTGAAGATTTTGGTTCATCTATTTGGTGAGGTCTTTCCTCTTATTTATTTGTGATTATTTGGAATTCACCTAAGGGTGGTTTTGTGAGACCATTAGTGTCTCGTTTGTAATCGTTTGGAACTTATTTAGTTGATAGTGGAATCGGATTTCGATCCCGTGGACGTACCTCACATTGAGGGAACCACGTAAAAATTCTTGTGTTGTCTTTGATTTAATTTTTCCGCATTAGTTTTTATTCCCATTGATTCATTTACTTCTGGGGAATCACATATTTTCCCTAACACATCAGACAATATATGTGTGGGTTAGATATAACCTGTATGTGCTCTGTTCAACTTTATCAATGGAAGAATTAATGGATGCATAGACTTTGAATTTCTTGTACTAAAGCTCGGCCATAAAATTTGTCGTGCCTATATTGCCTCAATGGCCTCCTCAAGCTTTGGTTTGCTTGGCCACATAGTTTCACATCTTTACTTAACAAAAGCTCTAATGATTTCTCAAAGGTTCTTTAGAAAAAAATTTAAATAGACGAAAACCATGCAAGCAAAATAAGAGTTAACCAATATATAAGAAACAAGAAATCTCCAAAAAAAAAAAAAAAAAAAAAAAGAAGAAGAAGAACTGACATCAAGATTAGGTGGCTTTTCTTTGGTTTCCAAATTGATAAGCCACAAGATTGTAGCATCGCTAAATGAAGAAACAAACAATACTACAAATGATTTTGAGAAATTTGATTGTGTATTGCAATCACTCATCGGTCACAAGAAAAGCACAAGTAATAATGCAAATTTGCAAAATCAATTGGCAAAGATGGAACTGAGCATTGAAGATCTCGAAGAACTAGAGTACTTGTTCAGGCGTTTGATCAAAATTAGAGTTTCCCTCCTCAACATTCTTAATCACTAGCCCAAAATTTTGTTAGAAAAGTCTTTTGATTAGTTTTTTTATACTTGTACATGAGACGTACACTTGTGATTATACTTTGAATATTAATCAATACTTATGACTTGTTACAATTTTGGAACAAATTTAATTACTTATTTCCACTTATCATGTGTGCAATATCAATTGGACATGAAATAAAGTATCCGAACATGCCTCCCTGTAAAAATTCTCCACCAATTGGAACACCCAACCACGCTATGGTGAAAAAAGTAAATAAATAAATAAACCAATAAAAAAGAAAGAAAATATTGTACTTGAGTTATTGTTTGGTAAATACTAAAAAAGTGACATTTGTAAATTTTTAATTTTTTTTTAGTTTTAGGTTCTTCTAGTGTAGACGAAGCTAAAAATGAAAAGTAAGAAAAGGGGACCAAATTTGAAATAAAATTCATTAAAAAAATCTATGTAAAAAAATTGGGATAGAATGTTTTTATAGGTAAGGATTTTCCCACTCCATTTTTTATGCGCCAAAAGACAAAAATTAAAGTGCGAAGAGTTAACAGTGGAATGTAAATATTATTATTATTTTTGTAAGGCAACTCTCACTTGTTGGAATATTTATAAAAGTAGAGTCCACATTAGATAAAGGGAGCCACTATTTTTATTCAATTTTATTCTAAATACACATTAGATAGAGTCCACATCATTACTATTCCTACTACACTTTATTCTAAATGCACTCCGTTCTATGCATAATAAAGACAAAGAAGTGAATGCATTTGGAACAAAGTAGAATGGGAATAGAGGCTCCTAGATAAAAGGTTAAAAGAGTGAGTCTTAATATATATTCGATGACTCTCTACTTACAAGTTTAGACTTTTAAGTGGATATGAATTTCAAACAATATATATTGGGCTCAATATATGCATGCAATGTTGGGTTTGCATAGAGGCTTGGTGCATGTAACAAGATTGGACCACCATAATATAAAGTGGCATACGATGGAGTGTGTGCTAGTGGCCTTAATATCGGGTTTGCACAGAGACTTGGTGCATGTGGCAAGGTTAAACCACCACAACACAAGGTGGCTTATGATGGAGTGTGTGCCAATGGCCTTTCAATCTAATGGATTGGATTGGATTGGATTTGCACAAAGACTTGATGCATGTGGCAAGGTTCACTACAGGAAAAATGGGTTTGAACAACATTTTTTTAACGGCGCCTTTTTAAACGCCACTTTTGTTAATTTTTTAAGGCGTTTTTATAATCGCTACATATTTCTTTAATCAAAACAACACCATTTTTTAATGGAAGGCATTTAAAAGCGCCTCCAAATGTCGTAGGGCTCATGCGCTTCTTCTTTTTTGAAACCCTTATTTTGAATCTGAGCTCTCTCGAGCTTGTAGACACCCTATTTTTGACTGTCCTCAAGACTTGGATGTCACCATTTGAACACTCGGTGATTATCCATGTTTGTGTTCGTTTGGAGTTCCCGGAGGCCTCGGCTCGCGCGCCTTACCTCAGGATCTCCGAACTCGACCGTTTAGTGTCTGGTTTCACACCAAACACTTGTGTTTTGCCTTCGAAGGGCAGGGAATGCCTTGTGAGGCATCCCCATACACCACCGGCAGTGGCTAGAGGCCACTGGCTGGTTTTTGCTTCCACCGGCAATGTATATTGCCGGCCGGCACTATTTTTTGCCGGTCAGCACTATTTATTGCCGATCGGCACTCTTTTTTGCCAAAATGACATCTTTGGCCGGCCGACTACTGTGCATCTGCTTTTGCAGATATTTTAAGACACCTGTCTTGCTTTTTGCTCCCCTCCATACACGTGTATGGAGGGATCTCCCTCTTATGAAGCTTGTCTTGTAAACTTTACAAGACAAGAAGTTCTATAAAGAGAGGGGCTCTCTCTTGTTGCAAGGGTTAGAGACTTGAGATATTTTGGAGAGCTTAGACAGCCATTGTTAGGGTTTGAGTTCTAGGGTTAGGGTTTGATACACATTATCTCTCTCTTTTTCCCTCTTGTGTGTGTTTTAGTGCACTTGTGTCTTACTATTGCACACAAACACATAGTGTTTCACCTTCCTCTAGCTACTGAGGTTCTAAGGGACTGATTTTAGTGTTTTGAAGTTAGATTCAAGCTAAGGAGGGCCATTGGAGCACCATTGTTGAAGAGGTCTTCAAGGGTGAGAATCTTACCCCTTTTTACCCCATTTTTGCATTGTATTTGTACCTGCCTTAAATTCGTTTTTGAGCTTAGTGTATAATACAAAAAAGTTCTATTTTTTATCCTTCTTGATTGTTTATTAAGATTTTTTTTTGGTTTGGGGGTGCTTGACCCCTCTTAGGCCTTGAAAGGCCTCATTTTGAGCCATTTTGAGCAAGCTTCGAGACTTTGGTGTTTGGGCCTCTTCACCACTGAAATCTTGAGGGATTTCAGTGGTGGAGATGGTGCCTTGAAGTCTCCAAAAGGAGAGGGCCACCCCCTCTCCTTGTTGTCCTTGAAATGGACCATTTTTGGCCTCTTGAGAGAGCATCATGTTAAAGTGTGTATTGACCATGTCTTGGCTGCTTTCCATGCTTAATATGTTGTAATATACCTCTGTTTTTACTTGGTTTTGGTACACCATGCATGCTTAGCATACCTACCATGTAATGCCATATTATTACCTAAATGTGCCTTAGGTTGTTAGCCCTTGTTGGAGCATGTTTTAGGCTTAGTCTTGTGAAGGTTTTGTGCATATTTTGCCATGTTTTAGGTCTGTCCATGGTTGTTTAGGTCGGATTAGGCATGCATCATATAGCCCCTTTACATTCCGGCTTGTTGGCCTTAAGTGTGTGCATGTATAGCATGACATTTTTGCATTGGTTTGGTGATTTGGGACCATCCACCATGTCATTTCAGACCTTATTGCATGCTTGTAAGCTTGCATTTGATGTCCCTTTAATGCCTTGTAAGGTTGTCATCTCATGCTCCATGTTTTGGTGATTATGTATCCCTTTGTTTTTGAGCCACTTAGATGTCATCTAAGTGATCCTTAGGCCTTGTTTTAACACGCTAAAATCTGTTTTTAGTTGTTTAATGCATGCCATGACTGTTGTGATAAATGTGCTTCAAAGCTTCATGACTTGCCTCAAGTATTTGGACCATGCTTGCATGCATTTGCTTATCTTGTTTAACATGATTGGGCATCATTTTATAGCATGATTTTAGAGATCATGTTGCATGCTAATTGTCCATGAAATCTCTTTTCAAGTGTGCTTGAATGTTGCTTGCTTAATGCTTGAGGCTTGGACCATAACATGTGTATGTGTGCATGTGTGTTTAGCCTCCATTTTTGGTCATTTTGGCCACTGTTTTAGGCCTATTTAGGGCTGCCTAATTCATGTTTAAGTCCATCCTCTATTTGGTTTGCATAGCCCCATGTTTGCTTGTATGCTTGCATAAGTTTGTTGCCATGCCATGTTGCATCCTTAGCTTGCATGCCTAGGTTGCATTGCATCTTGCATGCATGCCTTGTTCCTTGACTTGATGATAGGAATTGTACCTTAGTTTGTTTGACTGGTTTGCATTTCATTTGACATGAAAGTTGCATACTTGATTCTTTGGGCCATCATGCATGGAAATGCGTGATTGGTGGTCCGAAAATCGAGGCACATGCCCCTTTGAGTCATTACCATGATAAGGGACATGGTTGGTGCATATATGCCTTGAATTGTGCTGCCATGCTTTGTCTTGCCCTCTGTTGCTGTGAGTTGCAGGTTCTGCAGACTTTCTTTGCCGACCGGCAGTATATATTGCCGACCGGCAGTAAATCATCAGCCGATAGCTTTTGTTTGTGCCGGTGACAACACCACACTGCCGGTGGTAATTCCATTCAGCCGGCGGTGATCCCCATTGTCCAAGGAAGCAGTCCTGAGGTTTTGGCAACCTCCAGAGGAGTGAAGGAAGGAAAACAGAGGCAGCCTATGCATGGCGGCGCATTTCCCGAGGCGGTTTATCTGTTTTCTTAGCTTAAATTAATTTGCTTAGCTGATTAGGCAATTTGTAATATTTAATTAGCTTGTGTAGTTAATTAATTTGTAATATTTATTCGGTCCCTCTGAGTGAGGGCAAATCTGTAATAAGTGTGGGTGAGTGTGCGAATGTCTTCCAACCTCCATTTCTTTCTTCCCTTTATTTACCTGCTTATGATGGTAGATTAGGGCACGTTTAAATTTAGCATACCTTATGCCACGAATGTGTGCATTCATGCATTTGTATTGCATGCATTAGGCTCGGTACATCACGCTAACTGCATTTGTACTTTAAATTCAAAACTGAATATGTGATAGTTGTGCATTTTCACATGCCATGTTTAGGTTAGTCAAGCCTATTCTAGCAACATTTTGTATGCGATGCATTAGGCACTTAACATGAACTAGGACATGCATGTTTGCTAACTAGTTTACTGTTTTGGCACGGAGTACGATGTAAGTATTTATGCTTTAGCATCCCACATGCGTGTGAGTGTTGCCATGACAGTATGCCTGCCATGCGGCTAAGTGCTTATGTGTTAAATTGTTTTAATGCCTGTGGGTGGAGGTTGGATGGTTTGAGTTGGAAAAACTCGTTGAAATCCGTATTTTAGCCTACTTGAGAGTAGCAAATTTCAAAGCACTTTTTAAAACAAATGGATATGCAATGCTTGTTTCCAAATTAGGCAATCTAGTCTATACTTGTTTGCTGCGCGCATAACATAGTAATTCTAGGCTAATAACCGGAACAAGAACACATAAAGTTTTCAAAAATGGATATCACGGTTAGTAGAGGCCGGTCTTCAGACCGGGCGAGACGGGGTGCTCATAGCTGACCTTCCCTGATCGTACCCTAGCTCCCGAGCCGAGACAACTCTGGTGATGACGAACATGTGGCCTTCGGCACCGAGTCAGGGTTTCCTAAATTTTCCTATTTTTAAATATTTAGGTGGCGACTCTGTATCTGGAAAAGCAGTCCATGTTTGGCACTACTTTTTCAAAATCTATTTCTCAAAACGATTTGCCAGATTTGGACTCTTTGGTTCAGATTTAGAACCGTGACAACAAATCGAGTCCGAACTGTAGTAGCGAAGGCCCCTCCGCGGGCGCGTCTACAGTTTCTGGCGACTCTGCTGGGGATATTAGAGAGCTTGACTCGAACTCGTGATATCCTGTTTTGATTTTGTTTATGTGTCTCTTTGCATTGCATGTGCATTGGTGCGCCTAGGAACACAGTGTTTGCCATCTGCCATTCCTGAACGGTTTGCCGGAGGCTTGTCTTGTCAAGGCATGTCCATAACGCTGACCGGTTATGGGCTCTGACAGCATGGGAACACAAACCCCGATTTACCGGGGCACCCTTTTCGACCATTCGACCTAGTGTATATTCGGATCCATAGTGACCATTCCAAATTAACATAGGTTGCTTACCCGATGTTAGGTTGTTTGAAAACCGCTGCGTGCATAGTGAAACCCTAGCTCCTGACAAAATAGGACAGGGAAACCCTGCCCCAACATAGGGGTGTTTTGGCTCTCTTTACTTGCTATGTGCTTTTAGAATGTATTTCTACAGGGAAAGTATACATCAGTTTGCAAGTTTGAGTATCAGATCTGAGGACACCAGTATCAGTGTCAGTTATGAGAATCAGTTATCTGCGGGTATCAGGATTCAGTTTTCGGGAACAGTGATTTCTGGGAACAGTGATCAACAGTAGAGTACAGTTGTTCACCTGCATTAGTGTTTGATCTGTTTTGGGCTGAAATGCTGTTTGCTTCTTCTTTCAGTTCAGAGTATCCAGAATCGGTACAGAATAGCCAGTGTCCCCCTTTGCCGTGGCAGGGCTTGTGATGACGCAGAATTCAGAAGAGATCGTGGTTATGGCAACCGCATTAGAGCAAGGGATCACCCCGCAAGGTGAAGCCAGCATTGATGTGTCACATCCACCTAGGTCGCCTGTTGTGCACCCGGTTTGGGCCCCCCAGCTATACCAGGCTCGCGAGCCTACTACATTTGAACTGATGGGAATGATAGGTGATCTCCAAAGGTCTGTGGCGGATCTCGCCTACAGAATGTCAGCTTCACCTCCAGCCGCACCGTATGCTGGAAGTTTTGTACCCCAGGAGCCCCCGCTGTTGGGGCGAATTGTGATTGAACTTAGCCAACCGGAGATGGCCTCCAACTATGGCAATGACGTATCAACTCAAACCCTCGATCAGGCTGAGGCCAGAGGAAAAGACAAAATGAAGGCAGATGCCGATCCTATCGAACAACTGCTGTGGGCAGTCGAGGCTTTGAAAGCCGGGGGGATGAACAAGCAACAGGTATCCGCAGTTGTGGCAAAGACTGTGGAGGATGCTTTCCCCACTCCACCTGAGGGTAGTTCGAGTCAGCCGGAAAATCGAGATAGGCCCCGTCATGCCAAGGTTGTTCCTCCTATTCCCGCCCCTGCACCCGGGAAAGATCAGAAAACCAAGGTGGCGCCTGCCGACCCCTTCGCCTGTTCAGCTAGTAAGGGCGCCCAAAAGTACCTGCCCCGGGGGCGCAGGACCTTCCATGCTCTTTGCATGCCTTTGTCCAAGGCACTTCAGATCCTTGCCGAGAAGGGACACCTTAAACCCTTGGAGCCTCGGCCTCTTCCGAAGAATCTCCCTGCCACGCATGATGCTGCTCAGTACTGCGCGTACCACCAGCAGACAGGCCATGCCACCGACAATTGCTTCCGCCTCCGTCACGAGGTGCAAGATTTGATTGATAACGAGGTTATCCTCCCGCCCACCTCAGCCAAGTCCGTTACCACTCAGTTACTGGATTTTGAGGACACAGATACTGCAAGTATGTAATCAGAAGGTAAACCACCTACGGCGGCATCCGGATGTGTTTTGAATATGGCGTCTGGCACGCATTTTTGAGTGGCTGTGAACGCTAACTTCGTAAATCCTAGCTTGGGTATCGAGTCAGTCTTTTGTCTTGAGTCTGTCTCTTTGTCTTGAGTCAGTCTTTTTGCTTAAGGGTCTGTCTTGTTGTATCGAATCAGTCCCCTTTGTATATAATACCAGGTGATTTTGGGGTTGTTGCCTCGAACACCGTTTTTTCTTGTAATTACTTGTTTCGTCTTTTTTGAGTCTGTTTCTGCCAAGGGGCCAGTTACACCAACAAATCTGAATGAAACAGCCATTGCCATCTCACTTTCGTGCTTGTTTTCAGTGTAAGTGCCAGAAAATTTGATTGGGCTGACAGTACATCTCGCCTGCTCTCCTGTGCGCCAAACTCATTGCATTAACCTAAGTTTTTCAAAAAAAAAAACCTCTTTTAAGCACTGCGGTGATAAAAACGAAAAGGAAGGAATTCCTCGGGTTTTGCAAAACTTTGATCATTTTGGGAGAAAGAG
The DNA here is from genome assembly GCF_055761805.1 of Camellia sinensis. Taxonomy (NCBI): domain Eukaryota; kingdom Viridiplantae; phylum Streptophyta; class Magnoliopsida; order Ericales; family Theaceae; genus Camellia; species Camellia sinensis. Next base: position 17,241,154 of record NC_138965.1, read on the forward strand.
AGGCGTGCTAAGCCTTTTAATGAATGAAACCATGCTTGTCGGCGTGAGTACTGAGAAAGATCTTGGCTTGATCCAGATTGGTTCCACACTATCTTCGGCGCGAGCGATTTGTCATTTTCTTAAAAACTTCCAAAAACAAATGTTTTACGCAGCCCTGTGAAGACCTGTGTGGAACCGCTCTTGAGATTGCGCAGCCTAGGATCGCTCCCAGCCTCAAGATTCGACCCGTTCGTTTTCAAACTTTGAACCTGTTTAGAACGTTCAGAAAGTTCAACGGTCAAACGTCATGCAAGGCCCGTGTGGCCAGTCTTGAAGCAGCCCTCGACCAAGAGGCGTCGAAATTGAATCAAGAAGATCAGATCTCACCAGAAGAAGCTCGTGGAGCAACCATGATGGATTCTCCCACAAATCATTGCAACAGCCGTTCTCCTAGATACAGAGAGGCTTCAACTTCAAAAACCATTTGGCATGGACTTGTTACACTTTTACCCTTTGAGAGGCTCGCTGGGCCGAAAACCCGGAAGGACGACCCAGGCAAAAGTTAGAGCAAGAGAAAAATACAAAAAGAAAGCAAAAAAAAAACAACAACAAAAAAGAAAAGAAAAGAAAAGAAAAATGCGAAAAAAGAAATGAACAAAAGAAAAAGAAAATAAAAGAAGCTCGCAAGGTCGAAAACCCGCATCGGGCACCTTGACAAAAATTAGAGCCTGAAAAGTGAAGGTTAAAATACCCGAGTGTACCTTAACCGGAACTACGTGAGGCTTGATTCCCATGTTTGGGATACGTAGGCAACTTCATCATGAAGTCCAGCCCCCAACGCTGTCATAGCGTCTCAGTCCATGCAATGGTTTTGATTTCATGTCAAAGTCCAGTTGCCAACACCCTTCAAGGTGATTGTGTCCATATATTTGTTGTGACCGACTTCGTCATCTCTATGTCCAAGAGCTCGACCACCGCCAATGAAGACCGTTTGCGGACTGCTGTGGCATCATCCAAACAAGGGGCAACTTTCCGTTGCCACGAGCCGCCGTGAGCCGCCATTCAAACTAGGGGCAACTTTCCGTTGCCTCCCACCCCCTTCAAACCAGGGGCAATTTTCCATTGCCTCCGATCCAAGGTTGCGCATCTTAAAGAGTAAGTTCCATGCCCGTTGAGCATTGACTGTTTGCAAAATAGTTTTTGAAAATTTTTACTGAGGTTGACTATTTTCTCGAAAACTATTCCATTTTCCAAAACTGGACCATTGTCTTGGACCCAAAAAAGGAAAATTTTCAGTGCTTACTGCCTGACTTGCATGCTTTTCAAATCAAAAATTGAACAAGTACGTTAATCCGACTCTCATTTTGATCAAACTTGTTTTAGTAGAAAGCCAAAACGAAAATAATGGTTAAAATGATGAACTAGGGGCACAGTTGAGTCAGGTGTCCTGTCTTTACCCCGTCATCGATGTACTTGCCAGAAGAGCGCTCTACCCGCCAGAAGAAATAGCCGTGAGCTAACGGTGTTGAGCATGAACCCGCACCCTTCTATTTATCCATCAATCACCCCGAGGAGGGATGAAAAATGAGAGAATGAAGAATAGAGAGGTGTGAGTTGAGAGAAAAGTGAGGAAAAGGGTTTTGAGAGAAAATTCGAGCTTGAGTGCCAGAGTGATGTGAGAATCACAAATGAGAAGGGGGTGGGAAACAATACCCAGATTGAACTGGCTCCTCGTGATCTGAGGTCCCCCGTCTTCGTTAACGCGTCTGTATGTCGTGTCTTTTGTTTTGTTTATCTCAACCTTTGTTCTAGGTCTTTTTCGAGCGTGTCTCGTTGTGTTTAGGTCATGTACCTTTGTTGAGCCCTCCCTGCTGTGTCCAGTTGTAGGCTCGATACCCCGGTTGAAAAACCCTCATTCGATTTCAAAAATCATTTACACTCGGAATGCTGTGCCATTCTCTATATTGGAGCGTGTTTCAACTCCAACCGGTTCCATCTTTGAGCTCCGTCTTGTCAGATTGGGCCGTTCACTCAAGTTTACTGTGTGCAGAATGAACCGAATACTGTGTTAAGGGTTGTATGCAGATTAATCCCCAGTAGAGCAAGGGTTGTGTGTCCAGAATCAGGCAGTGGGCTGCTTGGGTTATTTTGCTGTTGGCTGTTTAGTTATCTGATTATTACAGTGCAAGTGTTCAATTTTCAGACAATCAATCAATTCCATTTACATTGAGGTGTAATATGACGGAATGCGATGCAATACATGTGATATGTAAATGTAACACTTTTTAAGCAAAATTTTGTTCATTTCATAATCTCTTTCAAAGTACAAAGTTTTGAAGAAAAAAAAATCTGCCTGCGGCAGTACAAGGTAATCTAACTACCAAAGAAAAGAAGAAAAGTACAAGAAAGAAGAAAAATAACAAAAATAGGTATCCATATCCAGCGACTCTAGGGGCCATCAGTCTGTCCTAGTCCTCTTCCTGGACGAGGGTCCAGGAGCATCATCAGCATCGTCGTCAGAGCCCGAGCTAGAACCGCCTCCGGTCTCCTCCTCCGATGACTCGGACTCCGCCTCTGCCTCCGCCTCTGACTCCTCGTCATCATCATCATCCGGGACTGGAGCTCGTGAGCTACTCCCGACGTAAGTGTGCCCCGCCTTGGAGCGGGGGAATACTCGGCCCTCCTCATCTCTCCCTCGGGCAGGGACGGAAGGCCCAGCTGGAGCACCTCCTACCAAAAGGGAAATGCATCAGTATACTGTGGACAGTTTAACGGTGCAGAATGCAGTGTATGAGTACAGTGTGTGTATGCCGTGGGCAGTTTAACAGTGCAGAATGCAGTGTGTGAGTACAGTGAGTGAATGCCGTGAGCAGTTTGTCATTCCAGAATGCAGAGTACAGTGCAGAATGCAGTGTATGCAGTGTGTCAGATACTGGGAGATCAGTGTATCAGGTGTTGTGCCGTGCATCAGATTATGTGAAGCAATGTATGAATAGTTTGAGGCCAGTGTCAGAAGAACATACCAGAATGCTGTAGAGGGCTAAAAGATCAAAAGTCCGCTGGAGCATACCCATCATGGAGGCATTCATCTCCAATGACTGCCGGGTGTACGCAGAAGAAGCTTGCAAAAATATCAGAAGCATCAGTATTCTGTGGAATATCAAATAAACTGAAATAAAGTGACTGTACAGAAGTGCAGTAATACATACAGGAGGTAAGTCGGGGACACCGACGAACTCGTGATCAGCCGGTGGAGAGGCGAAGGGGATCTGATAGGTCGCCCCACCCTGCCCCCGGAAAGTCAGTACAGCAGGCAGGGCGGGCTAACCAGCCCCCCGTCCTCCCTAAGCTCCGCCCCTGCCACGGACACGGGCCCTCCTCGAAGCTCCCGCTCCAGCTCCTACTCCTGCCCCAGTCGCTAGCACCGCAGGCTTGGCCCCCTCCGCTCGACGGCCACCGCTCAGAGGTCGCATCAGGTACGTCAGCACGTACTCCCGATAGTCGCCGGTGCCTCGGAAGTCGGCCTCCTCCCAGCCGATAGTGTAATCATCCAGCTGCTCGGTGGTGAGCTTCTCGGTCTCCCTCATGTCCGCAGGAGGGTGAACCGGGACTATCTGCTCAGGTAACCCTAGGGTCTGGCATAGAAAACGCTGCCCCAGGTACCAAGCCCGACAGACCGGGCCCTCTAGCAAGATCCAGAAACGCGAAGTCTCCTCCGCACTGGCAAAACGGTCCCACGTCACCGCCGGCAATGGAGCCCACGGCCGCCAAGTGATCTGAAAGTGACATACAGTTTGTTATCTACTGTTTTTGAAAAATGCAGTGGAAAAGCGAAACTTAAATGAACTTCAAGTAAAACATACCTCGGCCGGGGTAATAGTGTCGAAGTATCGGCGGAAAAAGCCGAATGTCTCTCGCGGCCGCCGGGTGCATCTCCCGTCAAAGCGTCGTGAGAAGGGGACGACCAGAGGGGTCTCTGTGACTGGTACGGGGGCAAGCCTAGGAAAGTAGGTGTAAACCCACAACTGCAAAACAGACGTCAGTACGACTATCAGATAAAGCAGAATACAGAATAAAGCAGAAATGGCAGAGCCGTGTATTGTGCAGTGTATTGTGTGCAATGTACAGTGTGAGCAGTGTACAGTCAGTGTGAAGCAGAATGTATGTGTGTGCCGTGTGTACAGTATACAGCAAGTATAGAGCAGACTACAGTGTGTGCAGTGTACAGAGTACAGAAAATATCGGACAGAAATGAAAAGTGGAGAAGGAATGTACCTCCCAAGCTCACCAGTAGCCTCCGAGCAACTGGCCACTGCCGCGCGAAGCCGAGCTCATGTACCCGTAGAGAGTGGCTAGAGCGGCGCCACTCCAGTCATAATGCAAAATGTCCCGGACGTCCACCAGTGCGCTGAGAAGACAGAGAGGCACGGTGTTCGCCCTGTCGGCGAAGATGGTCATCCCGAATAAGAACATCAGTAAGCCGCGGGCGTACCTCTCCACGTCCTCCTGAGTCATCTGCGCCTCCTCCTCCAACATGGGCTGGACCCTAAACTGTACCTCGAACCAGGAGTACTGCACGAAGCCTGGACGAGCAAGAGGTGGAGCCTCCCCCAGCAGGTGGACCTGAGCGGCAGTCCACCCATCCATGTCTATGTCAAAGGGGATCGGATCACCCCCTACCCCGATGCCTGTGAGCATCGAGAAATCATAAGGGGTCATCGTCATGTCCCCTGCTGTGGAAAAGTGAAACGAATCGGTGGTATCCCACCACCTCTCCGCCAGAGCGGCGAGTAGAGGTCTACAAGTGGTAAGCCTAGAGAGCCCTCCGCAGAAGGTGCTGAAGCCCGCCCGGTCCACTATGCGTCGGACCGCGTCAGGGAGCTCATCGTACCACTCCCGAGCGCCAGTGTTCCCATACCCGCGGATGGTATGGGAATCCTCCTGTAAACAGAAAATAACAATTGCAAGGCAACATTCAAAATGCAGTTTTGAAAAGCATACAGATATAGCATGCGTGCAAGTTTGACAGATTTTGACAAATACCGGGTGCCGGTATGCTTACAATGAACTACAGTGTGTGATGCATCAACATGTTTGGGGGGTTCAGAACAGATATAGCATGCGTGCAAATTTAACAGATTCAGACAAATACCGGGTACCGGTGTGTTTGCAGTGAAAAACAGTGTGCGCCGTGTGTTTGAGTGATTCGGGGTTAGTGCAGTGTGTGTGCATGTGCCAATCTCAAAAAGATCTCAGTTGTATGTATGTTTACAGTCAACTACAGTCTACGGTATATCAGATTTCAGCAGTTAAAGAGTACAACTAGCTACGGCAGTTTTGTATCCTACATTGCGGAAAGTAAAGCAGAAGACAGAAAATTACCTCGGAAGCGGGCGCCACGTGCCTCTCGAAGCTCCGGAACTGGAGCAAACCGTCAGGGGGCAGAACATGGATCGCCGGTTGGTAGGTCGCCGGGTCGAACGGGCGCTCGCTCAAAGGTAGGAGCTCGACCCCGGGATCCATCTCGTGGTCCGGGGGAGTCCCGCCACGTGGAATGTCGTCCGCCATGTCAAGACTGATGAGAAAATAGCCGGAGGAAGGAAAACCGGGCCGGAATACGAAGAGTCAACCGGAAAGTCAACTCCCGAGAGGGTCGGAAATGGCCGGGAAGGCCGGAATGTGAAAAGGCACGGAAATCAAGAGGAAAGTGAGGGGAACAAACCCCGAAAAGGCGGGAACGCCAAACGAGGCACCGAAACAAAGTTTTGTTCGGTTGAAAATGTCCGAAACGCGAAGAAAATCGCGAATCTGACGACGAAACGGGCGTAGAACGCGAAGAAACGGGCGAAGGAGAAGAGAAAAACGCTCTAGAGAGAGAGAGTGAGGGTTTTCGGCGGTGGTGGAAATGAGAAATTAGGGTTTGAAACCCTATTTTAAAACACCCGAAGTGAATTGCCGAAACTGCCCCGACTCAGGAACTTTTTTTCGGTCGGCAACATTTTGTGTCGGCCGGCCTTATTTTGTGCCGATGGAGTTATTCTGCAGCCGGTGGACAGCCGGTGGTCTTCCCTCCCGGCCGGTGGTGTTCCCACAGCCTTGTTTAGGCCATATGAGAAGTTTTTGGTCTTCATAGCTCAAGGAAGTGCAAGAAAGTGCATCTCCGACGCTCAACCGGCCTCCGTTGTGACCTCGGGTCGTGTCTTCTCTGCGTGGCACTCGAATTCGTGCAAGGTGTATCCTTTTTGTATCCTTTTAAATTCAAAAGTTGCCCCATGTGTGTTGCACGCGTTCATCACACTACTTCGGTGCATTACATCGCGCTGTCATGCGCCTCACATTCGCATTGTTATGCACATACCACATGCGTCGTAACACGCACCCCTTGCATTGTCATTGTATTTTTTATTTCCTGCATTGTCATGCATTCCGAAACACATGCGTTGTCACGCATTTTAGCCCATTTACATTCCGTGTGGCATGCGTGTCACACTTAGCATCGTTTTACATTCCGTGTGGCATGCGTGTCATACTTAGCATCGTCTTACATTCCGTGTGGCATACGTGCCACACTTGCATCATTTTGCACCTTATGAGGCATGCGTGTCTCATTTGTTCCGTTTTGCATTTCGTGTGGCATGCGTGTCACACTCGTATCATTTTGCATCTTATGAGGCACGCGTGTCTCATTTGTTTCATTTTGCATTCCGTGTGGCATGCGTGTCACACTTGTATCATTTTGCATTCCGTGTGGCATACGTGTCACACTTGTATCATTTTACATCTTATGAGGCACGCGTGTCTCATTTGTATCATCTTGCACCATGCTTCATTTGCATCGGCATGCGTGTCACATTTTCGCTGGTATGCGTGTCGTCATTTGCATTAGCATGCGTGCCTCATTCTTGCATTGTCATGCATGTTGCATGGTCTGGCGAGACCTTAAACACGCACGGTCTAGGAGACCCTAAATCCTCTGAAGGTGCAATTCCTTCGGTGTTTGTCGTGCCCGAACGACTTTCGGTGGTCTGGTAAAGCCACCTGCCTATGTTTGCGGTGAGTTCCTAGAAGACCAACTGGGACGGTGGAAAGTAGAGTTCAAACGGCTTATGCCTAGAACGCAAAGGTTCGGGAGTTCCGAGACTAAAGTCTGGTTTAAATACCCAGGGGTGTATCCTCGGCTTGAAATCTGTATGGAAGCCCCATAGATTGAGGCGGCATGTTTACGCCTCAGTTCTGGATACTGAACCAACCTAGTATATCGCCCTGTTGGTAAGATAGGGAAAGCTGCAATCATAGTCGTTGCATCATAGTGCATTGTCATGCATTTCCATTGTAGCTTGCATGCATCCATTGCATTTTCCCCAGTAAATCGCATCATACTGCATTGTCATGCATTTTGTAAATATCCATTCCATTGCATATTTGTAAATATTGCATTGTAGATTGCATGCATTCATTGCATCACCATCCGCCCATGGCTTGCGCCTTTCCATGTTGAGCTTGGTCTGGTATGTGCCCTTACTTTTCACGTTAAAACACAGTTCTGCATGTGTACGCACCTATTCCACGCTGGTATGTTGGTTTGAGGGTAGCGGCACCTTTTCTGTGTTAGACATGGCTTGTACGAGTACATGCCTTTCCTAGGCAAGATTTAGTTTGGCCCGCGTGCCATATCCATTACATCCATATCCATTGCATCATAGATTGCATGCATTCACTGCATCACCTTCCATCTATGGCTTGCGCCTTTCCATGTTGAGCTTGGTCTGGTATGTGCCCATACTTCTCGGGTCGAAGCATAGTTCAGTAGACCGTTCTATGTTAGACATGGCTTGTACGCGTACATGCCTTACCTAGGCAAGATTTGGTTGGCCCGCGTGCCATATCCATTGCCATCTCCCCTGCATTTTCATTTATTTATTACATTGTAGTGTAATTTTTGCATCCGGCATTAGGATCATTGTCCTTTCTCCAGCGGGTTGTTTCCCCACTTATGTCAATCCCCCCCCCCAATACTTGTTCTTGTGTCTGTCTACAATGCTCATAGTTCAGTTGACCGTTCTATGGTAGACAGACTTGTTACCTCCATCAATCTATTTGACATAGGTGTGGTTTTGAACCACTCGTGATTGGATCGTGATTCAATTGCTTTGCATATAATTTGCATTGTTTCAATTACATTGCATCTTCATTTGCATTGTTTATACATTTTTTTGTATATATTGCATATCATTTTGCATCCATTCTTGCATTGTCATGCATGTTGCTAACAATATTGTACCTGTTAAGTTTGTTTTCTTTTCAGGCACGATATTGTATGTACGGTTCATTTGAGGCTGGTGCAACCAGACGAGCCGCACAGGTATTGTATCCTTCGAGTGAGACGTATTGAGAATTGCATAATTCTCTTACATCCTTTCTGCATTGTAGTGTAGTTCGGTGTATGCTGGCTTAAAACTGTCGCATGTGTGCTTCGTTACAGCTTTCTTTGCATGATCATAAGTTATGTCCGGCTCTGTGCATTGTCTTGCATTTTGCCCCTGCCTTCGGGCGCATATCTTGTTTGTCTTGCATGTTTGTCTGAGTCTTCGGCCCTGTCAAAAATGGGTCGTCTCTGGGCTTTGACATTCACTCCCGTCATTGTTATGACTTTCGAGTTCTGTCAAAGAGGGGAAACTGTAGACACCCCATTTTTGACCGTCCTCAAGACTTGGACGTCACCGTTTGAACACTCGGTGATTATCCATGTTTGTGTTCGTTTGGAGTTCCCGGAGGCCTCGGCTCGCGCGCCTTACCTCAGGATCTCCGAACTCGACCGTTTAGTGTCTGGTTTCACACCAAACACTTGTGTTTTGCCTTAGAAGGGCAGGGAATGCCTTGTGAGGCATCCCCATACACCACCGGCTGGTTTTTGCTTCCACCGGCAATGTATATTGCCGGCCGGCACTATTTTTTGCCGGTCAGCACTATTTAGTGCTGGTCGGCACTCTTTTTTGCCAAAATGACATCTCTGGCCGGCCGACTACTGTGCATCTGCTTTTGCAGATATTTTAAGCCAGCTGTCTTGCTTTTTGCTCCCCTCCATACACGTGTATGGAGGGATCTCCCTCTTATGAAGCTTGTCTTGTAAGCTTTACAAGACAAGAAGTTCTATAAAGAGAGGGGCTCTCTCTTGTTGCAAGGGTTAGAGACTTGAGATATTTTGGAGAGCTTAGACAGCCATTGTTAGGGTTTGAGTTCTAGGGTTAGGGTTTGATACACATTATCTCTCTCTTTTTCCCTCTTGTGTGTGTTTTAGTGCACTTGTGTCTTACTATTGCACACAAACACATAGTGTTTCACCTTCCTCTAGCTACTGAGGTTCTAAGGGACTGATTTTAGTGTTTTGAAGTTAGATTCAAGCTAAGGAGGGCCATTGGAGCACCATTGTTGAAGAGGTCTTCAAGGGTGAGAATCTTACCCCTTTTTACCCCATTTTTGCATTGTATTTTTACCTGCCTTAAATTCGTTTTTGAGCTTAGTGTATAATACAAAAAAGTTCTATTTTTTATCCTTCTTGATTGTTTATTTAGATTGTTTTTTCGTTTGGGGGCGCTTGACCCCTCTTAGGCCTTGAAAGGCCTCATTTTGAGCCATTTTGAGCAAGCTTCGAGACTTTGGTGTTTGGGCCTCTTCACCACTGAAATCTTGAGGGATTTCAGTGGTGGAGATGGTGCCTTGAAGTCTCCAAAAGGAGAGGGCCACCCCCTCTCCTTGTTGTCCTTGAAATGGACCATTTTTGGCCTCTTGAGAGAGCATCATGTTAAAGTGTGTATTGACCATGTCTTGGCTGCTTTCCATGCTTAATATGTTGTAATATACCTTTGTTTTTACTTGGTTTTGGTACACCATGCATGCTTAGCATACCTACCATGTAATGCCATATTATTGCCTAAATGTGCCTTAGGTTGTTAGCCCTTGTTGGAGCATGTTTTAGGCTTAGTCTTGTGAAGGTTTTGTGCATATTTTTCCATGTTTTAGGTCTGTCCATGGTTGTTTAGCTCGGACTAGGCATGCATCATATAGCCCCTTTACATTCCGGCTTGTTGGCCTTAAGTGTGTGCATGTATAGCATGACATTTTTGCATTGGTTTGGTGATTTGGGACCATCCACCATGTCATTTCAGACCTTATTGCATGCTTGTAAGCTTGCATTTGATGTCCCTTTAATGCATTGTAAGGTTGTCATCTCATGCTCCATGTTTTGGTGATTATGTATCCCTTTGTTTTTGAGCCACTTAGATGTCATCTAAGTGATCCTTAGGCCTTGTTTCAACACGCTAAAATCTGTTTTTAGTTGTTTAATGCATGCCATGACTGTTGTGATAAATGTGCTTCAAAGCTTCATGACTTGCCTCAAGTATTTGGACCATGCTTGCATGCATTTGCTTATCTTGTTTAACATGATTGGGCATCATTTTATAGCATGATTTTAGAGATCATGTTGCATGCTAATTGTCCATGAAATCTCTTTTCAAGTGTGCTTGAATGTTGCTTGCTTAATGCTTGAGGCTTGGACCATAACATGTGTATGTGTGCATGTGTGTTTAGCCTCCATTTTTGGTCATTTTGGCCACTGTTTTAGGCCTATTTAGGGCTGCCTAATTCATGTTTAAGTCCATCCTCTATTTGGTTTGCATAGCCCCATGTTTGCTTGTATGCTTGCATAAGTTTGTTGCCATGCCATGTTGCATCCTTAGCTTGCATGCCTAGGTTGCATTGCATCTTGCATGCATGCCTTGTTCCTTGACTTGATGATAGGAATTGGACCTTAGTTTGTTTGATTGGTTTGCATTTCATTTGACATGAAAGTTGCATACTTGATTCTTTGGGCCATCATGCATGGAAATGCGTGATTGGTGGTCCGAAAATCGAGGCACATGCCCCTTTGAGTCATTACCATGATAAGGGACATGGTTGGTGCATATATGCCTTGAATTGTGCTGCCATGCTTTGTCTTGCCCTCTGTTGCTGTGAGTTGCTGGTTCTGCAGACTTTCTTTGCCGACCGGCAGTATATATTGCCGACCGGCAGTAAATCATCAGCCGATAGCTTTTGTTTGTGCCGGTGACAACACCACACTGCCGGTGGTAATTCCATTCAGCTGGCTGTGATCCCCATTGTCTAAGGAAGCAGTCCTGAGGTTTTGGCAACCTCTAGAGGAGTGAAGGAAGGAAAACAGAGGCAGCCTATGCATGGCAGCGCATTTCCCGTGGCGGTTTATCTGTTTTCTTAGCTTAAATTAAATTGCTTAGCTGATTAGGCAATTTGTAATATTTAATTAGCTTGCGTAGTTAATTAATTTGTAATATTTATTCGGTCCCTCTGAGTGAGGGCAAATCTGTAATAAGTGTGGGTGAGTGTGCGAATGTCTTCCAACCCCCATTTCTTTCTTCCCTTTTATTTACCTGCTTATGATGGTAGATTAGGGCACGTTTAAATTTAGCATACCTTATGCCACGCATGTGTGCATTCATGCATTTGTATTGCATGCATTAGGCTCGGTACATCACGCTAACTGCATTTGTACTTCAAATTCAAAACTGAATATGTGATAGTTGTGCATTTTCACATGCCATGTTTAGGTTAGTCGAGCCTATTCTAGCAACATTTTGTATACGATGCATTAGGCACTTAACATGAACTAGGACATGCATGTTTGCTAACTAGTTTACTGTTTTGGCACGGAGTACGATGTAAGTATTTATGCTTTAGCATCCCGCATGCGTGTGAGTGTTGCCATGACAGTATGCCTGCCATGCGGCTAAGTGCTTATGTGTTAAATTGTTTTAGTGCCTGTGGGTGGAGGTTTGATTGTTTGAGTTGGAAAAACTCGTTGAAATCCGTATTTTAGCCTACTTGAGAGTAGCAAATTTCAAAGCACTTTTTAAAACAAATGGATATGCAATGCTTGTTTCCAAATTAGGCAATCTAGTCTATACTTGTTTGCTGCGCGCATAACATAGTAATTCTAGGCTAATAACCGGAACAAGAACACATAAAGTTTTCAAAAATGGATATCACGGTTAGTAGAGGCCGGTCTTCACACCGGGCGAGAGGGGGTGCTCATAGCTGACCTTCCCTGATCGTATCCTAGATCCCGAGCCGAGACAACTCCGGTGATGACGGACATGTGGCCTTCGGCACCGAGTCAGGGTTTCCTAAATTTCCCCATTTTTAAATATTTAGGTGGCGACTCTGTATTTGGCAAAGCAGTCCATGTTTGGCACTACTTTTTCAAAATCTGTTTCTCAAAACGATTTGCCAAATTTGGACTCTTTGGTTCAGATTTAGAACCGTGACAACAAATCGAGTCTGAACTGTAGTAGCGAAGGCCCCTCCGCGGGCGCGTCTACAGAGCTCTGTAGATCTCTCTCTCTCTGTCTCTCTGTCTCTCTCTCTCTCTCTCTCTCTCTCTCAACCTTCTCTAAACCCTTATCATTCTTAGAGCAATTTTGAGATTCAGAGCAATTTCGAAGCTCCATTGCCACCACCATCTGCACTGGGGAGGTAGCGAGCTCCATTCTCTCTCTCTCTCTCTCTCTCTCTCTAGATCTATGAAATCAATGTTTTAAGGCATTCTTACTTGATCCTCATTTGTAGAGATTTAGAGATTTAGTGATTTCAAAGCGATTTCGAAGCTCCATCGCCATCACCATCTGAACCGACGATTTTGATTTCACTAAGGTGAGCTCTACCATTGCTCTCTCTCTCTCTCTCTCTCTCTCTCTCTCTTTCTCTCTCTCAGTTTCCTCTCAAATTACTTCAAATTTTTTGTGGCTTCTTTTCTAATGTTCTGAATCGTGTTTTGTTTTTTCATAGTCAAGTTCAAGCTTCTCTTCTAATGATCTGAATCTTGTTCTGTCTCACATAAGATCTCAAGGCTGTAAGTTGTTTGATTTCACTTTTGAATTCTTTTTTTTTAGGGGGGGGTCATATTTAGCTTTTAAGTGTTTTGTGGTGTAATAGAATTGCATTGGTGGTGTTTGTTGATATTTGTAATATAATATTTATCAATTGAGGAGGGATATCTCTTTTTGAATAATGTACAGTTGTCCTAAAAACTGATATTGACTTATGTAACTTGTGATTTTTGAAATTAGTTAAATGTCAATTATCATTTTGTTCTATAATGGAAAGAAGAATTGAGGTCATCTCATCGGGTCAGGGTCACTATACAGTAGTTAGCTTGTAAAGCATTGCTCTTTTGCTTGTGTTTCATTGTTGTATACCATTTTTGTTGCATGGTGTTGCTCCTAATCTTTTCTAGATATACCAACTTCAATGACTCTACCATGACTTCATTTTTCACATTCAATTTGATCTATGTATCATTTGAGCTGCCTTTTGTTTTGTTTTGTTTTGTTTTGTTTTCTTTTTTTTTTTTTTTTCTCACTTATATTATATCTATATTTAACTATTTTTCTAAGGTCTATTAGGAGAGAAAGGAGGAGAAATTATAAGAGCACACTTAGAATAAATTATAACAGAAAAGAAGTAAGCAACATATAACTTGGAATATGATTCATGTGAACACATTCAAACTAAAACAGAGACGTTGACATATCTAGTTTTTGGATTGTCTTTCATTCAGTTTTTCACTAGACGCTGTCCTTTTCCAAAAAAATGAAAATGCTGAATTGGATTCAGAGATTCAGTTTTTCACTAGTTTTTGGATTGTCACTCATGCAGTTTTTCACTAGATGTTGAAATATTTGTGACATATTGTTGAATTGTTACGTGCTTCAGCTCAAATACAGAAAAAGCACAGTTTTAGGAAACTTTAGAACCACATTAAATATTGTATGAACTTCAGGAAATAAGAAGAAAAGTTCAAGAAACAAACATAAATTTCAGAAACAGATGCACAAGTTGTATAGTAGTGTAAAATGTAGGTAAAACAAGCTTGATAATGCATCACAAGTATAAATGGGTCTCAGTGATTTCATCTCTATGCTCTAGATTGGGCTTCAGTCCTTGTTTGGTTGCTAAGAAAACTAGGAAAAAATTATTAAAGAGTACAAATCTGGATTGTTTATTTGAGATTCAAGTTTATGCTCTATTTCATTCCATTTCAGTGACTGTGGTTGTAGAAATAGGTGGTTTGTAACTCTGTTGAATAAAAAATTTCTTGGTGCCTTCAAGAGTAGCATCAAGTTACTAACCCTAGAGTTTCCTTGCAACAACTTGCACACACTTTTAGATATAACCACTATACCTCCCTATAACCAAGAGGAAGAAATGATAGGAAAATGTGAAAGAAAAAAAATTAGCTTATATTCCATTTACATTTTCTTTTCCTTTTTTTCCCTCCCCAAATCTAAGATCCAATATGGATTGAGAATCACAACGTGAGTTACTTATTACGAGTCTTCGAATGACTTTGCTACTCTCTCTCTTCTCTATGTATATTTGTATGTTTACAGGGCCAACTAATATTTAGTTTTCTTGTTTATGGTTATCACATGAGCGTCAGGACATTATTCAGAACTTCATGTTAAATCGTTTGATTTCATTCTAGCATTCATTTGATTGAATGATGAATTGGCATTGGTTGAATGATGAAGTCTTTACTTTTTATTCCGAATGAAGTCATTCTTTGTTCTTGCTTTCATTTGAAGGCATAATAGTTTGGTCTTTATTGATTGATTTAAGAGAGCAATGCATTTATTAAATCTATCATAATCTATCGTGAGCATTGTAGAAACTTTTGGTTTCTTTATTAATATGCTTCATACTAGATATGCTTCTAGTATGCTTGATAGTACTGATTTAGATTGCACCATCGGGATGCAATCATTAATGGTGCATGCATGCATAAATAGCCTTAGACCCATCCAAGAATCTTCATTAGAGATACCTAGTCATCTTTGATTAAGCTCTTCTTGGATTGTCTAGTTTGGACAGTTCAGGAGCATAAGTCTGTATTGTAATTAGTAGTTCTACAGCTTATAGTCCATCTCATAGAGATTTCGTGCAGTAGCTCCTCATATTCTCCGGGTGCATACTAGACAAGGTTTAGCAGTACACCTAGTCTATGTCATGTATTTGGAGAACCATGGGGAGATGCTGCCGAAATTTAGTTAGAGATGAATAGAGTGGTATGAGCTGCTTTTTACAATATAGACCGTGCATTCCTGAATAGGAAAGTAGGATGAACCAGCATATTAGAGACCAGTTAGAGGTGAATGATGTCATATCGCATGCATTATGAGGTGCTTAATTGAGGTTAAGATTAATTAAAATGGAATGGTAATTTTGAACTTTGTTGATTTGGTAGTGACATTTGTAGTGTAAGACGGAATCAAATGATAAAAGGTGGATAAATCAACATAGGTTGGACCCGGAATACATACAAGGGGTTAAGGAATTTATTACATTTGCATGTGAAAATAAGTCGTTGTTGAATGAAGTCACATGCCCATGTAAACGTTGTCATAATGTCAAATTGGTGGAGAAAGGCCTATTAGGAGAACATTTAATGATCAACGGGTTTCTTCCAAGTTACACCAGTTGGATTTTTCATGGGGAGAATTTGTCGTCACATGTGCCACACAATGTGAATGTCGAGCAAACAGATTCAAATAATGGTGATGAAACTTATGAAATGCTAAACGAGGGATTTGGACTTTCTCCACCAAGCTTTATTCACGAAGCAGCAAGTTCTGGTATTAAACAAGGTCTAGATAAAAAAATCAAAAATTTCTTCAATTTGTTGAAGAAGGCTAAAAGAGAGTTGTATCCTGAGTGTCAGAAGTTTTCAATGCTCTCATTTGTTGTTCGGTTATTGCATATGTTATATATTATTTGCATTTATATCTGTCTGTCGTGGAAATATTTGTTTGAATTTCTATTTCAATATACGAATTGAAAGCCTTATAGACGTCCAAACGCGAAATTGACTCCATTTATATGTTGTTTAGAATTTTTAGAATTTTATGGTAGGATTAATTGAAATTCGATTCGGAAGCGAATTAATTAGAATAAAATAATGCCAATGACTAACTATAATTAAGTTTAATTAAGCTCCCTAATCGAGCCTATATAAGGCATATACAACACTTTAGAATCATCTCATCTTCACCATTTGAGCTCTTACACGTGAGAGAGAAAGAGAGAAGGAAGAATTGAGATCAAAGAAGAGGAAAGGAAGAATTTGTGGGATTTGAAGACAATTTGGAGCTTTGAGTTAGTTTTACACTTGACTTCAACCTTAGGTAAGAATTCAACTCACATTTCATAACCCCAAGCTCATTTACATGTGAAATCAAAAGGGAATTAGAGTGTAATGTATGAGTTCAAAAGAATTAAGTAGATTAACTTGAGAATTAAGCTAAAGAAGTAGAATTGGGATCAAACCATGCATGCATGTACATATCATGGTATTTTGAAGTTGTTTACTCAAGACTTTTCACATGTATGACCTTACCTTGGCTATGGTTTAAGAATTCAACACGTTTTTGTACCAAACATCTCAATTGATCTTGTTTTGAAAGGTTTAAGCTCATATCATTACATGCATGTTATGTTTTCTACATTTCAAGTTTGGTTTTGTACAATTGGCAAAGCTTTTGGGCTTGATTTTGCGAAATGGCTTGTAATTCATCATGTACTATCAGTTTCTGAATGTTTATCTAAGTTTTGGCCCAAAAGGATGTGTTTTGAAGGTTTAGAATTCAGTTTTGAACTTGGGAAGCAAATTTGAAAATTCTAGAATTTGCATTCTCTGCTCGAGCGATGGAGTCTATAGTCAAGCAAAGAATTCGAGCTCCCAATACTTTTGCAAAGTTTGGGGGTTAGCTCGAGTGACAGAACCTGTGCTCAAGCGACTACTCTTATTTTTGAGCATCCGCTCAAGCGTATGAAGTCGCGCTTGAGCGTAAAATGAGAGCTCCTAGAAGTTTTGCAAAGTTTTGCAAACCGCTTGAGCAACCAAAGTTGCGCTCGAGCGGAGACCCTATTTACTTAGTCTTTGACTGTCGAGCGTTCGTTGAGCGTAAAAATCATGCAACCAGTACTTTAGCAGGCTTTGCAGATCGCTCGAGTGACCGAAGTTGCACTTGAGCGGACTGCTCTATTCTTAAAAATTTGACTAAGTGTTTCAAAGTACATTTTGGCATCCTCATTGCATCTTAGGCATTCCTAAGCCGTAATTAAGACATACTAATGAGGATAAAGATTAGAAACAAACTAAGATAGAAATGAAATGAGTTAAGTGTTTTCCGAGCGTGTGTTTCATTGTGTCTCCATTATGTATTTGTGTAGGTCACGCACCATAGACCATCTAATCCTTCTACTTTATCTGTTCTACTATTGGAGCCATCTGTGAGTAATAACTCTGCAAAGCTATGTTGGACTTTAATTATTTTCTTATGATATAAAATGATCTGTTTTATGAAATACTATTTTTTGTATGGATGAATGATTGTCTAGATTTTTGAAATGTATTCGTGGCATCCTTAGCATCATGTGATATCTGTTATCTGCTTTGTATGCGTCTCATGTAATCATGAGTCAACTGAACGTCTCATGTAAACATGAGTCAACTGTACGTCCTATATGATCATGGGTCAACTGTTATGGATCCTTATGAACATCTCTGTGCATATGAGTTAACTGTTTACGTCCCATATAAATAGGTCAACTGTTCTATTAGCGTTAATGGATTTACTGCATATGATTATCTGTGAACTCTGAATATGAATCTATTTCTGAATCTGAATTCTGATTATTGAATCTATTATAGACAATATTCATTAAAACCTTTACTCTGTTATTATTCACTAGGCTCCAGCTCACTGTATTATTTATGTATGTAGGTGACCAAGCATGTGACCAGGCTCAGAGTTGATTGCCTAGAGTTTTGTCTGCCTACCAGCCACTGTGCCTCACGAGAAGGTTCCCTTTGAGATGTGAATCAAGTTTTGAGACTTTTGTATTTCTTGTGTTTTGTCTGAACAAGTTTTGTAAGTTCTGTTTATGTGGGATTTGGTGACATAAGACTAATGTAAATATGACTTCACTTATATGTATATAGAGTTTTAAAACTTTCTCTTCCGTGTATGTTTGCACAGCTCTATAGACATTGTATGTTTGTATTTGCTTCCGCTAGCCTCTCTACTTTTGCTTAATCTATTCAGAAGCCTTCAGTAATCCTAGGATTACTAGCCAGTTATGATGCTAAACCTATAAGGTGGGTTTTGGTTATGACAGAAACAAGTAGTATGGATAATTGCATAATGCGTCATATGCCTAGATACAAATAGTTTAAGGAGGAGGAGAATGATGTTAAGAAGAAGAAACAAAGAATTCCACAGAAGATTGTCAGATACTTTCCTTTGATTCCAAGGCTTCAAAGATTATTTATGTCATCCAAAACATCTTCTTTAATGAGATGGCATGTAGAGGGCCGAATTGATGACGACAAAATGAGACATCCCACTGACTTTCCTGTCTGGAAAATTTTTGATAATTTATATCCCAAGTTTGCAAGTAAGCCTTGCAATGTCAGACTGGGTTTTGCAGCGGATGGATTCAATCCATTCAAGGCAATGAATGTCTCTTATAGCAGTTGGCTAGTTATTGTGATGCCATACAATTTGCCACTATGATTGTGCATGAAGCAACCTCATATGATGATGACATTGCTCATCAATGGTCCTTCTTCACTTGGAAATAACATTGGCGTCTACTTAGGCCTTGTAGTGGATGAATTAAAAGAATTGTGGAAAATGGTGTTGACATGTATAATGTGGAAACTAATCAGATATTCCGAATACATGTTGTGTTATTGTGGACTATAAATGATTTTTCTGCCTATACAATTTTGTCGGGATGGAGCACGAAAGGCTCTTTAGCTTGTCCTTATTGTAACACATTTACTCGTTCTCGATATTTGAAGAACGAAAAGAAATTATGTTACTTGGGGCATCGTCACTGGTTGAATGGGGGTCATAAATCTCGAAAAGCTGGTGTGTCTTTTGATGGCACTCTTGAATTCGAACCATGTCCAAGTCGGTTACCAGGGGCTAATTTGCTACAACAACTAGGGCCTAAGTTCAAATTGAATTCTAAGCATCAACAATCTAGCAAATAGAATAGAAAGGGGAAACAAAATGAGAAAAAATGAGGACTCAGGTCATAATTGGAAGAAGAAGAGTATTTTCTTTAAGCTTTCATATTGGGAGCATAATTTGATTTTTCACAATCTTAATGTGACGCACATTGAAAAGAACGTGTGTGATAATATATTGTGGACGGTATTAAATGTTAATAGGAAAGGGAAGGGCAATTTAAATACTCGTCAAGATTTACAAGATATAGGAATTCGGAAGGCACTACATCATCAAAAAAGGGTTGGGAACAAGTATTATTTGCCTTCTGCATGTTTTGCCATAAACAATAGAGAGAAAAGTCTATTTTGTACACTTCTGAAGAATATCAAAGTTCTAGATGGTTACGTATCTAATATCTCTCGTCGGGTTAACCTCAAACAGCATAGCATATCTAGACTAAAAAGTCATGATAACCAAATACTCATGCAACAAATACTTCCAATAGCAGTGAGAAATTTGTTACCGAAGAAAGTGGTTGAACCATTAATTAAGTTAAGCAATTTCTTCAGGAAGTTATGCTCCAAAACCCTAGAGGTGGATGGTCTAAATCGTCTTCAGTCCCAATTGCTCTTATACTTTGCCATATTGAGAGAATTTTTCCTCCATCATTTTTTGATATAATAGAGCACTTGCCCAATCACCTAGCAGAGGAAGCAAAGATTGCTAGTCCGGTGCAATATCGATGGATATACTTTGTAGAAAAGTGTGTAATTCTACTCCAATGTCCATTTTGTATATATTTGTTTGTTTACACTTGGAAGTCATGTATGCATCTTTTTGTTTATAGGTACCTTATGACACTTAAATCATACATGCGTAATCGAAGTCATCCTGAAGGTTCAATTGCACAAGGATACTTAGTCAAATAATGTATGACATTTTGCTTAAGGTATTTACATGATGTTGAGTCGAAATTGCATCGACTATTAAGGAATTGTGGTATTAACAACAATCCTAAGATATTAATGGGGAGGGCTTTAGGAAAAGGAAAAAGGGTTTGTGCTTGGTAACACAACATGGTAGCAGGTTCATTCGTATGTGTTATTTAACACTGCTGCGGTTGTCGCATATCGAGAGTAAGATAGACGCAACCTTTGTCTAATCGTGAATGTATTTATACCAACTATAATTATCTTGCATTTTAAAAATAGTTTAATTATGTAGGGAACATCGTGAATTTATTAAGCGGTCACATCGTCATCTCAGAGATTATGACGTGGATCGTCGTCACAATGATGAGTTTCCCAGATGGTTCAATTCTCATGTAAGTGCATGTGTTTCTATATTTTTGAAGTTGTTAATTGATGTTTAATATTGATAACTTTCTTTTAAAAATAGGTTGCAAAGCTGTTAGCTACTAAAAATGTAGCATTGTTAGATAAGATTAAAACTTGACTTTGGGACCCAGCCAAAAGGCCACCAGATTTAATGGGTATATAATTAATGGTACTAGGTATCATACTAGGAGTCGTGAGTTGAGAAGAAAAACTCATAATAGTGGGGTTATGGTGAAGGCAAAGACTTCTAGCTATGCAAGTGCCAAAGACATTAATCCAATGAAAGGTGATGTAGCGTACTATGGATATGTGACATATATTATTGAATTGTATTATTCACATGACCATAGATACATGTTATTCATGTGCAACTAGATTGATAACAATAAGGGACTCAAGTGGGATGATTTTGGTTTTACACTTGTTAATTTCAATTACTTGTTTTATGCGAAGAAACAAGACAATGATGAGCCATTCATCCTAGCATCTCAAGCACAACAAGTATTTTATGTTAATGATTCTGTTGAAGAAGAATGGAATGTTGTACTCAAGATGAAACCTAGAGACTTATATGAGGCGTGTGGAGAACAACCAACTATTGATGAAAGACTACATCACAACAAAGTGGAAGGATTTGATGATCAAGAGTTAGATGTAGCTTCCTTTACTTGTGAGGAGGACATGAATTGGCTTAGGCAATGTATTGATGGAACAACTGTTGATGAAATTATTGGACCGCTTGAAGCATCAACGGGGGCACAATTTGAAGATGACAAAGCAATGATATGATATTGTAATTGGTTGCATATTCACTTTTACATTTGTGTTTTTTGTACAAATATTCATGTTAATAAAATCTCTGCTTTTATACCTTTGTAGCTTTCTTTAAATGGCCATTTTTACCTTTCATGTACTCTTATTATGTTTTGAATGCAGTTTCATTATAGATTATCATATCCTTACTCTTATGTTTGCAGTTTCTTTATAAATATTATCTATGAGTTCTACCTTCGACTGTTCTTCTAGTGAGAGTGAGCAATCAAGCTCTAGTACTTCTAGTTCAGATGAGACTCAGGCCACACTCAAGATGAGAGTCATACCCGATCCATCGGCATCATGGCATCCACTAGGCAATCTTCCTACCACATCACGTAGCGGTAGTACATCACATAGCTCTATTTCAGCTGGTACGTATAAATTTTGGGATTACTTGATATTTTCTTATGGTTTTTTTGGGTTAGATCTATACATGGTTAGTCTAAGTAGTCTTCTTAATTCTTTGAAGACAACTGCTGTCTCTTTATCCCTTTTGTCTTGCTCACCCCTAATTGCTTTCTTTAAATTTGCATAAACTTTTCTCTTAAAAACTTTAATTTGAAATTTTTTGGCTATGCTTTTCCATTCAAATTTAGCTCTGTTTTTGGCATCTAAGTTTTTATATTTTCTGTGCTGACGAATTAATTATTTAGAATAAATGATGGTCACATGACATTGTTTTATAGACCATAGCTCAAGTCAAGCCACACAAAGGCAGATGATCCCACATATGTGCATGGTCGAGGGGATACTAGTGACGATGGCGTTTTAAAAGTTGTTTCGAATGAGTTGAATCAAGTAGTTGAAGGATACACATCCCTTGCTTCACATTTGGGCGTTTTGGCACGAGATGGGAGTCTTGCACTACTCACTTTTATGACTTGGCATTATGTCCCAGAACAAAATAAAAATAACATATGGAGGGAGATAAAGGTAAATACGGATGTTTAATATGAAATAAGTTGAAAAGGTGCAGTGTTAGTTACAATTGGATTCCAAGTGAAATGCATATTACAAGTGTATATAATTATAATGTAGGCTCATACGGATGAAGATGAATCCATGAAGAGAACAATAATGGCTTTATTTGGGAAGAAATGGAGAGATTGAAAAAGTCAAGTGAAAAAAATGGGATACAAACCCTTCAAGAATGATGCAGAAAGGTTGGCTCATTGACCGGATAGAGTACATGAGGATCAATGGTGGGCTTTGGTCTACTATTGGGGCACTCAGAGTGCATCGGTACAATTTTATTTATGTGAAAAAATGTTTATATATGATAATTTTTTATAATATCTCAAATAAATTTCATATTTCACAAAAATCAAGCAAGAAGAATAGAAAAATCTGAAAGAAAAAGACATTACATCATAGAACAGGCCTAAAGCCATTGTCAGTAGTTTGAGTGGAGGTAGAATTATTCTCTCACATCAATTAAAACTCTATATTAAAATAGGAATTACATTAGCATTGCTTATATGTACTATTGCAAGCATGCAATATGTATGTAACTTATTAACTTGGTAAATGGTGAATTAGTGATCTTATTCTCACCAAATTGCAAAAGGAATTCTCTTATTTCAAATCAATTGTCGCAGTTTGGTTTTTGCTGCAATGATCGTTATTCTACGAGTTTACTACCACCTACTTGTACCTTGTTCTATTCTATGTAAATTGTCATTCTCAAAATTTTTGTTTGATTTCACTCTAATGTTTTATTTCATCTGTCTTTTATTTACAGGAGACAAAAAAGAACAATGGGGTTCCTGCTAGTCGGTCACAGGTGTGGATGGCCGCATACATGAAAGATGGGATGTCAAATAGTGATTCAGTTAATGAGGTTATGGTATGTGATACTACTTTAATTTTGAACTTTTAATATGATTTATATTGGAGGCTAATTATTGAATTCAAAATTATAGACTCAAATGAATGAGCTAAAAGAGCACATGGAGGGATCTTCTAGTGACCCTGCTGTATTAAATGAGCAGATCTTTACACAAGTAATGGGTCCAGAGCGACCTAGCCGTGTTCAGACGTTTGGATTGGGACCGTCCCTCACTGATTTTTCGGAGGTGGATATTGACAGTCACAAGAGTAGAATCGTATCTTCCAAACTCAAGTTCAGGAACAAGTTCAAGAGCAACTTCAATGGTATCAAATGCAGTTAGAGTCAAAGATGAATGACGTAATAAAGAAACAAATTCAGGCTATACGCGTAGATTTTCAGTCATGAATTGAGGTTTTGGAATCTCAATTGCAAGTTGCATGTGTGCCAGTTGATTCTGTTGTTGCACCCTCAAACCCATTACATAGGCAACAGGTATTTTAACTATTTTTACTAGTTATTACTTTAAATTTCCTAGAGCTAATATACAACTTAAGCCTTTTATTGAATGATAAGTTGTCGATTCACTTAGTCGTCATTCCATTGTTCGACCAACATCGCATCAATAACAATCTCATGCATTTTCATCCCAAGAGGTGAGCAATCATTTAATTAAACCTTTTTTGACAATACAATATCTTATTAATTACAATACTTGTTCTTATTAAATATAGGTTCACCTTTCAAAGGAAGAGAAGAAGAAGAAGAATAAGAATAAGAAGAACTAATACGGTAAAAGTACTAACATCACTAGTTTTTAATTTCTCACTTTTCTAAATCTATTAAGGATGTGATTTGGTGTTGGAAATTAGTTAATCATTGTAGATTGGGAAAAGACCTAGAATAGAGAACAAAAAACAGAGAAGAGTGGGGGTTTTTATTTATTTATTTATTTTTATTTTTTTTGTGTTTGCTTTTTTTAATTTGTAATTTCATCTCTATCATTTTAATTTATTTTAGTTGATTATGTTTCTCTTAGATCTATCAGCAACCAACTCCTTTTCTTTGTCTATTATTATACCTTTTTGGTTGTTCTGTTTTAGTTCAAAACATCAGTAAAGAAGAGTTCTTGAATATCCAAGTGCTCTTTTATAAATGATATATATACTTATATGCATATATGATCCAAGTACTCTTTTGTAAATGTTATGTATTGTGATTGGCAGAGACTGGGAGGATAGGCTATGGGAAGTAGCATGGAAAGAATGACAATGAAGGACGGATGGGGGCTTTCCTTTGGATTCTTATTTATCTTCTTTTTTTCTTTTTTTTCTTTAATCTGATTGGGGGGTTGGGTATTTTGGTTGATCTATTTCAAGCTTCGTGGCTATGATAGTAACAGCATGAACAGTTCTGACAAGCATGCTGGAGATGATCACCAATTATGATGGTTTATTATGATAAATTTAGAACTAACTATGTAATGTTTCGTTCCTATTTTTGATTTCACACTTGTGGTAATTTCCAGTTTAGGTAACAAGCTGGCTTGTTTTCTATATTCTATATTATTATTATCATCATGTTTGATTTGTTTTGTTTTTAACATTATCGGAACTATTATGTTGACCTTGGAATGATTTAATTTTTGTGTGTTAATGCATTTTTAACTGAACTGGATAGTTAGTCATAGAGAATATATAGACGAGAACTACCTATTTATCAGGCTAGATACTACCACATTTCCAGTTCCTTTATGATGTCGTGGTGTCTTGCTTGTTGGTTTATGATGCTGACTTGTTAGCTGGTCCAATTTTTTTAGTTTATTTATTTTATGTACTTATACTTCTATGTGTATCTTATTGTTTGCCTTTTTGTTTTGTTTTGTGCGTGTGTGTGTGTGTGAAAATTCATGCCATAGATGCTTTGGCTTTTAATTATAAAATGGGTATTATGGTGTTCACTATTTTTATTTTTTTTTTGTCAGCTTTCTTCTGTTACTGAGGAAAGAGATTAATTAAAAAATGTCATTGACGAATTGAAGAAGCACGAGAATGTTGAAGAAGGGGGTGATACAGCGAATGGAGCACTTTTTCAGGTTGTGCAACTCCATTTTTATTTTACTTGTTTTTCAAGTACATTTTCCCTGATAGTCTTTGTTTCATTACTTGGTTTACAAGGAAAGGAGCTTGAATCATGTCTTGCCAAAAAGGAATACGGTCTCAAGGAATTGGAAAGTAATTTATGTGAACAAAAAGAAATCAATACGTGTTAGTACAATGAAATAAAGTTGCTCACTGAGAGATTAAATAATGAAACAAGAAGAATAAAGTCATTAGAGAGGGAGGGTGAAAGACTTGGTTCTGAAATTTCCCTATTGGAGTCCAAGGTTTGTTTACCAACGATAAATCTGTTTGGACATACTACTGGTTTTTGGTCTTTCTAACTCTTTTGTAATATAGTAGTTGTGTTCGTTATACTAAATATTTTAGATTCACTAGAGGTTCACTTGCCAAGTTTGGTTTCTTCCAAGGACATTGGCAGGTGAGGGTTTTGGTAAATGTGATCCAATCATTATATTACTCATTTGTCATACTATTATGTAGCTTTTATTTTTATTTTTTTTCAAGGAAAAATTGTAGATATGTTCTTTTATATTGCAATTTTGTGGCCAAGAGGCATAGTTGATTGACAACAAGGCTACAATTCTTAACGTTTGATGTTGTATCAAATTGTACATGTTTTTAAGCCATTCTCTGCCAGGAACTTGTGCAATTTTTCAGTTTACAATGGTTGTACTAAATACTTGCGGCATGCACAACCTGCATGTACTGAAAGAAAAACAATGAGAGGAGGTAAAAATTACGAAGAAAACTGTTAGTTATATTCAGAACAGCCTCATAGAAGAAAAATGAACAGCTTCACAAAAGAAAAAGTCTAATTCATGAAAAACATTTTTCTTCTTATTCCTTTTGCAGCTGGGTCATGGTGATTTTTTATCTGCAAATACCAAAGTTTTGCGAATGGTGAATACCCTTGCAGTTGACAATGAGGCAAAACAGACAATAGAGACTTCACAAAGTAAATTACAGAAGAGAAGTTGCAAGCTGTTGAAGAATTAAAAATGCAATCAGGTATCAAGGATTGTTCTTTAAACTATATCATGTCTCTATCATGGTTTGCGGTCTTTCTTAAGCAGCTTGTAGTTAATATCAGTGGTGTAGAAACTTGTTTTTTTATGGTAACACATTACAAAGTAGTAATTTTTTGGTTGAGAATTGTAAATTCAATTTTTGGATGTGTTATTTTGGGGGTGATGGTGATTGGATATTAAATTTAATGAGAAAGTGAATTAATGTTACATTTTCTATTTGAATGGGAGTTATTATTTCAAATTAGTGCTATTCAGTTTTATTATAGGTATTTTTTTAGTTCAATCACATAAAATTAGCACATTTCCAAAAAACAAAAAAAAAAAGAAAAGAAAAGAAAAGAAAAAGGATATCACGTCGTTTCTTAAAACGCCATTTAAACCCTAAATTTTTAAAAAAAGATATGACGGCGTTTTAAAAATATTGCTAAATATCATAGTGACTTCATGATACAGTTAAGTAGGACATTTGGTAGGATTTTTAAAAATGCCTCCTATACTAATATAATAACGTTTTTAAAATGCCATAAAGCTATAGCGACACAATTTCAACGTTTGGTACTAAACGTCACAGAAAGAATTAGCGATGTTTTTTTCACCTATAGTGGCATTTCTTAAACGCCACTAAATGTTAATTTCCCAGTAGTGGTTGGACCACCACAACACAATGTGGCTAACGATGGAGTGTACACCAGTGGCCTTTTTCTCTAATATTATTGCTTCTTAATGCCTCCATTTATAGTATTTACTGTGTGTATTGAAGAAAGCTATGACTCATTAATTTTGTTTCTCAGCGAAGTTTTTTTCAAACATATAACCAATCACATGAATCGTACTAGGTGATAATATGAAATGTTGATAAAAATTCAGAATACATTTTTGCTATATATATATAAAGTGTGTTCCTCATGCTATAATTCTTCACATAACATACAAATTTTAGCCAAAAATTCATAATACATTTTCACTATATAAAAAAGAATATATATATATATATATATATGCAGTGTGTTCCTCATGCTATAATTCTTCACATAACATACAAATTTTAGCCAAGTAGCATTTACGACTATGAAGCTAAGAGCCACCCTAATGGTCGTCTCTTATATCTTGCATTCATTCATTTAACAAGATAAATGCATAAATGCATAATGCTACATGACAAATTGTATAATACTTTTGTTACTAACTCAGAAATTAAATATAAAATTTATACAGATAAAATTTTACAAAAAGAATTGGATTTTTTGGAATTTACTTGTTAGATAAGGATCTCACGTAAGGGAATGAATTGGATTCTACTTTTGAAAAATCTTATCATTTATATATATTATCTATTTAATTTTGCAACTGATTTTTGTGATCATAAATATTGTTATATAAATAAAATTTCTATACAAAAATTTTACACAAAATAATATGACTTATTTATAACCATACTCTGCAAATATATATATATATATATATAAAGCCATCACAATAAATCATACTTATATAAATATTATTATCACATCATTTGTATAAATTTTTATTATTTAACATTTTATTTTTTGTAAGTACATAATTGTTTTAGATATAATTGTTGATAGCAACTGTTCAACCATTTGTGATTGATTTCAATGGCATGGGAATGGTATATAGCATATTATTTTTTGGCTTGTCACGGAGTACTAGGTGAGTATTTACAACTTTAGCATCTATATTTTATTTGACTATGTATAGCATCCTACTATACGGCTTCTTAAGTACTAAAATGGGGCGTGTTAGGGATTTTAACTTTTAGTCATTCATGTGGCACATGAATTTCATACATAAGGAGCACATGCTCCTTTGCTTTTCTCTGCCATTAGGCCGCATTTATAAAAATAGATTATTTTAGTAATTTTTTGACATTTTATGAAAAGATATACAGAAAAATAAAAAGAGTGTTGCAACAACTTCTAAAACTTAGGTTCTCCTGGAGATAATTCGAGTGTCTTGAAATTAACAACCGAACAAATATTCAGTAATTTTTTAAAATGTGTAACACCCTCAAAATAACAACATTAAGCCCATTAAATAAGACATTCATTGACATATGAAATAACCACATTCTTCTATTCATCAGAGTTTCATTACATAAGTATTACATGTTAACAACAAAAGCAAAATGCCCTACGGGCTTACAGCTTTCCAAGTTAACACTTGGTTACAACAAAAGAGTACTAACTCATTTACACATTAAGCCCTTGGCTTGAATTTACATGTAATACATCAAAAATAAAACGACAAAAGTATGTCCGCCTCTAGCCTCCCAAGCTATGTCCTTGGAGGTGGCATGCTACCTGTACCTGAAAATGATATTCCCATATAGGGTGAGCCACAGCCCAGTAGAAATACACTAAACCAACCACGAACAATGACTAAAAGATTAGCAATTGATAGATGGCCAACACTGATACATTCACATAAATCACATATTTATGTTATACGACTTATGAGTCCAAGTTACTTTTCATTTTTCCCTTTTTCAACAGATAAACATATTAGCTCTATCATCATCTCAACAGATATGTATAAAAACTATATCCCACATTCACAGATAAGCATATAAGCTATACCCACATTCTTAACAGATATGTATAACAACAATATCCACATTTACAGATAAGCATATAAGCTATATCCACACTTCACAAAGATAAGCATGTGAGCTCTATCTTCACATCTCTAGACAAGCATATGAGCTGTATCTACGGAATTCATCCCTTATCTTCTCCCAACACTATCCGGTTTAGAGGTACATCCCCCATCTTCCCCTAAACGGCGGAGTACATCCCCCATCTCCTCCTCTACACATAACGTATACAAACACATTGGTTCTATATACAATCACTCAATACATACAGTTAATGTATTCTATCAACCATCAAATCCCATGACACGTTCCATTGATTAGTTTTCGTTTGCCTAATCATCATGCATTGTCTACAACAATCACGACTATCCTCCACCGATAGCCCAAAGCAGTTATCTCTAAACAGAAAATAAATGCACAATGGATATTCAATCAACATTTCATTCTGGTGAGTGATAAATAATTCAACTACACCCTTTACCCCTTTGCATTCCCAATCTCAACAATCTCATTTCATTTTCTCATTCCTCACAATTAATTATCCCAATTAATCAAACAATGTAATTAGGTCATTTCCATAATTAACATTTCAACCCTTAGGTCCCATTTTCATCAATGATTCAACATTTACTCCATTTCTCTATGCCAAACATGCATCTAGGTTTATTATGAATAAAACCCCAACTTTTGTAAAATTACACAAAAGCCCCGAACTTTCACAAAATTACCAAACCAACCCCAACATCTCAAAATACTAAAATTTAAAGACAAAACCCATAGAGAGAAGTAGGATATCCCTACCTCGAAGTTTGAGCCAAAAAGGAGATGAAGACTCGAAGATCAACGTGCTCCAAATCCAAACTTTTTTCAGATTAAGTCGAAGCTCTCAACGCCCTCTATCTTTTTAACAAAGGCCCTAGGCTAGATTCACACTCTAGGGAGATCAAATCTTAGAGAGAGTGTAAGTTTAGAGAGAGAGAGTCTCGGATCTAGGGTTTGAAAGAAAAAGAAAGTGAAAAAATGATGTTCAAAAACGCTACTGTCCGCTGATATAAAACACGCTCGCTCGAGCAAAGCCTTTGTCGCTCGAGCGACCAGAC
Source organism: Camellia sinensis (assembly GCF_055761805.1). Taxonomy (NCBI): domain Eukaryota; kingdom Viridiplantae; phylum Streptophyta; class Magnoliopsida; order Ericales; family Theaceae; genus Camellia; species Camellia sinensis. The sequence continues at coordinate 17,271,073 of NC_138965.1, forward strand.
ACAGAAAACTCTCGCTCGAGCCAAGAAGTTCTCGCTCGAGCCGAAAACTCAGAAGTGCGCTCGAGCGAAAGAATGCTCGCTCAAGCCAACAACTTAAACCCTCAGGTCTGCCACCAGCACGCTCGAGCGAGACTTCTCGCTCGAGCGAAGAACAACCCAGACCGCTCGAGCGAAGAAAACTCGCTCGAGCCAAGAAATGCAAATCTCAGGTCCAGAACCAGACGCCATCGCTTGCTCGAGCGAAGCCACTCTGGCTCGATCCACCAGACACGAACTCATCTCTCACTCGAGCGACCAACTCCTCGCTCGAGCGAAGGTCCAGAAATCTGGGCAACAGCACTAGGCTCCCAAACACAGCTTACCTGTAACACACCTGCCCAACACATCCTATAACCCAATATACAAAGTAAAAAGGATGCAAACAAGATAATAAACAACTACCAACATCCATGGACACATGTCCGGATCACTGTACAACAAGGGTAAACCCGGGATCGTTATAACCTCCCCCCTTAAAGAATTTCGTCCCTCAAATTAAGCACCAGTTTTCAAAAACAGGTTTTCCTCCATTTTAGACAATGTTACATTTTAACATTCCACAATTCGACCCATTACCGGTCATCCCATCCCTTTAACAAGAGATATTTCACAATATGTAAACAACATATGTACTTTCAACATGCATCAACATTACGCATTATCTTTCCAATTTCAACAATATATTCAACACATATAGTGTTACATTGAACTTCCATATGAGGCAAGTTCCAAAACATACTTCCAATAAACCAAAACATTTTCAATGTTTCACAACTTAAGACATATATAAAAGCTCTTAAGTTCAACAATAGTTCAAAATTTAAATACAAGATTACATATCAACGAACAAGTCCGGATATTTCTCACGGACTTCCAACTCACGTTCCCAAGTGGCTTCCTCCACTCCGTGATGTTTCCACAAGACTTTCACCAAAGGAATGGTCTTGCCACGCAGGACCTGATCCCGTCTATCCAAGACCCGAACCGGTCTCTCCTCATACGAGGCATCCTCACCTACCTCTAAATCGGTCCAATCCAACACATGTGATGGATCTGGCTCATACTTCCGAAGCATACTCACATGAAACACGTCATGAACTCCGGACAACTGCGGTGGTAAGGCTAACCGATAAGTAACCTCGCCAATCCTCTCAAGGATCTCAAAAGGACCAATAAACCGAGGGGATAACTTCCCACTCTTCCCAAACCTCATTAAACCTCGCCTAGGTTATATCTTCAGAAAGACATGATCACCTACCTCAAACGCCAAAGGCCTCCTCCTATGGTCAGCATAAGATTTCTGACGACTTTGGGCTGTAACAAGCCTCCTACGGATAAGCTCAACTTTCTCCGTCGTCTCCCTAACCAACTCCGGACCCAATAAAGGTGCATCACCCACCTCGGCCCAACATACTGGAGACCTACACGGTCGACCATACAAGGCCTCAAACGGTGCCATACCGATGCTAGACTGAAAACTGTTGTTGTAGGCAAATTCTACCAAGGGTAAGTGCCCCTCCCACGTCCCACTGAAGTCCAAGACACAACCCCGAAGCATATCCTCGAGGATCTGGATAGTATGCTTGGACTGCCCGTCAGTCTGAGGATGATAGGCCGTACTAAAGGTCAACTTAGTGCCCAAGGCACTCTGCAGACTCTGCCACAACCTAGCAGTAAAACGAGGATCTCTATCCGAGACGATCGTCACTAGGACCCCGTGCAATCTCACTATGTCCCGAATATACAAGTCGGCAAGATAATCCACCGAATCTCTCACGCGCATGGGAATAAAGTGCGCCGACTTAGTCAACCGGTCTACAACCACCCAAATGGCATCACTACCCCGCTGAGTCCTCGGAAGACCTACAACGAAGTCCATAGTGACATGCTCCCACTTCCACTATGCAATAGGCAAGGGTTGCAACAAACCCGCTGGCCTCTGATGCTCGGCCTTCACTTGCTGGCAAATAAGGCACTTCGATACGAAAACAGCCACATCTCTCATCATACCCCGCCACCAAAACTGGCGACCCAAATCCTGATACATCTTAGTACCTCCCGGATGCACCACAAGGCGCGAATGATGGAACTCTCGGAGTACTTCCTCTCGGCAAGACTCCGGCACAAACAAACGGTCTCGGTATCCCACACTTAGGTCGGGATACACCGTCAAACCCTTTTCAACTGTCCCACTGGAGATCTTCTCTCGGAGGGATTCTACCTCAAGGTCACCTCTCTGTGCCTCTAACACTCTAGTCACAAGTGTAGGCTGCGCAACAACAGAAAACAGGGCCGCAGCCTCAACAGATTCGCCCAGTAGCAAATCAAACTCACCAAGTGCACCCAACATCTCCCATTCCCGGATGGCTATACTAGCTACATCACTAATGGATTTCCTACTAAGGGCATCGGCCACAACATTGGCCTTTCCCGGATGATAATGCAACTCAAAATCATAATCCTCGATGAACTCCATCCACCTCCTCTGCCTCAAATTCAAGTCTCTCTGTGTAAACAGATACTTCAAACTCTTGTGGTCCGAGAATACCTCGAACCTCTCACCATAAAGGTAGTGCCTCCAAATCTTCAAGGCAAAGATCACTGCTGCTAACTCTAGGTCGTGTGTGGGGTAATTCTTCTCGTGTATTTTCAACTGACGTGAGCCAAAAGCTACCACTTTCCCCTCTTGCATCAACACACAACCCAAACCCTCTCGTGAGGCATCACAATAAACCGCATAACCCAACCCTCTCTCTGGAATAATCAACACCGGAGCGGTGGTCAATCTAACTTTCAGCTCTTGGAACGACTTTTCACAAGTCTCACTCCACACAAACTTGACTCCCTTCCGAGTCAGTCTAGTCAACAGTGACGCTAACCTGGAGAAATCTTTCACAAACCGACGATAATACCCAGCTAATCCTAGAAAACTGCGGATCTCAAACACGCTCTTAGGCTGTGCCCAATCTTGCAATGCCTCAACCTTGGATGTATCAACAGACACCCCTTCCCCGGATACCACGTGGCCTAAGAATTTGACTTCCCTCAGCCAGAACTCAAACTTCCCAAACTTGGCATACAGCCTATGGGCTCTAAGCAACTCAAGCACCACTCTCAAGTGTTTCTCGTGCTCCTCCTCAGAAGGCGAATAGATAAGGATGTCGTCCACAAAAACGACTACAAACCGATCCAAGAATTCCCGGAAGATCCAGTTCATCAAGTCCATAAAGACTGCCGGTGCATTGGTAAGCCCGAATGGCATCGCCAGAAACTCGTAATGGCCATACCGCATACGGAATGCCGTCTTAGGAATATCCTCCTCCCTAACCCTCAACTGGTGGTAACCCGATCTCAAGTCTATCCTAGAGAAACAACGGGAACCCTTCAACTGGTCGAACAAATCATCTATACGGGGCATAGGGTACTTATTCTTAACCGTAGCCCGATTCAACTTCCGGTAGTCAATACACAATCTCAAGGCACCATCTTTCTTTTTAACAAAGAGGGCCGGTGCTCCCCACGGCGAAACACTAGGGCGAACAAAGCCCTTATCGAGCAATTCCTGGAGCTGAACTTTCAGCTCAACCAACTCTGCTAGAGCAAAACGATAAGGTGCCATAAAAATCGGCACTGTGCCAGGCACTAAATCAATAGAGAACTCTATCTCACGGTGAGGTGGCAAACTAACAAGGTCTTCGGGAAAGACATCCGAATACTCACAAACCACCCTCGGCAACACAATCTGGGTCTCACCACTCTCACCACTCTCGAAGCTGGCAAGTAGACTACTAAGCTCACTTCGCCCTTGCGAATCATACCCCGGTGGCAAAACACTACCAACCCGGTCTCCCAAGAAATGGAACCACTCCCCGCACAAGGTACATAACGTGACCCTCTAGCGGTAGCAATCGATAACAGCCCGGTATGACGATAGCCAGTCCATACCCAAAATAACATCAAAACCCTTCATGGGCATGACAACAAACGGAAAAGGAAGCCTATAGTCGGCGACCTCTATATCACATCCTCTAACACCCTGTTTCAAGATCAACTCACCACCAAGAGGTGGCACTACACAAATAGGAGATGCTAACTGTGCTAACTCCAATTCCAAAACAGATGCAAATGCAGCAGACACAAAAGAATGAGATGCACCCGTGTCAATCAACACATTAGCAACCGAGTTGCAAAACAGAAAAGTACCTCTCACTACCGATGGAGCCGGTACTAAATCCTGTGCGATAACAGCAAACACGCACCCCGTAGGCCCCTGGCCTACCTGCTCACCTCTCGGAGCAAAAGACTACTGCACAGACTGGGATGACGAAGCTCCCGGATTGGCCCTCGAGGCCTGCACAGATTGAGCTGGCTGAAAACCCTGCGTCTGCCTAGAACCAAACGCTCCCGAAGTGGCACTCAACTGCAGGCAAAACCTCTTCAGGTGCCCAGGCTGTCCACACTAATAACAAGACAAGGGCTGCCCCCTGCCCAAACTCTGACTCTGCGGTCTAGCTGAAGAAGAAGCAGCTTTCTGACCCCCACCCTTCTGCGGGCAAACAGAAACCTTGTGACCCAGCTGGCCACACTTGTAACAAGCAAACTCCCCCTGATTGCCTCTCCCCGAGCCTGCACTCGGCACTGGAAAGGTCAATCTAGAAACTGCTCCCTGAGACTGCTGAGGGTTATAACCCCTCTGCCTCCTGCCATCACCCTGGCCATCTTGGCTCCTCTTGGAGCCCCTCTGTTCTTCCTCCTCTTCCTGCATCATAATTTCCATATGAGCAGCGGCATCTACCAGGTGTCTATACTCTCGGATGTAAGACCCACCAACTCTCAACTTGAGGCCCCGCCTCAACTTCCGCTCAAACTCATAGCAACGGCGTTCCTCAGACACCACTAGTTCCGGTGCAAACCTGGACAGACTGGTAAAAGTAGCCTCAAACTCGGCCACTGACAAGCCCTGCTGTTTAAGCCAACTAAACTGGTCCCTCAGCTTCTCCCTAGCTGCTGCAGACAAAAACCTCTCCTGAAAAGCATTCACAAACGCCTCCCAAGTACCACCAACACGAGCCTTCTCGTACTTCCACCATTGACCCGCATCTCCCTTCAGCTGGAAGGATGCCAAGGTCACTTTCAGTGCTCCGTCCTCGATGCCAAGCATCTCGAACGTCTTACTCATTTGCTCTAGCCACTCATCAGCCTTCAGTGGCTCATTCGGATCCCCGACAAACTCATCCGGATTAGACCGGAAAAACTCCCTCTGCAAGAAAGAAGGCCCTGCCTCAGCTGCCTGATTCCCAGCTCTAAGAATACCCAAAGCTCCTGCTATCTCTCTGGCCAAGGCACCCATAGCCTGCTGACCCACTGGCTCGGCCACATTGGCCTGGCCAACTCCCTCTTGCACTGCCGGAATCTCACCCGGTAACGGTACTTCCTGTCTCGCAGGTCTACCACGCCTAGCACCTCTTCCTCGCCCTGACATCCTAATAAAGGTAACACAGAACATTAGCACATTCACAACTGTGCCGAAACTAAACACTCACGTCCTAATGCATGGACAACTGTAATTCACTCCACGTAAGCACATAAACACATAAGCACTTACGAATTTCGTTTCCGGATAATGATAGTCCCGAGGCGTTACTAGAGTTCCGGTTAGAAGTAGCATTGATCAAGTGCTTTTCCAACAAGACTCCCAGAAACCCAAGGATCCAATCAACATCCTAGAAACTAAATCCCATACCCACATAGTCACATAAGCACGTTATCAATTAAGCACGTAGCATATAACACTACATCTAAGTCTCTATCAAGCGAGACAAACCCATTGTGATACTAATCACTTCCCACGTACCCAAAGTATTCGAACCCGGTACGCTCTGATACCAAGTTGTAACACCCTCAAAATAACAACATTAAACCCATCAAATAAGACATTCATTGACATATGAAATAACCACATTCTTCTATTCATCAGAGTTTCATTACATAAGTATTACATGTTAACAACAAAAGCAAAATGCCCTACGGGCTTACAGCTTTCCAAGTTAACACTTGGTTACAACAAAAAAGAGTACTAACTCATTTACACATTAAGCCCTTGGCTTGAATTTACATGTAATACATCAAAAACAAAACGACAAAAGTATGTCCGCCTCTAGCCTCCCAAGCTATGTCCTTGGAGGTGGCATGCTACCTGTACCTGAAAACGATATTCCCATATAGGGTGAGCCACAGCCCAGTAGAAATACACTAAACCAACTATGAACAATGACTAAAAGATTAGCAATTGATAGATGGCCAACACTGATACATTCACATAAATCACATATTTATGTTATACGACTTATGAGTCCAAGTTACTTTTCATTTTTCCCTTTTTCAACAGATAAGCATATTAGCTCTATCATCATCTCAACAGATATGTATAAAAACTATATCCCACATTCACAGATAAGCATATAAGCTATACCCACATTCTCAACAGATATGTATAACAACAATATCCACATTTACAGATAAGCATATAAGCTATATCCACACTTCACAAAGATAAGCATGTGAGCTCTATCTTCACATCTCTAGACAAGCATATGAGCTGTATCTACGGAGTTCATCCCCTATCTTCTCCCAACACTCTCCGGTTTAGAGGTACATCCCCCATCTTTCCCTAAACCGCGGAGTACATCCCCCATCTCCTCCTCTACACATAACGTATACAAACACATTGGTTCTATATACAATCACTCAATACATACAGTTAATGTATTCTATCAACCGTCAAATCCCATGACACATTCCATTGATTAGTTTCCGTTTGCCTAATCATCATGCATTGTCTACAACAATCACGACTATCCTCCACCGATAGCCCAAAACAGTTATCTCTAAACAGAAAATAAATGCACAATGGATATTCAATCAACATTTCATTCCGGTGAGTGATAAATAATTCAACTACACCCTTTACCCCTTTGCATTCCCAATCTCAACAATCTCATTTCATTTCCTCATTCCTCACAATTAATTATCCCAATTAATCAAACAATGTAATTAGGTCATTTCCATAATTAACATTTCAACCCTTAGGTCCCATTTTCATCAATGATTCAACATTTATTCCATTTCTCTATGCCAAACATGCATCTAGGTTTATTATGAATAAAACCCCAACTTTTGTAAAATTACACAAAAGCCCCGAACTTTCACAAAATTACCAAACCAACCCCAACATCTCAAAATACTAAAATTTAAAGACAAAACCCATAAAGAGGAGTAGGATATCCCTACCTCGAAGTTTGAGCCAAAAAGGAGATGAAGACTCGAAGATCAACGTGCTCCAAATCCAAACTTTTTTCAGATTAAGTCGAAGCTCTCAACGCCCTCTATCTTTTTAACAAAGGCCCTAGGCTAGATTCACACTCTAGGGAGATCAAATCTTAGAGAGAGTGTAAGTTTAGAGAGAGAGAGTCTCGGATCTAGGGTTTGAAAGAAAAAGGAAGTGAAAAACTGATGTTCAAAAACGCTACTGTCCGCTGATATAAAACACGCTCGCTCGAGCGAAGCCTTTGTCACTCGAGTGACCAGACACAGAAAACTCTCGCTCGAGCCAAGAAGCTCTCGCTTGAGCCGAAAACTCCGAAGTGCGCTCGAGCGAAAGAATGCTCGCTCGAGCCAACAACTTAAACCCTCAGGTCTGCCACCAGCACGCTCGAGCGAAGAACAACCCAGACCGCTCGAGCGAAGAAAACTCGCTCGAGCCAAGAAATGCAACTCTCAGGTCCAGAACCAGACGCCATCGCTCGCTCGAGCGAAGCCACTCTGGCTCGATCCACCAGACACGAACTCATCTCTCGCTCGAGCGACCAACTCCTCGCTCGAGCGAAGGTCCAGAAATCTGGGCAACAGCACTAGGCTCCCAAACACAACCTACCTGTAACACACCTGCCCAACACATCCTATAACCCAATATACAAAGTAAAAAGGATGCAAACAAGATAATAAACAACTACCAACATCCACGGACACATGTCCGGATCACTGTACAACAAGGGTAAACCCGGGATCACTATAACCTCCCCCCCTTAAATAATTTCGTCCCCGAAATTAAGCACCAGTTTTCAAAAACAGGTTTTCCTCCATTTTAGACAATGTTACATTTTAACATTCCACAATTCGACCCATTACCGGTCATCCCATCCCTTTAACAAGAGATATTTCACAATATGTAAACAACATATGTACTTTCAACATGCATCAACATTACGCATTATCTTTCCAATTTCAACAATATATTCAACACATATAGTGTTACATTGAACTTCCATATGAGGCAAGTTCCAAAACATACTTCCAATAAACCAAAACATTTTCAATGTTTCACAACTTAAGACATATATAAAAGCTCTTAAGTTCAACAATAGTTCAAAATTTAAATACAAGATTACATATCAACGAACAAGTCCGGATATTTCTGACGGACTTCCAACTCACGTTCCCAAGTGGCTTCCTCCACTCCGTGATGTTTCCACAAGACTTTCACCAAAGGAATGGTCTTGCCACGTAGGACCTGATCCCGTCTATCCAAGACCCGAACCGGTCTCTCCTCATACGAGGCATCCTCACCTACCTCTAAATCGGTCCAATCCAACACATGTGATGGACCTGGCTCATACTTCCGAAGCATACTCACATGAAACACGTCATGAACTCCGGACAACTGCGGCGGTAAGGCTAACCGATAAGCAACCTCGCCAATCCTCTCAAAGATCTCAAAAGGACCAATAAACCGAGGGGATAACTTCCCACTCTTCCCAAACCTCATTAAACCTCGCCTAGGTGATATCTTCAGAAAGACATGATCACCTACCTTAAACGCCAAAGGCCTCCTCCTACGGTCAGCATAAGATTTCTGACGACTCTGGGCTGTAACAAGCCTCCTACGGATAAGCTCAACTTTCTCCGTCGTCTCCCTAACCAACTCCGGACCCAACGAAAGAATACTCGCTTGAGCCAACAACTTAAACCCTCAGGTCTGCCACCAACACGCTCGAGCGACAGACTTCTCGCTCGAGCGAAGAACAACCCAGACCGCTCGAGCGAAGAAAACTCGCTCGAGCCAAGAAATGCAACTCTTAGGTCCAGAACCAGACGCCATCACTCGCTCGAGCGAAGCCACTCTGGCTCGATCCACCAGACACAAACTCATCTCTCGCTCGAGCGACCAACTCCTCGCTCGAGCGAAGGTCCAGAAATCTGGGCAACAGCACTAGGCTCCCAAACACAACCTACCTGTAACACACCTGCCCAACACATCCTATAACCCAATATACAAAGTAAAAAGGATGCAAACAAGATAATAAACAACTACCAACATCCACGGACACATGTCCGGATCACTGTACAACAAGGGTAAACCCGGGATCGCTATAAAATGACTTGAACTTGATATATTGAATTTTATTGTCAAGTTTTTACCATTTGGACTAATCCATTGGGATTGTTAATTTTATATTTGATTTACAACTATTAGTGCTAAAATTCAATTATTTTCGTCAAAATAGTTTTACTTTTTGTTAAAAAAATATGAATAAATTACATTGTAATCTTTCAAGAGATTTGAAGAAAATACATTGAGTCTCATAGGTTTGTCATAATTAAACTAGACTTCTAAAAATTTTAATTTACATAATATTTAATACATTTTTCATCAGTAACTTGTTAGTGATATAGATAGAAATATGTATTATCACATATTTTACATAAAAATATATATTTTACTCATATTTATTTATGTGTCTACACACTATTAGTACTAATTTAACTCGCTTTAGTTTTATTAAAAGAGAAATAGATGTAATTATGTCAAACTTACAAATTTTATGATTTTTCACTATAATTTACTCAACAAATTATCTCTCTCTCTCTCTCTCTCTCTCTATATATATATATATATATATGAAAATGGTGACTCGTGAATTGTTTCTTAGAACAAAAATCTATAACTTATATATAAGAGAATGGAAGCTAGCAAGTCATTTTGAATCTAACGCATGAAATTCCCTCATTTGTCCTGCCTTGGTTGTAAATGTTTCTGTGAATCGGTTTGGTTTAGCTTTTTCTCCCCTGTTTCCCCTGCTGGTTTTTTGCTCTGGATGTTTCTCGTTATTAGTTCATAGTTCAGTCGGTTTGTTTTTATTGTTTCTTGCTTTCCCAAGATACAGAACCAAGAAGGTGGGTCATTCTGAGTAATAAATTAGTATACAGAAATTGTGAGGTTCCAATTTTCCTATCTGCAAATCACTGATTGTCTTACATGTGGTTTGCATCAGATGGCCAAGTGTATAGGATTATATATATATATATACCTTCTACTGCTGATGTTGGTATTATCTGCATCCGTATCAAACAAAATAACTGGTATGCTTATCATCTCTCTCTCTCTCTCTCTCTCTCTCTCTTTGTCTGTTTCCTTGTTTTATACCTACTTCTATTTAATGTTGTTATACATTCACGGGCTTATTTTATTGATGATGTGTTGTGTTTTTTATGAGATGATTTGTCCACCATGTGTTTGTAAATATGTCTGAATAAGAGATTTAGATGTTTTGGCTTCCATGCATTCTTCACCATGTGTTTGACAATATGGCTAAACCACAAATTGAGTTTCAAAATCAGAAGATCAGAAGAGAACAAAATTGATTTGGAACACAAAGTTGTGTTGGATTCCATATATTGTTCACCACGTGTTTAATAATGAATTACAGAATCAGAAGAGAACAAAATTAAATTACAATAAAATATCAGAAAAAAGCAAGAAAAATTAATTTATCAAAACACTTAGTGATCCAAAAAGGCCACGAAAGATGTTAATTTCACTATATCATCTACCCACTTCACTGAACAACCACAACTCGTATATTGGCAACCACCAAAAGAAGGATGGCCAAATTAAATTTTGACAGTGGAATCTATCCAAACAAAGAAGTTCCACAAGAAGTAGATGCTATTTGTGCAAGAATATTTCGAAACCGCGAAGGAATTTGCATTTATGCTTTCGGAGACACAATACCAATGAAATCTGTAGAATATGCTGAAGCATCAGCTTTATGTCGTAGATTACAAATTGCAGCAAAAAATGAATGGCCAAAGATATGGGCAGAAGGTGATGGAAAATTCTTAATCGAAACAATTCTTCACAATACACAAAGAGATTATTGTAGCACCGTATAAAAACTCATAGGCAACATCCGAAGAAGAAGACCAAATTTTGAAGATTACAAAATTACCTTCATTTGTAGAGAATGCAACTCTACAGCAGACGCATTGTGCAACCACATCAAAGGAAAATATGGGAACTTCAAATACGATGACAAAAGTTTTTCATGCAAAATTAAAAATATTGTACATCAAGAAAGACAAGGATATATCTATACACATTGTACATAATCACTCTAACATAGAGTGCTTCTTCTACTTCTTTTAAATAAATCCTCGCTATACATATCTACTATAATGTATGAATTTTATTCTTTTCAATTGTTAAAAAAATTTAATTACTATGTATTTCAAAATACAGATTCTTTACAACTTATTTCATACCATTATTAGTAAAAATTATGCTTATCCCCAATCGACAAGGATTAAACAAAAATTTAAACCAAACAATTAAATAAGGATAACCAAGCAACTGTGTTTTTTATTCAAATGCCTTGAAAGTACAAGTAGTTCTTTGGAACAAAAGTTACAATCAACAAGATCAAATAAAATAAACAAAGCAAACTAAAGATGAATTCAAGATGGAACCACCAATGTTTACAAAGATTATTTGTTTACAAAGATGTTTACAGAGAGAAACTACTCCTAAATTTAGATAAATCTACTTCTAAGATAGAACTAAGTTATTGTTGGATTGTTGATCTCCTTTTTTTCTCTTGCTCCTTTACTGCCTTTATAATGCCCCAAATCTTAGCCATGCCTTCCTTCATTTTAGCCACTATCCAATGATCTTTCAAATCGGCAGGCCACTTTCATTCAACTACTCAAAATTGCCTTGGCCTTCTTGAACCTTCAAACCTTCTTTGGTTCCTTTTTCCGAAGCAAAACGAAGTTCCTCAATACTGCCACATGTTCCCCATGATCTCTAGCACTACCTTCGACAGACGAAAACATTTTACTAATGCCCATAACTGCTTGCAACCTCCTTGGCTTCTTTAAACTTTTATCTTTGACCCAACTCTGTTTTTAAACCTCCAACCACATCATCACACAATTTTCCTTCAATTAATGAGCATGATCGACAGAGGAAAGTTGTCCAATGCACAAATATGGTCCCCTATATATCAGTCCACCAAGCCAATTAACCAATTGATAACTAGCTCATGACCCTCTTAACCAATTGATGCACATGATCAATTCCTTCACAACACGTAGCCCCTTGACTGCTGAAAGACTTCATTTTGACTTCACTGCCATATTTCATCATCCGATTAATCCACCCGTCGATAGGAATTTTACAAAAATGGGTGCAAACAATGCCCCCCAACTCTTTAAGAATGAGAAGACTCGAATTGTTGAAGAGTTGTATATAAAATTGATTTGTCAAGAAACCCTCACCAAAATAAATCTTTTTTTACTAATGAGCAAAAAATGAATATTATAAGCACATGTTAATAAAATAACCACCAAAGGCCATATGATAAGCATGTTATGCATCATTCACAAATGTAATCCACTGTAGGCCAAGTATGAGTTTTTAAATTGGTCATAGATTACTTTAATCGATAGTGTATGTACACAATTGACAGAGCAATGCATGAACCGAGTGTTTAAACCATAGAAATACTTCGACAAGAATTAGCCCATTAGTTGGAGCACAAAAATCTTCCAATGTCGACAGACACTCTAAACCATAAAGCAAATATTTGTGACATCAGATTGTTTTACTTATTGGTACTTCGAAATTGACTAATCAAGAAATCACAATGGGTAATATATTTCTATAACTTTTTGAACTTTGTTCTCTGGCTAGCCAATTCATAAAGAACAAACTTTGATGTGATCCACAAATCCAAAAAGGACTTTCAATAATAAAAGCCATAGCATAAGGTGGCCTTAAAAACTCATACTTCACATCTTGAACAATGTCAAAGATTTCAAATTCAGGAACATTTGATTGTTCATAATTTTCAACCATAGTTGGCTTAAGATCACATTTTTTAACCAAATTGTTTGCATTACTCTTTGGACTAAGAGTTGCAACAAAGGGATGATTTGTTGTTTCAGACATTAGTAGGTTAGAAATATTTTTGAAAAATCCAGAAAGTATCTGTTCTTTGTGAAATTGGCCCCTACCATGGAATTCTTATTCTCATGGCCTTTTGTTTTTTTCACCCATAACAACTAATGAATTAACTTTTTCATCATTCACAACCTTTAAACGCATAGGAAGAACAACTGAAAAGCCACAAATTTTGGCTTCTGAAAGAAATAATTGCTTCTTCAAATAATTAACATTCCACCTCCGATGCAAAAAGAATGTAAACTTTATTGTTAGTTAAGAAAAAATATGATAAGCCTTGCTTGACAGGAAATTAACAATAATTTTAACCAAAATTAAGTTTTGGTGTGATTCACAAACTCAAAATGGGTGTTGAATGCCATAATCCACAGTTTTGCATGGCTCAAAAATTTTGAATTTTGAAAAATTATGTAACTACCCCTCTTATTTCCAAAGTTTCAAACTTCGTTAAGCCTTCACCTCTACCTATCGAACTGACCTTCTTTCATGATGTCACGTGTCCCTCAACACTCTAAACTTCCCATCGACAGAGAGAAACCGCCATTTTGCACATGACTCTTCTTGCAAGTTGTCCACTAAGCCCATGACTTAGCCTGATAACTGCTCCCTTATCTAGACCTAGCATGATAACTGTTGCATCATCTAAACCATCTAATGCATGTGATCAACCTCTCTAATGCCACTTGTTCCTTTAATTGATGTAGAACTCTCACTCCGAAATTGCCACGTGTCATTATTCAATTGATTCACCTGTCAATATGAAATTTACAATAATAGGTGCAAACAATTCCCCCCTAACTCTTTAAGAATGACACTCACTTGAATTGTTGAAGAGTTATAAAATTAAAATTAAATTGACAACAACCCATTCAACAAACAAACATATATAAAATATATGCCTAGGGCCAAAACAATTTGGTGATTAAACACCATATATGCCCAAATAATATTGTCGATAAATTGATGTCACTTGTATTAATGATTATATGCTTAATTGGCTAGATTACAATAACACTCAATCCAAGTGAGGTACATTATTTTGACAGAGCAAATTGGCAACATTTCAAGTATGTGATCTTCAAGTGATTAATGAGAACCACCTTCCACCAACAGAACTTTGCTCTATGATCTTATATTATTCAATCAATGTTGGACTGAAAAATTATGAATTCTGAAAAATTCTATAACTACCCCTCTTATTTCCAAAGGTTCAAACTTCGTTAAACCTTCACCTTCACTTGTCAAACTACCCTTCTTCTATGATGTCATGTATCCCTCAACACTCTAGACCTCCCATCGACAGAGAGAAACCTCCATTATACACATGACTCCTCTTGCAAGTTGCCCACTAAGCCCATGACTTAGCCTAATAACTGCTCTCTCATCTGGACCTAGCCTGATAACTGCTCCATCATCTAAACCATCCAATGCATGTGATCAACCTCTCTAATGCCACTTGTCCCTTTAATGGATGTAGAACTCTCACTTCGACTTTGCCACATGTCATTATTCAATTGATCCACCTATCGATTGGAAATTTACAAAAATGACTGCAAACACTTATAGTAAATCTAATGTTGATATTATGAAATATACCCCCATATGTTGAATTGATTACAATTTCATTCATTTGATGAAATATACCTCCTACTTGAAAAAAACAAATACCATATATAAAGGTATTTTGTTGTCTTTAACTACATTACGATTTTGAAAAGATAAATGTAAAAAGAAAAACAAAAATAGGTGAAATGTGTATAAAATATAATTGCATTTCACCTATATTTTACAAAAAAAAAAAAAAAAATTCCTTTTCAAATCACTTCTCAAATTCATAAACCATAAACAATTTAAAAAATATTTATATTCAAACTGTAACGCAACCCCCACGCGCGAAAACTAGTAAATAAATAAATAAAATTAACTTTTAGATGTTTTTTTTGTTTTGTGTTGTTTTTGTTTTGTTTTGTTTTATTTTTTTTTCCTGCAATACATGTCTATCAGCCATTTAATTGTTTGAATGCAGCTAGTCGACTTGGACATTCGCCCTTGCCCCACTCAGTCGGCCTGGTTCAACTTTATTTTTTAAGAGTTTAGAAAGATTATTTTAACTTATATAATTAGGTTAGATCAATATTTTCAACTCGATATATTAATAAGTTATATTTAAAATTTATACTTTCAATTTGACTTGACTTCACCTAGCTCATTATTAAATTAATTAATAATTAATTAATTGTAATATATTAAAAAATATTTTTTTTAGGATCTACACTTTATATTTATTGTTTTGATTAAAACTCATATTTGTAATGATGTGTGATTAAATTTATTTAAGAAAATTTTCAAGTTATACATAATTTTTTTTTTTATTTATAATCATGTCAGTATATTTATTTATGAAATATAATGTGTGATTGAATTTAATTATAAAATATTTTAATTTTTTTTAACATATAACCCGATGGTTGAATTTGTGATTTATATTTATTTTTTGGACCAAACTTAAATAGATATAGAGGCCTGATGTTATAACCAAGTCGGATTTAGATAGACACAAAATTTCTTATTATCTAATATTTGAGCTAACAAATGTCCACCTCTATGCTCCACATTTTGATTCCTCATAAATGTCATAGTAGCCACCTATCCCCGTGAACAACACGTGCTATGTTCAAATACCATCGAAAGGAATATTTGTAACAATAATGAGGAAAGACTATGGTAGATATCAGGTATCATATATACACTTTATATAGTTAAAGAAAAAGAACGGTATAATTTCATATTTTTTTGTCATAATTAAAATATGAAATAAAAAAAAATTATAACTACATACTATATGAGACATAACTAAATATTTTAAAATAATATCAGAATTAAAGAAAAAAATTAGTTATAACTATAAAAAAAAATAAAATATGACGTAACTAATAGTGTACATAGTAAGGGATGTGTATCGTAGATTTCTCCTCGTAAGTTACATGAAATTAACAATATTACAAATTCTTGCTTAATAAAATCGCACATATCATTGTTGTAGCGAAGTTTGTTTAGAAATTAATTGTTTTAATTAATTTTTTATAAAAAAATAAAAAATAAAAAATAAAGAAAATGATGTAATAATTTATAATAATTTTTTATTTTATTTTTTTAACTATATTAATCACTTCCAAAATAAGGCCTCAGTTTTATTTTATTCTAGAAAAGTAGAATGTGAGTGAGAGTAGGGGAGAAGAAAATTAGTTTTGATTGTTGGTAAGTTGATTTTATTTTTTGGTCCTTGCAGCAATGATGCAAAGTTCAGTATTTACCAAAAATCTATTATGGTTGTGGATAGTTTTGGGAGAAAAAAAATACCTGACAATGTTTCAAATTTAATAAATCGTGTGTTTTGTATAATAAAATAGCTATCAAAATTTTGTTATTATTTGTACATAAAAAATAATTATTATAAAATAAGTTAATTTGCATAATGATATTCACAATTCTTCACATTTGTAATCCAATAACTATGTGTTGTGTATTATCAATAACTTTCACATGATTCAAAACCCGTAACACTGAAAAGTACGCTATTATTTTCTTGAAACACTATGCAACTTGGTGCTCGACTAATGGTTGAGAATTTATTGATATATCTAAAATATCATGTGATCATGTGTCTACTCAATAATAAATGTATATTATCATTATTAAAAAAAAAACAAAATAAATACTTAAAAGTAATTGAATAGACACACGACCACATTGTTATTCTTAACTCAGTTGATAATTTCGACTCTCTTGAGGATATCTAGCACCTTCTACATAAGAACCCCCACCACTTTGCTAAGCGTAAACTTAAATCACAAACATAAATGAAAATGTGGTCTTGGGCCTTAGCATTTCTCTCTTTATTAGCCATACTTTTTTTTTTTTAATCAATACAAAATGAATTTTATTGATGAATAATGAATTACACCATACATCAATAAAGAAGATATATGCACAACCCTCATAGCAAAGTAATATGATGCCTACTAGGTTGGCACCATAGAATAAGCCGAATCATCTGTGTTAGGGTTTTAATCTTGGGAATCCCGTTTGACAAAACTCCTTTCAGTTGTACTTTTACTCGCTCTTTTATTTCAGGGAGGCTATGAGTAATTAGATGTGAATCCAACCCGAATGACTAAGCCCAATCATCTGTGTTAGGTTTTTTTCTTTCATGTTTGCCACTTCGCTGACTATGACGAGGATCGAGCTCGGTTGAGAGGTAGCACCCCCGAAGCAAAATGCAAAAATGCATTCAAAGTTGCTTGTCCGCTCGAGCGGTCATTTGTACGCTCGAGCGGAGAATCCTTGGTTCCAGAAGTTTGATCGCCTGCAAAAATACTGGGAGATGTTTTTTCCTGCTCGAGCGGAATTTCCTGCGCTCGAGCAGAGATTGCATAACAGATTGCTATGAATATGTGATTCAATCAAATTTTGGGATTACACTTCTAGATCTTCTTCTTGGATATTAGGGTTTATATCTGGGGCTATTTTGCTAGTTTTCTTTGATGTTTGATTGAGTATTCAACTCATGGTTTAAGAAGTATACATCAAAGGATTGTTTATTTATTCAATACAAAAGAGAGTGTTGTTCTTCGGTGGATTCCGGGGAATTCAAGCTTGAAGCTTTGGTGGATTCTAGAGTGGTTCATTGTTGTGGATTTGACATCGGCGTTGTGGATTCAACGTTGGACAAGACAATTCTGAGGTGAAGACGAGGCTGGAAGAGGCACATAGGGGTCGGTTCGATTCGAGCATGGATTCGCTAGGTAATTGAGAGTACACTTGTGTAATTCTTTTATGTCTTCTTAGTGGATTGTTTTGTGGCTCTTGCCCGTGGTTTGTTTTATCACAATTGGAGGCGCTCTAATTATGGTTTTTCCACGTAAAATCGTTGTGTCGATTTGTCTTGATTGTTTGATTGGGATTGTTATTTACTGTTTAAAATTGATATACAATCACAAATCAACATCTAGGGAATTTCTAGATTTTTCAATCTGCAATATCGCATCAAGTTGGTGAGCAACCAACTAACAACAGAACAAAACCCACAAAATACATCAAAAGTAACAATACCAATACATCGCAACCATCAGTAATAGCATTATCCATACTCAAATAAGCAAAATCCTTGCAGCAGCATCACTAACAAATAGACAAAGCACATCTACCATCCACTAGCAGCAGCCACTAACAGCAGCCATCCAAATCCAAATCCAAATCCAAATCCATCAGCAGCCAAGCAAGCCAAACCCAACCCAGCCACAAAGATGAAACACAACAGCAGAACATCAACCACCTCCGATGCAAACTCTGATCTAATTGAGATTGTAGATAAATCATTCAGAGAGTAATGCAAATCCTTGTCTAAGGTTTTAAACCAAATTGCAGCTTTGAGTTTTATAAGTTCACACAAATCCCAAATGTTAGGTTCGGCATCCATAAACACACAATCATTTTTGAGTTTCTAGATAGACCACAAGGTTACAAGGGGAATAAGTCTCTAGATCTTCTTCTCCAATTTTTTAAAGCACTCACCCTCCCACCAGTGCAGTAATCCTTCTACAGTACTAGGAATAGCCCACTCTAAACCCCACCATCTTAGCAAAGCTGACCACACAACCCAAACAAATGAGCAATGCAATAACACATGAATCACTGATTCGTCAGCCTCTTTGCAGAAACAACAAACTATGGAGAAGGTGGCATTGAGTACACCAGTTCTTTGAAGAAACCCAGCTGTTTTCACCTTATGCTTCCAAGCAAGCCAGCCAAAAAAATTGCACTTTGGGAGGTAACGCACTATTCCACACCAATTTTCTTAATTTGAGATGCATACCCACATTAGCATTATAGAGGTTATATAAGGAAGAAACAGAGAAAGTACCTGAACCATTAGCTTCCTACCTTGGACAGTCCAAGTCCTCTCCCATTATAACAACATCAAATGGCAAAATTGATAATAACCTCAACCTTTCATGCCTTTCCCATTCAAACAACTTCGTTCTAGGTAGCAAATTCCACTCCCCTAAACCCTCTCTCATATCAGAGAACCTTCTAAGCATGCGTCCCTTCTCCATTGATAGGCTAAACAATCTAGGAAACTCTGCTTTCAGACAATAAGATCCACACCATCCTCCTAGAACCTAACCCTATCCCCATTCCCAATTACTAACTTGAAATTATTGAAGAAACACAACAACATATGAGGATTGTGATTAGCCAAAGAGACAATATCAGACCAGACTCTTGAGACCTAGAGTTAACTCCACTGGATGGTGGCCAACTCTTGGTGTCAAGATTATACTTGCTGCAAATCACTTTTCTCCACAATGCCTTAGGTTCATTTGCAAACCTCCACCACCATTTGAACAATAAAGTTGAATTCACCTCTCTGATCCTCCTAAGACCCAGCCCACCTTGATCAACTCTCTTGATTACCTCCTCCTATTTAACTAAGTCTACCTTCTTTCTTAGGTTAGATCCTCCCCATAAGAATGCCGCTTGAATTCTCTCCAATTCCTTAGTAACCCCCTCTGGCATCTTAAACAGTAAAAGGTAATACACTAGCGAACTAGATAGCACTGACTTGATCAAAGTTAACCTTCCAGCAAATGAGAGTATCCTTCTTTTCCAACCAGCCAACCTAGCTTTTGTTTTGTCACGCCCCAATTTTTATTACTCGAAATTATAACTAAAACCTTTAATACAAGTCCATTTAATTAACTACAATTATTATTACAAACACCCATTATATGGGGTAACAACAACAACATTGTTCTCTCTCGAATAATACAACAATAATACATGTACAAAATTCACATTGAAATACACATGAATCTCTCATTTACAACAAGCATCTCTCATTTACACTATGACCAAATAATAGAAAATAAACTCTTCAATCCTCAATCCGGCATTCCAAACTTTGTTCCTGAAAAATGGTTAAAATAATTGGGATGAACATGAAGTCCAGTAGGAATCTTCCCTAATTCTAAACAATATAGTCCTTATATACATGAGATCATGAAGTGCTAACGAGTGATATAATCATAAATTCTTTGTGCTCTTTTTATACTCAAATTACAATACATATAGGTAACACCATTCTCATAAAGGAAATTTGTGAAAACTTTTCAAAGAAAAAGGAACCCTTTCATTTGTTTCTATATCAGTAAAATATATGTTTTAAAAAAAAGAGTCTTTTCAAGAACTTCCTTGCTAACTTTATCTAGAATTATAAACATAGCAACGAGTTATACTCCTACATGTCACAACACATTATAACCCAATATAATCCACATAAAAGAACCCATATAATTCCATATATTCGATTTTTCCCAATCGAGATTATTCACTTTCCATTATTCTCAAACCCTTGTACAAATCTTATTAAAATCATTCCACACAATCCAAATTAGACACTAGCTCCATTACCAAGCCTTAACATCATGCCACATGCTTTACCGGTCACAAGCCGGAAGGAATGCGGAACCTCACGCTTTACCGGTCACAAGCCGAAAGGAACGCGAAACTTCACGCTTTACCGGTCACAAGCCGGATGGAATGCGGAACCTTTACACATTTCATCAACTCACACGCTTTACTGGGCACTACTCTGGAAGGAAGGCAGAACCTTTATTAAGCGCCACGTGTAGACCGCCCAAACTCTCTCCGTACACCCCCCCTTTCGAAGAGGGTGCGAATTTGTGTTCATGGCTATTACAGTTTGGACTCCTGTCACGGTTCTGTATCTAGTCTCACAAAGTGCAATGTAAGATTGATAAATCACCAAAGAGTCCAAATCCGACAAATCGTTTTAGAAAATCAATTTTAATCAAGAAGTGCCAAACATGGACTACTTTGCCAGATTACAGAGTCGCCACCTAAATGTTTTGTTTTTTTGGGAAATTTAGGAAACCCTGACTCGTGCCTAAGGCCACGCGTCCGTCATCATCAAAGTTGCCTCAGCTCAGGAACTTGAGTATGGGGGGGGAAGGTCATGAAATGAGCACCTCCGCTCACCCGATCAAACGATCGGCCTCTACTAATCATGATATGTTGTTTTGAAAACACATGTGTTCTTATTCCGGTTATTTAGCTAACTTACTACATGATGCACACAGCATACAAGTATAGACTAGATCGCCTGAATTGGAACAAAACAATTCAATGTTTGTTTTCAAAAATGGTATGAATTTGCCACCCTTAAGTGGGCTTAGAAATGCGGATTTGCCACCAAACAAGGTGGGCTTAAAACATGATGATTTGCTACTCTAAGTGGGCTTAAAACTCACATTTTGATGAATTTTTCCAATTCAAGTAATGAACCTTTCATCCACAGGCATTCATGTAGTTATAGCAATTAAGCAAATAGCCTCATGGCAAGCATGCTATCATGGCAGTCACTTGCATACATGCAAGGATGCTAGAGCGAAAACACTTAGAGTGTACTCCGAACCGAAACAGAAAACTAGTTAGAAATCAATGCATGATCCTAGCTATGTTAAGATGCCTAATGCAACACATGCAAAATGCAACTAAGTAGGCTCGGCTACCTAAGAATGCGACATTTGATACATGTATTCAAATAGGTATTGAAATACAATGCAGTTTGAATGATATGCTGAGCCCGGTGCATGCAAGACAAATGAATGATGCACGCATGCAAGCATTAGGTATGCTAATTGAAACATGTCCCTAATCTAACCACTAAAAACGGATAAATAAAAGGGGGAAAGACGTGGGGTTGGAAGACATTCACACACACACTCACACTTATTACAACATTTGCCCTCTCGACAAAGGGTCCGAATGAATTAGCTAAGCTAATCTAAGCTAAACTAACTAATCTAATTAAGCTAATTAGACTAATTATTATAGACCAATAAAGAAATAGCTAAACTAAGCTACTTAATTATTACAACACTTAATTAATTAACAAATTAATTAAATTACAAATTGAAATGCTAACTAATAAGAAAAGCACCAAATTATGCTACCTCAGCTCTATTTGAAGAAGTTGAATATGCATGCTCGCATTCAGTTTCTCGCCCCGAAAAGCCTTCCGGTTTGCTCTCTTGAGGCTCAGTTTGCAGGGTGTCTTCATGGACTTGCTACTGAAACTTACCAAATCCATGCTTAGGAGTGCACCAGTGGCCTGCCGGCTGTCGGCCGGCCAATAATGCAATGGTGCCGGCCATCAATGTGGCACTGCCGGCCATTGGTGTGCTGTGACACTAAACTGCAACAGAGAACAAAACAGAGGAAATGGAGGGTCTCCCTTGGATATGTATGTACTATGCCACTCCATATCATCTCAAAACATCAAAGGAGAGGCACCATTGGATCCAAAACCATTAATCAAGCATTTGGAATGCATGATGGCCAAAGATCCAATCTTGCACAAATTCAATGAATGCAAGACAAACAAAGACACAAGGACCATTATCTCATCAAGGAAGATCAAAGGCAAAGGAGACAAAGGGAATTGGCTCATTTTCATCACTTTAAGTATGAAATGGACTGATTCACCTTGTGTTCAATATAACTTCCGATTGAACACAATGCAATGCACACATGAAACATGCTTATCTTGACATGTTTTACTTGATTTGATTCTTGTTTACACATTTTACATTACCGAGCCATTCTTTAAACCGTTAAGTCCAATGTGAAAAGTCCTCTAATTGGAAAGATGGCCTTAGCCAGAAGCACCTTGAGCATGAAAGAAGCCTCATGCCTTTGGTTAGTAGAAACCCTCAAGAGAAAGTTAAAACTATTAGGCACGAGAGCCTCAATTCCGTGCGCAAGCCAACAAGGGGCTTAAGATCACTTTCAAGACAAGTGAAAGATTGAAACCATGGAGTGCAATGACATATATTTCAGCACTGAAATAATATGCTAAGTGACTCAAAACCATGCAAACAACCCATGTAATGCATGTTGAAAGTCTTAAGCATCAAAGCTCGTGAAGTGTATTTCACTAGAGACATGCAAGACAATGCTCAATGGACTAAACCAGTCCTAAATAGACTTCATGCATGCCCAAACAGTAGCCAAAATGTGCTGAGATGATAGCATGAAAGGCAAGAAAATGATGTTCATGCATTGGCTCACAAACAAGGCATAAAGCTCAACTCTTAAACACACTTAAAGAGTGATACATGTGAAAGTGTGACAAGGCTACATGCACTAAAATCATGTGTAGAATGATGCTAAGGAATTCAAATAACTTAAGCAAAGCATGTCAAGGGCCTTAAAACTCAAAGCTAGTGAACAAGATTACACTAGGGCTATACAAAGCAAGTCTCATATGATCAAGACCACCCAAAATAGAGTTCAGGCATACCAAAACATAGGCAAAAACATGCTGGAGTGTAGCCAAAATAAGCTAGAATCATGGGCTAAAGCATCAAGCATACAAGGCTAATTAGTAAGATTACACTACAAGTGTAAGAAGCATGCAAGAAATGGCCAAGCCAGCCAAAAAAAGAGCTTAAGCATGCTGAAATAAAGCCAAAAATATGCTGAGATCAAGTCAAGAGATGGTAGAAACACATGCTCAACTACTAAGCCATCAACACAAGCAAAGGAGAAACAAGGAGAGGGGATGACCCCCTCCTATTTTAAGCCTCAAAACCAACTTTCTACCACTAAAATTCCTCTGAGTTTCAGTGGTAGAAAGGCCAAGCAAAGATTAAAACAAAAACTTAGAAATACAGCTCAAGAGGCTTTTCAAGCCAAACAGCAAAAGATGGGGGACCACCCCCCTAACCACAGAAGGCTCAAACCAACACCTTTAATGTCACGACCCGAACCCGCCCCCATGGGTTAAGGACGTAACCGGCCAGTAATCCTAAGATTACCTACGGCCTCAAACTAAAATAGACTTAACACATCAGAGTAAAGGGGGCCAAAAGGGAAGCAAAATTTAAAACTTTGTCCATAGAGCTGTGCTTACATGGCACATCAAAACAAACCATACATATGTACGTTAATAACTCACAACAGAAACATAGTGACATAGGTTCTGTACAGACAGGATCATCCAAAACTAAGTCAACCCATAAAACTATAAGCAGACATATACAAAACTTCGCCAACCTGACAAAATGTAAATACATAACAAAAGGGCGAAGACGGGTCTCGTGCGTGAGACACAAGGGCTGACTCTCTCAAAACCTTAGTTGTTCCATACAGACTTCACTGAGGCTGGGTCTAGACTTCTCTTGGCTCACCTACAAACACATGAATGAGTGTGAGCGAAAGCCCAGTGAATAATATCAAATCAAATACAGAAGTTACATAACAATGTAGAACAACATGTTCCAAACGGCCTTAGGCCCAATTCATATTTCCATTTAACAGATATATAACTATACGAAATTCAAATCAAGTGACTGTAGTTCTAAACATTCTGGCCTTTGGCCCATTCAGATTCCCATTCATGTCAAAACGGCCTTCGGCCCATTCATTTATGTCAAAACGGCCTCCGGCCCATTCATTTCTGTCAAAATGGCCTTCGGCCCATACATTCGTGTCAAAACGGCCTTCGGCCCACTCATTCATGATAAAACGACCTTAGGTCCATTTATTTCTATCAAAACGACCTTCGGTCCATTTATTCATATCGAAACGACCTTCGGTCCATTTGTTTACGTCAAAACGGCCTTCGGTCCATACATTCGGGTCAAAACGGCCTTCGGCCCACTCATTCATGACTAAACGACCTTAGGTCCATTTATTTCTATCAAAACGACCTTCGGTCCGTTTATTCATATCGAAACGACCTTCGGTCCATTCGTTTACGTCAAAACGGCCTTCGGCCCATACATTCGTGTCAAAACGGCCTTCAGCCCACTCATTCATGACAAAACGACCTTAGGTCCATTTATTTCTATCAAAACGACCTTCGGTCCATTTATTCATATCGAAACGACCTTCGGTCCATTCGTTTACGTCAAAACGGCCTTCGGCCCATACATTCGTGTCAAAACGGCCTTCGGCACACTCATTCATGACAAAACGACCTTAGGTCCATTCCCATTCATGTCAAAACAGCCTTCGGCCCATTCGTTTATGTCAAAACGGCCTCCGGCCCATTCATTTCTGTCAAAATGGCCTTCGGCCCATACATTCGTGTCAAAACGGACTTTGGCCCACTCATTCATGACAAAACGACCTTAGGTCCATTTATTTCTATGAAAACGACCTTCGGTCCATTTATTCATATCGAAACGACCTTCGGTCCATTTGTTTACGTCAAAATGGCCTTCGGCCCATACATTCGTGTCAAAACGGCCTTCGGCCCAGTCATTCATGACAAAACGACCTTAGGTCCATTTATTTCTATCAAAACGACCTTCGGTCCATTTATTCATATCGAAACGACCTTCGGTCCATTCGTGTACGTCAAAACGGCCTTCGGCCCACTCATTCATGACAAAACGACCTTAGGTCCATTTACATATGTCAAAACGACCTTCGGTCCGTTCTTTTGTTATCAAAATGACCATCGATCCATTTATGTTTATCAAACGACCTTTGGTCCACAATCCCAATTAGCAACACATAAAGCTCATAAGGGAATAATAATTGGACATTCACAATCATTCAAATATCGATATTACTCACAGTGATCGGCTTGTGGATTTGCCCTGGAGCTTGACCCTACACGTTTCATGAACACAAAAGGGTCATTAACAGTTCAATCCGTTCTTTAATTCACATATTCCTCTTTAGGCTTTATTATTATCTCATTAACTCATTTACAATGCTTAACATATGCCTAAGAGTGCTTGCAAGTGAAAGAGAACGGAAAACAGAACAGAAAATGCAAAAACAGGATTTCAGAAAATAGGGTCCCCGCTCGAGCGGACCCTTAGGTCTGCGAAAGTACTGGTTGCCTTCAATTCTAGCTCGAGCGTGAACTCGGCCGCTCGAGCGGACTGCCTGTCTACATAGCTCCCTACTCGAGCGTCAACTTCCCCGCTCGAGCGGGAACCATGTCTGCAGAAAATGCTGGGAGCTCGATTTCTCCGCTTGAGTGGCACTTCACCCGCTCGAGCAGACATCGAAAATCTGGGTTTTCCAGATTGAGTTCTTGAGCTTCATCTCGACATTCAAAGGCTCTAAATGCATGATTTCGGTCCAATCTTCACATAATCATGTACTAACATGGTACAAACATAGAATTACAACATATTGAAGCTCAATTTCATAATTTATCTACATGCATGGCTCATTTTCCACCAACTCATTACCAATGTAACCATTTCATGCATTCAAAGCTTCTACTTCCATGGATTGTACATGCATGTGACATATAACCTTCATTCTCGTCTCATATGATGAAAAGATGGTCAAATACATGGATTTCAACCAAAATTGCAACATGAGTCATGTAATTCAAGCTCAAATATGCAAATTCAAAACAATACATACATGCATGCATATATAGTCTTCAAATTCATCAAAACCAACTCCTTTCATGTTCTAGATCACAAATTAATCTTCAATTCACGAAATCACAACTCAAATTCATGAGTTAGGGGTTGGTTACTCACCTAGGAGCTTTAATCTTCCAAACTCTAGTCAATTCTTGAGTTAAATCTTCAAATTCCCAAGCTAGAGCCAAAATTGCTCAAGTCTCTTCCTTTCTCTCTCTATAGCCGGCCTCTCTCTCACTCTCAATTGTCTAACTCAGATTTTGAGTTTTAAGAGAGCTAAAGGAGAGTGCAATGCAAATATACAACAAGCCCCACTAACAAATATTTTAATATAAAATAATGGGGTACTTAATTTATCAATTTAATCAGTTTAAATTGACCAAAATAAATTTTCAATTAAATTTCACCGTAGGCTCTAAAAATTATGCCAACCACAATGGCGTAATCAATTTCGAGTTCTGTGGCCGATAAGGCCCTCAATTTAATTCCAAAGCAGATTATTCAAACAGATATTCCTACGGTGGACAGATAGAATTCTAGAATCACATATATCACATAATGGCACACCAAATCATATCAAACATATAATCAAATTCATATTAAGGGCCAATTAATGCATATTACGGAACAGGGGTATCACATTTAAGCCTTAAAAACATAACTTTTTGAGACTAAAACCAGCTTCAAAGTTGCATACAAAGATGACAAAGCAATGAACTAGAGCAAAGCTTCAAAGAGGTAGTTTCTTACCCTTATAGCACAACAAGAAAACAGCAAGAAAACAACCAACTTCTGAGCCAAAATCAACTCCAAGGAGCTCCAACAAGGTCTCCAGGAACTTCAAGCCTAAGGTGAAGGTGTTTGGCTAGGTGTTTTAGTGCAAAAGGGAAGAGAAAACACACTTTCAAGGCTAAAATGTAGAGAGAGAGATGATTCTAGAGCAGGAGAGGGAGGAAAATATCTCAGCTCAAAACTTCTAACCCCTTGCATGCATATAGATAGCCTTTGTATATAGAAGATATAAAGAGCCTTCAAAGAAATCTAGCCCTCCACGTGGGTGTAGATGGTCAATCCTGCAAGTAGCTGGCTCAAAAATATCTAAAAATACCAACTAAAGCAACTGGTCGTTGGCCGGCCATCAGTGGTGGCCGGCAGGCCTCATTGATGGCCGGCAGGCCTCATCAATGGCCGGTAGGAAAAAATTGATGGCCGGCAGTGGCATTTCATGGCCGTCAGTGCACCAAAACATGCACTAAGGAGATACCAAAGCATGGTCAAAAAATGAGACATAATGGAAATAGGGTCTGGAAGGATCAAACCTGGAGCATTCCGTCGCGAAAGTTGAGCACTCAGTGAGCAATCAAACTGGTCACCGGATGTACTTACAAGCACATCCAAGTCTTGAGGACGGTAAAAAATGGGGTGTCTATAGTTGCCCCTCTTTGACAGAACTCAAATGTCATAAAATGACGGGAGTGAATGTCAAAGCCCAAAGACGACCCATTTTTGACAAGGCCGAAGACTCAAACAATCAAACAAGATAATAATATAGATGTGCCCGCAAGCTGGGGCAAAATGAAAATGACATGCATGATGCCAGAGCATGACTTATGATTATGCAAAGGGAGCTGTAATGAAACATCTAGATGCAAATGTTATGCAAAGATATGCTACAACAAACTCGTACATAAGCAAGTAAGTAAACACGCTATGCGTGGGAATTACAGACTGAACTACATTTTATGTAGAAAGGATGTAAGAAAACTATGCAAGCTTAACTATGCGAATGTGTGATAGATACAAAAAGTGAACATCTGTGATAGACGCACAAAGTGAGCAAAGTATGATAGATACACAAAGCGAACGTGTGATAGATACACAAAGTGAGCATGCGTGATAGATACACAAAGCGAACGTGTGATAGATACACAAAGTGGGCATGTGTGATAGATACACGAAATGAGCATGTGTGATAGATACACTAAGTGAAGAAAGTGTGATAGATACACTAAACGAACAAAATGTGATAGATACACTAAGTGAAGAGAGTGTGATAGATACACTAAACGAACAAAATGTGATAGATACACTAAGTGAAGAGAGTGCGATAGATACACTAAAGGAACAAAGTGTGATAGATACACTAAGTGAAGAAAGTGTGATAAATACACTAAACGAACAAAGTGTGATAGAAACACCAAGTGAAGAGAGTGTGATAGATACACTAAACGAACAAAGTGTGATAGATACACTAAGTGAAGAGAGTGTGATAGATACACTAAACGAACAAAGTGTGGTAGATACACTAAGTGAAGAGAGTGTGATAGATACAATAAATGAACAAAGTGTGATATATACACTAAGTGAAGAGAGTGTGATAGATACACTAAACGAACAACGTGTGATAGATACACTAAGTGAAGAGAGTGTGATAGATACACTAAATGAACAAAGTGTGATTGATACACTAAGTGAAGAGAGTGTTCACTTACCGAGACATAATGATCTTGTGCGGAACTTCTCTGAATGAACCGTACGCATCAGTTTTTCATGAACCGTACATACAATATCGTGCCTGCAAATGAAAGAAGCTTCACAGGTACAATGCTATGAGAATGCATGTTCTATACAAAATAACAACGACGCTTATTCAATGCAAGATAATCAACAATGCATATTCAATGCAAGATAACCAATGATGCATGTTCCATGCAAACATAGGAACGTACGGTCTATGCAACAACTTAGAATGCATGTTCAATGTAAAATGCAAATGCTATGTGACAATAAAAGCATGCTCGATAAAGGCAATTCGAAAGCAACTTCCAGTTTACCTTCCGAAAGAGTTGCAACGTATTAAAAGGATACACCTTGTGTGTGGTGATGCGTGATGACCACCGCACATTGGGAACACGATTTTGGGATGCCACAGAGGCATTTTGAATCAAATTTTGAGAACACCTTGCATTTTGTGGAACCCAAGGACACATATCAAGGTAAAAGAGGCAGGAGAAACTAGTGGATGCCTGCTGGCCATCAGGGGATGTCTCCGGCCCCCTGCCGGTCATCAGTGGCACTGCCGGCCAACAATTGCACACTGTCGGCCATCGATGGCAGATTTGGGTAGTTTGGTCCTTTTACCCATGGGTCTTTATGTAGGGGCAAAGTTGGTTTATTTCCTTACAAACCCTTGCACGAAATACCCTTCTTTTTCTCTCTAGGTACTCCTTCTCTCTAGATCCGGGCATTCTACGCATTTTCCAACACCCTAAAAACATTTTTCTTCGCAAAACCCTCTTGTTCTCTTCGATTTGAACCGATCAGAATTTGATTTGGACGCTTCTTCCGTCACTTCAACCATTCAAGGATCATTTCCTTTGAGTTTCTCCCAAGGTTAGTATACTTTTCTGGGGTTTCAACTTTCTTTGACCTTTTCTCTCTCCTAGGGTTTACTTTATTCAAAGTTCATCATTTTCTGCATGTTTGCTCATTTTTACTCATTTCGCATCCATTTTAGATGGAAAACGATGTCCCACATGACGGGGCTTCACCGCACTACCTCCAGGAGAGTTTACATCAGACTTCAACGTCGAGCCTGCAGTTGAGCCCGAGCCACTACCACCGAGCATTCGACCATTCGATCCGACGAGGAACCAATTGCGAGACGCATCAAGCCTTCACTGATTTCATCGAGGATGCGCCAGACAACCTCTTACTGAGAGAGCCTATGTCTCACTTGTCGGCCATAGTCGTAGAGGTAAAACTTCACTTTTCTGCAATACCACCTTTAACTGTTACATTTGTTGCACTGTTTTGATTTGATTACATCACATGGCTTGATCTGACTGTATTTCATACACTGCTGCTTTACATTCAACTGTTGTTGATACATTATTGCTCTGTATTCAACTGTACTTTCGAGGCTATGGCACCACGACAGCTCGGGATTAGTATGATAAGCTTCCAGCCGGGGTTCATGACATCATCAATGGGACCAGCTTCGGTCTATTTTGCTCCAGCTTGACGCAGGTCACAGCGAGCCGCCCTCTCTTAGGGGCTCTTGTGGAGAGGTGGTGGGATACCACCAACTCCTTCCACTTCTCCTCTACGGGAGAGATGAAAATGACTCCCTACGACTTCGCCATGATCACCGGCTTAGGCGTAGGAGGTGATCCAATCCCTCTAGATCCTGACATGGGAGAGTGGGAGGCTACATGGGCTGCACTGCTGAGGGCACAACCACCGATACTTCAGTCAGGTATGGTTCGATACAGCTGGTTTGAGGAGCAGTTCTGAGGAGTTGAGCCTGAGACCGTTAAGCAGACTGAGTAGTATGCCAGGGGCTTTCTCATGTTCCTCTTCTATACCACCTTGTTCTCAAACAGGTGGAATACCGCTGGGGTGTACTTTCTGAACGCATTGGTGGTGCTGAAGCGAGTCCCGTTCTACGACTGGGGCGGAGCCGGTCTCACCACTCTATACGGATACATGAGCTCGACCTCTCGGATGTGTGGGACATTGATAGGCGGCTACAGGCTCATGTACTTTCTGTATTTTTTGGGACATTGATAGGCGGCTACTGGCTCAGTTGTGCAAAACATGTACTTTATGTATTTTTTGTATCTGCTCATACACTGTATGATTTCTGCTTTGCGTTTTCTGTACACTCTCATACCGCGCACTGTATACTACACGCTGCACACACAAAGTATAATCTCTGCTGTAAACGTGCACTTCCTACGCATTGTACTGCATTCTGCTCTCTGCATTTTCTATACTCTGTTCATACACTGTATTGATCACATTTTCCTTGCAACTATGGGTGTACGCATACTTCCCAGCTCTTGCCCCAGAGCCAATAGTAGAGACCCCAGCAACAGTCCCATTCTTTCGGGTGTATGACGGCCTACTTCATCGTAGGACTCGGTAGAGCTTCATGTTCTTCCGACAGTATTTCGACAAAGTCACGGCGCATGAGGTAGCCCAAAACATAGTTATGCTTCTTTTCAACTAGTTTGATACACACAGTAGTCAATTGATTACAACTAATCATCTGTTCATTTTCTCATCTTCAGATCACATGGAAGCCGTCAGACGTGACACTGTCAGGGGCTAGATTCGCATATGAGACTACTAGGGTCGTGGCTCGCTACCATATCCTCTTTGAGGGACCGATTGGTTCTTGAGCCAGCGCTTCGTGTGCCAGACCTTGAGCTTGCCTGCCTAGTTTATACCGATGGCACCTTCAGTATCTATGAGAGAGACACAGAAGCTTTCTGAGGAGGAGGTGATCCAGTTCATGGTAGGACTAGATGCAGACCTTTTTCGCATGGAGGGCGACTATGCGACCTTCATTCAGACGCATCTGATACCGCCTCTGATTGGCATTCGCGAAGGTGAGGGAGCAAGAGCTCCAGCTGCGAGAGGGAGAGGCAGAGCGACCAGATCTCGCAGGAGAAGAGATCTTGAGGCGAGGCAGGAGACTGGATGGCCAGAGCTGCCTACTACATTGACTTACCGAAGACGTTCCTGGGAGACTTGCTAGATCCCCATTGAGCCTACACCAGCTGGACGCGCACTTGTTGGGGTTTGAGGCCCGACTCCGGTATGCACCGAACTTTGCATTTTGCATATTTACTTTTTTTCAACTATGCTATATAGAGTACTGATCCTTTTAATGCACTTACAGGCACCCATAGAGTACACAGGGCAGGCCCTTGAGCTTGTGACTTCTTTGACAGTCATGGTGCAGACGAGCCTGGATCTGCTCAGCCTCTATCGGATTCCAGTAATTTTTCAATTTGTATTTCATGCCGTAATGTTTTTATGCCAACACATTAGTACTACAACTACTCCACACTTCACTGATCTGGCACATTGCACCAAACACTACATCCATGCACTGTTCCCACACACTGCGCACAACATACATACACTACAATCATCCGCTGTTCACAACACATACACCGCAATTATCCACTGCTCACAGCACATCATCTATAATCATTTACTGCTCACGGCACATCATCTTTTGCATCCCATATACACAGACTAATGCGTCCTTATAAATTGCCCTTTTCAGATTCCTTTTGAGATGCCAGCCCCTCATACGCCCCAGTAGGAGCAGAGGCAGGACCTTCAGCGCCTCCCCCAGCAGCAGAGAGGAGAGGGAGATAGGCTCAGGCACGCGATTGAGGCAGAGCTAGGGGCACCTGTAGCGAGAGTGGCCCTTCAGAGTCCATTCTGGGCGATGATGATGATGAGATGAGCGAGGAGGTTGAGGTGGCAAGTGCACATTCAAAGTCATCTGGGAATGGAGACGGCGACGCCGGCTCAGGTTCCGCTGGGGACGAGGCTGGAGAGACTGAGGAGGGGTCTGGTTCAGCTTCAGACAGCGGTGCTGATGGCGACGATGCTCCAGAGTCTGCGCAGCCGAGGAAGAGGATGAAGAGGGGCCCCCCATCCTGAGCCCTGATGGCACCGATTCATATGCTTTTTGCTTTTCTTTTCCTTTTTTTGCTGGTAGTATAGTCTCATTGTACAGCCTTAGGCAGTTTTATTTTCTTCAAAACTTGTACTTTTGTAAAAAAAGAAACCATGATCAGAATGAAAAGAGCTTTTGGGTCAAAAGGTGTTACATTTTGCATTATAAGCATCGCATCGCATCGCACAGCATAAAAATGAGATTGATCTTTGTTTGAAGACTTCACAGTCAAATTGCATTGAACTTAATCAGGTAGTGAACCAACTAACAACTGAAAAAAGAAAACAACTCAATAAACAACACAAGTGCAACTTGATAAGCAAAATGCAATAACTCGATAAGCGAACTACATACAACTCGATAAGCAAAATGCATACGACTCGATAAGCAAAGTGCATATAACTCGATAAGCAAAGCTAAACAGTTACAACTTAAACAGACATGTTCAAGCTCGAAAAGAACCAAAACAAGACCCCGAAAGGTGCCGATAACATAATACAAGTGTTGAAAACAACTGAATCCTTACACAGGAGGCCAGTGGGTGCCATAGAGGGATTGTCGGCCATGGGGAATGACCTTCCGACCATTGATGACACCCTGCTGGCCATCAATGTGCTGCTGCCGGCCATCGATGGCAGAACCTCCGAAATGTGGACATCTGTCCTCCACTCACTTCCTTATCTTCCATAAAGGTTCCAGCTTCGTGGTTTCTTCATTTCAACTCCATTTTTGCCCCAAATGAAAGCATTTCTTGCCCGAAATCTCACAAATTGGATTGCAAGCGTCGATGGCTTAGAAAAGTTAAATTTTTGGGGTTTTGGAATGAATGCACTATTCATGCTGAGTCGCACCCCGCTGCGTTTTCCGTTCCTCCATGCCGCCGCTAGGTGTTGAAATCGGGCAACTCATGTTTTTAGCTTTGGCGGACAAGAGATGTGTCCCACTTTTGAAGATTTTCGAGCTTTGATGGAATCTCGACGCGATGAAGAGATCTTGCCGCAATTCCATTTTGGCCACATCCAAGCTCTAGGATAGATGTGTGGGCTTACTTTGCATGACACTCAGTCTTTGATTCGCGACGGTCTACTGGATGTTCCAAGCCTGATTCATCACTTTTCTGATGTCGGTGACCGCGGTGACCATCTTTGGCAGAGTTCTCGTCGACACGCCCTCTGCTTATGCATGTTGTCTCATTTCTTGCTTGCCCCTGGCGTCGCAGGGTCTAGCGTCCGGTTGATTGAGGTCGCCCAAGGCTTAAAAGAGGGCAAGAGCTGTATCGACATGACATTAGCTGAGACTCTGATGGGCTTGGATGCTTTCCATTGCCGGGAGATAACCAGATTTGCAAGGAGTCCACTACTCTTACAGGTAATGTTTCCAGCCCTTCTCACATGTGTATTTCTTACATCACTCGGCCCACAGGCTCTGTTTTTTTCTTAAATCCTTTTCTCACTTTTCTCTCCACGTACACCTCTCTATTGTTTAATCTCTCTTATTTTTATCCTTCCCTAGATATGGTTGATGGACAAGTTGAGAGTGGTGGACCCATGCCCAGCATATTCAGCACGCAGCTATTTCTTCCGAAAATGATTAGTCGATGCCCCAGACGAGGGATGGTGGTGCGAATGGATATGCAGCCTATCCACTGTCAACATTGCTTGGCGCTGCCCCTGGCTTAATCTGCCGGCGATGAGCTATGACATGTCTCGCCAGCCAGGGATTCGGCTAATTGGCCTGCCACACTGTGTCTTCTACTTCCCATTCAGATTTCGGCATCAGTTTGGGCATGATCAGACCTGTCCAGAAGATGGGTAGAGTACCCTGCTGCATTTCTAGTCCGAGGCTCATATCTAGCTCGGTATGCCAGAGCATGGAGGACGAGAGAACTCCTGGCCCCCGCTCCCACTTTCAGTTGCACCCTTTCTGATGAGTGCATAGTTTGGCTCGATGAAGAGGTGCAGACCGAGCCTACTTTGGCATCAGAGGCTTCCACGAGCTCTGGGAGAGGGCACAGGAACACCTGACTCAACCATGCCCCTAGTTTATTGCTTTAATCTGTACTTTTAAGTTTTCTTTATGAATGTAATAAAAAATAACTTCAATTTATATTCAAGAGTAGGAGAACTTTGTACTGAAATCAATGTAATTGAAGGTTGTGGGTATTGAAAATCTTCCATTATGGTCCAAAAATGGTCTAAGTCGTAAAAAGATTAATTTGAGCAAAATCAACTTTTATTAAAACTTTTCCAAACCATTTTCGATATGGATCACAACTGGACACGCCCGAGATCTATCACTGAGATGTACAACCCCGGATCCAATCAACTGGAAAGTTACCCCTTGTCTGAATAGCACTGCACTGTAGCTCACAACCGAACTCTTGGACGCAGCAAAGACAAAGATAACCAAATTAATCACATGGACACAGCTGATTTGGAAGTGTTTGTGGTTGGACTTCAGAATGAAGTTGCCTATGTATCCCAAAGATGGGAATCAAGCATTACGTAGTTCGGTTCAGGTTCACTCGAGTATTAACACTCTCCTTTTGCGCTCTAACTTTTGCCAAGGCCGTCCTTTCTGGGTTTTCAACCTTACGAGGTCAGTTTTTATTATTTCAAATTTTTCATGCTCTAATTTTTGCCTAGGTCGCCCTTTCGGGTATTCAGCCTAGCGAGCCACTCAGGGATAGTATTTCTTCAACTAGTCCATGTTGATCGGCTGGGAGAACTCAAGGCCATCTAGGTCCATCAGAACGACAGCCCCACCTAACCAGATAGACTTCATGATGTAGGGACCAGTCCAATTAGGTCTGAACTTGCCCCTAGGGTCATGGATGGGAGCTCGATTGTCTTTGAGCACTAGATCCCCCTCTTTCAAATTCCTGGACTTAACCTTCTTGTTGAAAGCCCTGGCAATTCTTTGTTGATAACCCTGGACGTCATACAGTGCTTTCAGCCTTCTCTCGTCAAACAACATGAGTTCTTTGAATCTGCTTCGCTTCCAATCTGCCTCAGCTATCTAGCACTCAGCCATAACTCGTAATGACGGAACCTCAACTTTGATAGGCAGAACAACCTCCATCCCATAGACCAAGGAATATGGAGTTGCCCCAGTAGAAGTTCAAATTAAAGTTCGGTGGCCCCAAAGAGCGAACAACAGCACATCTGGCTAGTCCCTGTAGGTTTCCACCATCTTCTGCAGAATGTGCTTGATGTTCTTGTTGGCAGCCTCAATAGCTTTGTTGGTTTGCGGCCAATATGTGGATGACTTATGAAAAGCCACATTGTATTTCTCCAACAAGTAGATCACCTCCTTATTGAAGTGGGAACCATTATCTAAAATAATCTCATTTGGGACTCCATAGTGGTAGATGATGTTGTTCCTAATGAACTTAGCAACATGCGACGCCTTTAACACCGCGTAAGATTGGACCTCAACCCATTTCGTAAAGCAGTATATTGTTACCAGAATATACCCATGCCCGTTGGACCCCTTTGGGGTGACTGCTCCAATCACATCAATCCTCCAGACTGAAAACGGCCATGGCAAAGTCATGTTGTACAGCTTCGACAACGGAATGTTCATGCAGTTTGCATGGATCTAACATTTGTGGCATCGCCGAACAAAGCCAATACAATCCTCCTCCATGGTTGACCAATAATAACCCTGTCTAAGGATCTTCAGGGCTAGCATCACCCCGCTCATGTGCGCTCCACACTCTCCTCCATGGATGGCCTCCATCAGGCGCTCAGATTCTTCAGCATCAACACACAGGTTATGCATTCCAGAATGACCCCATTTATACAGTTTACCCCCGTAGATGATGAACTGAGTGGCCATTCTTCGTATTGCCCTCTTATCTTTGGCATTTGCCTCTGGTGGATAAGCCTCCTTTTCCAAGAAGTTCCAGATGTCATAATACTAAGGGTTTTGATCTTGTACTTCATCTATGGTGGCAATCAGCTCGTAGGCCGGCATGAATTTCTGTTCGATAATTATCGGACGCATCTGGACTTCAAAAGAGATGTCTATCATGGAAGATAGAGTTGCTAACGAATCGGCGAACCTATTGTTCTCTCTTAACAGTTGGACGAAGTTCAACTTTTCAAACCGAGGAATCAGAATGTCCAAGGTCTGGTGATAAATTTTTATCTTTTTTTCTTTAAATTTCCAATCTCCTTTAGCTTGAGATACAACAAGGTTTGAGTCCCCAATGACGTCCAACCGCTTTGCCCCTAGTTCTAGGGCGGCTTCTAGTCCAACAATACATGCGTCATACTCTACCTCATTGTTTGATACTTTGAACCAGAGCTTGAAGGCTAAAGGTATGCTGGAATTGCCGGGTGCTATCAACAATACCCCTATCCCATACCCCGTACTGGTTTGAGGCTCCATCAAAGTACATAGTCCAAGTTTCTTCGTCAACACGCAAAATGGCCTCATCTGGAAACAGCTATTCTACTGCTTCGTCTCCTTCTACTGGGTGATCGGCTAGGAACCCTGCTACCGTTCTCCCTTTCACTGACTTGCGCGTCATATATTTCAAATCAAATTCGGAGAGAAGAAGCAACCAACGAGCTAGCCCACCCATAAGTGCTGGTTTCTCGAAGAGATATTTGATGGGATCTAATCTTGAAACTAGTATTACAGAGTGAGCTAACAGGTAGTGCCTCAACTTCCCGTAGCCCATACCAAGACTAGACAAGCCTTTTCCAGCGGCGTGTAGCTGGTCTCATATTCCACCATCTTCTTGCTCAGGTAATAGATTGCCTTCTCCACTTTGTCCTCAAACTCCTATGCAAGCATGCAGCCCATTGACTTTTCGGTTACTGACAGATACAATATCAACGGTTTCCCCGTCTCCGACGGTGACAACACGGGTGGGTTCTATAGTTACTACTTGATTTTCTCAAAAGCAACTTGGTATCGGTCATTCCATTGGAACTTCTTCCCTTTCTTCAGGAGACCAAAAAGTGGTTTCCAAGTCAAGGTTAATTTTGTAATAAACCGTCTTATGAATTGCACCTTACCCAAAAAGTCTCGCACCTCCTTTTCAGTCCTTGGTGGTGACATTTCTAAGATGGCCTTAATCTTGGAAGGATCAACCTTGATACCCCTTTGTGTGATCAAGAACCCCAGCATCTTCCCTGCTGTAACACCAAAAGTACATTTCTGAGGATTCAGCCGCAACCGATACTCTCTGATCCGTTGGAAAAATTTCTTCAAGGCAGTGTAGTGGCCCTCTCTTTCCTTGGACTTGACAATCATGTCGTCCACGTACACCTCAACCTCTTTGTGGATCATATCATGCAAGATCGTGGTCGCAGCCCGTTGATACGTAGCCCCAGTATTCTTCAAACCAAACGACATCACCCTATAACAGTAAGTTCCCTACAGGGTAGTGAAAACAGTTTTCTCCCTGTCTTCAAGTGCTATCAAAATCTAATTGTAGCCTGAAAACCCATCCATGAACAAGAGCAGCGCATGCCCAGTAGTGAAATCCACTAATTCGTCGATATGCGGCAGAGGAAAGTCATCCTTCGGATTGGCTTTGTTCAGATCTCTGAAGTCCACACATACCCGAATTCTGCCGTCCTTCTTCGGCACCAGAACTATATTGGCCAACCAAGTAGGATATTCAGATACCAACAGGAACCCTGCATCAATCTGCTTGGTGACCTCTTCTTTAATCTTCAGAGCCCAATCCGAGCGGATCCTTCGGAGCTTCTGCTTAACAGATCGGGCCTCTGGGTCAAGAGGGATCCAGTGCTGTACGATCTCTGGATCGATTCCAGGCATGTCTTCGTAGGACCATGCGAAAACATCTTTGAAATCTTTTAATAAAGTGACTAAGCGCTTACGTTCCTCCAAAGACATCGTGGACCTGATTTGGACCAGCCGTGGATCCTTCTCAGCACCAACGTTAATTGAGGTGATTTCATTAACCAAAGGTTTTACAAACATCTCCTGCTCTCGGTCAATCAAATGCTTTAAAATTGGAGGAATTTCTTCCTCGTTGTTTTCATCAAAATTTTGAAAATCCTGATTAATACAATAAACTAAAGGCACAGAAAAGTACTCAAAATCCACAGCAGTACCATTCTCATTAATAACATCCAGCCTGTTTGATCCTTCGGTTACAACAGACTCAAATGAAAAAGAAAAAGACGACCTGGAATCACCCCCAGAAATACCTGACTCTGACTTAGATGAACTAGAATCTGATTCTTACTCCACAAATTCTGTGGAATTAGATTCTGGTTCACTACCTGATCCGAAACTGCTCGATAAAAAGCCTTCCTCGTATTGCCAAATGAGGGAGGGTGCAATAATTCTAGAAAATGGGCCCACAGCCGCTTGATCCCCGATCATGGAAACTGAGAAGTTATCCCCCAAGCACTCCGGTGTGATCTGAGGATTTGAGAGGAGACAAGCCAGCGCTACCCCATCTCAATTTCTGTGCTTTCAGACTGATCCTCCTTGCACTGCTCAACATCAGCTGGTGGGTCTGTCGACTCTTCGGCAACTTCATCCCCTAACAACTGAAGGTCAAAAAAGATTTTGAAGCCGGGCAAGCGCCACTTCTCTGAATTCAGCCAGGGCTCCGGAAAGCCACAGAATGGGAAATCCCCTCCTCCCGGACAAAGTGTCCGTTCAGGGTCCCCTGGATAGGTCTGTGCACTAACTCATAGTGTTTCCCGGCTTGTTTAGCTTTGGCTCTTTCGGCCATTTCTCTTCCTTTCCTTTCCCAGTCCTCCTTGTTAGGTAGATAACCTAAACCAAAGGTATATAGGTTATGCGGCACTTCGGCCAATGTTGCGACGCCCTTCTAGCCACTTCGTCCCAATCCCATCCAGGGCATGTGTTGAAGTTTGTTCATGAAACTCAATGTCCTGTTGTCCCGGGCCTATCGGAGTTTTGACTTGAATCGTCCCCATCACCTCCCGACTAGTGTTATCATAGGCCCGTATCACCTGGGCTGTAGGCACAAAATCTGCGGGCTTCAACCCGATAACATACGCCGTTCTCGACAGACATACATTGATTGTAGATCTAGTGTCGACCAGGGCCACCGGTGTCCATTTCTCTCTACACTCCACAGAGATATAGAGCAGCTTGTTATGATTAGAGCCCTCAGGCGGTAGTTCTTTGTCTGTGAAGGTTAGGGTTGGTGAAGCTCGGCCCAAGAAAAACAACCCTACCAACTGCTCGAGTGTGGTATCTATTGAAAGCTTGGCCCTATCCATGGCTGTAAGGACGGCTTGTCTGTGAACCCTCGAGGCCATAAGCAATCCCCAGATGGAGATGCCTGCTTGAATTTTCTTTAGCTATTTCAGCACAGCTTATTCCTCTAGAAGTTTTTCTTTCTGCCTCTCTGCCTCTTTGTCCTTCCCGGATACCTCTGGCTGATCCAAGTGTGGGGGCTTAAAGTACCACCCACTTCGGGTCATATGGTCGACCTCCTCAATATACCAAATGTCATCTGGTTGGTTTAGCCCCCAGTCCTCATCAGTATAGACAAGACGTAAGTCGTCATCTTCCCACCATATCCCATCGGCAACTGACAGACAGTTGTTCGGTTCCGCTGTAGCTGTCATATTCTCGATACATTCTACCCCCTCAGGTGCCTTGGCTTTTCTAGCCCTTTCATCGTTCTTGATCCTCTCTTGCTCAAACCTCTTCAATGCTGCCACCTGTTCAGTGTCTGTTGCACACAAACTGCCCAAGTCCCGAGCAAAATTCTTCGCACCAGTGCTCTCTGGCGATTCTTCCTTGTTCATGGCCATTCTGGCTACTATAGATGTTCCAGTTTCTGACTGCCCCTGCCTCAGCTGAGGTCCTTCATCAATATCTAGCTCGTCACTGAGCTACCCTGTAGCATCTGTTGCTCAATTTAGGTCAAACCAATTGACACTCATATCTCCTGGAT
Source organism: Camellia sinensis (assembly GCF_055761805.1). Classification (NCBI taxonomy): domain Eukaryota; kingdom Viridiplantae; phylum Streptophyta; class Magnoliopsida; order Ericales; family Theaceae; genus Camellia; species Camellia sinensis. Next base: position 17,312,313 of record NC_138965.1, read on the forward strand.
CCTGCTCGTCAAATAACTGCAGATTAGCAATGTCTTCTTCAAGTTCTGCTAGATTATCCAACCCATGACTCGGCCTGTCCTCCTGGATAACATGTACGCCTGCCCCAGTTGGCAACTCTATCATTGGCTTGGCCTGATCTGTTGACATAATATAACCGCACAGGTTTATGCTTCCTCGGTAAAGCTCTTAGATCCCTCAGGTTCTGAACCAATGTTTCCATTCTCCTCTAAGGTCACCCCAACTTTGTCTTCGACAGTCACCACCACTGGCTTGGGCTGGGTTGGGGAGGTGCTCATCATGCACAAGTCTGTACTATCTAGGATGAACACCTCAAGTATGGGTAGGTGGGAGGGAGTGATGTATATGCTTGGGTCATAGTGGATGGCCATGGTTTGGATCAGGTTTGGTGGAGCTTGGTTATGTGGTGGGAGTGGGTTAGTAGTGACATTTGGTTTGTCAAGGGGTGCAATCACCTTGTTGTCAATGAGATCTTGAATCTCATGACGTAATGTGAAGCAAAAGTCAGTGTCGTGACCTTGCTGCTGATGGAAAGCACATTATTTTGTCGGGTCATGCTTTGGAGGGAGAAGATCGGGTAAAGGCCGTTGTTCTAACGGTTTTAGATGTCCTTTCTTAAGTAGGACCCCTAGAGCTTTAGACAAAGGCATATAAAGTGGGGTAAAAACCCTCTTGCCTCAGGGTGGATTCTTTGCTGGTTGCGAACTGGTTCTGGCTGTACCAGTGAGGGGTGTAGCTGTTTTGGGCGTGGTGGTGACCATGCTGACATCTGAAGTTCTTGCGGCTACAGCGCTGCTCGTGGTTGCATTCGAACCGTGTGTAAATGCCCTCTTGGACTGTTCTCTCTCTTGGTCGATCAGACCTTGCTTCATGGCATCCTCACTCTATACCCCAATCTGGTGCAAATCAACAAAGGTGGGAAGGGGTAAGACGATCATTTTCTGCATCAGCTTCGGGTGAAGGTTGCGCACAACCATCCTTATCTGATCCTTCTCGAGTGGTCAAGTTGTCATTATGGAGGCCTTGGCCCTCCATCGAGTGACAAAGTCAGAAAAGCCCTCTTTCGGCTCTTGCCTGGTTACCTCGATCTGGGTATTGTATGAATATTGGGCGACGAAGGCCTCGACCATCTACTCCTAACTCCTTTTCACCGAGTCTTCCAATTTGGCATACCAAATGGCCGCAACACCTGACAGGGTCCGACCGAAGAGTGATAGTTTTTGCAATCTGGAGAGGCCCATTGGCCGTAGAATATCAGAGAACAGCCGTAGATGTACCATAGGATCTCTAGAACTATCAAAATGGTCTATATGTGGCATCTTGAACCGGTCCGGCAGTGTCACTACTAAATCAGTGTAACCATCGCCTATGTCTGGAATGGAGTTAATGCCTTGAGCCCTCTTGAACAGCTTTTCCAGCTTGCTCACCTTCAGAACGGTTGGATCAACCTCAAATTCGAACGGCGTGTCCACTGTATTAGCCAGTGTTTTAGACATCTGACGTGGGATTGGCGGTGGAACTGGCCCTGTAAGAACGTCTGTATTTTCCTGGACGTTTGCTGTTTCCCCAGGTGTTGGAACCTTAGGTGGGGGTGGGGGTGGATACGAAGCAGATGCTCTGGCTTGTTGCGGTTGCTGTTGTTGCTGGAGCCTAGCAATCAGTTCTGCATGTTGGGCTACAACCTCTGCCTAGCGAGTTGCATCTCACTGCATGGTCTGCATGGTCTCTTGGAGTTAACACATAATCTCTTCCATACTGACTATAAAGTGTTGATCTGAATGAACAGGTATGTATTCCCTCTCTGAGGTAGAAACAGATATCTCAGCCCAACTGCGCATAGGTGAGGTGGATAATGACCGCTGATCTAGTAACTGTTATACTAATGATCTGTGCCTAACTGACCTCTGTATAGTAACTGGGGGGAGCGAAATGAACACTGGTTGTCCACCAATTAGATCCTCATATCAGGAAAGTCTCATTCCTCTAGTCCAGAGTGCTCGAGGAGTATCTACCTTTCCGGAAGCAATAATGCAATACTACCTTGCAAAAAGATAAAAAAAAGCAAAAAAAAGAAACAACAATCAGAAAACGGACAACATTTCGGCTTAGATGATGACAACACACAGTTGATAAATTGTAAGCTAGAAAAACTGCACTCAACACTGATCTCTGCCCCCAAATCACTGCCTCAAATCTGATAACCCCAAATACTGATGTCCTCAGACTGATACCCAGACTTGCAAACTGATACATGCATTCTTGTAGAGACACACTCTAAAACCGCATAGAAAGCAAGTGAGAACCAAAACACCCCTATGGAGGGGGTAGGGTTTCCCTGTCCTATCTTGTCAGGAGCTAGGGTTTCACTACGCACGCATGCGGTTTCAAACAACCTACATTTGGGTAAGCAACCTGTCCTAGTTTGGAACAGTCTTTAAAGCTTCCGATATGCACTAGGTCAAATGGTCAAAAAGGGTGCCTAGGGAGAACCGAGGTTTGTGTTCCCATCATGGCACAGCCTGTAACCAGTCAGCCTTATGGCACGCTTTTCCAAGCAAGCCTCTGGCAAACCATTCAGGAATAACAGATGGCAAACACAGTGACTTAAGCATACCGATACAAATGCAATGCAAAGAAACACATAAGTGCAGATAAAACAACATATCATGATGTTCGAATCAAGTTCTCTAAATCCCCAGCAGAGTCGCCAGAAACTGTAGACCGCCTGAACTCTTTCCGCGCGTCCCCTATTTCGGAGAGGGCGCGAATTTGTGTTCATGGCTACTACAATTCAGACTCCTGTCACGGTTCTGTATCTAGTCTCACAAAGTGCAATGTAAGACTAATAAATCACCAAAGAGTTCAAATCCGACAAATCGTTTTGGAAAATCGATTTTAATCAAGAAGTGCCAAACATGGACTGCTTTGCCAGATTACAGGGTCGCCACCTAAATATTTTGCTTTTTTGGGAAATTTAGGAAACCCTGACTCGTGCCTAAGGCCACACGTCTGTCATCACCAAAGTTGCCTCGGCTCGAGAACTTGGGTACGACGGGGGAAGGTCATGAAAAGAGCACCCCCGCTCGCCCGATCAAAGGATTGGCCTCTACTAATCATGATATGTTGTTTTGAAAACACATGTGTTCTTATTCCGATTATTTATCTAACTTACTACGTAATGCGCACATCATACAAGTATAGACTAGATCACCTGTATTGGAACAAAACAATTCAATGTTTGTTTTCGAAAATGGTTTGAATTTGCCACCCTTAAGTGGGCTTAGAAATGCGGATTTACCACCAAACAAGGTGGGCTTAAACACATGATGATTTGCCACTCCAAGTGGGCTTAAAACTCACATTTTGATGAATTGTTCCAATTCAAGTAATGAAGCCTTCATCCACAGGCATTTATGCAGTTATAGCAATTAAGCAAATAGCCACATGGCAAGCATGCTATCATGGTAGTCACTTACACACATGCAAGGATGCTAAAGTAAAAACACTTTCCGTGTACTCCGAGGCAAAACAAAACACTAGTTAGAAATCAATGCATGATCCTAGCTATGTTAAGATGCCTAATGCAACACTTGCAAAATGTAACTAAGTAGGCTCGACTACCTAATCATGACATATGAATGTGACATTTGATACATGTATTCAAATAGGTATTGAAATTCAATGCAGTTTGAATAATCTGCTGAGCCCGGTGCATGCAAGACAAATGAATGATGCACGCATGCAAGCATAAGGTATGCTAATCGAAATATGTCCCTAATCTAACCACTAAACACGGATAAATAAAAGGGAGAAAGACGTGGGGTTGGAAGACATTCACACACACAATCACACTTATTACAACATTTTGCCCTCTCGACGAAGGGTCCGAATGAATTAGCTAAGCTAATCTAAGGTAAACTAACTAATCTAATTAAGCTAATTAGGCTAATTATTACAGACCAATAAAGAAATAACTAAACTAAGCTACTTAATTATTACAACACTTAATTAATTAGCAAATTAATTAAATTACAAATTGAAATGCTAACTAATAAGAAAAGCACCGAATTATGTTGCCTCAGCTCTGTTTGAAGAAGTTGAATATGCATGCTCGCATTCGGTTTCTCACCCCGAAAAGCCTTCTGGTTTGCTCTCTTGAGGCTCTGTTTGCAAGGTGTCTTCAAGGACTTGTTGCTGAAACTTACCAGATTCATGCTGTGGAGTGCACCAGTGGCCTACCGGCCATGAGAAGCTGCTGCCGGCCACCTGCCAGCCAATAATGCAATGGTGCCAGCCATCAATGTCGCACTGCCGGCCACTAGTGTGCTATGACACCAAACTACAACAAAACACAAAAGAGAGGAAATGTAGGGTCTCCCTAGGTTATGTATATACTATGCCACTCCATATCATCTCAAAACATCGAAAGAGAGGCACCATTGGATCCAAAACCATCAATCAAACATTTGGAATGCATGATGGCCAAAGATTCAATCTTGCACAAATTCAATGAATACAAGACAAAGAAAGACACAAGGACCATTATCTCATCATGGAAGATCAAAGGCAAGGGAGACAAAGGGAATTGGCTCATCTTCAACACTTTGAGTATGACATGGACTGATTCACCTTGTGTTTAATATAACATCCGATTGAACACAATGCAATGCACACATGCAGCATGCTTATCTTGACATGTTTCACTTGATTTGATTCTTGTTTACGCATTTTACATTACCGAGCCATTCTTTAACCCGTTAAGTCCAATGTGAAAAGTCCTCTAATTGGAAAGATGGCCTTAGCCACAAGCACCTTGAGCATGAAAGAAGCCTCATGCCTTTGGTTAGTAGAAACCGTTACGAGAAGGTTAAAACCATTAGGCACGAGTGCCTCAATTCCGTGCCCAAGCCAACAAGGGGCTTAAGATCACTTTCAAGACAAGTGAAAGATTGAAACCATGGAGTGCAATGAAATATATTTCAGCACTGAAATAATATGCTAAGTGACTCAAAACCATGCAAACAACCCATGTAATGCATGTTGAAAGGCTTAAGCATCAAAGCCAGTGAAGTGTATTACACTAGAGACATGCAAGACAATGCTTAATGGACTAAACCAGCCCTAAACATACTTCATGCATGCCCAAATAGTGACCAAAATGTAATGAGATGATAGCATGAAAGGCAAGAAAATGATGTTCATGCATTGGCTCACAGACAAGGCATAAAGCTCAACTCTTAAACACACTTAAAGAGTGATACATGTGGAAGTGTGACAAGGCTACATGCACTGAAATCATGTGTAGAATGATGCTAAGGCATGCAAATAACTCAAGCAAAGCATGTCAAGGCCCTTAAAACTCAAAGCTAGTGAACAAGATTACACTAGGGCTATTCAAAGCAAGTCTCATATGATCAAGACCACCCAAAACAGAGTTCAGGCATACCAAAACATGGGCAAAAACATGCTGGAGTGTAGCCAAAATAAGCTTGAATCATGGGCTAAAGCATCAAGCATACAAGGCTAATTAGCAAGATTACACTACAAGTGTAAGAAGCATGCAAGAAATGGCCAAGCCAGCCAAAAATATGCTGAGATCAAGTCAAGAGATGGTAGAAACACATGCTCAACTACAAAGCCATCAACACAAGCAAAGGAGAAACAAGGAGAGGGGATGACCCCCTCCTATTTTAAGCCTCAAAACCAACTTTCTACCACTGAAATTTCTCTGAGTTTCAGTGGTAGAAAGGCCAAGCAAAGATTAAAACAAAAGCTTAGAAATACAACTCAGGAGGCTTTGCAAGCCAAAGAGCAAAAGATGGGGAACCACCCCCCTAACCACACAAGGCTCAAACCAACACCTTTAAGCCTTAAAAATAGAACTTTTTTAGACTAAAACTAGTTTCAAAGTTGCATACAAAGATGGAAAAACAATGAACTAGAACAAAGCTTCAAAGAGGTAGTTTCTTACCCTTGTAGCACAGCAAGAAAACAACAAGCAAACAACCAACTTCTGAGCCAAAATCAACTCCAAGGAGCTCCAACAAGGTCTCCGTGAACCTCAAGCCTAAGATGAAGGTGTTTGGCTAGGTGTTTTAGAGCAAAAGTGAAGAGAAAACACACTTTCAAGGCTAAAATGTAGAGAGAGATGATTTTAGAGGGGCAGAGGGAGGAAAATATCTCAGCTCAAAACTTCTAACCCCTTGCATGCATATAGATAGCCTCTATAAATAGAAGATACAAAGAGCCTTCAAAGCAATCCAGCCCTCCACGTGGGTACAGATGGTCAATCCTGCAAACAGCTGGCTCAAAAATTTCTAAAAATACCAACTAAAGCAACTGGTGGTCGGCCGGCCATCACTGATGGCTGGCAGTGCTTCATTGATGGCCGGCAGGCCTCATCAATGGCCGGCAGGAATAAATTGATGGCCAGCAGTGGCATTTCATGGCCGTCAGTGCACCAACGCATGCACTAAGGAGATACCAAAGCATGGTCAAAAAATGAGACAGAATGGAAATAGGGCCTGGAAGGATCAAACCTGCAGCATTCCGCCGCGAAAGTCGAGCGCTCAGCGAGCAATCAAACTGGTCACCGGATGTACCTAAAAATAGATCCAAGTCTTAAGGACGATAAAAAATGGGGTGTCTACAGTTGCCCCTCTTTGACAGAACTTAGAAGTCATGAAATGACGGGAGTGAATGTCAAAGCCCAGAGACGACCCATTTTTGACAAGGCCGAAGACTCAGACAAACAAACAAGATAACAATATAGATGCACCCACAGGCTGGGGAAAAATGAAAATGACATGCACGATGCCAGGGCATAACTTATGATTATGCAAAGGGAGCTGTAATGAAAAATCTAGATGCAAATGTTATGCAAAGAAATGCTACAGCAAACTCGTACATAAGCAGGTAAGTAAACACGCCACGCGTGGGAATTACAGACCGAACTACATTTCATGTAGAAAGAATGTAAGAAAATTATGCAAGCTTAACTACGCGAATGTGTGATAGATACACAAAGTGAGCATGTGTGATGGACGCACAAAGTGGGCAAAGTGTGATAGATACACAAAGCGAACATGTGATAGATACACAAAGTGAGCATGTGTGATAGATACACGAAATGAGCATGTGTGCTAGATTTAGAGACACTATGGCCTCGTTTGGGAACAGGCTAATTTAGTAACTTTTTGGCTATTTGGCTAAAATATGAGCTAAAAAACACTAGTATGTTTAAGATGACTTTTTGGCTTTTTATGAAAAGATGTCCAAAAAGTAGAGAGAAAAGAGAATCTTTGACTTTTTGGTATGGGTTGTTGGCTTTTTGGCTAATTTAGTAACTTTTTGACTTTTTGGCTAAAAGGGAGGGTTCCCAAATGAGGCCTAAGTGAAGAGAGTGTGATAGATATACTAAACGAACAAAGTGTGATAGATACACTAAGTGAAGAGAGTGTGATAGATACACTAAAGGAACAAAGTGCGATAGATACACTAAGTGAAGAGAGTGTGATAGATACACTAAATGAACAAAGTGTGATAGATACACTAAGTGAAGAGAGTGTGATACATACACTAAAGGAACAAAGTGTGATAGATACACTAAGTGAAGAGAGTGTGATAGATACACTAAAGGAACAAAGTGTGATAGATACACTAAGTGAAGAGAGTGTGATAGATACACTAAACGAACAAAGTGTGAGATACATACACTAAAGGAACAAAGTGTGATAGATACACTAAGTGAAGAGAGTGTGATAGATACACTAAAGGAACAAAGTGTGATAGATACACTAAGTGAAGAGAGTGTGATAGATACACTAAACGAACAAAGTGTGATAGATACATTAAGTGAAGAGAGTGTGATAAATACACTAAACGGACAAAATGTGATAGATACACTAAAACAAAGTATGATAGATACACTAAGTGAACGGAGTGTTCTCTTACCGAGACAAAATGATCTTGTGCGGAACTTCTCTGGATGAACTGTACGCATCAATTTTGCATGAACTGTACATACAATATCGTGCCTGCAAATGAAAGAAGCTTCACAGGTACAATGCTATGAGAATGCATGTTCTATACACAATAACAACGACGCTTATTCAATGTAAGATAATCAACAATGCATATTCAATGCAAGATAACCAACGATGCATGTTCCATGCAAACATAGTAACGCATGGTCTATGCAACTACTTAGAATACATGTTCAATGCAAAATGCAAATGCTATGTGACAATAAAAGCGTGCTTGATAAAGGCAATTCGAAACCAACTTCCTGTTTACCTCCCGGAAGAGTTGCAACATATTAAAAGGATACACCTTGTGTGCGGTGATGGGTGATGACCACCGCACACTGGGAACACGATTTTGGGCTTCCGCGGAGGCATTTTAAATCAAATTTTGAGCACCCCTTACATTTCTTGGAACCCAAGGACACATATCAAGGTAAAAGAGGCAGAAGAAACTAGTGGATGCCTGCCGGCCATCAGGGGATGTCACCAGCCCCCTGTCTTCTATCAGTGGCCACTGCCGACCAACAATTGCACACTGCCGGCCATCGATGCGCCACTACCGGCCATCGATGGCAGATTTGGGCAGTTTGGTCCTTTTACCCACGGGTCTTTAAGTAGGGGCAAAGATGGTTCATTTCCTTACAAACCCTTGCACGAAATACCCCTCTTTTGCTCTCTAGGTGCTCCTTCTCTCTAGATCCGTGCATTCTATGCGTTTTCCAACACCCTAGAAACATTTTTCATCGCAAAACCCTCTTGTTCTCTTCGATTTGAACCAATTAGAATTTGATTTAGACGTTTCTTCCGTCCCTTCCACCATTCAAGGATCATTTCCCTCGAGTTTCTCCTAAGGTTAGTATACTTTTCCTGGGTTTCAACTTTCTTTGACCTTTTCTCTCTCCTAGGGTTTACATTATTCAAAGTTCATCATTTTCCGCATGTTGGCTCATTTTTACTCATTTTACATCCATTTCAGAAGGCCGACGATGTCCCACATGACGGAGGCTTCCCTGCACTACCTCCAGTAGAGTTTACAGCGGACTTCAAGGCCGAGCCTGCGGTTGAGCCCGAGCCACTACCGCCGAGCATTCGCCCATTCGATCCGATGAGGTACCACCCCGAGACGCACATTATACTAGTTGTGGAAAGCATCAAGGCCTTCACTGATTTCGCCTAGGATGCGCCGGATGACCTCTTACTGAGAAAGCCTATGTCTTACTTGTCGGCCATAGTCGTAGAGGTACAAACTTCAGTTTTCTGCAATACCACCTTTAACTGTTGCATTTCTTGCACTATTTTGATTTGATTACATCACATGCCTTAATCTGACTATATTTCACACACTGCTGCTTCACATTCAACTGTAGTTCATACATTATTGCTCTGCATTCAACTGTACTTTCAATTGTGCTTTCATTGCTTGATCTAATTGCCTCACATGCATTAACACAAGATGGATCCCGCTCCTTCCGAGGCTATGGTACCACGACAGCTCGGGAATGGTGTGATAAGCTTCCAGCCGAGGTCCGTGACATCATCGACGTGACCGGCTTTGGTCTATTTTGCTCCAGCTTGACACGGGTCACAGTGAGCCGCCCTCTCTTAGGGGCTCTTGTGGAGAGGTGGTGGGATACCACCAACTTCTTCCACTTCTCCTCCATAGGAGAGATGATGATGACTCCTTATGAGTTCGCCATGATCACCGGCTTAGGCGTAGGAGGTGATCCGATCCATCTCGATCCTGACATGGGAGAGTGTGAGGCTGCATGGGTTGCATTGCTGGGGGCACAGCCACCGACACTTCGGTCAGGTATGGTTCGATACAACTGGTTTGAGGATCAGTTTTGAGGAGTTGAGCCAGAGACCATTGAGCAAATTGAGTAGTATGCCAGGGGCTTTCTCATGTTCCTCTTCGGTACCACCTTGTTCTTGAACAGGTGGAATACTGTAGGTTTGTAGTTTCTGAACGCATTGGTGGTGCTGCAGTGAGTTCCGTTCTACGACTGGGGCGGAGCCAGTCTCACCACTCTATACGGATACATGAGCTCGACCTCCCGAATGTGTAGGACTTTGATCGGCGGCTACTGGCGAGCCTAGGAGGTACACAGCTTAGTTTCCCCTCTTCATTTTTACATTTTCTGCTCAGCAGTTCCTGCTTTACAGTTGTGCAAAACATGTACTTTTTGCATTTTCTGTATCTACTCATACACTGTATGCTTTCTGCTTTGCATTTTTTGTACATGCTCATGCCGCGCACTGTATACTACACACTGCACACACAAATTATAATCTCTGCTCTAAACTTGCACTTCCTACGCATTGTACTGCATTCTACTATCTACATTTTCTGTACTCTGTTCATACACTATTGATCACATTTTCCTTGCAGTTATGGGTGTACGCATACTTCCTAGCTCTTGCCCCAGAGCCCATAGTAGAGACCCCAGCGACAGTCCCGTTCTCTCGGGTGTATGACGGCCTACTTCGTCATAGGACTCGGGAGAGCTTCGTGTTCTTACGATAGTATTTTGACATAGTCACGGCGCGTGAGGTAACCCAAAACATAGTCATGCTGCTTTTTAACTAGTTTGACACACACAATAGTCAACTGATTACGACTAATCATCCGTTCATTTTCTCATCATCAGATCACATGGCAGCCGTGGGACATGATACCATCAGGGGCTAGATTTGCATATGAGACCGCTGGGGTCGTGGCTCGCTACCATATCCTCTTTGAGGGATCGATCTGTGGCGCTTGGTTCTTGAGCGAGTGCTTCGTGCGCTAGACCTTGAGCTTGCCTGCCTAGTTTATACCGATGGCACCTCCAGCATCTATGAGTGAGACACAAAAGCTTTCTGAGGAGGAGCTGATCCAGTTCATGGTAGGGCTAGATGCAGACCTTTTCCGCTTGGAGAGCGACTACGCGACCTTCATTCAGACGCATCTGATGCCACCTTTGACTCACATTTGCGGAGGTAAGGGAGCGAGAGCTCCAGCTGCGAGAGGGAGAGGTAGAGCGACCAGATCTCGCAGGAGAAGAGATCCTGAGGCAAGGCAGGGGACTAGATGGCTAGAGTTGCCTACTACATTGACTTACCGGAGACGTTCCAGGGAGACTTGCCAGATCCCATTGAGCCTGCACCAGCAGGACACTTGTCGGGGTTCGAGGCCCAATTCTGGTATGCACCGAACTTTACATTTTGCATATTGTAGACGTCCCCGAACGCCCCGGGAGGATGAGTCTCGTTCTGTTCATATTGGGTTCACTACAATTCAGGACTCTCAAATTGTCACGGTTCTTAATCTGAACCAAAGAGTCCAAATCCGGCAAATCGTTTTGGAAAATAGATTTTAGAAAAGAAGTGCCAAACATGGACTGCTTTGCTAGATACAGAGTCGCCACCTAAATATTTTATTTTGGGAAATTTAGGAAACCCTGACTCGGTGCCAAAGGCCACGTGTCCGTCATCACCAAAGTTGCCTCGGCTCGGGAACTTGGGCACGATTGGGGAAGGTCAGCTATGAGCACCCCCTCTCGCCCGATCAAAGATCGGCCTCTACTAACCGTGATATCTTGTTTTGAAAGCATTATGTGTTCCTATTCCGGTTATTAGCCTAGAATTACTATGTTATGCGCACAACAAACAAGTACAGACCAAATCGCCTAAATTGGAACAAAACATTGCATGTTGTTTTGAAAATGGTTTGCAACTCGCAAGTAGGCTAAAATGCAAGTTTTGCCACCCTCAAGTGGGCTTTAGAAAACATGGTTTTGCCACTATCTAGTGGGCTTAAAACTCACAGTTTTAATGCATTATTCCAATTTAGGTAATTCAACCTCCACCCACAGGCATTCAAGCAGTTATATCACATAAGCATCTAGCCACATTGTAAGCATGCTATCATGTTAACATTCACACGCGTGCGGGGATGCTAAAGCGAAAAGACTTACAGTGTACTCCAAGCTAAAACAAAAACTAGTTAGTAATCATATGCATGATCCTAGTTCATGTTTAAAATGGCTAATGCAACGCATACAAAATGCAATTAGGATAGGCTCGGCTAATCCTAGGATGGCATGTGAAATGCAACCATTTTATGCACGTATTCAAGTTAGATTTGAAATACTTATGCAGTTAGCATGATGCGCCAAGCCCGATGCATGCCATACTAATGAATGATGCACGCATGCATAGCATAAGGTATGCTAAATCAAATATGCCCTAGTATTAACCATCAAAGCAGGTAAGTAAAAGGGAGAAAGAAGTGGGGGTTGGAAAACATGCACACACGCACCCACACTTATTACAAATTTGCCCTCGCTTGGAGGGACCGAAAGAATAATACAGATTTAACTAACCTACAAACTAATTAAATATTACAGACCAATTAAATTAGTTAAGTAAATTAACTAATCTAATAAAACAATAAATAGCCTCGGGAAGAGGGCCCAATGCAATGTGTGCTCGGCTCCACTCGGAAGTCCATTGCCATGCACAAGTTGCCTCTGTCCACACTATTTTCCTTCTCTGATCATTGCAAAATTTCCAAGGTGCATTCTACGAACCCTATGGGATACGACCGGCCAAGGAAAATAGTCACCGGCCAAGGGGAATGATCACCGGCCACTGGTTAAGATATCGGCCACCAATTGTTGGTCGATCGGCACTAAAAATGGCCGGTCGGCCAAAACTTCCTGCAGAATCCTGTTTTGACAGCAGCAGAGGGAAAAACAAGGCATGGCAATGCGTTCCAAGCAAATGTGTGCACCAACACATCCCTTATCATGTTTATGACTCAAAGGGACATGGTTCTTGGTTCTCGGACCACCAATCGCGCATTTCAATGTGTGATGGCCCAAGGGACCAAGTGTGCCATTTTGATTTCAAATGTAATGCGATGCATAAAAACATAAAAGGGAGCCTTCAACCTCTATCATGGCTTGATCAAGAGGTGAGGCATGCATGCCAATGTAATGCAACCTAGGCATGTGAACTAGGCATGCAATATGAACATGCAAGCAAGTAATGATGCTAGGCACACAACCTAGGGAATCAATCATGCAAGGCATGGAATGACAAGCATACAAAATGTAATGTGGGCATGTAAGTAGGCAAGGCATGTGACAACATGTTAGGCAACTTAACCAAGATAAATGCATGCCAAATGCAAAGCCACTTAAACATGCAACGACACATGATAAGCCAAGTATGCAATCAACACACAAGGTGAGCATGCCACAACATGCGAGAATGGACTTAGACTAATTTAGGCAGCCCTCAAACAAGCCTAAAACAGTGGCCAACATGCTCAAGGAGGGAAGCCAAAACACATACAAATATGCATGCATGCAAGGTCCAACACTTAGGCACGTAGAGACAACCTTTAAGCACACTTAAAAGAGAATAAAAATGGACCAATGGCATGCATTATAAGCTCTGAAATTGCATGGAAAAGAGGTGCCAAACCGACCAATCAACACAAGCAAAGCATGCAAGCATGGCCAAAACTCAAGGCAAGCTAAAAGGGTATTGAACTACACTTAGCAAAACCAAACATGGTAGGATTTAAACAACTGAAGTCAGGGTTTTAGCATGTCAAAATGAACCCCAAGAACCACTTAGATGGCATCTAAATGAGTTACGTATGGAAGCATACAAGAAGCCGAACATGGAGCATAAGCTAGCAACCATATAAAGCATTAAAGGGACATCAAATGCAGGCATACAAGCATGCCATGAGGACTGAAATGACATGCTAAGCGGTTCCAAACCACTGAGATGATGCAAGCAATGCATGCTCCACACTCACACACCCAAGACCTACAAACCAAAATGCAAGGTGGCTATACTAAGCATGTCATGGTCGACCAAAACAACCAAAAATAGAGCTTAAGCATGCTAAAATAAGCACAAAAGCTAAGCCAAAAGCATGCTAGAAACAAGGCTCAAAGCACAAGGCATGTTAAGGCAATCCATGGCATTACAAGACATGTATGCAAGGCAAGCATGGTGTGTCCAAACCAAGTAAAAACAGAGGTAATATATGGAAAATACTACCAAATAACACTTAAGACATGGCCAACATGCACTTAAAAATGATGCTCACACATGAGGCTATAATGGCCATTATTGAAGACAACAAGGAGAGGGGGTGGCCCTCTCCTTCTTAGGACCTTAAGGCACCATCCTCACCACTAAAATCCCTCAAGATTTCAGTGGTGAGGAGGCCCAAACAAGGTGGTCCCGAAACTCAACCAAAATGGCACAAAATGGGGCCAAACAAGCCCTAAGAGGGGTCAAACGACCTCAAACAACAAAACACTCTGAAACAACTATTCAGAGTAAGAAAAAATAAGACTTTCATATGTCATACATAGAGTCTAAATCAGTAAGCAAGATAGGTTAAAGACTAGTGCAAGATTGGAAAAAATAAAGCAAAAAGTATTACCCTTGAAGAACACTTCAAGAACAGCGGGCTCAGCCTCTTCCTTATGACCAAAACCACCTCAAAACTTCAAGAACAAACCCTCAAGACCTCCCAAGTTGAAGTATGGTGTAATGGTGTGTGTTTTAGTGCAAAAATAAGAACAAATCAACCTTTTAGGCCCTTAAACACACACAAAATGAAGAGAGAGAGGGAGATATAGAGAGAGAAGGTGTATATATCAGAATATATATGTATTTTGCTCTGTTTTTCCTGAACCAAACAAATGAGCGGGTTGGGGTTCTTATATAGACAATCAAAGGTGCCAAGCTTCCAAGAGAAGCCAATTAAAAGGATTAAGGCTTCTTCAAGAAGCCAAGGCAAAGGGGCCAAGGCTTCCTGAGGAAGCTGGGACAGGGTTCAAGCTTCTTGAGGAAGTTAAGACAAAGGTCCAAGCTTCCTCAAGAAGCTAGACCAAAAGGGTTCAAAAGGGGAAAAACAGCCACAGATGTGCACGGAGGCAGGGTTTGTGCATTGCAGCTGGCACAGCTGGCATGCACCATGCCTAAAAAAGGCAAAAAGGTGGTACCGGATAGAAAAGGTGCCGCAACCCTCAAACCAACATACCAGCATGGAATAGGGGCGTACACATGCAGAACTTTGAGTGATGTAGACAGACACAAGAACAAGTAATTGGGTGGAATGACTTAAGTGGGGAAATGACTCGCTGAGGAAAGACCAATGATCCTAATGCTGGATGCAAAAATTACACTACAATGTAATATATACAATGGATATGGCATGCAGCCAAACCAAATCTTGCCTAAGAAAGGCATGGACACATACAAGCCGCGTCTAACACAGATACGGTACTGTCACCCTCAAACCAACATACCAGCGTGGAATAGGTGCGTACACATAATATCATAACTGTGCTTTGATGTGAAAGATATGGGCACATACCAGACCAAGCTCAACATGGAAAGGCACAAGCCATAGATGGGGGTGGTGCAATGAATGCATGCAAGCTACAATGTAATATATACAATATGCAATGGAATGGAACATTTATAATGCAACCTACTGGGGAGAAATGCGATGGATGCAAATGTAGTATTCATAGCAGATAAGGCACGCGACCAAACCTTGTTTTTCCTAGGAAAGGCGTGCATGCATACAAACCAACGTTTAACACAGAAATGGTGCCGCAATCCTCAAACCAACATACCAGCGTGGAATAGGCGCGTACACAAAAGTCTCAGATCTGCATTTCAACGCGAAAAGTACGGGCACATACCAGACCAAGCTCAACCTGGAAAGGCGCGAGCCGTAGGCGGGGGCGATGCAGTGAATGCATGCAAGCTACAATGCAATATTTACAATACGCAATGGATGGAATATATACAGTGGATGCATGACATGTATAGTTTATACAATGAAACACATGACATATGCAATATATACAATGAAATGCATGACATATGCATTATTTACAGTGATGCATGACAAAGGCATGAAAGGGAAAATGCCTGACAATGCATGTTGTTTTTTGAAATGCAAATGATGCATGTGTTTTCTGTTTTGTTTTTTTTTTTTGAAATGCAAATGTATGATGATGCATGTGAACTTGAATGCACGACAACGCGTGTCGCTCGAAATACATGATGATGCATGATTTCGAAATGCGCGACAACGCGCGGCTTTTTGGGATGCATGAAAATGCATGAACTTGAAATGCGCGACAACGCGCAATTTTAGATGCATGATAATGCATGGACTTGAAATGCGCGACAATGCGCGGCTTTAGATGCATGATAATGCAAGCATAATGACGTGCATGACAATGAGATATGTGCATAACGATGTGAATGAAACGACATGTGTCTCAACGCGCGTTCACATCAAAGCTTTGTAAAGCAACACATGTAGGGCGACTTTCGAATCCCGTAAGAGACAGAAGGATACGAAAAAAAAGGATACGCTGCACCCGTATTCAAGTGCCACGCATAGAAGACATGGTCCGAGGTCAAAACGAAGACCGGTTGAGCTTCGAAAATGCACTTTCTTGCACTGTCTTGAGCAATGAAGGCCACAAACCATATATCTGACCCAAAAAAGGTTGTAGGAGGCTCACCGGCCATCAGAGGAGGTCACCGGCTATCCATCAGCTACCCAAAAAGTTCACCGGCCAAAAATTTCGCCGACCAGCCAAATAAGCCTGAATCGGGGCAGTTTGGTCTTTTGGCCTCGAGTCTTTTAAAATAGGGCCTCAAACCCTATTTTGTCACTTCCCATTTGCTCGAAATTTCTTCCTCTCTCTCTCTAGAGTATTTTCCTTCCTTCGATCCTCTATTTTTTTTGGTTTTCGTGCCCGTTTTGACGTTTGATTCGCGAATACCTTCGCGTTTTGAACGTTTTGAACCGAACGAAACTTCGTTTCGATGTCTCTTTTGCAATTTTCACCACTTGGGGTTTGTTTCCCCCTAGTTCCTCTTGATCTTCGTGCCTTTTCCATATTCTGACTTTTCCGACCACTTTTCGCCCTCTCGGGGTTGACTTTTCGTTGACTTTTCGCATTCTGCCCGGTTTCCACATTTCTGGCCATTTCTATACTCTCTTTGAGATTGTAGACGACCTTCCACAGGGCGGGACTCCCCCGGAGCATGAGATGGATCCAGAGGTGAGCTCCTTCCCTTGAGCGTCCTCCCGTTCGATCTGGCGACCTACCAGCCGGCGATTCACATACTACCTCCCGACGAACTTCGCTAGTTTAGGAGCTTTGACAGGACGGCGCCTCCAGAGCTTCTCTTGCGTGAGCCGGAGTCACATCTATCATACGGCGCTTCCGAGATATATTCTTCCCCGTTTCATTTTTCGCAATGTAGAACATTTAACTACCAAAGTTGATCATGTTCTTTAACTGCTTAACCCGGATACATGATACACTGCATGCTGTGGTTGACTGTGAATACATTTGCACTTGATATCTGTTTGAATCTGAACACGTACACACACGCTGTATTGTCACTGAACCACCCAAACACACTGGCACATCGCATGTCGTAGTTCACTGTAAGCACACTGGCACCCGATGTTTGTTTGAACTTGAAACGTGCACACCCGCTGTATTGTCGCCAATTCTGAATGCTTTTAAAAACTGTACATTTTATATTGCTTCACAACTGTTTTGCTTGAACACAGGGAGATTCCCATGCCTTCCGGGTGTGATACCCCTGTTCCGTAATATGCTAATCGGTCCTTAATTTGAGTATGATTATGTGTTTAGCATGATTTTATGTGCCATTATGTGAATATATGTGATTTTGAAGTTTTATCTGTTTACTGTAGGCATATCTGTTTGAATAATCTGCTTTGGAAATTAAATTGAGGACCTTATCGGCCACAGAACCCAAAATTGATTACGCCACTGTGATTGGCATAATTTTTAGAGCCTACGGTGAAATTTAATTGAAAATTGATTCAGGTCAGATTAAATTAATTTAATTGATGAATTAAGTGCCCAAATATTTTATAGTAAAATATTATGTTAGTGGGGCTTGTTGTATAATAGCACTATACTCTCCTTTAACTCATATGAACTCAAAATCTGAGTTAGACAATTAGGAGAAACAGAGGGCCGGCCATAGTGAGAGAAAGGAAGAGGAATTGTGCTAATTTGGCTTAAAGCTTGGAAGTTTTGAAGATTTAGCTCAAGAATTGACTAGAGCTTAGAAGATCAAAGCTTCTAGGTGAGTAATTCTTGGATTATAATTTGTAATTTTGTGTGTTCAAGCTAATTTGGTGATCAAGAGTAAGATTGAAACGAATTTGTGTTGGATTTGTTGAATTGGAGCTTAATATGTGCATACATGTAAGAACTTTCTTTGAAATTGCATGTTTGAACACAATTGTGTATAATCCATGTGAAATGTTAAAGGAAACTCATGTTTTGATCACCATTTGTGTTATCTAAGTTGAGAATGTGGCTAATTCATCACATGCATGTACAATTTGAGAAGATATGAGCTTGAACGCATGAGTTTGTTGTGTGGTGTTGAGTTTGACATATTTTGGGACATGCATGTAGATAAATCAAGAAATTGAGCCTCATAATGTTATAATCTTGCATTTGCGCCATGTTAGTATGACTATATTTGAGACTTAAGCCATAACATGCATGTTTTGTTGGTTGAAATTCGAATTGGAGCTCAAGAACTCAATCTGGAAAACCCAGATTTTTTATGTCCGCTCGAGTGGGAGAATAGCCGCTCGCCAGGAAAATAGTGCTCCCAGCACTTTTTGCAGAGTTGGATGTCCACTCGAGCGGGCTATATCACGCTCGAGCGGGGAGTTTTCGTAGACAGGCCTTCCGCTCGAGCGCTCTATTCCACGCTCGAGCTTATTTTTCATGCAACCAGTACTTTTGCAGGCCTTATGAGTCCGCTCGAGCAGGGAAGTTGACGCTCGAGCGGGGACTCTGTTCTCTAAAGTTTTGTAAGCTCGTTCTGTGTTTTGTTTTCCGTTCTCTTTCACTTGTAAGCACTCTTAGGCATATGCTAAGCATTGTAAATGAGTTAATGAGATAAGAATAAAGCCTAAAGAGGAATATGTGAATCAAAGAATGAATTGAACTGTTAGTGACCCCTTTTGTGTTCATGAAATGTGTAGGGTCAAGCTGCAGGGCAAATCCGCAAGCCGATCACTGTGAGTAATATCGATATTTGAAAGCTTATCCATGTCCAATTGTGTATTCCCTTATAAGCTTTATAAGTTGCTAATTGGGATTGTGGGCAAAAATCTGACATGAATGAATGATTGGACCAAAGGTCGTTTTGATAATGATAAATGGACCGAAGGTCGTTTTGATAATAATGAACGGACCGATGGTCGTTTTGGACGGACCGAAGGTCGTTTGGACAGAAATGAATGGGCCGAAGGCCGTTTCGACATAAATGAATGGGCCGAAGGCCATTTTGACAGAAATGAATGGGCCGAAGGCCGTTTCGACCTAAATGAATGGGCTGAAGGCCGTTTTGCATTGAATGGAAATCTGAATGGACCAAGGGCCAGAATGTTTGGAACTACATTTACTTGATTTGAATTTCGTATAGTTATATATATATATCTGTTAAATAGAAGTATGAATTGGGCCCAAGGCCGTTCGGAGCATGTTGTTCTACTTATTGATATGTAACCTCTATATCTGATGTTATTCACTAGGCTATCTCTCACGTTCATTCATGTGTTTGTAGGTGAGCCAAGAGAAGTCCAAACCCAGCCCCAGTGAAGTCTACCAGGAACAATATGAGTTTTGGAGAGTCAGCCTTGTGTCTCACGCACGAGACCCATCCTTGCCATTTTGTTATGTATTTACATTTTGTCTTGTTGGCAAGGACTTTATGTATATCTGTATATATTTTTGATGGGGGTTGACTCAATTTGAATGATCCTGTCAGTAAAGAATTTTATGGTATTGTACTTTTGATGTGGGTTATTAACGTATATGCAAGTGGTTTGTTTGATGTGCATATAAGCACGGCTCTGTGGACAAAGTTTTAAATTTGTGCTTCCGTTTGGCCCCTTTACTCTGTTGAGTTACGTTTGTTTTAGTATTGAGGCCGTAGGTAATCTCAGGATTACTGGTCGGTTATGTCCTTAACCCATAGGGGCAGGTTCGGGTCATGACACCGGGGGTATGGGAATGTCGCCGCCCGCGATTGGTACATGGAGTTGCCCGATGTAGTCCGACACATCGTAGACTAGGCCGGCTTCGGCGCCTTTTGCAGAGGACTCTCCCGGCTTACTGCGAGCAGGCCTCTCCTCGCCGCTTTGGTGGAGAGGTGGTGGGACACCACCGACTCGTTCCACCTCTCTGTCACGGGAGACATGACGATAACTCCCTATGACTTCTCGATGCTAACGGGCATCGGGGGAGGGGGTGATCCGATCCCCTTTGCGCCGACATGGATGAGTGGGACGCTGCCCAGATACACTTGCTTGGCACTCAGCCACCACCCGGTCAGGCAGGGTATGTCAGATATTCGTGGTTCGAGGACCACTTCCGGGTCCAGGTGCCTACCACTCAGGAGGAGGTGGAGCAGTACGCATGTGGCTTCCTTATGTTTCTGCTGGGGACAACTATTTTGGCCGATCGGGCGAACACCGTGCCCCTCTGCTTGCTGAGCGCTCTGGTGGACGTGACCAGGATCCTACGCTATGACTAGGGTGGAGTAGCCTTGGCCACCTTATACGGATACATGAGCTCGGCTTCCCGTGGCAGCGGACAGTTGCTCGGAGGTTACTGGCGAGCTTAGGTGGTACATCTCTTTCTTTGTTTTACATTTTTGCCTTTTCATTATCTGTACTCTGTATACTGCACACACTACGGTCTGCTTCATGCTGGTCATATACTATACAAACGGCACACATATATTCTGCTTTACATTGACTATGCACTGCACACACTGTACACTTTGCGCAATACACTGCACAATACACGGTTCTGCAATTTCTGCTTTATTCTGCATTCTGTTTTATCTGATAAGCATACTGATACTTACTCTGCAGTTGTGGGTCTACACCTACTTTCCATGGCTTGCGCCAGTGCCTGACGAGGAGACCCCTCTTGTCGTTCCATTCTCCCGATGCTTCGACGTGAGATGCGTGCGAAGACCGCGCGAGGCATTCATCTTCTTCTGCCGCTACTTTGACACCATCACCCCCGCAGAGGTATGTTTAGAATTTGCAGTTCTTTTAAGCTTCGCCTTGCACTGTATTTTCTAATAGTAGTAGATAACAAACTACATGCCATTTACAGATCACCTGGCAACCTTGGGCTCCATTGCTAGCTGGGATTCAGGAGTGATTTGCCGGTGCGGAGGAGACTGCCCGCTTTAAGCTCCTGCTGGAGGGCCCGGTCTGTCGGGCTTGGTACCTGGGTGAGCATTTCCTACGACAGACCTTGGGTTTACCGGAGCAGATAGTCCCGGTTCACCCTCCTGACCATATGAGGGACACCGAGAGGTTCACTCCTGAGCAGATGGCCGACTACATGATCGGCTGGGACTCGACGTGCTTCAGAGGCATAGGCGACTACACAGAGTATGTTCGGACCTACATTATGCGGCCTTTGAGCAGCGGCCTTCGAGCTGAGGGAGAGAGGCCGGCGGCGCCTGTGGTTGGAGCTGGAGCAGGGACATCGAGGATGGCTCGAGTCCGTGGCAGGAGTAGAGCTCAGAGAGGATGGGGGGTTAGTTGGCCGGGACTGCCCACGACGATAACATACAGAGGGCGGGGTGGGGCGACTTACTAGATCCCCATCGCTCCTCCTCCGGCTGATCATGAGTTAGTCGATTTCTACGACTTGCCTTCGGTATGTACTACTGCATTTTGCATTTTGCACCGTTATTTTCATTTCATTTCATTTGATATTCTGTAGAATACTGTGACTTCTAACACTTTTGCAGGCTTCCTCCAAGTACACTCGCCAGTCCCTGGAGTTGACCGCCTCTATGATGGGGATGCTCCAGCAGAGCCTCAACCTTCTAGCGATCTATAGCATTCCGGTATGTTCTTCTGACCATGGTCTCAAACCGTAAACTGTTCCACATAATCTGATGCATAACACAACACTTGATACACGGCCCTCACGGCTTTTGACACACTGTAGCCCACAGACTGTTCACAGCACTACTTGCGGTATTCATACACTGTACTCATACACTGCATTCTGCACTGATACACTGCTCACGGTATTCACACATTGTATTCATACACTGCATTCCGCACTGATACACTGCTCACGGTATTCACACACTGTATTCATATACTGCATTCTACACTGATACACTGCTCCTAGTATTTCACACACTGTATTCATATACTGCATTCTGCACTGATACACTGCTCCCAGTATTTCACACACTGTATTCATACACTGTATTTTGTAGCCTACTGATGCGTTTGCCATTTGTACTTTTCAGCATCCCTTCCAGATTCCTACTGTAGGAGGTGCCCCAGCTGGACCATCCGTTCCTGTTCGAGGGGGAGATAGAGAGGGCAGAATATACCCCCGCACCAAGGCGGGGCGCACTCATGTTGGGAGTAGCTCACGAGCACCAGTCCCCGATGACGATGAGTCCGAGGCGGAGACGGAGGCGGAGGTAGAGTCATCTGAGGAGGAGACCGGAGATGGCACTGACTCAGGCTCAGATGATGGCGCTGATGACGATGCTCCTGGACCTTGGTCCAGGAAGAGGACGAGGACAGACCCTTAGGCCTAAGGCCGCTTGACATTGATCCAGATTTTGCTGCTTTTCTTCTTCTTTCTTTTTTTTTTGTACTTTTCTTTTTTTGCTGGTAGTTAGAGTACCTTGTACTGCCGCAGGCAAGTTTTGTTTTTTTTTTCTCCAAAACTTTGTACTTGAAAAATGATGAAATGAAACAAACTTTTTATCTGAAAAAAGTGTTACATTTGTACTTCGCATCGCATTGCATCATATTACACCTCAATGTAAAATGGGGTTGGTCTTTTGTCTGAAAATCAAACACTTGCATCATAATGATCAAATAATGGATTGGTCAATAGCAAAACAATTCAAACAAACCACTGCTCAGTCCGAACACTCGGCTCATACTCTGTTGGGGATTAATCTGCGTACAGCGAATCCTGAACAAACAGTCCAATCTGAAAGGACAGAATACAAAGGTGGGGTCGGTTGAAGTTGAAGCACACTCAGATGCAATCTGAAACCCAAAAGCTTCAGAGAGGCCCAGTTTGTTTGTTCACACTTATCGGGGGTGGACCCTGCAGTTGTATGAAAGAACCAAATCATGTTTTTGCACAAATGTGGAGAATGGCACAGCACTCTGAGCACAAAACAATTAATTTTGAAATTGAAAAAGGGGTTTTCAAACTGGGGTATTGAGCCTACGACTGAGCACAGCGAAAAAGACTCAATAAAGAAAACAAAAGGCACACAGCCTAAGCACATCGAGACACGCTCAGAACCGACTCATAACAAGAGTTGAGGCAGACAAAACAAAAGACACGATACACAGACGTATTATCGAAGACGGGAGACCTCAGATCACGAGGAGCCAGTTTCTCTGGGTATTGTTTCCCACCCTTTCTCATTTGTGTGATTCTCACATCACTCGGCTCTCAGGCTCAGTTTTTCTCTCAAAACCCTTTGGCTCGCTTTTTCTCTCAACTTACACCTCTCTATTCTTTATTCTCTCATCGTCATTTTTTTATCCCTTCCCGGGGTGTTTGATGGATGAATAGGAAGTTTTGGGTTCACACCCGATACGGTTAGCTCGCGGTTATTTCTTCTGGTGGCGTTTGGTCGATCCCCCAAACAAGGGAATGGAGTATCTTGATCTGTTCCGATTCGTGTTTCGCACTTGGTTTGATACCTCGTTGCTCGGAGGTTGAGAGAGCTTTCACTCTTTTAATAACAGCTTCAGTTATACCTTTCTTGGCAAGTATGCTGGCGATAGGGGAAAGACGGGAAGCCTGACTCAACCGCACCCCTAGTTCATCATTTTGACCACTTTTTTTGTTTTGGTTTTCTACTAAAATAAATTTTAACCAACATGAGAGTTAGATTAACATACTTGTGCGATTTTCGATTTGAAAATCATGCAAGTCAAGCTATGAGCATTGAAAATTTTCCTTTTTTGGGTCCAAGAAAATGGCCCGGTTTTAGAAAATGAAATAATTTTCGAGAAAATAGTCAACCTCAGTAAAAATTCTTCAAAACCAATTTTTGCAAAGGGCCACTGCTCAACGAGCACAGAACCTACTCTCGAGATGCGCAACCTCGGATCGGAGGCAATGGAAAATTGCCCCTTGTCTGAAAGGCACAGCATGGCAACGAAAAGTTGCCCCTGGTTTGGAGGGTGACTCATGGCAACGGAAAGTTGCCCCTTGTGTGGATAACGCCGCAGCATACTGTAGTCAGTCCTCATTAGTGATGATCGCAACCAAACTCTCGGATACAGAGAAGACAAAGATGGTCAAAACAAATATATGGACACAGTCACTTTGAAAGTGTGTGGGTCTGGACTTCAGGATGAAGTTGCCTATGTATCCCAAACATGGGAATCAAGCTTTACGTAGTTCCGGTTAAGGTACACTCGGGTATTAACCTTCACTTTTTAGGCTCTAACTTTTGCCAAGCCGCCCGTTGCGGGTTTTCGACCTTGTGAGCTTTGTTCTTCTTTCCTTTTTCGATTCTTTTCTTTTCTTTTTTTTCTCTTTTTTTTTCTATTTTTCTCTTTTCATTTTTGTATTTTTTTCTTTCTTTTTTTGTATTTTCTCTTGCTCTAACTTTTGCCTGGGTCGCCCTTCCGGGTTTTCGGCCCAATGAGCCTCTCAAAGGGTAAAAGTGTAACAAGTCCATGCTAAATGGTTTCAAGATCCTTAAGTCATCTGAATCCAGGAAAATGACTGTTGTATTGATTTGCTGAAGGACCCATCTTCGGCTCTTCGAGCACATCGGACATTTTTGGCCCTAGTTGGAGGGGTGCTTCTGTTCTAGCCTCACAAGCTTCTTCCGATGGGATCTGATCTTCTTGATCTAACTTTGGTGCCACTTGTTCGAGGGCTGCTTCCAATCTGGCCACACAGGCCTCTCTTGACGGTCGATCGTTGAACACTCTGAATTGTGGTTCAAGGTTTTAAAGCAAGGGCTCAAGTCTTGAGGCTGAGAGCGATCCTAAGCTGCACAATCTCAAGAGCGATTCCACACAGGTCTTCACAGGACGGCGCAAAACATTTTGTTTTTGAAAGCTTTTAAAGAAGCGACAAATGGCTCGCGCAGAAGATAGTGTGGAACCAGTCTGGATCAAGCCAAGGTCCTTCTCAATACTCACGCTGACAAGCATGATTTCAATCATTAAGGCTTAGCATGCCTCTCTTTCTCTCAAATGATCAAAGTTTTGCAAATCCCGAGGAGTTCCTTCCCCTTTGTTTTCACCGCAGTGTTAAAATAAGTTTTGAACAACTTAGGTCAATGTAATGAATTCAAGGTGCAAAAGAGTAAGTGAGATGCTCCGCCGTTTCATTCAAATGCTCTGGCACACCTAGCTCAAAGTAGCAATAAGCACGAAAAACATGATAGTCGCAGCTGTTTCATTCAGATTTCCTGGTTGCAACTGACTCTGCAGCAGAGACAGACTCAAAAGGAAGCAAAAAGGGTAATTACAAAACAAAAGGGTGTTCAAGGCGACAACCCCAAAATTACCCGACATTCTATACAATGGGACTGACTCGACGCGACATGACAGACCCTTTAAGCAAGAAGACTGACTCAAGACAATGAGACAGACCCAAAATGAAAACCAAGAACTAACTCGACACCCAAGCCAGAAATTACAAAACTGCATTCGCAAATGCTCTCGACAGTGCGTGCCAAACGCCACATCTAAAATACACCGAGCGCCGCCCATAGGTGGTCCAACCCTTGATCACATACTCGCAGTATCCTCGAAGTCCAATAGCTCAGTCGTAACAGACTTTGCTGAGGTAGGTGGGAGGACGATCTCATTGTTGATCAAATCTTGCACTTCATGGCGAAGGCGGAAACAACCGTCGGTGCTGTGACCGATTTGCTAATGGCATGCGCAGTATAAGGCAGCATCATGTGTAAGAGAGAGATTCTTCGGGAGAGGTCGAGGTTCGAGGGGTTTAAGATGCCCCTTTTCAGCCAAGATTTGAAATGCCCTAGACAAAGGCATGTAGAGGGCGTGAAAGACTCTGCGCCCTCGAGGCAGGTACTTCAAAGTCTGAGGGTTCTTGCTAGATGCACTAGCGAAAGGGTCGGCAGGCACTGCCCTGACTTTCTGATCTTTTCCCGGTGCAGAGTTGGGATTGGGAGAAACTGTCTTGGCATGACGGGGCCCATCCTGATTTTCCGCCTGGCTTGAACTGCCTTCAGTTGGAGTGGGGAAAGCATCATCCACAGCTTTAGCCACAACTGCGAATACTTGCTGCTTATTCATCCCCCTTGCTTTCAAAACCTCGACTGCCCACAGCAGTTGTCCAACGGGATCAACATATGTTCCCACTTTGTTATTACCTCTAGCCTTAGCCTGATCGGGGGTTTGGGTTACTACATCAGAGCGAAACCTGGTTGTTGTTGACACGTCATTGCTATAGTTGGAGTCAACCTCTTGTTGGCTAAGCTCGATCACAATCCACCCTAGTAGCGGGGGCTCTTGTGGTACAAAATTCCCGGCATATGATGTGGCTGGTGACGAAGCCGACATTCCATAGGCTAGATCGGCCACGGATCTCTGGAGGTCGCCGATCATTCCCATTAACTCAAACGTGGTGGGCTCACGAGCCTAATACAACTGGGGGGTCCAGATCGGTTGTGCAGCAGGCGACCTGGGTGGATGCGGTACATCAACATTGGTCTCATCCTGCAAGATGATCCCTTGGTCTAACGCAGCTGCCATAACCACAATTTCCTCTGAACTTTGGGTCATCATAAGTCCACTGAACTGAACGGTGGCTGACGGATCAGATATCTGTCTTACCTCAGCAAAGGAGAACACCAAGTCGCTGAATGCAAATCTCTGAACCCCCTGAAAGGGAAAACAAACAGTAGTTCAGCCCAGACGGAACAGACATGATTGAATAACTGTACTCTACTACTGATCACAGTTCCCCAAAATCACTGTCGGAAAACTGAGTCTGATACCCGCAGATATAACTGATTCCCCAAAATACTGATACTGATGCCCTCAGGTCTGGTACTCAAACTTGCAAACTAATTCGCGCATTCCCTGTAGAGATACACTCTAAAAACACATAGCAAGTAAATGAGAACCAAAACACCCCTATGCTGGGGTAGGGTTTTCCTGTCCTATTTTGTCAGGTGCTAGGATTTCACTAGGCACGCAGCGGTTTCAAACAACGTATAATCGAGTAAGCAACCTATCCTAGTTTGGAACGGTCACTACGGATTTCGATATGCACTAGGTCGAATGGTCAAAAATGGTGCCCAGGTAAAAATTGGGGTTTGTGTTCCCATACTGGCAGAGCCCGCAACCGATCAGCCTTATGGTCATGCCATGACAAGGCAAGCCACTGGCAAACCGCTCAGGAATAGCAGATGGCAAACACGGTGTCCTAGGCACACCAATGCACATGCAATGCAAAGAAACACATAAGTGAAATCAAAATAGGATACCACGAGTCCGAGTCAAGCTCTCTCACTCCCCAGCAGAGTCGCCAGAAACTGTAGACGTCCCCGAACGCCTCGGGAGGATGAGTCCCATTCTGTTCATATTAGGTTCACTACAGTTCAGGACTCTCAAATTGTCACGGTTCTTAATCTGAACCAAAGAGTCCAAATCCGGCAAATCGTTTTAGAAAACAGATTTTTAGAAAAGAAATGCCAAACATGGACTGCTTTGCCAGATACAGAGTCGCCACCTAAATATTTTATTTTGGAAAATTTAGGAAACCCTGACTCGGTGCCAAAGGCCACGTGTCCGTCATCACCAAAGTTGCCTCGGCTCGGGAACTTGGGTACGATTGGGGAAGGTCAGCTATGAGCACCCCCTCTCCCCCGGTCAAAGATCGGCCTCTACTAATCGTGATATCTTGTTTTGAAAGCATTTTGTGTTCGTATTCCGGTTATTAGCCTAGAATTACTATGTTATGCGCACAGCAAACAAGTACAAACCAAATCGCCTAAATTGGAACAAAACATTGCATGTTTGTTTTGAAAATGGTTTGCTACTCACAAGTGGCCTAAAATGCAGGTTTTGCCACCCTCAAGTGGGCTTTAGAAAAGATGGTTTTGCTACTATCTAGTGGGCTTAAAACTCACAGTTTTAATGCATTATTCCAATTTAGGTAATTTAACCTCCACCCACAGGCATTGAAGTAGTTATATCACATAAGCATCTAGCCACATTGCTGCTTCACATGCCTTAATCTGACTATATTTCACACACTGCTGCTTCACATTCAACTGTAGTTCATACATTATTGCTCTGCATTCAACTATACTTTCAATTGTGCTTTCATTGCTTGATCAAATTGCCTCACATGCATTAACACAAGATGGATCCCGCTCCTTCCGAGGCTATGGTACCACGACAGCTCGAGATTGGTGTGATAAGCTTCCAGCCGGGGTCCGTGACATCATCGACGTGACCGGCTTTGGTCTATTTTGCTCCAGCTTGACACGGGTCACAGTGAGCCGCCCTCTCTTAGGGGCTCTTGTGGAGAGGTGGTGGGATACCACCAACTTCTTCCACTTCTCCTCCATAGGAGAGATGATGATGACTCCTTATGACTTCGCCATGATCACCGGCTTAGGCGCAGGAGGTGATCCGATCCATCTCGATCCTGACATGGGAGAGTGTGAGGCTGCATGGGTTGCATTGCTGGGGGCACAGCCACCGACACTTCGGTCAGGTATGGTTCGATACAACCGGTTTGAGGATCAGTTTTGAGGAGTTGAGCCAGAGACCATTGAGCAAATTGAGTAGTATGCCAGGGGCTTTCTCATGTTCCTCTTCGGTACCACCTGTAACAGCGCCCGCGGGGGCCTCGTGCTACAGTTCGGACTCGATTTGTGTCGCGGTTCTTAATCTGAACCAAAGAGTCCAAATCTGGCAAATCGTTTGAGAAAACAGATTTTGTTGAAAAAGTAGTGCCAAACATGGACTGCTTTGCCAGATACAGAGTCGCCACCTAAATATTTTAAAATAGGGGAATTTAGGAAACCCTGACTCGGTGCCGAAGGCCACGTGTCCGTCATCACCGGAGTTGTCTCGGCTCGGGAGCTTGGGTACGATCGGGGAAGGTCAGCTATGAGCACCCCCTTTCGCCCGGTCCGAAGACCGGCCTCTACTAACCGTGATATCCGTTTTTGAAAACTTTACGTGTTCTTAAACCAATTATTAGCCTAGAATTACTATGTTATGCGCGCAGCAAACAAGTATAGACCAAATCGCCCAAATTGGAACAAAACATTTCATGTTTGTTTTGAAAATGGTTTGCTACTCGCAAGTAGGCTAAAATGCGGATTTTGCCACCCTCAAGTGGGCTTTTAGAAAAGATGATTTTGCCACTATCTAGTGGGCTTAAAACTCACAGTTTTAATGCATTATTCCAATTTAGGTAATTCAACCTCCATCCACAGGCATTCAAGCAGTTATATCACATAAGCAGCTAGCCTCATGGTGATCATGCTATCATGGCAACATTTACACGCATGTTTGGATGCTAAAGCATAACCACTTACATTGTACTCCGTGCCAAAACAATAAACTAGTTAGCAAATGTGCGTGTCCTAGTTCATATTATTTTGCCTAATGCAACACATACAAGATGCAATTTTAGTTAGGCTCGGTTAACCTAAATATGACATACGATATGCAACCAACTGATTCATGTATTCAATTTTGGAATTTGAAAATACGAATGCGGTTAGTATGATGTACCGAGCCCGGTGCATGTTTAACAGATGCATGAATGCACGCATGCATATCATAAGGTATGCTAATTTCAAAAATGCCCTAATCTACCATCATAAGCTGGTAAATAAAAGGGAAGAAGGAAATGGGGATTGGAAGACATACACACACTCACCCACACTTATTACATGTTTACCCTCACTCAGAGGGTTCGAATTAATATTACAGTCCCAAAATAATGAACAAATAAAATTATTACAAAATTTCTTAATTAATTAAAAAAAAAGGAAGCAAAAGAATGAAGAGGGTGGCCACGGCCTCTGCCTCGGGGCGCGCAGATGATGCATGCTCGAATCCGTCCTGCCCGGAAAACCCGTACTACACTCTTGTCGCCTCTGTTTGTACTGCCTTGTCTTTCTGAAAAATTTCCAAAATGCTGGAACAAGCTCTCTGCATCCTGCAGAGCACCACCGGCCAGACAGAATCGCCACCGGCACTCCAAGATTCCCATCGGCACTTTATCAGGTTCATCGGCACTCCATATAGTGCCGGTCGGCACTAAATTCTGCCGGTCGGCAGAAACTTCCTGCAGCAGACAATTTGACAGCAAACAGAGAACAGACAGTGCATGGCATGGGGTTCTTGGACACATGTAAGCATGGTCCTACTTCTTATCATATTTCGAACTCAAAGAAGCATGACCTTCGATCTTTGAGTCATCCAAGGTGCATGATGACTCAATGGATCAAATTTGCTATTTGATATGAAAATGCATGCAACAAATAACGTGAAAACCGGGGCCTTATCAAATTGGAGTCAAAGGTCCCGATGACCGGGGATCAAGGCACATTACATCACTTGAAGTATGAATGGTCCTTGACTCCCGCACTTGGTTTGACACCCCAAACCAAGTAAATGCAATGCATGTAATGCTTCAACAAGGCTCAAATACATCATGCCACCAAGATATGAAGCACAACTAACAATATGCAACTATGATGACAAAATGTATGATACCAAGCACACAAGATACAAACATGATGCAAGCATGAAGCAAATTGATCATGGAATTGATGTGCTACAAAGCTTAATGGAACAACTATCCAACAAACATGGAGCAAGCATACAAGAGGGCTTAAAAAATGGCAAAGGGACGGACCCTTACCCTCTTCAAAACAGTGACCAAAAGGTGCTTAAAATGGTAGGCAATCAACTCATGTTATCAAGCAAATTCATGGTCTCAAAGTTAAGACACAAAGAGGAGACAACTCACCCCCATTACCATGACCACTCATGGCATGATCAAAACAAGCAAAAAAAAAAAAAGGAATTTATGCATGCAAGATAGGACCCCAAGAAGCTCCTAATATGGCAACTAAGATATCCCCCATGAAGCAAACAAACTAAGGCTCATTCTTAGGCATAAGAGGACACATCTTCAAGGCATGAAAGAGGCCATGCATGCACACATACAAG
Source organism: Camellia sinensis (assembly GCF_055761805.1). NCBI lineage: Eukaryota > Viridiplantae > Streptophyta > Magnoliopsida > Ericales > Theaceae > Camellia > Camellia sinensis. The sequence goes on from NC_138965.1 coordinate 17,343,706, forward strand.
CATGATTCTTGGACTAAAATATGACCCTAGATGATGCCAAATCAAGAGGGTAAACACAACCATGCATGCTAGAGGTCAAAATGCTTAAGGCTTCCAAGCCAAAATACAAAGCAACTCTAACAAACATGCTAAACATGACCAAGTTGATAATCAACAGATTTTAAACATGGAAAAACAATGCTAAATGCTCCATGGAACCAAGCCAACACACACAAAAATCATGGCCTAGTCATGGGGTGTACTTTTAAGCAAAATGGAGCAATACAAAGCAAATATCACAAGCATGCAAGAGGACCCAAATCCGACCAAAAACAGGGATTATGTAAGACCTAAGATGCCTAAAAAAGTACTGAAATGAAGCCAAGAAACATCAAGCACACATGCTACCCTTTTGAGCTCAAAAAGCAAGGAAACAAAACCATAAAGCGAGAGGGGTGTCCCTCCCCTATGCAAGACTTCAAACCAACCTTTTTGACACTAAAATACACTAATTTTTGGTGATCAAAAGATCAAAATGCTGAAGTGAACAAAACCTTATCAAAAGGGTACCAAAATAGGCCAAACAAGGCCTATGAGGGCGAGTTTGCGATCTAACCACAAGGAGACCTCAATGAAAGTGTTAGAGCAGGAAAATATGAACCTTTTTTATGTTATACACAAGAGCTAAAACAGTAAACAAAATAGGTAGAAAACCGATGCAAGTTTGGGGAATAAAGAGGAAAATGCTCACCCTTGAAGAACCCTTGAAGAGCAAGTGGTCTAGCCTCCTTCTTTGGATCAAAACCAGTCCAAAACTCAAGAAACAACTCCCCCAAGTCCCTCAATCTCGGACTAAGGTGTGATAGTGTGTGTAATGGTGCAAAAGTAAGGTAAAACACACCTTTTGGGCCAAGAAACACACACAAAGGAGGGGGAAGAGGGAGATATAGAGATAGAGTGTATCTATATTGTTAAGGGCTGGTTTTTGCTTCTAAGAGTCTAACCTAGAACCAAGAGGGAGGACATTTTCTTATAAGGATCCCTCTTGCAAAGCTTATACAACAAGCTTGGCTAGAGGGAAATCCCTCCATACACGTGTATGGAGGGGAAAGGAGTTGGTGCCAGCTATCACAGCTGGCACAAAATATCTCCATAAAGTGGAGGAACAGTGGTCGGCTGCCCAAAAAAGCTATTTGGGCAAAAAAAGTGCCGACCGGCATCATATTATGCCGACCGGCAATAAAGTGTGCCGACCGGCAAACAAAAGTGCCGATGGAAGAAAAAGACCGGCCGGTGGCCTCCAGCCACTGCCGGTGGTGTATGGGGGTGTCTCACAAGACATTCCCTGCCCTTCTAAGGCAAAACAAAAGTGTTTGGTGCAAAACCGGACACCACATGGTCAAGTTCGGAGATCCTGAGGTAGGGCGCGCGAGCCGAGACCTCCGGGAACTCCAAACGAACACAATCATGGATGATCACCGAGTGTTCAAACGGTGATGTCCAAGTCTTGAGGACGGTCAAAAATGGGGTGTCTACAGTTGCCCCTCTTTGACAGAACTCGAAAGTCATAACAATGACGGGAGTGAATGTCAAAGCCCAGAGACGACCCATTTTTGACAAGGCCGAAGACTCAGACAAACATGCAAGACAAATAAGATATGCGCCCGGAGGCAGGGGCAAAATGCAAGACAATGCACGGAGCCGAGCATAACTTACGATCATGCTAAGAAAAGCTGTAACGAAGTAAACATACGACCGTTTTAAGCTAGCACACATCGAACTATACCACAATGCAGAAAGGATGTAAGAGAATTATGGAATTCTCAATACGTCTCACTCGGAGGACAATACCTGTTCGGCTCGTCTGGTTGCACCAGCCTCAAATGAACCGTACATACAATATCGTGCCTGAAAAGAAAACAAACTTAACAGGTACAATATGGTTAGCAACATGCGAAGTAGTGTACTCGAAATACGTGACAGCGCAAAGCAAGTGGGGAGCATAACAATGCTGTGGAAATATAAACATGTAAATGGAGCATGCGGTCTACGCAGGTAATGAAATTGAACATGCGATCTACACAATCAAGACATGCGGTCTACGCAGGTAATGGAATTAAACATGCGATCTACGCAATCAAAACATGCGGTCTACGCAGGTAATGAAATTAAATATGCGATCTACGCAATCAAAACATGCGGTCTACGCAGGTAATGAAATTAAACATGCGATCTACGCAATCAAAACATGCGGTCTACGCAGGTAATGGAATTAAACATGCGATCTACGCAATCAAAACATGCGGTCTACGCAGGTAATGGAATTAAACATGCGATCTACGCAATCAAAACATGCGGTCTACGCAGGTAATGAAATTAAACATGCGATCTACGCAATCAAAACATGCGGTCTACGCAGGTAATGGAATTAAACATGCGATCTACGCAATCAAAACATGCGGTCTACGCAGGTAATGGAATTAAACATGCGATCTACGCAATCAAAACATGCAGTCTACGCAGGTAATGGAATTAAACATGCGATCTACGCAATCAAAACATGCGGTCTACGCAGGTAATGGAATTAAACATGCGATCTACGCAATCAAAACATGCGGTCTACGCAGGTAATGGAATTAAACATGCGATCTACGCAATCAAAACATGCGGTCTACGCAGGTAATTAAATTAAACATGCGATCTACGCAATCAAAACATGCGGTCTACGCAGGTAATGGAATTAAACATGCGATCTACGAAATCAAAACATGTGGTCTACGCAGGTAATGGAATTAAACATGCGATCTACGCAATCAAAACATGCGGTCTACGCAGGAATGGAATTAAACATGCGATCTACGCAATCAAAACATGCGGTCTACGCAGGTAATGAAATTAAACATGCGATCTACGCAATCAAAACATGCGGTCTACGCAGGTAATGGAATTAAACATGCGATCTACGCAATCAAAACATGCGGTCTACGCAGGTAATGGAATTAAACATGCGATCTACGCAATCAAAACATGCGGTCTACGCAGGTAATGGAATTAAACATGCGATCTACGCAATCAAAACATGCGGTCTACGCAGGTAATGGAATTAAACATGCGATCTACGCAATCAAAACATGCGGTCTACGCAGGTAATGGAATTAAACATGCGATCTACGCAATCAAAACATGCGGTCTACGCAGGTAATGGAATTAAACATGCGATCTACGCAATCAAAACATGCGGTCTACGCAGGTAATGGAATTAAACATGCGATCTACGCAATCAAAACATGCGGTCTACGCAGGTAATGGAATTAAACATTACACAGCGTAATCGAAACAATTTGCGGGGCTCACAAAGCATGAAAAGGATACGGGGCGGGACATTCTTTGCGCGCATCGAGCGTTGCTTGCAGAAGTTGTGGCCTGAGGTCAACTCAAAGGTTCACGTTTCAAAGGTGTGATTTCCCGTATTGTGAGGGCGTCCGACAACGCGGCTGACCCGAACAAAGATACGGAAGGTGCGTTAACCACAAGGGGAGTTTCATTGGTATCAGTTCTGATACTTGGCTACCCTGCCATTCTACGTTTTATTTACCTTTTTACTAGTAGTTTAAGCACATTGCACTGCCTCAGGCAGGTTTATTTTCTTTCTCAAAATTCACGCACTTTACAAAACATGTGATGGAAATGAAACGAATCATTTTGTTCAAAAGATGTTGCAATTGTGGATCTTCTGTGCATCGCATCGCAGGGTTTCACACCACAATGTGAACGAAATTGAACCCATTTTGGAAATTTGCGATCGTAATAATCAGGTAGTGAACCGACTTACAACTCGATAAGCAAAACAAGGACATGACACAGCCAAACAAGTGTGAATACAACTCGATAAACAAATCAAGAGCTCAAAGAGAGCGAAATACAACTCGATAAGCAAATGTTCAAGACTCGACAAGCAGACAGGCGTGCCTCCGCAAGAGTCGACCGCCGGGGAGGGGTTGGAGGTGGTTAAGTTCCCCAATTCTTAGCATAAACAGCTCAGGAGACCAGGGAGGAAGCCCACCGGCACGGTGTAGGAACCACCGGCTGCAAGGAGTGGCTACCGGCCGTATGTCTGTTTTGTCGGCAAACTGGAATGGCCGGTCGGCATATTTTGATGCCGGTCGGCACTAAATGAGGGGAACCACCAGAATGTTGACACCTGTTTCCCCACTCAACCTTATCTCCTACAAAAGATCTCAGCTTCGTAGTTTTCCTCATTTTCACACTGATTTGCTCCAATGGAAGAGTTTCTTGCTCAAAATCTCACAGCTTGGATTGCTAGCTTGGATGGCTCGGAAAAGGTGAATTTTCGGGGTTTCGGCATAAATGCACTATTCACTCTGGGTCGTACCCCGTTGCATCTCCCGTTTCTTCACGCCGCGGCAAGATTTTGGAATCCGGTGACACATGTCTTTAGCTTTGCCGGGCAAGAGATGTGTCCTACCTTTGAAGATTTCCGAGCTCTAATGGAGTCCGAGCGCGACGAGGAGCTCCTGCCCCAACTAAATTTTGGTCATGCCCAATCCTTAGGGCGCATGTGCGGACTCAGCATGCGCGATGCTCGGTCTCTGATGGGCGACGGGATGTTAGATATTCCGAGTTTGGCCAATCGATTTTCTGATGCTGGTGATCGCAGCAACCATTACTGGCAAGGCTTCCGGCGACATGCACTCTGCTTGTGCATGCTGTCTCATTTCCTGTTCATTTCGGGCTCTGGAGGGGCTAGTGTCCGGCTGATTGAGGTTGCCCAAGGCCTGAGAGAGGGCAAGAGCTGTATCGCCATGGTTCTGGCCGAGACACTAATGGGCTTAGACGCCTTTTACCGTCATGAGACGACTAGGTTGGCAGGGAGTCCACTACTGTTACAGGTAATATTTCCCACCCAATCTCGCATTTCTGTATTGCTCACATCACTTGGCCCTCGAGCTCAGTCTTTTCTCACAAAACCCCATTCTCACTTTTCTCTCCTCGTGCATCTCTCTATTCTTTAATCTCTCATTTTTCAATCCCTCCCCAGGTGTGGTTGATGGATAAATTGCAGGTTGTGGACTCCTGCCCAGCATATTCAGCTCGCGGCTACTTCTTCCGGCATCGTCTGGTCAATGCCTTGGATGAGGAATGGTGGTTCGCTTGGATGTGCCACTTGTCCGCAGACCGTATTGCTTGGCGGTGTCCTTGGTTGAGCCTTCCGGCAATGAGTTACAACATGCCTCGACAGACTGGGATTCAACTGGTCGGTCTCACTCATTGTGTATTCTATTTCCCATTTCGGATTCGACGCCAATTTGGCCATGATCAGACCTGCCCGCCAGAGGGGATAGAGTATCCTGCTGCATTTCCAACCCGAGGCGCGCAGCTTGCTTGGCAGGCCACTGCGTGGAGGATGAGAGAACTCCTGGCCCCCGCTCCTACTTTCAGTTGCACTTTATCTGACGAGTGCATAGATTGGCTAAATGAAGAAGCACAGATCGGGCCCAGCTTGGCATCAGAGGCTTCGACCAGCTCTGGGAGGGGGCGCAGGAACACCTGACTTGACCATGCCCTAGATTTATTGCTTTATTAGTACTTTCAAGTTTTCTTTCATGAATGTAATAAAAAGGCAATTTCAATTGTTTGTAAGAGCAGGAAGACTCTGTTTTGAAATCAATGAAATTGAAAGTTCTGGTACTAAGAATTTTCCACTTTGGTCCGAAAATAGTCGAAGTTGTAAAAAGATTATTTGAACGAAGTCAGCTTATATTAAAACTTTTCAAAGATATTTTCGACATGGATCAGAACTGGACACGCCTGAGATCTGTCGCTTGAGATGCACAACCCCAAATTCCTGCAACTGGAAAGTTGCCCCTAGTCTAAAGAGCCTCGTAGCACCGCATAGCAACGGAAAGTTGTCCCTAGTCTGAGTGACACTGCACCGGAGATTCCAACGAATGCTGATGGACTAAGATGGCTGAGATGATCAAATGGACAAAGTTGATCGGGGAAGTGTTATGGCTGAACTTCAGGATGAAGCTGCCTACGTATCCCAAACATGGGAATCAAGCCTTACGTAGTTCCGGCTTAGGTTCGCTCGAGTATTTTCACTCTCCTTTTGCGCTCTAACTTTTGCCAAGGCCGCCCTTTGCGGGTTTTCAGCCCTGCGAGCTCAGTTTTTATATTTTCTAATTTTTTGTGCTCTAACTTTTGCCTAGGTCGCCCTTTCGGGTTTTCGGCCTAGCGAGCCTCTCAAGGGTAGTATTTCTTCAACTTGTCCATATTGATCGGTTGAGAGAATTCTAAGCCATCTAAGTCCATTAGAACCACAGCTCCGCCTGACCAGATGGTTTTGATGATGTAGGGACCAGTCCAATTGGGTCTGAACTTGCCCCTCGGGTCGTGGATAGGAGCTCGGTTGTCTTTGAGTACCAAATCCCCTTCCTTTAGATTCCTGGACTTAACCTTCTTGTTAAAAGCCCGAGCAATCCTGCGCTGATAACTCTGAACGTGGTACAGTGCTTTCAGTCTCCTTTCATCAAAGAGCATTAGTTCCTCGAACCTGCTTTGCTGCCAATCTGCCTCAGCTATCTGACACTCGGCCAATACCCGTAAAGACGGAACTTCAATTTCGATAGGTAGAACAGCCTCCATTCCATAAACTAACGAATACGGAGTTGCTCCGGTAGAAGTTCTAATCGAAGTTCTGTAGCCCCACAGAGCAAACGGCAACTTATCTGGCCAATCTCGATAGGTCTCTACCATTTTCCGCAGTATATGCTTGATGTTCTTGTTGGCGGCCTCAACTGCTCCATTGGTTTGCGGCCGATACGTAGATGACTTATGAAGAGCCACGTTATACTTTTCCAACAAGTCGACCACTTCTTTCTTAAAGTGGGATCCATTGTCCGAGATGATCTCATTTGGTACCCCGTAGCGACAAATGATGTTGTTTCTGATGAACTTTGCGACGTGCGACGCCTTCAACACCGCGTATGATTGGGCCTCGACCCACTTTGTGAAATAATCTATCGCTACGAGGATATACTCATGTCCGTTCGATCCCTTCGGGGTAACAGCTCCGATTACATCGATCCCCCATACGGAAAACGGCCACGGGGAAGTCATATTGTATAATTTGGATGGTGGGATGTTCATACGGTTTGCATGGATCTGGCATTTGTGGCATCGCCGAACAAAGCCGATACAATCCTCTTCCATGGTCGACCAATAATAGCCCTGTCTAAGGATTTTTCTGGCCAACATTACTCCATTCATGTGTGCACCGCATTCTCCTCCATGGATGGCCTCCATTAGGCGTTTCGACTCTTCAGCTTCTACACAGAGCTTATGCATTCCCAGATGACCTCTTTTGTACAGTTTACCTCCGCAGATGATGAACTGAATAGCCATTCTTCTAATGGCCCTTTTATCCTTGGTGCTTGCCCCTATCGGATACGTCTCCTTTTCCAAGAAGTTCCAAATATCGTAATACCAGGGGTTGTCGTCTTGGGCCTCATCTATGGTGGAAACTGACTCGTATGCTGGCGCAAACTTCTGATCAATGATGACTGGACGCATCCGGATTCCCGACGGGATGTCTATCATAGAAGATAGGGTTGCTAACGAGTCTGCAAACCTGTTGTTCTCTCTTACGAGGTGGGTGAAGTTTAGTTTCTCGAACCGAGGAATTAACAAATCCAAGGTTTGGTGGTAAATTATCATCCTTTCCTCCTTGACCTTCCTGTCTCCTTTTGCTTGAGATACAACAAGATTCGAATCCCCAATGACGTCCAATCGTCTTACCCCTAGCTCTAGGGCTGCTTCCAGACCAGCAATACATGCCTCATACTCTGCCTCATTGTTCGAGACTTTGAACTGGAGCTTGAATGCCAAAGGGATACGGGAATCGTCAGGCGCTATCAGCAACACCCCTATCCCATACCCATACTGGTTTGACGCTCCGTCAAAGTACATCGTCCAAGTTTCATCCTCGATATGCAGAATCGCTTCATCCGGGAATAGGTACTCAACCGCTTCATCCCCCTCAACCGGATGGTCGGCAAGGAACTCCGCTACCGCTCTTCCTTTCACTGACTTGCGCGTTACATACTTCAAGTCAAATTCGGAAAGCAATAGCAACCAACGAGCTAGCCTACCTGTAAGTGCTGGTTTCTCGAAAAGACATTTGATGGGATCCAAACGTGAAACCAACATTACAGAGTGAGCTAACAGGTAGTGCCGCAGCTTCCGGGAGCCCATACCAAGGCCAAGCAAGCCTTCTCGAGCGGAGTGTAGCGGGTCTCGTAATCCAGCATCTTTTTGCTCAGATAGTAGATGGCCCTTTCCACTTTGTCTTCTGACTCCTGTGCGAGCATGCAGCCCATGGTGGTCTCAGTTACCGAAAGATACAATATCAACGGTCTCCCCGGTTCTGGCGGTGACAACACAGGCGGGTTCTGTAGATACTCTTTGATCTGCTCAAAGGCTGCTTGACATCGGCCGTCCCATTGGAATTTCTTTCCTTTCTTCAGGAGACCAAAAAGTGGTTCACAAGTCAAGGTTAATTTAGAGATAAACCGCCTTATGAATTGCACTTTACCTAGAAAGCCTCGCACCTCCTTTTCAGTCCTTGGTGGTGGCATTTCTAAGATGGCCTTGATTTTGGAAGGGTCGACCTCGATGCCCCTTTGCGTTATCAGAAACCCTAGCATCTTTCCTGCTGTAACACCAAAAGTACACTTCTAGGGATTTAGCTGCAGCCGAAATTCTCTGATCCTTTGAAAAAACTTTTGTAAGGCGGTGTAGTGGCCCTCTCTTTCTTTGGACTTGACAATCATGTCGTCCACATACACCTCGACCTCTTTATGGATCATATCATGCAATATCGTAGTTGCTGCCCGCTGATAGGTAGCTCCTACGTTTTTCAGCCCAAATGGCATCACTCGATAACAATATGTACCCCACGGGGTAGTAAATGCAGTCTTCTCCCGGTCTTCGGGTGCCATTACTATCTGATTATAGCCTGAGAAACCATCCATAAACGAAAGCAAGGCGTGTCCTGCCGTGAAATCTACCAGTTCATCGATGTGCGGCAAGGGAAAGTCGTCCTTCGGACTGGCCCTGTTCAAATCTCTGAAGTCTACACAGACCCGAATTCTGCCGTCTTTCTTCGGTACCGGAACAATGTTGGCCAACCAAGTCGGATACTCAGACACCAACAAGAAGCCTGCATCAATCTGCTTGGTGACCTCTTCCTTGATCTTAATGGCCCAATCGGGGCGGATCCTCCTGAGCTTCTGTTTGACAGGTCGGGCCTCGGGATCAAGAGGGATCCGGTGCTGTACAATCTCAGGATCGATTCCAGGCATGTCTTCGTAGGACCACGCGAAAACATCTTTGAAATCTTTTAACAAAGCGACTAAGCGCTCGCGTTCCTCAGAAGACAACGTGGACCCGATCTGGACCAGCCGCGGGTCCTTCTCAGTACCAACATTCACAGTAGTGATTTCATCCATTAAAGGTTTAACAAATCTTTCCTGCTCTTGATCAATTAACCGTTGCAAAACCGGAGGAATTTCTTCCTCGTCGTTTTCGTCAAAATTTTGAAAATCCTGATTTAAGCAATAAATCAAAGGCACAGAAAAATACTCCGAAACCACACCCACGTCGTTCTCATTAAATACTTCCGAGCCGTCGGATTCTTCCGTTACAACAGACTCAAAAGAAAATGAAAAAGACGATCTAGACAGGACTGTGGTATCCGGGTTATCACCCCCGGGAATACCGGACTCAGACTCAGTTGAGCTGGAATCTGATTCCGACGTACAAGATTCGGTAGAATCAGATTCCGGCTCACTACCTGACCCGGTGCTGCTTGATAGAAAGCCTTCTTCATATTGCCAAATGAGAGAAGGTGCGATGGATGCATCCAAAATAGCTGATGGTAGGCCCGCAGCCGCTTCATTCCCAATCACACATACCGAGGAGCTATCCCCCAAGCACCTCTGTTCGATCGGAGGATCTGACAGCAGACATGCCAGCGCTGCCCCCATTTCATTTTCAGCGTCCTCGGACTGTACCTCTTTACTTTGTTCGGCCTCAGCCGATAGATCTGCCTGCCCTTCGGCGATGTCATCCTCAGGTAACTGTAAATCAAAGAAGATTTCAAATCCCGGCACGCGCTTTTTCTCCGCGTTGAGCCACGGCTCTGGGAAGCCACAGAACGGAAAGTCCTCCCCCTCTCGGACGAAACGTCCGTTCAGGGTCCCCCGAATGGGCTGGTGCATCAAGTCAAAGGGCTTCCCCATCTGTTTCGCCCTGGCCCTTCTGGCCATTTCCTTTCCTTTCCTTATCCAATCCTCTTTGGTGGGCAAGTAGCCCTAACCAAAGGTATGGGGGTTATGTGGCACCTCTGTCGATGCTGCGGCACCTTTCCTACCGCTCTTGCCTAATCCCATCCCGGGGATGTGCTGGAGTTTGTTCATGAGATAAACTGCTTGGGCGCTGACATACACCCCTTCGTTAGCTGCCATGATGTTCTGTACAACCCGAGCCTCGGCCAAGGTAAAACCTGATATGAACACATCTTCTATACCATGCTCAATTTCTAGAACAGGCGTAGACACCTCTGGTGGTGGATGAATTGATGAATTTCCAAAAACAATGGCTACTCCCTTCCCATAGGGGTATTTCACCACTTGATGTAAGGTAGAGGAGACCGCCTTTACCTGATGCAGCCACGGCCGTCCCAAAAGCAAGTTGAACGTTGCAGGAACCTCCAAAACATGGAAATCTATCTCATGCTGTCCGGGCCCAACCTTTGTTTGAATCTTAACTGTCCCCATTACCTCCCGGCTTGTGTTATCATATGCTCGAATTACCTGGGCCGTTGGTATAAAATCCGCGACTTTCAAACCAATCGCATAAGCTGTCCTTGCCGGGCAGACATTGATAGCGGATCCCGTGTCGACAAGTACTACAGGTATCCATTTATCCCTGCACTCGACAGAGATGTAGAGCGGCTTGTTATGGTTTGCACCCTCGGGTGGCAGCTCTTTGTCAGAAAAATTCAATGCTGGGGAATTCCCTCCTGAAAAGACTAATCCCACCAGCTGCTCGGGCGTGGTGTCTATGGACAGCTTGGCCTTGTCCATGGCTGACAGGACAGCCTGCCTATGTACTCGAGAAGCCATAAGCAGTCCCCAAATGGAGATGTCTGCTTGTATCTTTTTCAGTTGTCTCAACACAGCCTCGTCTTCGAGTTGCCTCTCCTTTTGTTTCTCTGCTTCATTATCTTTCCCAGACGCCTCTGGTTGATCTAGGTGTGGAGGCTTGAAATACCGTCCACTCCTAGTCATGTGATCGACTTCGCCGATATACCAGGTATCATCTGGTTGGTTACCTTTCCAATCCTCGTCCGTGTGGGCAAGACATAGATCGTCGTCTTCCCACCACATACCATCTGCGACTGACAAGCATCTGTCTGGTTCTGGCACAACTGTCTCGATACTCACAGTACCTCTTACCCCTATGTTCACAGCATCCTCCATTTCCGTACTTGCGGCGGTTTCGACCCCTACGTGGCCTTTTGCTTTTCTAATCCTCTCAGAATCCTCGAATCTTTCTTGCTCTGACTGTGTCAATGCAGTAGATTGCTCACTGACCCCTGTACTTAAAATGCTCCATTCCCGAGCGAAACTCTCGACACCGGCGCTCTCCGGCGATATATTCTGCTTTTCGGCACTCCCGGGCGTTGTTGACATTCCTGCCCCTGCCGGGCCTTGTTCTGACTGGAACTCCCCTATTACATCCGGCTGATCGTCTAACCACCCCGTGGCCTCTGCTGATTCTTCATTATCATACCAGTTGATGGCTGAGTCTTGGTCATCATGAAATTGGGACTTGACAACATCCTTTTCCACGGCTGTCAAATCATCCATTCCCTGTCCTGAATTGTCCCCTCGGACTACACACAGCTCTCCCCCGACTGAAAATTCGACGTTTGGTCTATTCTGGCCCACGGGTGAAATGTAGTCATTCGGATTGTAAGCATTCCCAACATCATTCTCAGGCTCCACGGACCCTGGTTTGACAACCCCTTTCTTGTTCTCGATGGTCACCACCACTGGCTTGGGTTGGGTTATGGAGATATCCGTCATGCACAAATCGGTGCAATCAGGGAGGAAAACTTTAGGTTTAGGTAGGTAGGAGGGTGTGATGTAGATACTGGGATCGTAGGATGCGACCCCAGTGTGGATGAAGTTGACTCTTTTGGGCGGTGGAACTTGGTTATGTGCGGGGAGAGGATTTGTGGTAACATTAGGTTTCTCAGGGGGAAGAATCACCCCATTATCAATGAGATCTTGAATCTCATGACGTAAGCGAAAGCATAGGTCAGTGTCATGACCATGCTGCTGGTGGAACGCACAATATTTGGCTGGGTTGTGGGTGGCGGGTAGTCTTTCTGGCAAGGGCCGCGGCTCTAGGGGCTTCAGATGCCCTTTTCTGATCAAAACCCCCAGAGCTTTGGATAGGGGCATATAAAGTGGAGCAAAGGTTCTGGTGTTTCTGGGAGGGTATTTGGCTGTCTGCGAATTGCTTCCGGACGCGCCGGAGAATGGTGTGGCTGCTGTATTTCTCGGGGAAGGGTTAGTGGTGACCATACTTACTTCGGAGGTCCTGGCAGTCGCGGCGCCACTCGGGCCTGTATTAGTACTACGATTGAAATTTCTGCGGGGTTGATCCCGATCATTATCAATCCAACCTTGTCTCAAGGCGTCCTCGATCTGCACCCCCATTTCATGCAAATCAGCAAAGGTGGGGAAGGGGACTACAATCATCTTTTGCATTAGCTTTGGCTGAAGATTGCGCACAATCATCCGAATCTGGTCTTTGTCTGTGGGTCTCAAGGTCATCATTGAAGCCTTAGCCCGCCATCTGGTTACAAACTCTGAGAAGCTTTCCTTGGGTTCCTGCCTCGTTGTCTCAAGATCCCGGGTCGTGATCTCGGTTTGTGTGTTATACGAGTACTGCAGGATGAAGGCCTCAGCCATCTCGTCCCAGTTTCTCTTGACGTCGTCCCCCAACTTGGCATACCATGCGGACGCCACACCTGACAAGGTCCGGCCGAATAAAGATAGTTTCTGCAATCTGGTGAGGCCCATTGGCCTTAGGACGTCTGAAAACAGTCGCAGGTGTACCATGGGATCCTCAGACCCGTCAAAACGATCAATTTGGGGCATCTTAAATCGATCTGGCAGCGTCACGGCTGTGTCGATGTACCCATCTCCAATGTCCGGAATGGACTTCGCACCTTGAGATTTCTTGAACAGCTTTTCAAGCTTGTGCATTTTTAATGTCATGGGGTCTATCTCAGACTCAAAGGGAGAATCCGATACATTAATGGGAGTGGTTGCCTTGGATTGTTGAGGCGGAATCGGGGGTGGAGCCGGCCCCGTTGGGATGTCTGTATCTTCTTGGACATTCCGGGCGTTTGGTGTTTCTTCGGGTATTGGAACCCTTAATGGAGGAGGGGTTTGCTGCGAAGGTGATGCCCCAGTTTGTTGTTGCAATCTCCCAATTAAATCCGCTTGTTCACTCATAACGGTAGCCTGTTGCCTGGCAAATTCTGCCTGGCGGGCAGCATCTTGCTGCATCATTTTCATGCTTTCCTGAAGTTGGCGCACCATCTCCTCTAAGCTAGCCATACTGTTCTGCTCCGGTTGAATTGCTGGTATGCGTTCCCTCTCAGTGGGTGAAACGAGATCCTGATCCCTACTGTACACAAGTGGGGTAGACGAAGCCCTTTGTACCGACTGCTGAACCGTTATCCTCTGCCTAGTTGCTTTCCGTTTAGTAACCGGGGGTAGAGAATGGTACACTGGTTGTCCTTTTATCAGATCCTCAGATCGATGGAGCCGGCGACCTCTGATCCAGAGTGCTTGGGGAATGTCTACTGGGTTAGACGCAATGATGCTAAACTACCTAGCAAAAAGATAAATAAAGCAATAAATAAACCAACAACCGGACAGCACAACAGCATAAAATAAACAAATAATATATAGTTGGATTTTCAAAACGCATAGTCGATAGGCCGAGCACACGGTTCCCCGATACCGACCACTGTTCTCAAAATCTCTATTCCCAATACTGAACCCTGATACCCTCGGATAACTGATTCTCTTAAAACTGATACTGATGCCCTCAGGCCTGATGCCCAAACTTACAAACTGATGTGTTCATTTCCCCTGCAGAAATACATCTTGAAAGCATATAGCAAGTAAAGAGAGCCAAAACACCCCTATGTTGGGGTAGGGTTTCCCTGTCCTATTTTGTCAGGAGCTAGGGTTTCACTACGCACACAGCGGTTTTTAAACAACCTAATACCGGGTAAGCAACCTGTCCTAGCTTGGAATGGTCACTATGGATTCCGAATATGCACTAGGTCGAATGGTCAAAAGGGGGCCCCAGTAAAACCGGGGTTTGTGTTCCCATACTGTCAGAGCCCATAGCCGGTCAGCCTTATGGACATGCCTTGACAAGACAAGCCTCCGGCAAACCGTTCAGGAATGGCAGATGGCAAACACTGTGTTCCTAGGCGCACCAATGCACATGCAATGCAAAGAAACACATAAGCGAAAACAAAACAGGATATCACGAGTTTGAGTCAAGCTCGCTAAATTCCCCAGCAGAGTCGCCAGAAACTGTAACAGCGCCCGCGGGGGCCTCGTGCTACAGTTCGGACTCGATTTGTGTCGCGGTTCTTAATCTGAACCAAAGAGTCCAAATCTGGCAAATCGTTTGAGAAAACAGATTTTGTTGAAAAAGTAGTGCCAAACATGGACTGCTTTGCCAGATACAGAGTCGCCACCTAAATATTTTAAAATAGGGGAATTTAGGAAACCCTGACTCGGTGCCGAAGGCCACGTGTCCGTCATCACCGGAGTTGTCTCGGCTCGGGAGCTTGGGTACGATCGGGGAAGGTCAGCTATGAGCACCCCCTTTCGCCCGGTCCGAAGACCGGCCTCTACTAACCGTGATATCCGTTTTTGAAAACTTTACGTGTTCTTAAACCAATTATTAGCCTAGAATTACTATGTTATGCGCGCAGCAAACAAGTATAGACCAAATCGCCCAAATTGGAACAAAACATTTCATGTTTGTTTTGAAAATGGTTTGCTACTCGCAAGTAGGCTAAAATGCGGATTTTGCCACCCTCAAGTGGGCTTTTAGAAAAGATGATTTTGCCACTATCTAGTGGGCTTAAAACTCACAGTTTTAATGCATTATTCCAATTTAGGTAATTCAACCTCCATCCACAGGCATTCAAGCAGTTATATCACATAAGCAGCTAGCCTCATGGTGATCATGCTATCATGGCAACATTTACACGCATGTTTGGATGCTAAAGCATAACCACTTACATTGTACTCCGTGCCAAAACAATAAACTAGTTAGCAAATGTGCGTGTCCTAGTTCATATTATTTTGCCTAATGCAACACATACAAGATGCAATTTTAGTTAGGCTCGGTTAACCTAAATATGACATACGATATGCAACCAACTGATTCATGTATTCAATTTTGGAATTTGAAAATACGAATGCGGTTAGTATGATGTACCGAGCCCGGTGCATGTTTAACAGATGCATGAATGCACGCATGCATATCATAAGGTATGCTAATTTCAAAAATGCCCTAATCTACCATCATAAGCTGGTAAATAAAAGGGAAGAAGGAAATGGGGATTGGAAGACATACACACACTCACCCACACTTATTACATGTTTACCCTCACTCAGAGGGTTCGAATTAATATTACAGTCCCAAAATAATGAACAAATAAAATTATTACAAAATTTCTTAATTAATTAAAAAAAAAGGAAGCAAAAGAATGAAGAGGGTGGCCACGGCCTCTGCCTCGGGGCGCGCAGATGATGCATGCTCGAATCCGTCCTGCCCGGAAAACCCGTACTACACTCTTGTCGCCTCTGTTTGTACTGCCTTGTCTTTCTGAAAAATTTCCAAAATGCTGGAACAAGCTCTCTGCATCCTGCAGAGCACCACCGGCCAGACAGAATCGCCACCGGCACTCCAAGATTCCCGTCGGCACTTTATCAGGTTCATCGGCACTCCATATAGTGCCGGTCGGCACTAAATTCTGCCGGTCGGCAGAAACTTCCTGCAGCAGACAATTTGACAGCAAACAGAGAACAGACAGTGCATGGCATGGGGTTCTTGGACACATGTAAGCATGGTCCTACTTCTTATCATATTTCGAACTCAAAGAAGCATGACCTTCGATCTTTGAGTCATCCAAGGTGCATGATGACTCAATGGATCAAATTTGCTATTTGATATGAAAATGCATGCAACAAATAACGTGAAAACCGGGGCCTTATCAAATTGGAGTCAAAGGTCCCGATGACCGGGGATCAAGGCACATTACATCACTTGAAGTATGAATGGTCCTTGACTCCCGCACTTGGTTTGACACCCCAAACCAAGTAAATGCAATGCATGTAATGCTTCAACAAGGCTCAAATACATCATGCCACCAAGATATGAAGCACAACTAACAATATGCAACTATGATGACAAAATGTATGATACCAAGCACACAAGATACAAACATGATGCAAGCATGAAGCAAATTGATCATGGAATTGATGTGCTACAAAGCTTAATGGAACAACTATCCAACAAACATGGAGCAAGCATACAAGAGGGCTTAAAAAATGGCAAAGGGACGGACCCTTACCCTCTTCAAAACAGTGACCAAAAGGTGCTTAAAATGGTAGGCAATCAACTCATGTTATCAAGCAAATTCATGGTCTCAAAGTTAAGACACAAAGAGGAGACAACTCACCCCCATTACCATGACCACTCATGGCATGATCAAAACAAGCAAAAAAAAAAAAAGGAATTTATGCATGCAAGATAGGACCCCAAGAAGCTCCTAATATGGCAACTAAGATATCCCCCATGAAGCAAACAAACTAAGGCTCATTCTTAGGCATAAGAGGACACATCTTCAAGGCATGAAAGAGGCCATGCATGCACACATACAAGCATGATTCTTGGACTAAAATATGACCCTAGATGATGCCAAATCAAGAGGGTAAACACAACCATGCATGCTAGAGGTCAAAATGCTTAAGGCTTCCAAGCCAAATTACAAAGCAACTCTAACAAACATGCTAAACATGACCAAGTTGATAATCAACAGATTTTAAACATGGAAAAACAATGCTAAATGTTCCATGGAACCAAGCCAACACACACAAAAATCATGGCCTAGTCATGGGGTGTACTTTTAAGCAAAATGGAGCAATACAAAGCAAATATCACAAGCATGCAAGAGGACCCAAATCCGACCAAAAACAGGGATTATGTAAGACCTAAGATGCCTAAAAAAGTACTGAAATGAAGCCAAGAAACATCAAGCACACATGCTACCCTTTTGAGCTCAAAAAGCAAGGAAACAAAACCATAAAGGGAGAGGGGTGTCCCTCCCCTATGCAAGACTTCAAACCAACCTTTTTGACACTAAAATACACTGATTTTTGGTGATCAAAAGATCAAAATGCTGAAGTGAACAAAACCTTATCAAAAGGGTACCAAAATAGGCCAAACAAGGCCTATGAGGGTGAGTTTGCGATCTAACCACAAGGAGACCTCAATGAAAGTGTTAGAGCAGGAAAATATGAACCTTTTTTATGTTATACACAAGAGCTAAAACAGTAAACAAAATAGGTAGAAAACCGATGCAAGTTTGGGGAATAAAGAGGAAAATGCTCACCCTTGAAGAACCCTTGAAGAGCAAGTGGTCTAGCCTCCTTCTTTGGATCAAAACCAGTCCAAAACTCAAGAAACAACTCCCCCAAGTCCCTCAATCTCGGACTAAGGTGTGATAGTGTGTGTAATGGTGCAAAAGTAAGGTAAAACACACCTTTTGGGCCAAGAAACACACACAAAGGAGGGGGAAGAGGGAGATATAGAGATAGAGTGTATCTATATTGTTAAGGGCTGGTTTTTGCTTCTAAGAGTCTAACCTAGAACCAAGAGGGAGGACCTTTTCTTATAAGGATCCCTCTTGCAAAGCTTATACATCAAGCTTGGCTAGAGGGAAATCCCTCCATACACGTGTATGGAGGGGAAAGGAGTTGGTGCCAGCTATCACAGCTGGCACAAAATATCTCCATAAAGTGGAGGAACAGTAGTCGGCTGCCCAAAAAAGCTATTTTGGCAAAAAAAGTGCCGACCGGCATCATATTATGCCGACCGGCAATAAAGTGTGCCGACCGGCAAACAAAAGTGCCGATGGAAGAAAAAGACCGGCCGGTGGCCTCCAGCCACTGCCGGTGGTGTATGGGGGTGTCTCACAAGACATTCCCTGCCCTTCTAAGGCAAAACAAAAGTGTTTGGTGCAAAACCGGACACCACACGGTCAAGTTCAGAGATCCTGAGGTAGGGCGCGCGAGCCGAGACCTCCGGGAACTCCAAACGAACACAATCATGGATGATCACCGAGTGTTCAAACGGTGACGTCCAAGTCTTGAGGACGGTCAAAAATGGGGTGTCTACACCACCTTGTTCTTGAACAGGTGGAATACCGTAGGTTTGTAGTTTCTAAACGCATTGGTGGTGCTGCAGTGAGTTCCGTTCTACGACTGGGGCGGAGCCGGTCTCACCACTCTATACGGATACATGAGCTCGACCTCTCGAATGTGTAGGACTTTGATCGGCGGCTACTGGCGAGCCTAGGAGGTACACAACTTAATTGCCCCACTTCATTTTTACATTTTCTGCTCAGCAGTTCCTGCTTTACAGTTGTGCAAAACATGTACTTTCTGCATTTTCTGTATCTACTCATACACTATATGCTTTCTGCTTTGCATTTTTTGTACATGCTCATGCCGCGCACTGTATACTACACACTGCACACACAAATTATAATCTCTGCTCTAAACTTGCACTTCCTACGCATTGTACTGCATTCTACTATCTACATTTTCTGTACTCTGTTCATACACTATTGATCACATTTTCCTTGCAGTTATGGGTGTACGCATACTTCCTAGCTCTTGCCCCAGAGCCCATAGTAGAGACCCCAGCGACAGTCCCGTTCTCTCGGGTGTATGACGGCCTACTTCGTCATAGGACTCGGGAGAGCTTCGTGTTCTTACGACAGTATTTTGACACAGTCACGGCGCGTGAGGTAACCCAAAACATAGTCATGCTGCTTTTTAACTAGTTTGACACACACAATAGTCAACTGATTACGACTAATCATCGTTCATTTTCTTATCATCAGATCACATGGCAGCCGTGGGACATGATACCGTCAGGGGCTAGATTCACATATGAGACCGCTGGGGTCGTGGCTCGCTACCATATCCTCTTTGAGGGACCGATCTGTGGCGCTTGGTTCTTGAGCGAGTGCTTCGTGCGCTAGACCTTGAGGTTGCCTGCCTAGTTTATACCGATGGCACCTCCAGCATCTATGAGTGAGACACAAAAGCTTTCTGAGGAGGAGCTGATCCAGTTCATGGTAGGGCTAGATGCAGACCTTTTCCGCATGGAGAGCGACTACGCGACCTTCATTCAGACGCATCTGATGCCACCTCTGACTCACATTTGCGGAGGTGAGGGAGCGAGAGGGAGAGGCAGAGCGACCAGATCTCGCAGGAGAAGAGATCCTGAGGCAAGGCAGGAGACTAGATGGCTAGAGTTGCCTACTACATTGACTTACCGGAGACATTCCGGGGAGACTTGCCAGATCCCATTGAGCCTGCACCAGCAGGACACTTGTCGGGGTTCGAGGCCCGATTCCGGTATGCACCGAACTTTACATTTTGCATATTGTAGACGTCCCCGAGCGCCCCGGGAGGATGAGTCCCGTTCTGTTCATATTGGGTTCACTACAATTCAGGACTCTCAAATTGTCACGGTTCTTAATCTGAACCAAAGAGTCCAAATCCGGCAAATCGTTTTGGAAAATAAATTTTAGAAAAGAAGTGCCAAACATGGACTGCTTTGCTAGATACAGAGTCGCCACCTAAATATTTTATTTTGGGAAATTTAGGAAACCCTGACTCGATGCCAAAGGCCACGTGTCCGTCATCACCAAAGTTGCCTCGGCTCGGGAACTTGGGCACGATTGGGGAAGGTCAGCTATGAGCACCCCCTCTCGCCCGATCAAAGATCGGCCTCTACTAACCGTGATATCTTGTTTTGAAAGCATTATGTGTTCCTATTCCGGTTATTAGCCTAGAATTACTATGTTATGCGCACAACAAACAAGTACAGACCAAATCGCCTAAATTGGAAAAAAACATTGCATGTTTGTTTTGAAAATGGTTTGCTACTCGCAAGTAGGATAAAATGCAGGTTTTGCCACCCTCAAGTGGGCTTTAGAAAACATGGTTTTGCCACTATCTAGTGGGCTTAAAACTCACAGTTTTAATGCATTATTCCAATTTAGGTAATTCAACCTCCACCCACAGGCATTCAAGCAGTTATATCACATAAGCATCTTGCCACATTGTAAGCATGCTATCATGTTAACATTCACACGCGTGCGGGGATGCTAAAGCGGAAAGACTTACAGTGTACTCCAAGCTAAAACAAAAACTAGTTAGTAATCATATGCATGATCCTAGTTCATGTTTAAAATGGCTAATGCAACGCATACAGAATGCAATTAGGATAGGCTCGACTAATCCTAGGATGGCATGTGAAATGCAACCATTTTATGCACGTATTCAAGTTAGATTTGAAATACTTATGCAGTTAGCATGATGCGCCGAGCCCGATGCATGCCATACTAATGAATGATGCACGCATGCATAGCATAAGGTATGCTAAATCAAATATGCCCTAGTATTAACCATCAAAGCAGGTAAGTAAAAGGGAGAAAGAAGTGGGGGTTGGAAAACATGCACACACGCACCCACACTTATTACAAATTTGCCCTCGCTTGGAGGGACCGAAAGAATAATATAGATTTAACTAACCTACAAGCTAATTAAATATGACAGACCAATTAAATTAGTTAAGTAAATTAACTAATCTAATAAAACAATAAATAGCCTCGGGAAGAGGACCCAATGCAATGCGTGTTCGGCTCCACTCGGAAGTCCATTGCCATGCACAAGTTGCCTCTGTCCACACTATTTTCCTTGTCTGATCATTGCAAAATTTCCAAGGTGCATTCTATGAACCCTGTGGGATACCACCGGCCAAGAGAAATAGTCACCGGCCACTGGTTAAGATATCGGCCACCAATTGTTGGTCGATCGGCACTAAAGATGGCCGGTCGGCCAAATCTTCCTGCAGAATCCTGTTTTGACAGCAGCAGAGGGAAAAACAAGGCATGGCAATACGTTCCAAGCAAATGTGTGCACCAACACATCCCTTATCATGTTTATGACTCAAAGGGACATGGTTCTTGGTTCTCAGACCACCAATCGCGCATTTCAATGTGTGATGGCCCAAGGGACCAAGTGTGCCATTTTGATTTCAAATGTAATGCGATGCATAAAAACATAAAAGGGAGCCTTCAACCTCTATCATGGCTTGATCAAGAGGTGAGGCATGCATGCCAATGTAATGCAACCTAGGCATGTGAACTAGGCATGCAATATGAACATGCAAGCAAGTAATGATGCTAGGCACACAACCTAGGGAATCAATCATGCAAGGCATGGAATGACAAGCATACAAAATGTAATGTGGGCATGCAAGTAGGCAAGGCATGTGACAACATGTTAGGCAACTTAACCAAGATAAATGCATGCCAAATGCAAAGCCACTTAAACATGCAACGACACATGATAAGCCAAGTATGCAATCAACACACAAGGTGAGCATGCCACAACATGCGAGAATGGACTTAGACTAATTTAGGCAGCCCTCAAACAAGCCTAAAACAGTGGCCAACATGCTCAAGGAGGGAAGCCAAAACACATACAAATATGCATGCATGCAAGGTCCAACACTTAGGCACGTAGAGACAACCTTTAAGCACACTTAAAAGAGAATAAAAATGGACCAATGGCATGCATTATAAGCTCTGAAATTGCATGGAAAAGAGGTGCCAAACCGACCAATCAACACAAGCAAAGCATGCAAGCATGGCTAAAACTCAAGGCAAGCTAAAAGGGTATTGAACTACACTTAGCAAAACCAAACATGGTAGGATTTAAACAACTGAAGTCAGGGTTTTAGCATGTCAAAATGAACCCCAAGAACCACTTAGATGGCATCTAAATGAGTTACGTATGGAAGCATACAAGAAGCCGAACATGGAGCATAAGCTGGCAACCATATAAAGCATTACAGGGACATCAAATGCACGCATACAAGCATGCCATGAGGACTGAAATGACATGCTAAGCGGTTCCAAACCACTGAGATGATGCAAGCAATGCATGCTCCACACTCACACACCC